>NC_139542.1:31654225-32262576 GCF_965153285.1 Podarcis tiliguerta | reverse complement strand
TAGTATGAAATTCTCTTACTAAATAAAAAGAAAGTAGACACAATAACTTGGTTCCCTTCCCTTTGTTTTTGCACTTTGATTCAAAATAGCTTCATTCACATTCATTTCACTCAACTGTTTTCTGCATCCACAGGCAGAGGCTTACGGAATCTACTCTGCTCTCTTCAATGAAATCAGAATCAAAACTGTATTTTTACCACTGTTATTTGTTTCCACTGCATCCATTCATTTGTTAAATGGCTTGTAAATGATATACACATTAGCATCTCAGCAAACAAGGCTAATGGCAAATGGCATTTTCCTTTCCGATCTCTTCTAATTCTCTGTTTTCTTTCAAATCTTGCTATGCCCAGGGAGAATAATGGGAGCCCGGTGGTGTTTCAGATTAATGTTTTTGAGCTTTAGCCAAACTGCTAGCTAATATTGTCAGTTGGCTAATTTAGTGATGTTCCAGCAAAAAATCATAATTATAGACCAAAAGTATTTGTACTTCTTGTGCTGTGCAAGCAAAGCTAGGGCAACTACTTTAGAGGTGTATAATAATCCTTCTGTCTTTTAGTCCAGGTGGAAGCTGAAACGCATCCACCAGATACAGATTGCTCAGGCTAACTATTACCAGCAAGTTTGTGTCCTATGTGTCCTACACATAGTCCCATTTGCAGGGCCACCATCATTTAGTGCAGGGGTGGAGAGCTTTTTTCAGCTAGCAAGGTGCATTTATTTCTGGGGGACTTTCCAGGGTGGCTGAGGCCGAAGGCAGAAGTGATCAGAACAATGGCTGTGACTCTTACCTTTGTTCAGTAGGCTACCGCCCTGCAACACAAAAATCAGAATTTTGTGCACATACAGAGAGATCTTCCTATCCCCTCTCAAAGCCAGCAAGAGGCATGGTCACAGCACAAGGGCACATTCCAGCAGAGAAAAGCCCTCATGGAGGATGCACACAGAGGAAGGTTGGTGAGGACAGTGGTCTGGGAAGAGTCCCTGGTGGGACACATTTGCCACTCCAGGGCCAGAAGTTCCCCACCCCTCCTTAACATGAATTGGGATGCATATGGAGACAGACAAAGCAATTTCTTCTGTTGTGGTGGAAATCTTTTTTTGCAAGCACAGCAAGCCTAAAAATAACAGCAGCTGGATCTACGCGTTGGTGAAGCGCTTCCCCGTACAACCATGGCAATGCACATGCCGAGAAATCACCATTCTGCTCACAGGTATGGGGAAAACTGAATAAATAAACTGACACATAGGCATAAAATATTTTCTATGTGTGATTTGCTTTGTTTGCTTCTTGTAGATTTCTCACTCGGTGGGAGAACAGAATACTTCAAAGCTGGAGGGAAAATGGCTGTTCTGTTCCTTAGATCATCCAACTATCATGGTAAAAAAAAAAAGTAGCCAATGGACAAATGCCCTGTGTGCATGTTTGTTTGGGCTCTTGTGCAGCAGGTTGTGGCTTCCAGTGCTACCAAAGGAATATACAAAACTGTCTTATACAGAGTCCATCTAACTGTGTACACTGACTGAAACAAGGACCTTCTGCATGGATGCTTTACTAAAAATGCTCTACCCTTCTCCCATATTTTGGTGTTTGCCCATTCATTTCATATTCATTTCTTTTCCTTTGTGTGCTCCATAAGTCTGGGAACATTGCATGATAGAGCTTCCAGATCACATAAATATCCTTGATAATGGCAGTGATAATGGCACCCAGTGAGTGTGGTCCTCCTTTTCTCCCTCCATGTGTTTTAACATGGACATAACTTATTTTAAATTAAGGACACAATGACTCCCTATCTGCAAAAAACTGTTTGAAAGAAAATGAAAATGGTAAAAATCAACGTTTACTAAGTTTATTATTTGCTATCTGGCATTTCTTTAGACCACTCACTAATTAATAGCTGCCATACAATGTAGGTTGATTAAGCGTGAATGGAGTAAAATACCAAATAGCAAAAACATTTGCAACCATTCTGAATTTGCGCATTTGTGTACTCTGAGCCACATAAACACCAGAATTTGATCTACATACATAAACTTCCCAATTTGTTTCAAGCAGTAAGCCTATTTGCGCAATAGATCTTTATTTATGCAGTAAATGGATGCACAGACAAATCAGCTTCACAACTCTAATACCGACATCCCAAATTGCATTCATTCAGAATAGTGTTTCATGCTTTGTTGGACTATTTTAAAGAAGCCTTCCTAATCTTGGTGCATTGAGTTTATTTTACCGAGAATATTTTATTATTTATTTACTTCATTTATTAAATTTCTATACCACCCATCACCCATGGATCACAGTTTGAAAGGCCATAGAATGTTTAATTAGCCAAAGACCTGGAAGAAGAGGAATATCCCCCCCGCCCAGTGCCTAAAGATAAAGGTGACAAAGGTGCCAGGTGAGATCTCTAACAGAGTTACTTTCTGATGCTGTCATTATTTTGAAAGCATGGTGTTGACATTCCCTACTCACTCTTTGCTTCATGCTAATGTGTCTTCATGTGTATAGTTGTACATGTGCTTGGGAAGAATCATGCAGGGTTCCTGTTCACATGGGAAGTCTATGTATATGCAGATACAGTATGTGTGGGTATGAACTTTCTCCAGATATTCATATGAATTCATAAAGCATGGGATTATATAACCAAGGGTTCAGACAAAACTGAGTGGACATTGATGGCCTAAAAGGAGAAACTCATACTAGGCTTGTTGACTCCAATCCAGTGTTTGAGTCTTAAAACAAATAACATTAGAAGCATTGCTTATCAAAAGCAGCATTGCTGTGTCATTGTTCTTGTATATGTGTTGCAGGATCCACTCTCATTAAATAGTAGCTACTCATCCTGGGTTATAAAATACCAGGAAATTGAGGGCCATCAGCCCCTGAATCCATAACCAGCTCCAAACAACCTGTGTCTCATCCAACTATTTTACTTATTTGCTTGGGCCACTCATTGTTCTTTATCTTTAATTGGAGTTTGACCAGACAGTGCTCAAAACAGAAGACACTTTCAGAGAGGATTTTCCTCTAACAACCATTCAAATGGAGGACTGCTCTCTATAAAGTAAGACACATGAACATTCTTATTTCATCTCTGTCCCCAAAATTCTGCTCATTTTCTGTCAAAAAGTTATAGCCTCAAAGAATGCTTTTCTTTTCTTTTTTGAACAATAAAAAAGAGTCTGGTATACTGGTTCAAACCATAAAACTTCTAGCAACTAATGGGATTCTACAGGGTTTTACATTATTGGCAATCAGCTCAGAATTCGGTTCTAGGAAAAAAAGAACACTCATAACTCTTTGGTGTAAATATATTTTTATTGTTTTTCTTTTCAGTAATAGTTATTATGGCCTATGGCAGTTACTGATAATTATGGCACAGGAATGAGAAATAGCCTACAAACTAAGCAATCCTTCAGTCCTTCGAGGAAAGCTGGCAGAACTTAAACCCTTAAGAAAAAAAGAAAAAAAGAAAAACACCTCTTTTTTTACTATATTTAATCATCTTTCTGTTTTCCTTGTGCTTTGTAGCTCTCCTGTGTTGATCTAAGTAAACATTTTTTTAATGGGCTTCTTCACCATTCTCTCAATTATTTCATACTTGCTGCAGGGGGAATGGCATTCCTTATTTCAATATCTATTTTCATGTGGCATGGCTCTGTCAGCTTATAAATATTTTTATTCAAGATTTTCCCCCATGGTGCATTGGTGGTAAGAGGCTCAACAAAATCTCCAACTCAATATATGCAGAGAATACTGTGGCCCTCCAAACGATTTCCCTCTCCAAATCCCACCAGCACAATCCAGCATAGACAGTAGTCAGGGATGAAGAAGGTGTAGTTCAACAACTTCCTTACCACTTGGTCCTTGGCCTCTCCAGTTAAAAGGATAATGTAGAAAGTAATATGAAAGTCCTCTATCTGAAACCCTGGATAGACCAGACCAAGGTAGACAACATGGTAACTTCCCAACATCATTGGACTACAGCTTCCTTCATCAAGTGGCAATGCAGAACTGTAGTCTACAACATCTGAAAGAAATGCAGTTCGCTACATGTCAAAAACAATCAGATTTAGTATAAGCCCACTTCCTATATGCATTATATAAATTATGCCTCAATCGCCTCCCTAGTTTCCTTACATCACATTACCCTTAATAACTACCAGCTCTTCCCCTTGTCTAGCTCAGAAACACTCCATGTTCCCTGCTACCTGGCTACAGCTGGCAGGGATGGGCGATATGACTTTTCCAGTCATGAGTCCCGTCATTCCTAGCATTCTGGAGGACAGTAAAACCTTTGGAAAGGGTGTGATTCTGAACTTGCTGCTCTTCTGTCTTGCTGGCACAAGATTGTTTCAATGCACAGAACTGTTTCAGTGCTTCATTTTAACTCAGTTGTTTGCTGACTTTAGGGGGTGGTGATCTACTTTTAGACAAAAAGGTAGGGTGTAAGTATTTTTTAAAACAATCTTAATTAATCCTTTGCAACAGAGGTGGGGAATCTGTGGCTATCCAAATGTTGTTGGACTGCAACTCCCACCAGCTCCAGCCATGATTGGATGCAAGGGGCAGCAACTTCTGGGAGGGCCACAGATTCCTCACCTCTGCTTTGCAAGGTTATTTACTATCATTTCCCTCTATTTCTCCTTTCACTTACAGGTCCATGCCTTCTCTACCAAGTTCATTCCTGTGCCTAGACTTCTAGTCTCTATTTATCAATCCACTTATCCAAGCTAGACTCAATTCCAGTAGTACATAGCATTGCCTAAACTACCCTCATCACCCTACCTCGTGTATCATTGCCTCCTGCTAATGTCCTTAATTCATTCCACATATTCATTTGCAATTCATAACACTCTTAGTGTTCTGCTCTCCTGCTGAAATCAGGATTGAAAAAAGTTTCCGATAGCATGTTTTTTTGTCAATGTATGGGTGCATGGTTGTAGTTGCCAATAAAAGTTTTGCAGTTGTGCCCACAAGCCCCCTCCCCCCCCGAGGTGGTGGTGAATGTTATATACAACACCTAGCACACTTATCATTGCATAGCAAAACATACAGTGAAATGTGCATGATGATTCTAATGCTTCGGGGGGGGGGGGAGAGAATGAAGTATAGGCAACTTCAGGAGAAAAATTGTGCTTCTGCAATGTTCAGTAATTGCTTCCACTGTTTATGTGACTGATTCAAGACACTGAATAGTACCATGTGTCTGCATAGTAAATGAACCAAAACATATGTCACAAAAAGACTTTATAGGGTGAAAAGAAATTCTTAATTTATTCCAAACTGTTTCTCACTGAAAGCAAAATTTCCTATAATATGACTGACAACATATCTAAATTAGTGACAAAGAAGGAGAAAAACAAGATTGGAAAATCAAAGATAGCTAAAATGATTTGGATCATAGTTAACTCTGCATATGCTCTTAACCAAGCAATGGCTTTTATTCTTGAGTTTTTCCTAGTCAATGAAAATAGAAAAAGATTACCTCAGCAGAAAAATATTACCCCAGCATAAGACAGACCAGTTTATGTAAAATTAATAATAATAATAATAATAATAATAATAATAATAATAATAATAATAATAATTTATTATTTGTACCCTGCCCATCTGGCTGGGTTTCCCCAGCCATTCTGGGCAGCTTCCACAGAGACCAAAATACACTAAAATGTCACACATTTAAAACTTCCCTGAACAGGGATGCCTTAAGATGTCTTCTGAATGTCAGGTAGTTGTTTATCGCTTTGACATCTGATGGGAGGGCGTTCCACAGGGCGGGCGCCACTACCGAGAAAGCCCTCTGCCTGGTTCCCTGTAGCTTTGCTTTTCGCAATGAAGGAACCACCAGAAGGCCCTTGGCGCTGGACCTCAGCGTCCGGGCAGCACGATGGGGGTGGAGACGCTCCTTCAGGTATAAGTATTATGATTAATAATAATAAAGTAAATTTATTAATAATAAATTTATTTTGCCATGGCACCTCAAAGCATTTCAAGCAAAATGTTTTAGGCAACAAATAAATAAACAAATACATTAAAACCGGCATTTTTAAAAAAATCTAAAAGACAATTTTGTTGAAAAACTACATTAAAACTCCACACCCATGCAAAAAACAAAAACTCATAGATGCTTAAAAGCCAAATACATGACATGTGGACAGTCCAGGGCTGGCTTGCCCATGAGGCAGCAGGATCCAGAAAGGCAGTAGATCTGACCTCCAAGGAATGCTTCACCCACTGCTGTTGCTGCTGCTGTCACAGTGGCAACAACAGCTGTGGTGCACTTCTTGGAGGCTACATCTGCCACTGCCACTGCATCCCCCCCTCAATGATACCTATGCAGTAGCTTCTTATACTTGCTTAGTTATTTTACATATTTCTCGTCTGGCTGTTGTCCAGAATAGTTGGATTTTGGGGCACTCCCACCACATGTGGAGGTATGTGCCTGTGGAGGTGCACCCTCTCCAGCATTTTGGTGAGGTTTCTGGGTGTATTAGCGCAAGTTTTCTTGGTGTTGTGTACCACCTGTAGGTGAGTTTTAGAGTGAGTTCTTTTCTTTTCATTGATATGGATTTAAAGGGGGGTTTAGACCACTTTCTGGTACATTGAGTGGGGTTAATCTCATAGCCTATGTCATTCTCCCATTGTTTTTTGATCGCGTTTAGGGGGTTTGTGGGATTTTGGAGTAGTATTTTGTATATTGTGGATACCATCCCTTTACCGTTTCCCTTAGCTTCTTGGCGAAGAAGAGGTACTTATTGTCTCCTGCATCCTTGTTCCTGATATAGATCTTCAATTCCCCATTGTTCCCAATATTCACTCAGCCCTTCTTCCCTGGTAAGGGGCACCATTTTGTGGTTCACCTGAGGTGGCAGAATGTCTTGGAATGGCCCTGGATCACTCCAATATAAATCCACTTCAAATGTGTCAACAACATATCACTGCATACATTTGCAACGAAGCAGCAACCTAGTTGGGGCCCTACTATTCTTCTGCGACAGCTCTTTGCAGTATAAAGATGTTGAACAACTGTAAAAGAGCATAGGAAGCACTGCAAACTGTCTTTGAGAAAGGAGGGGGGGAAACCCTCCAATCAATTGGGGGGAAATGAAAATGAAAAAAAAAAATGTAGAAAAGGCACCAGCCAGACAGTATACATAGGTGTGTCAGTGGGTGATGGAGTGGAAGGAAGGAATAAGGGGAGGAAAGGTAGAGTCACAGTAGGTAAAGAGCATAATGATGGCAGACTCGACACTCAGAGTAGAGGAGGACACTGAGCACAGCAGGGACAAAGCAAGCAATTGCACTCTAGATACCAAGAGGGGAGCCCTGTGTGGTGCTTAAAAAAATTAAGAGGTAAATGGAATACTGTCAGTTAACAATGCATACATATTCATGAATGCATGTAAAGTGAAAGCAAAACTGCAATGTTCTGTGTAACAGCACCTGTTAAATAAAACAATATTTGCGTGGGAAGGCCTTTTCTTTTTTTGGGGGGGGGGGAGCAGGAATTGCAGGTGACTATTGCAAAACAAAACCTCAGGAACATAAGTAAACAAATGCAACGGAATGAAAACAAACTGATTCATGATCTCTCCAGTTGCTCACTATTCCCACATTTCAGAACATGGAAGTCAGGTTGTTGATCAGTTCAGCATTGTCTACACTGACCAGAGGGATTTCAGCATTACCTTACAATGTAATGGAAAACCTGGGAACTTCTGTATGCAGAGATTAGGAAAGCCCCCCCCCCCTTTCCCCATGCAACATGCTACATTTGAGCACACACACCTTCTTTCTAGTCATTAGGCCACTTCCCACTTCTTTTATGTTTTCATTGAAGACATATGTGCTTTTTCACTATAAATCTTTCCCAAGCACCATCTTATTTCAGTAGCCTTTACCACATGATGTGCATGCTTGCAGAGATGGGAGAGAAAGTCACACTCTCTGAAGTGTGAAACACAGACCACATTCACACTATACTTTTAAAGCAGTATCATGCCACTTTAAATAGCCATGGCTTCCCCACAAGAAACCTGGGAAGAGTAATTTGTTGACAGTGCTGAGAGTTTCCCACACAGATCTACAGTCAGGGGCAGAGGAAGGGGTGTGTGGAGGGGGCGAGCACTGAGGGGGGGGGGACAAAATGTCCAGTGCCACTCACTGTGGGGCCTGCAGCGTGCCCAAGCCACACGTCTCTCCTGGGAGTGACGCAGCGGCTTGGGTGCCTGCAGGCTCTGCGCTGCCCCAAACGGTCTGCTTGCTGCCTCCCCCCTCAGCTGTAGGGCAACTGTGTGGGAAGAGGCAGGCAGACTCCTTGAAGGCCCCAGCTGGCCCCTCCCCTGGGCACATGCACCACCCCAGGCGTCCGATTGGCTTGCTCCGTGGCTGGCTACAGTTGCAGAGTTCCCTGTGAAGAGTGACTGTTAAACCACTCTACTGTACGCAAATACTTGTTTGAGCATGTGCTCAGAGGCATCTTGCTCCTTGATTCTTAGGATTTGACCCGCTGGCTGAGCCACTGTTTTGCACCTGACTCTCTGTTGATGGACTAGGTAAAAAAACAACCTGGATCCAGGAAGTCTGAAGCCTGCCCTTCCCTGCTATGAAATATCGAATATAATTGGCTGAAACCTAATATACACAACAGTCTTCCATTTTGCTGCGCAGCTACAAAAACCAGCACTTCAAAGGTGCTAACTGACCTGAGAAATTCTTCATATCTGCATCTTATTTTGCATTACCCCCGTGTGATCTAAGTAAAGGTCAAAGAGTTGGTACATTAACTCAGCAAGACACTCAAAAGACTTGAAAGCAATTGGTGTCCTGGTTTAAGATGAGGTCTAAAGAAACATATCACAGTGAAGCTTTAAACTGTAGCTAGGAGCTGGTTGAGCTGTTGTGTTTTCACCTCAGTTTCCCTCCTGAAGAATCATTACAGATGCATAGTTTGTCTTGAATGAATAAAATGTAAGTTTGCTTTTCCATATAATGTCCTTTATTAAAGATTCAAGACTCAAGAGAGCTGACTGAATGAAACTTAACAACACTATTTTTATTGCTGGCAGCCATTTCTAAGGGGAGAAAGCAGGCTGGGGGTTTAATAGATTTAGAAAAGACATTCTGTAATTTAGTATACCATTATAAAACCACAAAATGATATGTATTTTTAGATCCTCTCTGGCAATTCCCAAACCACTCCTCCTCCCCTCACTACCCACCCTTGTTACTATGGGTGCCTCCAGAATGTTGGCAGTTTGTGGGAAGGTTCAAGCACATACCAGGAAATTTTGCTTTGTGCAATTAAAGTAGATTAAAGTGCTCTGTCAGTCTAGTGCAACAAATTCATTTAAAACAAGAAGCTGACTTTTTGTGGTTAGGAAAGTCACAAGGAAATGCATTGAAAGTGTAGAATGGGTGAATGTTTAATAAGAATATGTATGGAAGCAAATTAGGATGAATGTTCATTATTGAAGAGCCTCTCCAGGCCAAATCAGAATGAATGCTCAGTGAAGACTAGATATAATCTGTGTAAACTTTGTGCAGGCAAATCAGGATGAATGCTCAATAAATAGGTCATCAGGAAGAGTCTTGTGATTCTAAGACATCCTATTGACACAAAAGAAATATAGTAGAATTATTAGTGGTAGAGAGGAAGGGAATTGTAGCTTACAGAATCACAAATAACAACTTCAGCATTTCTTGAGAAAAGTGCTCAGGTCAAGAGAACAAAAGTGCAATTACAGTTATTAAATTCCTTTTCAATTGTATTCTTTTCCTATTACCTCTGTGATCCATAAAATAAGTAAAACTTGTCAAGCTCTGCACTGGAAGCCCTTTGTACCTGCTAGTCGATGAGATAAGGTACATAGCTTTGAGAGTACTTGGGAGAGGGTTCAATGTCTCTGGATTGGCTTGCCATATATGATCCAGCAGCCCCTACTATTACAGTCCTTTCACATATCTCTGAAGATACTTCTGTTTTCCTTAGTCTTCACTTGAGATGTGTTTGCTGGATTGAGGGCATTAAGTCACATGTTTGATTTTAATCTTTTGGAGCCAATTTTTGTTTTATTGTTTATTGATGGTTTTATTTGTTAAGTTTGTTTTGTTATATTCTGTTTGACCCTGCAATCCACATTTGGAGGAACTTTGCTTTGAAGGCAGCCTGAAATCATTTAAAACAAATAAATAAATGTCCCATGATGATTATTTATTTTGTGAACTGCTATTTGGTGCCTTTGGCATGAGACAATTTTTATTGGACAGCAGCTTGGTGAAGCAGGTTTCTCCTCCAGCCTCTTTCTAGATGACTTTCCAGGCTGAGCATTTGTTAGGTGTGGACCGCAGATAAACCTTGTTAATTGACAGCCAGAGGTTGTCTTTTGCTCAGCCAGGACTTCAGCCAGCTGGCCTTACCTTTCCTCCAATATTTCTTTTATAGAAGGATCTGAGGCATTTTCAAGTTCCTCACCAGCAGCTGCATCTAACTCTTTTCTACTTAGCGCATCAGGCCACCCAGCAGGGAGGAAAAGCCATGTTTTTCCATACCACCACTTACATGTTCCACTATTTGCAAGCATCTTCCTGAGCCTCTACCAGAAAGCCCTCTAGACTGGGGCCCTGGTTCTGTATTTATATAGGTAGGAAATTCAGAATGCAGTTGGGCAATCTTTCTCACAATCCAGTGTGATATATGTGTGATTCCTAGCCAGTCACCCCCCATCCACACACTGAGTAGACCTAGGCCTGCTTAGCTTCAGAAAGCTGGGGGTTCATGTGGCTTCAGAACGTAGCCTGGGAAGAAGCCATGGATATGTATATATTAGAGTTGATGTCCAATACTTTTTTTGCTCTTTGGCTTCCGATAACACGCTCAACAAACTAGAATGGGAGGATGCATGAAAGGAAGTAGTACATGAGAGAACCTGCAAATTGAGCATGTTTACTGACAATCTGGTCTGGGGTGTCCCACTAGGCTGGGATTGGCTCATTGAATATACCAAAAGTTATGCCAAAATATAACACAGAAACTAGTGACTGTTTACAGGGAGATCAGTTGGTTTCTCCCAGTGTAAATGGTCATTAAAATGGCTCCTTAACTGCCAGCAATTTAGTTTACTTTCCTTTTATCATCACAATTGCAGACCTTTCAAACTGTTTCCTCTGGAACAGCACAGTCTTGGCAGGATGCAAAACTTTCACTTCTTAAGGAAAAATATGCAAAAGCAGGTGATGCTTCCTATTTCCCTCCTCAGATGCAAAGATGATTATACCTACCTAAGGGAGGAAAACCTTCAACATGTGTTTTGCTTCCAGCATATTTCTGGTTTTGCACCTTATTAACAACAAACCTGCCAACAGGTGTAACTGTGCATGACTTCATCCGTTGGAGGGAAAGACTTAATGAGTCTTTCCAAACTTGCAAATTACAAAGCTGCAATGTGGAGATTAACAAAGTATATTTATTCCTAGCTTGTAAATTTAGAATTCAGTATGATAATGGCCAGGGTTATTGAACTCTATCTCAGATTTCTTCAAGACCCTTTGTAGATTAGCTCCTTTGCCTCCCTGAACAGCTGCTCATGGAGCATACCCTCCTTAAGTTCCAGAGCCAGGGATGCTGCAAGGTGATAGGGAGAAGAGAAATGCACATCTTCATTCTGCACACTTCACACACTTTAGCATTTAACAGAAGAAAACACACACACTTTCCCCCCAATAAGCATATAACACTATAGACCAGATCTGAGAAGAAGCCAAACTGAACATATCACATTCATGGGGCTCAGAACACACTCATAAAAGATTCAGTTCCACAAATACTACCCCCCCCCAATCCATTCATTGTTCTAGGATAATTAAATAGTCTTTTATTGCAGTTATATCCCACCTTCTGTGGAACTCAAGGCAGCACATCTAGGTTTCTAGGCAGTTTCCCAGCTGGGTGCTTTCCAAATCCAGCACTGCTTAGCGCCCCCAACTGCTGCATCATGTGCCTTCAAACCATACCCAGTAACCATTCTAATTAATCCAAAACTTCCAGATTAAAACCACGAACCTTTTGAGATAGCTGGCATACAAAGAATAGGATGCCATTTCCTCATTTTATAGTACAATGTATCAACACCAACAGGGAACAGCTCAAAACCCACAGATTCTGTGGGGGGCATCCAGAAGTACAGGTGGCTCAGTGCTCATATATTCTCCCTCCAAGGCATGGAGGGCAACAGTGATGGCAGTGTGTGCAGAAGGAACAGATCTTAGCACTCAGCTGTCCCTGACACAGAGCAACACATGTGGGAAATTACACACATGAAGAACATGTTACAGGTACATAGCCAGCCATGTTGGTCTGCTGTAATTGAAACAAAATAATAAAAAAATTCCTTCCAGTAGCACCTTAGAGACCAACTAAGTTTATTTTTGGTATGAACTTTCGTGTGCACGTGTATCTGAAGAAGTGTGCATGCACATGAAAGCTCATACCAATAACAAACTTAGTTGGTCTCTAAGGTGCTACTGGAAGGATTTTTTTTATTTTGCAACTGCTTTGGATTACAACCGTTTTGGATTACAACCACGTCAAACCCAGAAGTGTGTGTCCCTTTTTTTGTATTACAACCTCTTTTTTGGGGGGGGGGGAATTACAACCAATTCAGGGGGGGGGGAGGCCCCACTGGTGAAAGTGCACCTTGGGTTACAACCAGTTTTGGTTTACAACTGGACCTCCAGAATGGACTATGGTTGTATTATGTGAATTGAGCAGAATTAGAACATGGGAACAGGTACTCACAAGCTATTAAATTAATCTTTTATTTGTTCTTCTGCAAATTCCCTACTCTGACATTACAAGTTTACTTTTAGATAGGCAGTTCTTTCAAGTGACAGCTGAACAAGAAGGATATGGCTTTTCCACATCTGCAAGATGTGGCATTTCTTCTAGGAAGTGCCAAAGTTATTTCTCCATTTGTGTCCTCCAATGGAACTACATGTACTTGGTGCAGTTCCATAGCTGAGCTTTGTCACATGTTGCTCCTTGGCTATTGGAAAACATTTGGTTGTTGACAAGCTGAAGCACACTGTACACATTATTTCAAACAGCATTTGCTATTTACTTCTCAGCGGAAATTAATATTATCCATTACATTATCTCACTTTGTAATTTATTTTTTTAAAAAAACCACAAAATCTCACAGTGGTCCACAATATATTAAAACATCAAATAAAAAAAAATCCAGAATAAAACATTATTCAATAAAATCAAATGTGCAGTATACATTCAAAGCAACATAATTAAAAGGGAACTAAAATACTGATCTTAAACATTTCAAACACATTTAAGACACACACAAACACACAAAAATCTTAAACATTTCAAAATAAAACATTACTAAAGGAAGTCAAATATAAAATGCACATTTAAAACAGCATAATTAACAAGAGAATAACATCTTAGTATAACCTTACAACATGTCTGTTGCTGTTGTTGCCAATCCTGCCAATGGTGGTTCAAGGCAGGTGGTGGCTGTGACCTATGTTCGCACTAAGAGACAGCCAAGGTGATCCCTTGACTCTTCAGCACTCAGCTTTCTGTAGTCAGTCAGGGCCCTGCCCTCCCAGGCCAGGTGGGAAAATATTGTTCATTGTTCTTTGAAACCTATCTGAGATTGTCTCTCCCTCCCATAACCCATCCAATGTATTCATACCAGCTTGGAAATAGTTCCTAGCTTACTCTTTGAACTTTATGTAGTTCCTCTGTGGAAGTTCTTGCTTGTCTTTGGTCCAGAGAAATGGGCTTTCAAGGTACCTGCAAAAGTCAAATTAATTTTAGATTGACTTATACTAGATGTGGCTAATCTGGAGTTGATGGAGTCTGCAGTCATCTCATCTGGAGAGCCACAGGCTAGCCATTCCTCTCTTATTTTATACAGTAGGGAACTGGTCTCTATGCTTTTCACTTTTTAAGATCAGATCCATAAAGCTCCTCCCGTTTTTTGCCCATTTCCCTCCTTTATAGCAGACCTTGCACCATATAACACATCTCTTACAATTTCCCAAGTTTCAAAATAGATTTGTCATGCACCATGTGTCTGCTGCTTGAGAAACTCAAGTCCAAAGCTCCCTTGGATGCATGGAACAAATTGTGCAGCTCTTTGGGTGCAAGACTGTGGATTCCTTTTAAACCATTTGTTTATTTAGAATTGTTCACTGTGTATTTGATCATGGAAATACACATAAAGACTTTTAGAAATTGTAAATCTAAGAAGAAAAATAAGGGCACTTGGGTTTTCAAACACAGATGAATATATCCTCATTTTAGACACCAAACAAATACTCATTGCACTTGGATTCACGTGCATAATAATTTTAGCACTATCTGTAACAAAGTGTTTAAGTATTTCAGTTGAGGGGACAGTAGACAGTGAGAGTTGACAGTAGACAGTGAGAGCATTGTGCAAAGAAATTAGAAATTAGTTTTTGTTTTTGTTTTTTAAAAAAAACCAGCTGTGACAATCTGATTGAAAGTAAGTTGATAAGAATTTAGGTCTTGCACATTGATTCCCCCAGTTAAACTGAAGTGGCTATCTTAAAAGCGCTTTTCACATTCTTTTGCTCTTTGATCCACCTAAACGTACACTGGCTTTTAAAATATTTGCTAGTTGCTTTTAGGAAAGGCAATAACAGACATAATCACAGTAGTGACGCTAACCAAAGCTATTAAGTGTGCTTTCATATACCATCACTTTGGCTCTGACACTTTTCCTTACTAACGATGTACTAGAATTTAAGCTGGATCATTTAAATAATGATAAAGCTGTCAGGACTCTGATGTGATTCCTTTCTAGAGCATTTCACCTTCTATTACAGGTTTTATTGTACTTTATAGTGGGCATCTGTAAATGTGTGGATCAGGTTTGGTCCCTCATTGACACCCATTGCACGTACTGCACAGTTTTAACTGACTTACTTTGGAAGGATTCACAGTAGTTGCTAGGAAACCTTTCTGTGTTCTTTTCACTTCTTATATGGCATTAGCTTTTCAATTGATAAGGCTGTACCTTTAGGTACAGAGGGATTTAAGCAGAATCAAACAATGACAGTGGGACTGCAAAACTGATAAGCAAAAAGGGAGAGAAAGCACAAATCCTTGTTCTTTATACAGTAATACACAGGATTAGAGCAAAAATGGAAAAGACATTGCATATTTTCCTTGAATATTCCTTAAGGTGTTTTGTTTTGTTTTTAAAGGTGGACAACAAAGCCTATCCTTATAGCAGAGTTTGTAAAATATTTTAAACTATGGTAATTTAGTTACTATTCATTATTGGTTGCTCATTTCCTATATTGTTGGGTTGCTGTATGTCCTCGTTTTCCAGGACACATCCTCTTTTTCATGATGAGAGTCATCATAGAGATCCATAGTTAAAAGTAGTTGGCAAATGCGTCCTCTTTTTTGCTCTTCAGAATATGGAAACCCTAGTATATTGTTTCATTTCATTCTAATCATTGAAAAATAACATGAATTACTAGAAACTTACATGGATGATTTAAGGTAGCCTCACTCCAACACATAGGATTTGGATTAGAATGTTGGATGCACACATTTAACATGTGATAGCACCCTCTCTATTCAGTGTTCAATTACTAGGTAAGGAATAAGTGCCAATAGTGCCAATGAACTTGTAGTCATATCTAGGACAGGGTCCATCAATCCAAATAAATGTGGAGGAGAGGAAGTGAAAGATGCACCAGGCAGGACCCTCACCCCCTTCAAAGACTTTGAAGAGATGCATTTGCACATGTGCACACATGCACACACACCTGCCATGAAATTGCTGTAATGGTTATGTTACTATAAATATAAAATGTTGTTGTTGTTTTTTAAAAATACTACAGCATTATCAGATGATAGGGGGTTCTTGACCAGCAATAGAAAATATAATGCAGAAGGCACATCAATATCAAGAGAACATCAGAATGCCTTGCAGTTAGCTTTAAATTTAGCTTTGGATAAACATTATCAAGTGGTTCCTTAAGTAAACACATTTGGGAAAGTAATTCTGGAAAGGAGCATAGGAAGGTGTTTAACACCATGTTAAACTATCTTTAAAAAAAAATCCAACCCATTATTGTCAACCCTGATTTGTGGTAGCTCTCTAGGGTATCAGACAGAGGTCTTTAATATCGCCTACTTCCTGATGCTGGGAATTGAAATGGAGAAACTGGGAAGTGAACCAGGGGCATCAAGTTTGCAGGACATTTACCCTACCACTGAGCTATATATCTAAATAGCTTAGCTACTCGACTTTCGACAAGAAGAATTTGTGTGAAGGACTCAATTAAAATCTAAATTTAAAGGAAGAGGATAATCTCCACAGATATTAGGTAGCTAACTCTTTCTCTTCATATCTTTCTTCATGAGTTGTTTGAAGGAGTCCATTATGATGGCTCCAAACCAAAGCTTTGCATGAATGCCAAGCTGAAACCAGATTTCCTGTGCAACTTCTTCAATCATTTCCACATGAAAAATTACAACAATGGCTCTGAGGGCCTTTGTGCAACCAGAAACAATATTGGGGAAGGGTAGTAGCTTATTGCAACAGCATCTGCTTTTCAGGCATAAAGTCCCGGGTTTGATGCCTAGCATCTCCAAGTAGGGCTGGGAGAGATGCTTGCCTGAACTCTGAGGAGTGCTGCCAATCAGTGTAGACAATGCTGAGTTTGATGGACGAATGATCTGACTTGGTATGAGGTGGCTTCCTATGTTCTTATATGCATATTGAAACTCCTGTTTGACAAGAGAACCACTGAATCAGGATAACTATTGGAAATGGCCCATACTGCTATTCACTATTACAGTCATAATCTATAAGTGCCTACTGTCATTCAGTGGGATGCAGAAATGTCATTTGTATTTCACTCCCCATTGGTACAAGAGATCTGCAGGCATGCCTGAGTTACTACGGTACAGTTATGCCCATCAGGACAGCACATTCTGCTGTAATATGGCACCTTTTTTCTCCCCCTCAAACTATTGACTTTTTTTTTTTTTGATAGCCTGAAATGGCATTTTTAAAGGTTAAATGCAAAGGCCCTGCTGAATCTCTTCTAGCTACAGGCTTCCTATTATATTGCTGAGAAGATTTT
The DNA here is from genome assembly GCF_965153285.1 of Podarcis tiliguerta. Taxonomy (NCBI): domain Eukaryota; kingdom Metazoa; phylum Chordata; class Lepidosauria; order Squamata; family Lacertidae; genus Podarcis; species Podarcis tiliguerta. The sequence goes on along the minus strand of NC_139542.1, from coordinate 32,245,418 downwards.
GCAGTCTCCATGGCACACTGCTGTAGCTCTCCATCCATGATTGCAGAGCACTGAGCTATGCATGCCAAATCATTAGCTCAAACAATAGCTAATACCGCATTTTTAAAATGAATGAATCACCAAAAAGAAGGTGGGGGGACATTTACTTGTTCACAGAAGAGGAGAATGGGAATTGTAACAAATGCTATTTGTCCTGGACACTCAACAGCTATGTAACTGTTGTATAATACTGCTGGCAGGTGTAACTGCTTGTGTTCCTCATTCCCATCCCATTATCAGTTCACCCAAGTACCCTATTCAAAGGACTGAAAACTTCAGGATGTAGATGAAATCCATGATCCACTTAAACCAGTTCATTTCCATTGAAGTTCATTGTAATAAATATTGACCTCACAATATTCACAGAGCATTCTGTAAATGATCCCCGTAGGGGCTTGCAATCAGTTGTCTGAATAGTTAATATAGCCATAAAAGTGTCTCCACTTAGCAAAAGGATCCCTAGTGGATAACTATTCTTTTGCACCATTAATCTCTTAGGCTTCTTATCAGGACCCACCTCCCCTTCGGATTCTACTTGATAGATATAGCAATTCCTATATGTACCCAATTTGTGACTCAGGCTGCAATCCCAAGAGGCCCACTTCTCCTCTCGTATTCTGAACCCACGGAGGGAACTTCTTAACAGGGCTAATGTTGATGGTACATTAGTGCAACCTACATGTTTTTTCATCAACCCAATGTAGAATCAGGCAGCTTAGATGAGATGGATGAGAAAGAGGATAGTGGTGTAGACACAATAAACAGCACTCAGTATCCCCAGCCTTGCCTAACAAACCGAACGAAATTGGCAGTACGTGTGGAATTGTTGCTCCATACAAATGACACAAAAACCAGACTAATTCAATTCGCAACAGCAACAAATAACCCTTTCCATTTAATATGTTGTGCTAAGGTCTTTCAATGTTTACCTAGTCTGCCAAATGGTGGGAGATTGCAACTCATAAGGGACAGCTTGGCAGCCCCTGTTTTTGTCAATGAGGTTACAGATGGATGGGCACCATCGCTACTACCACCACCACTTGCCTGGTCTGATTTGGGCACACGTTAGACAAGGAAAATCAGGACCTGGAGAACTCTAAATACAACTAGATGAGCAAGTTGACCCAAGAAAGGTCAAACTCAAAATGAGCCTTTCAAAGCCTCTGATCCCAAATCACCGATTTCCCCAGGCTATGGTTTGAAGATGGACCCTCCTCCTACCTTCTGCAACCTCCCACCTGGTGTGCCCCCTGTACTGGTGAGGTACTGTGAGAAGCATTGCTTTCCTAGCCACCCATAAGGCTACTGGATCTGAGAGGTTATTCTGTGGGCTCCTGGCTGTCACCCTCAGGTACAGCATTCCCTTAATCCCCAGATGGAACGTTCTCTCGCTCCTTTGTTATTAACTGCAACCTCAAACCCTGTGTTTTGATCATTCCTGTATTCTAGGGTCATAACACTACCAGGGTCTTTTTTTGAAGTCCCCCTCCCCCGAAAAGCTGGAGATTAATTTCTTTCTTCCTAATGAGTGGGCCATTTTGATATTTATTGGGTTACAGCCTAGTGCATGAGACCTTTCCTAAAATCAATCCGCATTTTAATCACTATCCCTAAGGGCTACTTCAGACAAGAGAAATTTCCTACATGGAAATGGAAAATGCCCAAATGTTTCTTCTTGGATGTATGGAAAAATAAAGGAAATTTGCCTGGTGTGAAGCATTGCTCTGAAGTCAATCTGCTTCTTCTACTTGTTTTTTTAAACCACTTGGTGATGCCTCCAATAGTTTAACAGATAAAGGAGATTATATTCATTTTCTTCTTCCTCTCTGTGACAGAACCAAGTGGATGACAGCTCTTTAAAGAGCTGGTAGCTTTTTATTTTTACAAATCGAACCCAAAGGTATTTGGTAAGAGAGAGGGAATTAAAATGGCTGCCATTTCAAAGCATCACTTCTAGCCAAGTAAATTTTATATTCGCAATAGCTGTGAATCCCCTGAAGATAATTGTATTCTCCCCACTTGCTAACATGAAAAATGGTTCCCTTCTGCTTCCCCTCTAATGACTTCCATCCTTCTTTCAGGCACTCTGTATTGTCTGTTGCACCTTGGCTTCAAAATTTGAGCTCTGCACAGGTGTTGCCTACACAAAATATTCTATATAGAATTGGGAGGGAGAAGGTAGATTGGGATCTACTTGTAGATTTCTGGGTAATTTTTTAGTACATCACCAGGGGTTTCTAACCCACTAATGTTAAACAGTAGTCTAAACAAAAAGGTTTTGCCCCATCCCCTTTAAAAATAGCATCCAGAGTTCAAGAAGTCTTGATACTGAGTGAACTAGGAATTGATTTTTGTGTGTGTGTGGCAAGAGTGTGATCTCAGTTGTGCCACTAAAAAGAAATTCCTAGAATATGCACATGCTCAGTGGTACTAGATTTCTTAATTCATTTCTATGTCCCCAAACACCACTGTTCCAACCAGCTCTTGTTGGTGGACCTTGGGGTAATAGTAAGAATCAAAGTAGTTCTGCAAGCCTGAAGTTATTTAAAGTAATACTTGTACTCATATAAATCTGCTTGCACATTAAAATAAACAATGATGGTCCTCCACATTTGCCCACCATCTAGAACAGTGAAAATGACAGACATTGGGGGGGGGGGGGTATTTTCTGTGGTAGCCCCACAGCTTTGGGGTTCATTGCCACTGACCACCATAAAATTACTAAATGTCGGACCTTTAGAAAGGCTCTGCGGACTTACTAACAAATAGGTGTTTCAGGCAGCCTATACATGATTTCTATTTTGTTGTTGTACTGCTCCTGGCAGTGAAATAAGTTGGGGAATTGTGTTTTTGTCTTGGTGGGTTTTTATTGCTGCTGATTGTGTTGATGCTGTGGTGATTTTGTAGAAAATATATTGTATATATAATGCTGCTGAGCTTTGAGTTGGTATCATATAAGCTGCTGTGAGAAAGTTCTGTTCAGAAAGGTTGTCCACAGCTATTTTAAAGAAAGACCAAACAGCTTCCTGTCAGGGGTTCCTGTCAGGGGTTCCTGTCAGGGGTTATAATAAAGATCTGCAGCAGTGTGTGTCGCCCCTAAGCCAAGGGAAGAGGAAGAGAATAGCTTATGTTTATGAAAGGAATGTCGAATGTGGACTTCCAAGCCTTCCTATCTGCCCCCCTGGACTCTCCCGAGGCCACATCCCTTTCCCTGACATGCCTACCACAATCACTGGCTTTGCTTCTCACCTTCCTTGAGTGTTTTTGCCTGGCTGGAATATATACTTGAACTCTTGGCTGAAGCTGCTTAGCTAGAGGAGAGAGAGGTGTTTGAGAGTGTGTGTAGAAACTAACCTACGTTACAAAGGCAACATTGATATTCATTGCTCTTCCCACTTTGGCCCCACCCATCACTGACATATTGCCCAGAAGGGAATGCACCCAGTGGGTTGAAAAAGGTAGCTCACCCAAGTTTAAGGGAACAATGCAAAGTTTATTTTACTGTACTTGATTAAATTTCTGAATCTTGATAGACTCAGGTTCCCAAATGAGGATGCACATGAAAGCAGAGGTGATGTGCTAAAATGAAGTTTGTGGAGACAATGTGCTGAAAAATCTGTGGAGGAGAAAGCCACATCAGGGCAGGAATATTACCAGGAAGTTGAGTGAGGGGACAGGCACACAGCAGAAAAGGTAGGCTTCAGAGTTCAGAGTGACAGTTTTGCGGCTTCTTTCAGTATTACGCGGTGCAATAGAAGCCTTTGGAGCTATACAGCAGACTGAGGCAAATTAATTATCCCTCTGGGGTAAGAACATAGAATTGTAGAGTTGGAAGGGACCACGAGGGTTATCTTCTCCAACCCCTGCAATGCAGGAATCTTTTGCCTAACTTGGGGCTCAAACCCACAACCCTGAGATTAAGAGTTCCGTGCTCTACCGACTGAGCAAACATACGAAGAACCCGCTGGATCCTTGGCCAGCATCTTGTTCTCACAGTCGCTGACCAGATGCCCAAGGGAAATACACAAGCACGATTCAGGCACAAGAGCACTCTCATTTCCTGTGGTTTCCAGCAACTGGTATTCAGAAACATTACTGCCTCTAACAATGGAGGACTGAGCATAAGCATCATGGCTAGAAGCCATTAATTTGTCCAATCCTCTTTTAAAGCCATCTAGGCTGGTGGCCATCACTGCGTCCTGTGGGAGCGAGTTTAATAGTTTAACTAACTTAGATCCGTTTAATTGCCGCCCGTCTTTTCTTTTCTATTTAAATACCCAAGTGTAGTGACTAGGATACAGATTATCAAGGCAGTGAACTATGCAAAAACACACAGAGCTGTTGCTTACCCAGCAATTCTAGATTTCAGGATTAAGCTTACAAACAAGAGCAGGGGTAGAGGGGAACTATAGAGAAATGTATGGAAGGTGTGAAAAGTAAGATGAATAATTCATCGTGTATTAGAATGTAGTTGTTTTTCTTCATTCGGATATATGGGAACACAAAATATTGCAGCCTGGATAAATATAGAAAGCTAGACACAACAGACAAGTGAAAACTACAAAAAACTTTCACATATATCAACAATTAGCTAGGTATTGGAAGTTGCTTCTGTTTTTATCTTAGACAGTGGCAAATGACTGCATAGAATTAAGGAGATAAGAGTGGACTTTTATTAGAAGCTTGTGTATCAAAAGCATATTCATACCCTCCTATGTTTATTGCTACTAAATGTGCTTTAAAAAATGACCTTCACAGCTCACCTTTAGTGAGTATTGGTGTACAGTAGTGGTGGCTGCATTTCCTATGCAACAGAAACTAATCAGCTGGAATATTTTTTTCCTGTGTAAGAATGGTCTTTTTTTTTCCATCTAAGAGACACAACGTTCTCAGAGAAACAGTTAACAGGAAGCTTTGTCACCAAACTAAACACGCTGTAAAAAATCTGGCTAGCGTGGTAGGTTCTCACTGAAAAATGTACGTCTGCAATGATGCCAGTGGTACTTAGCACAGCTGCTCATGGATGTGTGCCTAATTGAATGTTGTTTGTCTCAAGATTTTCCAGTGGACCATTTCAAGTGGCAGCCTGCAGCTGATGTGCCATATAACCCGCATTAACATCTCACCTGCAAAATACATAATTACACACAAATCTGCTGATTAGATGCAAAATGTGAATAAATGCCAGTGGTTGCGTTTCAAGAACCATCCATGCCTGTCCACAGCAGAAATACTGAATGCATTGTTATCCAGCAGTACACTCACATTCTGCCTGCCCAAATGGAGATTCTTGTTAGTGAGCCCAAGCATAAAAGAACTGAAATTAAGAATGCGTAGTCCTCTAAAGTTAGTTAGCTTCATTTGATTTTGATCTAACATATTGTGTTTTACTAACAGTTATGTCATGTGCCTGTTTTATTTTTATCCATTTTCTTTTTCTATGTTCTCAGCATTATTGCCTATGTTTAACTCACTGTTAAACAATAGGTTTGGGAACAATCCTGCCTTTCTTTATGCATGGGTAGATCCTATTGACTTAAATTGGACTTCTGCATGCCTTACTAGGCACAGGATAACTGGCTTTGCATTAATTTTCAAAATAGTTGATGAGACCATCTTTCCTCCTTTTAACTGTTGAACTTAATTGAAAGGCTTCAATGAAACATAAAGTCAAACTCTTAACTTTTTGAACAACCAAAGTTCCGTCTTCTCTGATTATGCTTAAATTGGTATTTATTTTAAATTAAAATGTCTACAGACACCCTTATCTCAGTCTACATCCAAAGAATGAATCCTTGTAAATTGAAATGGGCTCTAGGGAACCTTTTTGTTTCCTGTCATAGCTGAGGACAGTGCACAGAGAATCACAGAATTGCAGTGTTGGAAGGTGACCACAAGGCTCATCTAGTCCAACGCCCTGCAGTGTAAGACTTTTGCCCAACGTGGGGCTCGAACCAACAAGCCTGAGATTGAGTCTCGTGCTCTACCGACTGATCTATCCACAGAGCAATGCTGTCATTGTGTGCACTAAATGTGCATATATGGGTTGGCGGAATGGTGTCCACTGGCCTTGTCCCCTCTCTATGTGTATCTAGTATTCCTTCTAAAAGTTTGCATGATTGGCTGCCCAACTGGCACATGTAGGCTCTCTGGGGAGTTAAATTGAGTCTGCAAAGGAAAAGAGGTGGAAGACAATATTTTTGGTGGGTTTGAACATTCAACATGCTCAAAGATGCATCTGTTGGCTGGGGAATGAATTCAAGCCACAATTACATGAAACTCGGTCCCTGCTCCTGCCAACCTAGCACACTGAAAGCACATCAAAGTGCAAGTAGATAAATAGGTACCACTCTGGTGGGAAGGTAAACAGCGTTTCCATGCGCTGCTCTAGTTCGCCTGAAGCGGCTTAGTCATGCTGGCCACATGACCTGGAAGCTGTACACCAGCTCCCTCGGCCAATAAAGTGAGATGAGTGCTGCAACCCCAGAGTCGTCCCCAACTGGACCTAATGGTCAGGGGTCCCTTTACCTTTACCTTTTAGTCTTATTGCTAAAGGGTGGCTTTTGCCTTGGCAAGGAGTGGGGCAAGGGGGAACCACTCAGACCTGTGCCTTGAAAGTATTGGTCAAGTCAAAAACTGCTTGGACCCATGCCTTTGAGGCACAGCTCATGGAAGTGTGGATGAGCCCTTTCTTTGTGCCAATACCAATATGTGTAACCAGTCCTCCCCCCTCTGAAAAAATATGGAATTAAAATAATTATATTGTCACTGGAATGGAAGATATACTTGTTGCCTAATGGTTATGTAGATTTCCCCCTTGTTGTTATGTCTTCAGGTGATCTAACATGATGGATGTTATGACAGGTTTCCCACAGTTAACAGGCGTGAAGAGGCCTGCTGACTAGCTTGCCAGTTAACCGCTAACCACCCTAAGGCATCCAGTGTTCTTTTAAAAAATAAAAGAAGTTTGAGTTTCAAAGAAACATTTGTGTATTTAATCTCATCAAACCCTCATCCACAATAAGACAAAACTCCCTCCATTTCTTGCTGTGCTTGTTCTTAAACAACCTTGCTAATTTTGCTATAAACTACCCTTACAAAAGTGAAGGCATGGCAATGAGAGTTTTACTGATACAGCTTTTTAATCTCTCAATACACCAGGCTTTTACTAGATTGCTCAGGTATTTCATATCTCAAGAGCCTGCATAAATTGCATGCGATAGTCTTTGTATAATCAAGGTCACCAAATGTCAAAAGGCAGCTGATAATTGCCAGTGTGTTGTGCTAGTATAAATACCAATGAACTGAGATGAGCTCCTTGTCAAGTGTAGTGTTTTGCCATGTGGAGCTAAAACCTATCATCCTGAAGCTGTTGCAGTCACCCTGAAAACTTCATGTGATGGACAATGGATTAAGCATAAAAACACCATTGGGTCACTTTCCCACAACTCAGCAGTGACTATGCTGGATGTAATTACAGATGGTAAAGAAGATCGAGTTGACTGGGATCCTTACAGACTTAGAGTTCATCTGGAGTGCTGTGTCCAGTTTGGGGCAAAACACACTTTAAAAAGGTTGTAGACAAACTGGAAGGGATAATACAGAAAGTATAGAAAAAGGCCAGTGGAATAGAAAGCAAGTACTAAAGTAATAAAAGGAAAGATTGAAGGAACTGGGTGTGTTTTACTAGGAGACAATAAGACTAAAGGGAGAACATAGCAAGCACAAAACTCAAAATACCTAACATGTTGCCATGTCAAGGAGGGCAAAGACTAGTTTTAAGCTGTCCCAGAGGACTATAGTAGATCTAATGGGAATAACTTCCAAGAGGGTAGATTTAGGGAGGAAATTATTGTAGCTCACATTGCAGCAAATGTTCTCCACCTCAGTGCAAATAGCAAGCATGGGAAGTGAACAGATTCAAGCTAGGATAACAAGGGTTAAAGCAGCCTACCACACACACACACCCTGCATGCCCAGGTTGGTCACCCACACCTGCAATTTGCTTTTAAGAAGCAGATTGTGCAAATGATTATAGTGATGGTGTATTTTCTAATCTGATCCATACTTAGAACTCATGCTCTGCCATATAGACACAGAATGAAACAAAAGAGCAAGGCAGAAATATTTTTGTAGCAGGAAAACATTTTCCCAGTGATCAGGACTATCTCTTGTGGATTGATTGATTGATTGTCTTCCACACACATCTCAGGGTAATGTATATAATACAACAACAACAGTAATTTAAAACAATAGAGGAAATAACAATACAGATATGTAAGTGGCTTTCTTAATTCTTCTTCTGTTGTTATGAATTGGACTGCTCAACATTTTCCAACCATGCAACCCATCAATTAAGGAATGCTGGCAACTGCCTGTAGGATATCAGAAACAAGAATCTGCCTCTGGCCCCTGGTCATAATTGTTTTTAGAACAAAAAACAAATCAAAACTGGGCTGGAGATCCAGCCACTAAGTACAGTGTGCCAAAAATCAAACATGCCCAAACAATTATCAGAAGCATCAAGGTGTGATCAAGGCCCTCCTGGCAACATCGTGAAGTGAACTTGCATTTCTAATTCAGAGAGATTGGAAAACTATACAAAGAAAAGTATACCTAGAATTGTTACACAGTGGAAATCATGGAAGCCAAAACATTCCGTCCAAGTTATAATGGATGTAGCCCTACATTAGCTAATTTTACCTCCATCTGTTCTATCATGATGTCTCAGAACAAGCAAAGTTTTAAATTAGATGTACAAAGAACGAACTGGAACTAAGGCTTACTGAGCACCACCCACTAAGTTTGTTCCTGTGCCTTGTATTGCTTGTTCCCTTGTGCATCTCTGTGGCAACATGTTTGCTTATTTTTATTATTGTTATTAGATTTCCCCTCCCAACCCTTCTACATGAAGTTCCAGGGTGGGTTAAAACCATTTAAAAATACATTAAAAACAATTAAAACAGATTGCAATCAAGAGAATAAGATGGGCCCTAAAATATGTAATGTTGAAACATTTAGAACAAGATGTAGAAATCCTAATGCAAAGAGCATTTAAACCAGAGGTTCTTAACCCAGTATATCTGAAGGAGCATCTCCACCCCCATTGTTCAATCTGGACACTGAGGTCCAGCGCCGAGGGCCTTCTGGCAGTTTTCTCACTGCGAGAAGTGAAGTTACAGTGAACCAGGCAGAGGGCCTTCTCAGTAATGGTGCCCACCCTGTGGAACGCCCTCCCATCAGATGTCAAGGAGATAAACAACTATCTGATGTTAGAAGACATCTGAAGGCAGCCCTGTTTAGGGAAGTTTTTAATAACTGATGTTTTAATGTACTTTTAATCTTTTGTTGGGAGCCATCCAAAGTGGCTTGGGGAACTCAGCCAGATGGGCAGGGTATAAATAATAATAAGATGATGATGATGATTATTATTATCATTATTTTGTGGTTCATGGACCCTTAGGGGGTTCATAAACTCCACACACAAAAATATCATTTCCCCACTTGATTTCCTTCCTATTTCTTTGAAAATTGACTTTGTTGGTAGAAATTCTGGGGAGCTTTCATCAGATTCTCAAAGGGATCTGTAACCACTGGCTTAACCCCTTTGCTAACCAGTGGCAACTTGTCTCCATTGGGCAACTGGTCTCTGGAGGGGCAGAGGGAAGGGCAGTTGCTCTTTGAAATGACACCCCTCTGACACACACACACACACACACACACACACACACACACACACTTGCTGTAGTGTCCATGAAAATGTCTTGCTTCCAAGATAATGACAGCAACAGCAGGGATGCAGCCAGCTAGTAAAAAGTTACAAGCAAGCACAAACTCCATTTGGCACTACATAAATTAGGGGGAAATGGGGAATTCCTCCTTATTAATAAATTTCTGTCTCAAACACCTGAATTTTGTTAGGATTCCTATTCACCCCTCTCCTTAATGAAAGGTAATATTATATGTTGGTCAAAATATCAGTCCAGCAATATTCTGCCTTACTATTAGGAAAAGTGAGACTGGAGATTTCAACTGTCATAAAAGGGAATCAAATTGTCAATAATTAATTAGTAATTGTTGTCATCATCATTGCTGTTACTAGATTTGTACCATCACACCTGGGATGTGGGTTTTTGGGGGGTGGGGTTGCTCTTTCAATCACAGAACAGAATAAAATAAAATAAAATGATGCAGAACAGCTGAAAGTTTTCATGCCTCCAGTTTAAGCTCAATATGGAACCATAGCATGCTGCTTCTGTCAGTTGTGACAGACTCCAATACAGAAACAACACTCAGGCAGGGGATAAATTTGTGATCTGCAGGACTTCAATTCAAAGAAAGCACCAGAGGTCAGGTGAGAGGGGGAAAATAGTGTCTCTCTTACTCAGCATTTCAGCAAATGACAACTCAGAGGCAACAAAACCTGTTAAAGAGGATTTGTGAAAACTTCACTTTCCTTTGGGTCAGCCCCCACCCCCTCACAAAAAAATGGCTATTCAGAAAAGAATGTGTGATTGATATGACATGAGAAAAACATATTGCTCGAAAGAGGCACTTGCTTATTCAGTGAGCGTTGGAATGCTTTACTTTATCTGTCCATTATTGGCCATGTATATTTGCCGCTTCTATAATGCTCTAAGAAGACTATCATTGGGATTTTCAGGTTGTGGACTCTTCAGTCTGTCATTCAGCATATGTCCTGCTGAACTCTGTCAAAAATTCTAGACATATATCAGGGTTAGTTGGCCCGCAATAATACCATCTGCAGTATTATTACAGACATGATCATCATGATGAATTTATGTCATCTTGAAGATTTTGAACAAGGCTGATGATAACACTTTATTGGTTTAATTGGGCCACATTCTTTACATAGATAAACATTATTACTGATTTAATTCTAGTTTAGACTGATTTTCCAAGTCTTCTGTTTATAAAGCCATTTGCTTTAATAATTGGAAGTGAGCTTAAGATGCCTTTCTCAAGCCTTATCAGACATCACTAAACCCAAGCTTGACAGAGAATTCTGGTCCATGGATTTTGATCTTAACTATGGGTAAAATCAAGAACCATGCCTGGAATCAGAGGAGGAAAGTTAAGTGCCGTTAAGCCCTTAACATGCAAATTGGAGTTCTGGGGACAAGTGTGCTAGCTTCACCTTCTGTTGCCTTTACTGTCCATGAAGCTCACTGGGTAACCTTGGGCCAGTCACTGTCTCTCAGCTTAACCTATGTCACAGTGTTGTTGCAGGAGTTAAACAAGGATGGGGAGAACCATGTACACCACCTTCAGCTCCATGGAGATAAAGGGGGGATGTAAATGCAAATGCAATGCAATGAGTTGGAGGGCAAACATCCAAAGCAAGGAGCTTCCTGTGATCATGGAGTCTCCCCATGCAAATAAATAATAATAATAATAATAATAATAATAATAATAATAATAATAATATAGTATTTTTCTTCCCAACCCTTTGTCCCTTGCAGTAAACTATGGAATATAGTTCTAGTTCAGTATTTTGCCTTTCCGCTCCTGCTCCTTAGAAAGCCTCAGGCCTTTATAGATAAAGTACACAGATTGTTCTCGAAGCTACCAGGATGAATTTGACTAAACTGCGGGAGGCAGCGGAAGACAGAAGTGCCTGGCGTGCTCTGGTCCATGGGGTCACGAAGAGTCGGACACGACTAAACGACTAAACAACAACACACAGATTGTGGTGGAAGAAGAGTGATTTTACTTTCATACTCAAGTTCTAGTTCAGGGGTCAGCTACCTTTTTCATGTGGTGGGCCGGACTATATTTTGGAAAAAAAATATGAATGAATTCCTATGCCCCACAAATAACCCAGAGATGCATTTTAAATAAAAGCACACATTCTACCCATGTAAAAACACATTGATTCCCGGATCATCCACAGGCCGGATTAAGAAGGTGATTAGGCCACATCCGGCCCATGGGCCTTAGATTGCCTACCCCTGTGCTAGTTCAACCACTACATGCACTGTGACTGTGCAATGTTTTTCAAGGTATGTACTAAGAATAGAAAGATTCAACTACATTCTCATACATGCAATCAATCTTTTAATGATGTAATGGTGTAATAATCTTTAGAGGAATAACAGCGGCTAGAAAGAGCCTCTCTGAATGAATTCTGATTCTCATTATAACTAATAGAGATCTAACTTAGTTTACGCACTCTCTCATCTTAAAACCTGTCCTTTGATTTTAAATTGACTCAGGGTTGTAGATACTGCAGTTATTAGCCTTTGTCAGAGTCCTGCTATCTTTAAATTAGCCCTTCAGAGGTGACCCTCCTATAAATGAATGAGAGGTGATAGGAAGGCTAAGAAATGGAAGCAAGATGTGTGAAAATATATATACAGAGGCAAAGTCCTTAGATGAAATACATTTCCAATTACAGATGCAAAAGACATTGTTGATTTGGTGAAGTTCTAAGTACAGGTTATGGTAGCTACAGATATATCACATATATAATGGATGGAAATGCAGGGGGTTATGCAGCATTTTTTCTCAGCACGAAATGCCTGTCTTATTTCCTCCTCTAATTTTATGCAGCTCCATGCTAGCTGATGTCAAGGGAGCTATTTGTTTCTATGTGTACATGTTCTCTATGGAGAGGGTGGATATTATATTAAGTCTTAGAGGGGAAAGATACAGAAGGAAAAAAGAGAAAGAAAGGGAGGAAGAGACAAATCGCAAGATAGCATGAACAATTTTGCAATGGCAGTCTTTCATCTTTGTCCACTAACTGATTGAAAATGGATAGCTGATAGAGTTATTTATCTTTTAACCAAGGATTCTATAGTTCATGGCACTACTAGTGGACTGATCCTCTGATCCACGTGCCTAAGGATGATAACTTACAAGCATACATATTAGCATTAGAAGCTGGAGAATGGGGAAAGTGAAGCAAAATCTGGATATCTCTTTCCTTTCGTTTGTACTTTTTGCAACATTCCTATGCAACATTGTTTACATTTCTAATTTAAAGCTAAATATTGTATTTCAGCCAGCAGGAGCTATTGCATTAAACTCAATATATCTTAAAAGTTGGATCTATCCAGTTAGAAGTAAGCACCATTAAGTTTAACGAAGTGTACTTCCATAATTGCCTGCATTTTTGACTCACACCTTGGGGTCATGGCTATGGACTATCATTGAAAATGTGCCTATAGGTGCTATTATGATGATCTGTTGCACTTCAAAACTTACCATTACACCACTGGTCAGACCGATGCTTTGTCTAGCCCTGTATTGGCAATTGCACCATTGGATTTCCAGGATGTCAACCAGAGGTCTTTTCCTGTTGTTGTTGTTTAGTCGTTTAGTCGTGTCCAACTCTTCGTGACCCCATGGACCAGAGCATGCCAGTCTTTTCCTGTACCTGCTACCTAAGCTTTTAAATAGAAATGCCATATTTTAAATGTGTGGTGAACAATTACGGGGGGGGGGGGGAGGCAGAGGAATCCAAACACCATTTTCAATATAGGAAGAATTGCCAATTATATTTTCATTGTACTGAACAGGTCATGTAAAATTACCCTAATAGTGCACATCTGGGTCAAGACAAACTGAAAGAACAACTGAAGACCAAAGATCCTTCAGTGAAGGAAGAGAAGACAGACAAATATTTTGAAAATGCTATGATACTAGAAAGTGTGTTTTAATCTTCTCATTTGTGTGAGTGCTCTTACATTTTTGTATTGTAAAAGGAAAGTTTTTCTGCAGGTTTATCAATAACTTAGTAATCATCACTCTCTCGTGCCCTCTCTTTCTTTCTCTATTATGTGTCAAAAAACTTCAGCACAGTATCAAAGTGCAGTCACTTTGATATCTTTTATGTTACTGTTATTAATCCAACTCACCCATAAAGTTCTGGTTCAGTTGCTTGGAAAAGAACACCTTCAACTTCCTTGACAAAACAGAGATGATCCTGTAGCACCAACATCTCATTTTAGATCTTAGAGTCTCTCAAAAGACTATCAGGTCAAATGTGCCTTGAAATTTAAACTTTGTTGAGCAGGACAATTTTATTTTTTTTTATAAAAAAGAACCCGTCTAACTGGGTGCATCTCAGTGTGCGTTGCGGCAGATTATATCTTCTCCAAGGGCAAAGTGAAGGCTAGCTGATGAAGTCTGGCAATACTAAAAAGGTGAAGTCTATAATTGGAATTTTCAGCAGAGAAAGAGAGAGAGAATCTGAACATTTTATTATTTTTTTGTAATATGTAGGAAAGTAAATCTTGAGCACATCTTTTCCTTAATTCACCTCATGAGGGATTCAAATGATTATTTTTCTAAGACATGAAGACTTTCCACAGTGAAAATCTACATTAAATTGGATTGTTGATGTGCTGCATATATTTTGAGATTAGGGGAGAGAGGTCAGCATGAATTTAGCATGCATGAAAACAACTTTTATTATTACTCATCCCATCACTCAGTTTCACAAGGACCTGTATCACAAAGTGATGTAAAAAAGTTGTATTGTGGGGGGAAATGCTTCTTAACCCTCATTTTATTATTTATAGAGCATTTAGTATGTGGTTTAATCATTCATTTCAGGCAACCATCTGTCAGACTATGTATACCTATCAATCTGGTTGCAAGGCAGTGGTTCCAAATAAATAGGTGTTCTCTTACAGAGCCATTCCATTGGTCCATATAGCCAAATACTGTCTACAGCACTTTCTCACCCTGGCACTGTTGGATCAGCCCTCAATTAAATAGAATGTGACCACCTCACGGTACACCAATTACATGAATTTCTATAATTTACCCCCCATTATCTAGTGCAGGGTTTGTGTGAGGGAAAATTTAATAATTTGGAGTCTTAGGCAGGAGTTGATCAAACAAACACATTTTTTTTATTAAACATAGGAAGTTTATGACACAAAGTGGGTCAGGAAACTAGTTCTTTCGGGTAGAATTTAACTTATTTACTTTAACTATAAGATGTCTCAGGCTTAAACACAATACTATAGGTACAACTCTTCTTAAACTTCAGTTACTAAACATCAATTTGTACACTTCAGGTAGATAAATATTCAGGTTTCCAGAAGTGATGGTAAAATGTTCAAATCAATGTCTGTCACTTAGAGAATATAATACTTTCAACACTATACCGCTTTCATCACAGCTTAATGCTTTGGTTCATGACCGAGGGGCATTTTCCCTCAGTTACCCCCTCTCTTAACAATCCCAAACCTGAGGTATTATAAATGGTATTACAGATCCACGATCCCGTCTCCCTTTTTTACTGGGTTGGGAGTCTTCAGTACCTAGAAGAATTCTCCCCTCCTGGCTAGACTGACACCCAGGGAACCTGAATTCCCACAGGATCTGTCTCTCCTGGTTCAGACTCAGCCCTCCCACCACACTCCTGTCTGGATACCTTCCCCAGACCCTCAGCATGATCTACCTATCCCAACTACGAGGCTCTGTCCTCTCCCTATGGATAGTCTCCTCAGTGTGTATCTGCCCCGGCTCAGAATCCATCCACCCTCTCTCCCAACCTGAAACCTGTCTAATCTCTCCAAACCAATTGTATACCTCCCCCAGAACTCTGGCCCATCAGATGCTGTTGCCAGTCAACCATTTGCTGGCAGGAAAAACACATACTTGGTGACCCAACCTGCCCAGCAAACACTCTTTTCCATCACAGGCTGTGTCAATAAAAGTTCAGTGAATAGTTTAACATAGTGTTACAGATTGAGTTGCCAGGTCAGGAGCATACCAGACTCTCAGGTTTCAGAGTACAAACCTGAGACCTAGGGGTGGCTACTGGTGATGTCATTAAGCATGAGCCATTAACAGATCACCCAACTGTCCCAATTTGAGTGGAAGATCCTGGATTTACAGAAGCCACTACAGCTTCTGTTCGAAATCCGGATGTCCTGCTTCTGCCACTATCTCCAGCTGCTGCAGGCACAAGGCCTGCCACATTGTTGGCATTGGAACTGCAAGACCTGCTACGCTGCCTCTGTCACTGCCACAAGTCCTCCCAGCCTTCTCCGAGTTACTGGGGGGTGGGCTACTGAGATCTTGTGCATATGAGTAATCACTCTTCAACCTTGAATGACTTCTGGTCACATCTAAATTATTATATTTCTTAAAGCCGTCCATGTGTTAATTTTCCTCTACATTTTTTTAAAAAAATGAGGTTTGCTTGCAACAACACTGGAAATAGAACATACTCAGAGTATCCACTTTCTTTCAATAGAATGATGCACACATAAAATGAATTAAGAAGCACAAGGGTAATATGAAAGAAAACTCGTGGGTCATGCTTTTGCAAGTTCAGCCAAAATACCAACTCACTAGCATAACAGGAAGATACGTCTTATATTTGAACACTGTGAACTTTTTGCAGAGTCCAAAAGTTAGAAAATATCCTGTGCTAACAAACTCTGCCTATCCACTGTGAGAATTCCTGTGTTCAATAGCCCTCAAAATTTCTCATTTCTTACCTGTGGAGTACTGATTGCACACTGAACCTGCAGATTACACAATGTAAACAAACTTTCGGGACAATTTAGAAATACATCTATTCTGTATTTGGACTTAGCACAAAACTCTTATTGATGTCTACTTACATTATCTGGATAACTGTATTTTCAAAAGCTAAAATAACAGCACTGAGAGGCCTAGCATAAATTGCAGTTTGTTCCTACAATATCTAGTGGACCATGTTATATGAAGATGTTGGGAAACAAAACTTAGCAATGTGTCTGGGTCTTTTCTGGGCATATGTTCCTCAAACACGTAAGAAAAGTTAAGGGCATTCTAAAGCCACCACTAGGAGAAGGGATGGGGAAGTCATGGTCCTCCAGATATTGTTGAACTCCAACTCCTAAAGGGGATTGATCTAATTAAGGATGCAGTCTTCAATACCATTGTCTGTGGTATCCTCCCGGTCTGGCTCCATGGAATGGAAATTCTTTTCTGAGAAATATCAGCTCAGCCCTAGTGAAATGCAAATGAAGTGGGGTACAACTGTGTCTCTCAGAATGCAGGCATCCATGAGTTGGGAACAAAACTTCTTGGGTTGCAAGATCCAAAGTCTAGCACCTTCTTAACACAGACCAGACTTCCACTGATGGCTTCAATGGGTGAATAGGCTTATATGAAAGAACCTGAGTATATACAGATTTGAAATACAACAAAAGAGAAGGAGCCATAGATCAATACTAGGAGTATATTATGACCTCCAAGGGAGCACAGGGCAGAGCAAGGGGATGTTCAGAAAAAGTAGCAGTAAGAAGAATATAAGTGCATAAGAAGAGACCTGCTGGATGAAACCAAAAGATCACTCCTGTTCAGCAACCTATTATCGCCAAACCAAGGTCTATGGGGAGCTCACAAGCAGCAACAGCACTCTCCCCACTTCTGATTCCTTGCAACTGGTATTCAGAGGCAAACCTGCTTCCATCATTGGAGGTAGAATATAGCCATTGTGACTAATAGCCATAGATAACCTGGTCCTCCATAAATGCGATTAATTCTCTTTTGAAACCATCCAGGTTGGTGGCCACTGCCAAATTATGTGACAGTGAGCTCCATTGCTGATGCAAGAGCCAGCACAGCACAGAAATTTTGCAAGGGCTCTGGAGAGTCAGTGCAAATGGTTCTGCCCTGATTTTCTCCTTAGTCCATTCTGCAACTGCAGAAGTGGTAGGGTTGCCAGATCTTTGCAGGTGAGGCCACCTGAAGATTAGCATGCCTATGCAATTATAATTACCCATGCTGCTATCATAGTTTGAAAGGAAGGATCAGGCTGCTAAGGGTACAACTGATAAAAAGCCTTTGGGGTGCATTTCCCAGTACCTATGCATTCAATGCTAATGCATGCATTCTATTAAAGGTGTTAGTCTTAGTCAAGAAAAATGAGCAGAAGTAGCAGTGTTAAGCTTTATATCAAACAGAATGTGTAGAACACCTCCTGATAGTGAAAATAAGGACAAACACTGACAGCAATATTATAATAACTAAATATCGTCAGATTATTATAGCAGAGTGGGCAGTCATAGGGGAAACAGTGTTTTGCATTCCCGTCTTCCAAAGCAGTTCACTGCAGGTAATTTTAATGGGGTTGTTAATAACCTGGCATGGGTCCCAGCCAGATGTAGCACATTTATACCCTGTCCTTACAGCTATGTCGGAACTGTTGACATTGCATGTCAGTAATGGAAAATTGCCACTGCACCAAACAAACATCTTCATTATATGGAATCACATTGTTAATCTACAGCAAATGCAACTTGAGGCGGAAAGAGAGTTTAGATTGCACCCATCTGTATACTATCACTCCGGGTGGCAGGTCGTTCTTCAGAATTAGAGATTGAATCAGTCTTTCCATCATCAATAAACCCTGCTCCACAACGAGTGCCTGTCAATCCAATATTTTACTTTCAGCACCATGAGGACCGCACAGAATGGTAATGAAATTTAGCTGTTAGATATGTACCACAGGGAACTATCTCAAAGAGAACTGAAAGGAATCAGAGAGTGTATGGCATTCAGTGTCTGCAAATAACTTCATTTCAGACAGAAGCCCATCTCTTTGATCTGCTTAAGAAAACTTATCTGCTAGGTACAAATGGAGCTGAATACTGAGCTTTACAATTTCGTACAAAATTAATTATTATTTGGAAAGCATTTTTCACTTGCATTAAAAAGAGGAAAAGAGGAAAGATACAGAGATTCTTCCTATTCCTATCTTTTTGATGACAATATCCTCATTTCTAGATTGCATATATGACCTTTAATAAAGTCATTCCATTTCAGTTAAGATGGCCTCCAAACCTAACTTTGGGACATAAGAGAGCTACATAGAGAAACTAAGTAGAATTTCCCCGTTCTTGTTGGGATTGGGTCAATAGATGTATCTTTGAATTTTCATGCTCTTCCAACTATTGTCCATGAAAATAACCAGGTCACATATAGTTCTACATTCCAAGTGTTTGTGAATGATGTAGGCTGAACTTGTATATTGATCTATTCAAGAATGTTGTTGTGTACTTACAATGTGCTGTTCCTGTAAATCTTTGAAAACCTACTTTTAGCCCAAACAGAATTCTGCTACCTGTTTCCTTCCATTCTTTACTTACAACAACAACAACAACAAGCTAAAGCTGGCAACTCTGTTCCCCATCCTTCCTCTGCTTTTTGTGCTATTTGAAGCATTATGCCTTGTAATTTGTTTCAAAACCTGGAATCCTTCAACATCATTTCCAGTGTAGACAGGACAGGGACATGGAAATGATCTTGCAAATCAAATGTGCCATGCTCGGTTATTGTATCGCCTCTGACAAATTAAATATAATCCAGATTATATCATACATGGCACTACAAGAAAAGAGGTAGTGCAAGAGGCACATTTCAGATACGACCATAGAACATATTTAGTTAAATAAACCCAGGCAGCACAAGCAAGCTGTTTCATTCAGTAAGAAAAGGATAAAAATGATTACCAGGGCTACTAGTCAATTAGAGCTGAACTAGATATCACAAGAAACACAGGGCTGCTTTCTCTCCCCCTCTCTCTTTCTCCTTGTTATATAGCATGACAATGCATGAGATGACATCAGTGTGATGTATCTTTCCCCATACCCATTATGACAGCCAATTATGTGAGGTAGGGAAATGGAAACATAAAATTCAATGATATCACGTAATATGCTGTTCCATAAGAACATAAGAAGAGTCCACCTGCTAACAAATCAAGCATCCTTTTGCTAAGAGTAGCTACCTGGATGCTTCCAAAAGCTCAGAAACAGGGCATGACAGGTGTAGACTTCTCCCATCTTTGTACCTTTGCACATGAAAGCTCCCTTTGGATATCAATGGTTAATAGATATGGACTGAGCAGATGGTCCTATTCCATTTCAGTTGACAATCAGTCATATCCTGTCGTATGCATTTTGAATTTTAAAACCACAATTTTCCTGCAAAATAACCCATTCTCATGCTTTTTAGTGCATCTCCCATCCCTAATTACTATCATTTGTCCTAAATCTACTTCTAATCAACTTCATTCAACAATCCAGAAATTATAAGGGATGGGAGAAATCTTGATCCAATGCTGCACACTATTCTTAATTTTAGAAAAGCCTAGCCTGCCCCCTTCCTTTTAGTCATCATTTAAAATTCATTAAAGGCCCCAATGCTTTGGCCTTTCTTCATACAGAAAGAGTCAAAGCCTCTTTATATTTTCCTATACCTTTTTCCAGTTCTACAACACACCCTTTGAGACTGGGAAACCAGATCTGTACATTTGTTTGTTATATTTATACCCTTCTATTTATTCAGGGTTGTTGTTGTTGTTTAGTCATTTAGTCGTGTCCGACTCTTCGTGACCCCATGGACCAGAGCACGCCAGGCACTCTTGTCTTCCACTGCCTCCTGCAGTTTGGTCAAACTCATGCTGGTAGCTTCGAGAACACTGTCCAACCATCTCGTCCTCTGTCATCCCCTTCTCCTTGTGCCCTCCATCTTTCCCAACATCAGGGTCTTTTCCAGGGAGTTTTCTCTTCCCGTGAGGTGGCCAAAGTATTGGAGCCTCAGCTTCAAGATCTGTCCTTCCAGTGAGCACTCAGGGCTGATTTCCTTAAGAATGGAGAGGTTTGATCCCAACTATTAGTTCTCCATCAATTTATGGGGGGTGAGGAGACACTTGAAAATTATTAAAGGGGATTTCAAAACAAAACCAAACCAGATATTTGGGTTATTGCAATACAATACATAATGCAATACAATAAAAAAAGAACTAACCTAAACAAAAATAAAAACACGTAGATCTCACACAGAAAGAAATGGACTCTCCCAATTCTCACCTGGGAGCTTCCCTTTCTTCTCCCAGCCTCCCCACCTTGGGTGTTCTTCCCTTTCTTGCCTCTCACACAGGCTCATTTACCACCCACCCACCCATCTATCCATCAGTTTCAGGGGGTATATGGTGCTTACCTTACTTTCAAGTTGGCCAAAGGATATTTACAAGTGTCTTTTCTTTCACTCTGCATATATTTCTTTACTGGTCTGAACTCTGCAGCTTTCCTGGATGCCTGTGTTTCCTGAAATCCCCATGAGTCCCTGAGTTGGACCTTCCTGTAAAGTCCCTCAGTTGGACCTTCCCACCAACACCTAGAATTCACATGGATGAGGATGGACAACAACCAGTCCCATTGCATTCTAGCAGCATTCTAGGAGGAAAAATGTTTCAGAACGAGATGAAAAAGTATGCCCCTGTGCTGTGCCCTATGAGAGGTAGTTGCCCACATTGGAAGGAGATAAGTTATAGGAGCAACTGAACACATTGCAGGTCAGTTTAAAGAAAGCTGTATCATAACAATGTGGTTGTCCTGTATGTGAGATGGAAAGGCGGTCTTCCTAGAGACATGTATTGTTGGCAGAATACACACAATAGTAAAATAATAAACAGTGGGGGAAATTGTGTTGTGCTTTTGATCTCAGATGGTTCAAAATACCAGAGAATGCATAGGTGAGATCTTATAGGACTACTTGATCAAGCATGGTAATAAATGAAAATAAAAAGTATACATTGGTTGGGGCTGATCCAAGAAGATGGTCCAGGACAGAGCACTGACTGCATCACCAAAGATGAGCAGTCCCTGAGAAATGGTTGAAGAGCCATATGTCATCATAAACAGATAACATCAGCACTACCTTGATTGGAAGAGGAGAACTAAAGAGTTAATTGGGTACCTTTTGCTTCTACATTTTCTTTCCCTTTTTGCTGGTGGTGATATTGAGCCATTTCTAGTACAATCTGCTGACCAAACAGAAAAGCAAAGAGTACATACAGAGCCATGATTTCTACTACTGTATAAGTAAATGTCAGCCTTGTTACATGAATTCAGTGATTTTCTTAATGAAAACGTCAGCATAACCCTGGCATTTTCCTTTTTTCATTTAATTTTTGTACTCTCTTTTCATCTGTTACCTGACCTTTGCATGCACTTGGTAGTTTGCCTAGGGTGCTGTCACACCTCCAATGGCATTCTGTAATGATAGTCATTTGCTGCCAGATTCAGACAGGGCTTCAGATAAATTGTCTGAGGACACAGTTCTACAGAGAACTCATATGTGTGTTGGGACCAATGTGAGATGATTAGAGAATGTGCAGGGAAATGGTCACTTTGCACTGGACATTGCATAGAATGGGACGGTATGCAGGAAATTGTGTACATTTCTTGGTCAATAAGTGTGCCCTCTAAGTCATGCTAGGCAACATCAGTTTTAGAGACGTTGCCTAATGAAGGTCCAACTGTAGAATACATGGACTTAGTGAGAAATGTATCAAATAGATGATTGGATAGTCTGCATATTCCCTGATGTCACATGGAGACTGAACTTTTACCAAATAAACAAAATCCCCACTGGAGCAGCTCTTTTGTATCAATTTGCCTCAATGTCTGGTCTAGTGAATGTATAGAAAGGCCATCTTTTCCTGCACATGTTGTGTTGAATTCAAACAAGCATTCATATTTTACACACACACACACACACACACACACTTTAAATACCCCTTTAACAGAAGACAAGACATGCCTAAACATATTACACTGATCCTGGCCTGACTGCACTGACTGCCAATTAGCTTCTGAGCCCATTCAAAGTACTGGTTTTGACCTATAAATGGCCCAGGACCACAATACCTCAAGGACCACCTTGCCCCATATAAACCAACCCAGACTCTGTGTGCATCATCTGAAGCCCTTCTTTTTGTGCCTCCTCCACATGAACAAAGTGTGGCAACACAAGAACAGGCTTTTTTTGCAGTGGCTCCCTGTTTGTGGAATGCTCTCCACAGGGAAGTTTGTCTGGCACCTTCATGATAATTCTTTAGTCACCGTGGGGGCTATTGCATGGACAGGTGCATGGACAGGTGGGATTAAAATTGGCCACAACTTTATTAAGTTTCAGATGTCGGGAGACCTTGGCTCAAGCACTGGGCGATTATCCTTCCCAGTCCCCAGCCAGGGATCTGGGAGACTTCAGGGTTATCCATAATGTGTGGGGGTTGGGCTGGCTCTGGAGAACATATGTTCAAGCAGAGAGCCTGCCCCCCGTTTCTCTGCTGTTGGAGGGGAGAGCAGTGACAACATCTCGGTGTATGGCCAATGCCTCCCCTCAAGACCCCTTTAACGGGGAACCCTGGTATCACCGCCGCAAGGGGGGCATGGGTCACAGCTTCACCCCCACCCCCCCCATTTTAGGAAGATAGACTAAAGGATTCTGCCCAAGGAGGAATGGGTGAAGCATTCAAGTCATCCAGGAACGACAATTCCTTAAGGGACACCACAGAAATATTGGTCACGTTCTAACTATTTACAAAGTTAGTAGTGTAGAATTGCCAACTAGGGGACATAGTGGATTAGTTTAGGAAGATGTCAACCTTAGCCCTGACAGACTGGAGGGCCTCCAGATCAGTGGTCTTATTTATCTCTATCTGACACTTCCTTAACTAGTTTCAACCCCCCCCCCCGGCTTTTTATCAGAATGTAAAGCTTGAGACCTGTCCATTAAAAAAAAGAAACCTCAGGGTTTTCTCAGAGTTTCTCTCCCCCCCCCCCAGGTTTTAGCAGGTTGACTGTCACTTAGTCGAAAAAGATCTTGCTCCTGTCAAGCCAGACTACGTTGAAATAGTCTAAGATGCTGCCACTGGGGCAAGACAGGGTTGAGAAATATTGAGAGCATCGTACCTTTGAACATTAAAGGTTTTCATAAGGTTCCTACGATGTAACACACTGTCAGAAAGGCCTGAATTTCAGCATGCCAAAACTCTGACTTGTAATATCAACTCTCTCCCTAGTGAAAGTTGCAATTCAGGTAAAGCTAATGCTTCAAATTACACAAAGAGTTAAATGCAGCAGAACATTGACCTATTTGAAAAGAAGACTGATCTGTTATTAAAATCTTTTTTTTTCTACGTAGCACAACAAAACATGTTTAATAAAACAACTAGGTTATACATTTGACAGGTTTCTCCTGTATCACAACCCTATTATAGTTCTCGGCTCTTTACCTGTAACACCTGTAATCAGGTTTTTTTCTATCCCCTTCTTCATGAAATCACGGATCAAAGTCAGTTGAAATATGGCATATGGAAAGGTGTTCAACAAAATAAGTAGGCTAAAGTAATTAAAGATTTAAATGCCTATTTTCACTTTTATACAAATGACACATTTCAAAAATAAGAGCACGAGGCAAAATGCAGTGTGCTGGACTTGGGTTCATACAGTATATTTGGATTCATATCTCTATTCAGTCATAAAGCTTACAGTCAGGGGTGGGTGGAAATGTAACTAAATTGTTAAGCTGGTAGATAAAAATCCATGTGCAAAATTATCGGAAGAAGACTGGAATTGAATACAAATGTAACATTTCTTTTTCTTTTTCTTCTTTTTCTTCTTCTTCTAGACCTTAAACCCAAAGGAACCCAGGCAGTGCACAAATAAATGAACTGAAAGTATAAATGGGTCGTAATTGCATTGTGTACCAATCTGCAGTACATCAAATCAATATTTACTGCCAAGTCTGGGAGATACCCTCCTGGAAACCCTGGAGAGCTGTTGCCAGTCAGTGCAGACGATATGAGCTAGATGTTTTCTATGTTCCATTTAAAAGCATCCCCCGTGGCGCTGTGGGTTAAGCCTCAGTGCCTAGGGCTTGCCGATCGAAAGGTCGGCGGTTCGAATCCCTGCGGCGGGGAGCGCTCCCGTTGTTCGGTCCCAGCGCCTGCCAACCTAGCAGTTCGAAAGCACTCCCAGGTGCAAGTAGATAAATAGGGACCGCTTACTAGCGGGAAGGTAAACGGCATTTCCATGTGCAGCTCTGGCTCGCCAGAGCAGCGATGTCACGCTGGCCACGTGACCCGGAAGTGTCCTCGGACAGCGCTGGCCCCCGGGCTCTTTGAGTCAGATGGGCGCACAACCCTAGAGTCTGTCAAGACTGGCCCGTACGGGCAGGGGTACCTTTAACAGGCTATAGCAAGCAGATTTCCAAAAGATGCTTAACACAAGGGACAAACATTCAATACTCCGCATGATTCCAAAATTTACAACACTGAGATAATAACTGCTCTCAAATATCATGTTTCAGAATGAAAAGTCTACCATGTTACAATGCTTTGGAATAATGGTTAAATATAATTAAGACTCCCTTCTCCCTAGTATGCTGCTTAATTTCTGTCTAATCCTTCGAAACGTTTGAACTCGAAGTACCTGCTTCCTTGCAGCCTATAGGTTGTGAGGTGTTCTATAGGTTGTTTTAGCATAGCAGAGAAGCCAAGTATGCCAATATAATTGCCTTGTGAACCTCCCTGAGACATCCAGTCATAGGGCGGTATATAAATTTAATTCATAATCATAATAATACATAATATTACTTTAAGGGGGAAATGAATTCAAATGGTAACCTGAATTTTATGGGTTTAGTTTTTGATTTGTTTTGTTTTACTATTTATAACCACAAATAAATTATGTGGTCCATGTCTCCTTCAATCTCCACTCATTTTTTCCCTTTAATATCCATTTAGATCACTGTACTTAAGAGTCCATTATTCACAAAATTGTACTAAATCAAGCCAGATGATTTTTTTTTCCCTCCTCAGAAAGAAACTTCATTAGTTTTGTTCAAAACAAACCTTTTGGTAATAATTAGAAAATTCCAGTGCCATTTGCAAATGACAGTGTTTTGTGAAAATTGTAAGTCCTAATCTGTGGTTACCTTAGGGGATTGTTCTGTAAAAGAAATGTTGATAGGATCGAGTATAACTCAAGAGAAGTGATTGACTTAAGTTGAAGGTTACAATCCTGCACACAGTTAGGCTGCTTGCATCAACAAAACTTGTAGAGTGAAATGTGGAGTACAGTTTCAAAGAGCAATTTATAAAACAACGCATAGATTTTTTTTGTTCTGTATTGATGTTTAGCATCATATTCACCAAGGAAGAGTAATCAGCTTCAAGTGATGCAGTTCAGTTTTTTTATCACAAACACAGCTCCTTCCCCTTGTATTTTGTGTACATATAAACACTGTCCTACGAAATCTGCCTGTTCATCTGTCAAACATTGCCTATTTGTCAAGGACTTGTGAATCACACTTGTGTAGAAAGCCTCAAGTATTTGAATGAACTCTTCAAATAAGAAACTGTTCCCAACTTCTTCAGAGAAATAATTGCTTCTTAGGTTCAACCACTATGAACATACAAGTGGGATCTACAAATATATTGGCATGTGAAATGCTCCTGTAGCACTCAAGTCAGCGAAGGACTTAAGCTGGCATATCGCTGGCTCAAGCAGGTGAGGTCTTACACTGACATAATTCTCAGCTGAACCCTGGCTCAACTGGGAAAGCCCAAGGTCTGCGGAAACCAATATCTCATCATGGCCACTCTTGAGTTTGGATTGCGCTGTAGGCCTCCAACCACACACACACACACACACGCACACACACATCTATCCAGGCAACTAAGGGTCATTATCACAGTTCAAGGACACATTCCAGCCAGGCAAAAGCAATTTAGCAGGGAAAGAGGCTTAGTGAATGCCTTAAGGGCCAAAAAGAGTGACCTGGGGGTCACATTCAGTTCCCCATCCCTGAACATGAGATTCCTCACCCCTTAACTTATATTTAAATGTGTCAGTCGTAGAAATAAGACGGTAAACAAGTGAAGAAAGAAAAATTGAAATTTGAGGGGAAAGAGAGGGAGAGATTAAGGCTGAAATTTTGTGGTTCCTGGGAGGGTGTCTCAGGGTCCATAACATGGTGTGGGTTTTCGGCTCCATGAGCACAGTGAGAGGTCTGTCACCAGAAGTCCTTTCCCAGGCAGTACAGAAAGGTTTGATACAATTGCTTACCAGTGTGAGTTCTTTGATGGCAGAAGGTTATGTTCATTGTGGAATGTGACCTACTAGATCTGAAACCCTTCAGTTCCTCTGACAAACACCTGCTGGGGGTGGGGAGATACACTAGCCTCGAGGTTACCTTGTTTTCACTCTCATTGTCCCCAATGAGGTGGAAAATGCATTTATTTAAAAATCTGAACAAAGGAAGAAAATAGAAAAATCACACACACGCGATTGCTCTGCCCAGTTAATACAATAAAGTAAACCACCTTCAACATAGTGAGATTTACTTCTTCATAAACAAACATGGGATTGAATTGTTAGGCTCAACTTGTGTACCAGGGAATAAATCCCATGAATTCAGTAGATTTATTTCCAAATAAATGTTTTCAGGATCAGGGAGTAGGTAACCTATTTTATCACTTTTCCTGTTCCATAAAATTCTCCAGTCTCTCTATAGTTTTTCCTATTAGTTTAGATCTTGAAAACAGTAAAATATTCACAGAGAAATATATGAGATGTTAAGCTTTTCAAGATACATGATTAGTCTGCATTATGAGAAAAGCCAAAAGATAAATTATTATGACAATCTTTGGACTTTATTCATACGATAAATTTGCACTAATCTAAAATCTCTGTCCTGATTGTCCTACGCACTGGGCACAGTCAATGCCGAGATGATGAACAAACCATTTGAGTTGCTCACCATAATCACAAACTGATTTTGTACCCATCACAAATCTGTGTGCTGGTGCACAAAGTTGCAATCTGTGGCTTTGGCTTGATTCAGTCAACCCCATTGTATCACAACCAGTGTGTAAAAAATTGCAGAATCTATTTATAAATTTATTTTAAGCCATATTTAGTTATCTGGCTGAGATGCCATTCAAAATGTATTAATTAATTTGTCACCAGCAAACGTTGGGTCACATAGGTAATGAGTATCTTTATCAGTATCTGATAAAGTAGTTTTTTTTTTTAAGCTATTAGCATATATAAACAAAATATACATTTTTGTAATATTTATAATATTATGGAGAACAGAAGGAGAAATTAAGCTATGCATCTCCCAAGAAGAAGAGATCAAAGATAAATGGTGGCAAAGTATACAATAAGGAATTATACAAAGCCAGTAAATGGCTGGCATATTTATCCAGATGGCCTCTTCATGTTATAAAAATTCTTATTCTTAAGACCATATGTCCATACTAGATATCTGCATCATTTGCAAGAGCAATTAAATCAGCAGTTAGTTCATGTAAAATGTTTCACAATGGTTGTGGGGGTCGGGGAGGAAGAACTATCACTAGTAATTGGCCACATATGTATAAATAGCTTGTGTCAGTGTGGTTAACATGTAGCACTACTTGTTAACTTGTCAAACGGCAAAAGAGTTGTAATCCAGGGCAAAGATCAGTGGGAATTGCTCCCAAATTGCGGACTGTGTTTCACACAATCAATTACATTAAATTGGGCATTCACTGGAGAACCTTCCAATCTATTGTGTTCAGGAAAGTGATGGAGTCATGGAATTGACCAGGTGGTCAGGTGGGAACTCTGTCTTAAGCAGTTTCATTAGAAGTCCTGGGCTTTAAAGGTTTCAGACAAAACTAAATAATCTTAGGTGTTCAGCAACCTTTAGCAAAAGCATCACTACACAAACTTACAATGTGTTCAGATTAATACCTCTACTTACAGAACTGGGCACTTAATAAAAGTTGAAATGTGGAATGTGCAGCACTTGTCCTCCCCCCCCCCCAGCAGCCCCCAAGATCTTCCTGCTGCCATACCCAACAGTGCAAGATATCCATAGCGTACCTGTGGATTTGTCAGATACCAGCAGATTTTCTGATTAACTTTTGCATGTGCAAGCATCTTCATATTTTTCCCGTGAAATTGCTGATTTCCACCCTTTCTTGCCTTGCTCACTTGTGTAACAGTTTCTGCAAACAGCCAGCGATCCTGAAAAGTTCAGAGCTAATTCTATATAATCTAGTCCTGGGTAAAGGCTGAAAGGAGCAGGGATTTCACTAACAGGTCTCGGTATCAAATGCAGGAAATATGGAGAAGCGCCTTCCATTCACAAGGGGTTTGGAAGCTGTCACCCTTACATATCCAATGGGATTTACACAAATCAGATCTTCAGATCCACAGTGTTATTTGGGGAGGCAGTTGAAGGGAAGAGTAGGTGATAAAAAAGACTAATTTGTGGATTCAATAAGTGTTGAAATCTAACCAGGATTGAAATTCCTACAATAGCCACACTAGCTTCCTTGTGAGATCATGGGCCACTGAGGTAACAAAGGAAGTAATTCTGTGCTAGATTGTAAATGGCTGAGGGTTGTTGTTGTTGTTGTTTAGTCATGTCCGACTCTTCGTGACCCCATGGACCAGAGCACGCCAGGCACTCCTGTCTTCTACTGCCTCCCACAGTTTGGTCAAACTCATGTTAGTAGCTTCGAGAACACTATCCAACCATCTCGTCCTCTGTCGTCCCCTTCTCCTTGTGCCCTCCATCTTTCCCAACATCAGGGTCTTTTCCAGGGAGTCTTCTCTTCTCATGAGGTGGCCAAAGTATTGGAGCCTCAACTTCAGAATCTGTCCTTCCAGTGAGAACTCAGGGCTGATTTCCTTAAGAATGGATAGGTTTGATCTTCTTGCAGTCCATGGGACTCTCCAGCACCATAATTCAAAAGCATCAATTCTTCAGTGATCAGCCTTCTTTATGGTCCAGCTCTCACTTCCATACATTCTTCTTCCATTCTCCTTCATGGATCACTGCCTTGTCATGGCAAAGGGGCTTGAATAACTCAGAGAAGCTATGAGCTATGTCGTGCAGGGCCACCCAAGGCGGAAAGGTCATAGTGGAGAATTTTGACTAAACATGATCCACCTGGAGCAGGAACTGGCAAGCCACTCCAGTATCCCTGCCAAGAAAACTCCATGGAAAAACGGGTGGGGGGGCCCTCCCTCAATTCCATGGAGTTAAAAAGCCAGCGTTGAGGGTTGAGTGATGTGAGCTAAAAGCTAGAAGCTGGGAGCAGCAGGATGGGAAGCCAGAGAGACAAAACATGCTTGATCTCTGTTTGCATCCAAGGCTGTGGTTACGGTAGAAGCAAGACTCTTTCAGTGTTAATGCTCTGAACCCATCCCCCACCCCCATCATGGGCTCAGGTTGTACAAATATGTAAATAAACCATTTAGCATAAAGACACCCCAATCCCTGTGGTACAACATTCCAAAGGAAACACAAGCCCTGGGTAAGCACTTGGAACCGCTGGAATTTTTCACCACTTGAAGATGTGGGTGGCGTGCCACAATATGCTCGCTTTGGGGATTTGATAATGCTGCACTGCTTGCTTAACCTTGGAGGGCGGGGGAGGCTTTAAAAAGCAAGCTGATGCTTCTTCATCACATTTGCAATGAGCTGAAAGAATCCTATTCACTGTAAATTGTCAATGTCACTTCTTAGTCAAAGAATTGTTTTCACTACCCAATTAAATAACATTTTCTGGGGAACAAGAGTGGAGAGAACTATTGCCCTCCTGTCCTGTTGGTGGCCTGCTAATAAGCATCACTTTGGCCCCAGTAGGTAGCAGGATGCCCATATGAGTGGGATGTATTTGTGTGGAAGTTTATCAGTTTCATCACTGCTTTTTGCACCGTGCTCAAGGATTTTCAATATGCTGTCCTTAACAGCATCAACTTGCTCCCCCAATCCTGCGTGCACAAGAAATTAACACTCAGCCACCCATATATATATTCACACATATTTCCTAGTGCTAATTAAATCAGATATTTCTCATAAATATTCTGCCATGAGATGCTTCAAACTGTTTGCAATATGATGTTTATCAAGAGGTAGACCCAAATGAAAAGCATGCACATTATGATGAATTTCAAGTCCTGAGACCAAATGCCAAGATCAACAATTTCATCTAGAATTTGAACACGCTCTCAAGCTGCAGAATGATGGGAAATCCCATTTCAACCCTCTTTGCAGATTCATAATCTTTTCAGTATATAGAAATGAAAATCGGTATAGACAAACTGGAAATCACTGCAATAAAATGCTAAAGTGAACCAACAACAGAGCCTCAGACCTCACACTAGGTTATCTGTAGCAAGAATAAATAGTGCTTATATTATGATGTTGGAGCACAGCAAATATTAAAGGCTAACTTGAATCCCCCATTATCTCTTTGGAGGCATCCGCCCACACGTTTTCATTTGAGCAGTATGACTTCAGACTGTGCACACTCAGTGAATTTACTAGCTAGAAAGGAAACCGCAGTACATAAGCACCTCCAGCACAGCATTGCAAGTTTTCAAAACTAATTGAATCAGCATACAAAAAATGTTTTCCCTATGCAATAAATCTAATTATAAGCAGCCTCTTTATGACATACACCTCCCTATAATATGCAAATTTCAATTACTTATTTAGTGTGCCTTCCATATTTCCACACAAATTCCATTTTACACTGAAACTTTTAATAAAACTCAAAATCTGCCTCTGAATACTGTTGTTAGGAATGGTCTATGCAAGCATAATAATAGAGTGTTAAGGAAGAGTTGTACTGGGAAGATAATTGAGAAAGCATAAAGCTATAGCACTAAAACGGCGTCTAAAGTGAATTTAAACAAACCAGTAGTTCTCAGTTTCTTCACAGAAAGGGGAAATTGAGAAGCCAAGCGAGAAGAGCACTATCATTTTTTTAAAGAAAAAAATCAAAGCAGAATCTCCTATACAGGTATCAACAAAGACAGAAGATGGTTTCAGGTCTACTCCTTTGCCCAGAAAGCCATTCTCCCAAAAAAGTGGTCAGCGTTCTCAGAGACAGTGCAAATTAATTAAGCCTTTCAAAATATTATTTTTAAATACCTGCATGATTCATTGATGTTTAAAAATGTCATATCAGTGCAATTATTCATATAACAAAAAATAATGGCCATACCACACAATTTTGCTAGGTAAATGGAGCCTAACTCTTATTATTAATTAATTCAATCACACCATACATATATTTTCCTAATAAAATCCACTGTGCTCCCTCACCACGAGCAATGTGTGTTGAATGCCTAGGCAAATGGGGTATGGGTGCAGTTTCAACACTTAATACGTAAACAGTGCTATTTTTCTAGAAAAAGAGGTGCCAGAACTCACCATGAGCACCTCGCTTGTTCTCTAACAAATGGCAGTGGAGCCCACCTGAGTTCTGGCAGAAAAAAATATATCTTTGCATACACTCATAATGCTGGATCTATCCATAAAATGAGGTGGCAGCTTCAGTTGCGTGATAGCATCAATTGTACATGTTTTCTATGAACAGACAAATCTGGGACTCAGTTCCATGCCCCTGCCACTGATAGCCACATCTAACTCCAGATGATACCTGAAGCAACCACAGCATAGGACACCATATCATAGCCTTATAATGCATTTATTAAGGATGTGCCCTTTAACAGCTCCAATTTCCCTTGCATTTTGGCATTTGAGTGAACACAGAAAGTCCTTAACACAACCTATTAAACCTGAGGTTTTTGTTGCTGTTGTTAATTGAATCTAGCTGTCTTTAGTAACACCTACCCACATTTTTGTTGTTTGGCAGATTCCATCATGTGAGGAACATGTAGACAAGATGACCCAATGCCAGCTCTATCATTAGGCAGTGTGAAGCAGCTGCCTTAGGTAGCTGAATTTGGATGTTATGTGAAAAAGCAGCACATTGTTTACTCAGTTTATTATAATTGCATTTCTACTACTGCTTGTGGAACTTTCTGCCTCTCATTCCAAATTAGCTTGGTCAGCCTTGATTGCTATGTACCTTGAGTTGGTGTTTTATTTTTTGGGGTGTGTGTGAACCCCATTTGCTGTTTCACTCCAAGCTACAAAATGTCTTGCATACCCTTCAATATTTCTCAAATGAACATAGCGACGTCCCATTCCATAATGATAACTTTACTATTTATGCTCACACACATCTTACTGGGTTGCCCCAGCACTCTGGCCAGCTTCCAAGAATAAAAAACATAATAAAACATTAAGCCTTTTTTTTAAAAAAGCAAACCTTCCCTATACAGGATTGTCTTCAGACAGCTTGGGGGGTTGGATAACTCCATACCCTCCTACATTTCTCCAATAAAAAAGGGACATCATAAGGAAAAGTGGGACATTCCAGGATCAAATCAGGGAAGTCCCTGGAAAATAGGGATACTTGGAGGGCCTGGTCTTGAGCTGACCACTTAGCTCAGTCACCTATCCACATGACTGTTTCACACTGTCACATTATAGATGAGAAGTATACACCAAGTATGTTATTGGATTTGTTCTACACATATATACAGGAAATGGGAGAAGGCATTTATATTCCTCTGAAATAAGTAAGGCACTCTGCTAATCATGTTTCTTGCTGAGCCAAAATGGCAATATTCTGTCCTCCCCTACCCACCATCCCCAAAAAACACTTCAAATCATTAAATCATTCTTAGGATAGGTAATAAAAAGGTCAAAGTGCGCCACTAATGTGAAAGGAGGAAACAAGTAGGATTTAAATTAATAGATGACAGATTTAATGGATTAATTATTCCTGACATTCCTACTAAAATGATTGTGTGATAGAATGCAGCATTGCACTAGCTGTTTGAAATATCATGGCTTCTACATTTATCAGATCAATTACATCCCCTCAAAGTCCACTGTCAGATATTATTTATTGTGCAAGCTTACAGCAACAGGGCTTTTCTGCTACCAAATTAATTTTGATCCAATAAATTCTGCTTTTAAACTGTAATCCCCAAGTGCAGCATTAATAATCACAGGTTTAGAAAAAGAGTCAGGGTAGTTACTGCAAGACTATGCTTGGTTCCCTCTGATATTTCAAATGCTCCATGAAAAAGAGAGAGAACAGTATTTCCCACACCTAGCCTCAAAAGAAATTATTTGGGGAGTAATTGTAAAATGCTGCTCCTGCAATTCAATTTAGGTTTTGCATCTACAATAAAGGCCAAATGTCTCTGAAGTACCCTGCTGAAATCAGTACAGGTGTTTCCAGTCTAAGTCTAGGGAAAAAAGACCATTTGAAAGAAAGCATAGAAAAGGGAAAAGCGCTACTGCGGAGAATTGTCAAGAGTGAAGATATACTTCAAATCAATTTTGGCAAAAATCTGAGTTCTTGTTATGTCTGGAAGAAATAGATTTTAGCAGGTAGTAGAAAATAACCTCGAGGCTACAATTCCCCCAATCATGTAGATTAAAACAAAAAATTCACAGAGACATTTGTGGAATCCAGTTATATATCTAGAAATGTTCATATTAAGAATGTCCAAGTTATACATATATATATATATATAGTTTGAAAAAAACAAAACACAGCAGCATACAGTCACTCTTTCTCTTATAACAAAACTCCAAAGCCTGTAGGTGTTATTTAATCTTTGGAGAAATATCCCAGGACATATTATATGGCAGAGCTGGGGGAGAGTGCTCAAGGCAAACCATTAAGGACTCCGTAGTCTCTTGCATATGGCATAAATAATAATGCTATCTGCCCAAGGTGCCTGGCTTCTGTTCTTTTCATATATCAGAGCTAGGAAGCTATAGAGAGTCCAAGATATATGAGTCTGTTCAGACTGAAAGAGCCAGGAACTCAGTGAGTATATTTCTTTTTTGGAGTATTTAATTTCTTCCCTGTCTGCAATGGATTTAGTGGGATGTTCTCACATGTGCCATGGAGAAGGACAGTACTGAGTGAGATACGATCAAAAATGCTTGCATGACTCACATTTAATGCATTGTTATGGAGACAGCTTGATTAAAAAAGAAAAGAAAAGCATACAGCAAGTATTCCATAATGACGCAACTGGGTCAACCTCCACTGTTATTTAATGAATATATGGTGACTGCAGTTCCTGTCATCTGAGCATGTCTGTCTGTGTTTGACACTCAAAGCCTTCATGTTCAGAATCTAAAAAAATTAAGAGGAAAGGTGGGAAAGTGGATTACATGTGTTCCACGTGAACTCTGATTACGGTATAGAACATTAGACTCTCTGGAGATAGCTGCTTTTAAGCTTCAGTAGGAGTTATCTAACTAGAACTTGAAGATTAATCCCCAGATAACCTATCACTGGAGGCATTAGCGGAAAATCTGCAGTACATTAGAAAAAGCTTTTGCAACTTCAACATTAGCAACTCCATTGTGAGAGAACACTAATAGAAGGAACAGGTTTGAAACCTACAGCAGGGAGACATGATGAAGAGTTTTTCAGTGTAACCTGGAGAAATGAGCCACCCTACCAATTAGTAAGTCATTGCCAAGACACCCAAAAAGAAGGATTGCGACCCAGAATATGGAGAGAAAAGGTTATGTTTATTCAAAACATGGGAATCTGCAAAATGAATAAACCTAATTAACCAAATCAAAGTATAGTGTGAGCAGGGAAGGCTCCCTAAGGCAGGAGGGATAAATAAACTCTTTTTCCTCTCATCTTGTGGCACCACAGGGAAGGATTGGAATGAATCCTTTCTTCTTGCACCAAGAACCTAGGGTACGTGACTTGACAAGTGCACTGTGGCCTTGCTAGTCTGGTGTTTGTTCACCCTGGCGTGCACATCAACCCCCAAGGGACCCCTTGCCCCAAGAGACCCCAAAGCCTAGTTGATGTTCAGTGTCTTAAGAGTGCCCTTAACCCAATAATGACTCATATTTTTGCACAACCAGGTGTTAAATTTCACTTTCCTGTCCAAACCAAAAGCCAATTGAACCAATAGAAAAATACCAGTGCTACTTAACTCCCAATTGTATGTAGTAAGCAAAAAAAAAAAAAAAAAAGGAGCCCCAAACCCAATCAGGGGCACTTCCAAATGGGCAGCTAACAGAACTTAGGGAGGGAGAGCAGCTCAAAAGAGAAGTGTGGAGAGTTTGGGGAGGAGCCAGCAGATATAGCCTATCACATGGGTAGGCAAACTAAGGTCCGCAGGCCAGATCAGGCCCAATTGCCTTCTGGATCTGGCCCGCGGATGGTTTGGGAATCGCCGCGTGGATCGCCAGCACATGTGATCTTTCCCTCTCCATCCCTCTCCCTCATACAGCGGCGGCACCACCACTGCCTCCCTCCTTCCCTCCTGGCTTCTCTCCGCCGGAGAGAAGGAGGAAGGAGGAAGGGGGCTGGGATTTGTTGGTGCCAGCAGCAGCAGCGCTCGAGCGGCCGCCATTTTAAGCAGTCCCTCTCCGGAGTCATTTTGCACGCTGCTCATCGTCCCCCCGCTGCTGCCAGCCCCTGCTACTTGTAAGACACAGGTAAGCAGCCACCGAGGCTCATGGTGCTCTTGCATCATCCCCCCCCCCAAAATACAGTCTGCCCCCCCACAAGGTCTGAGGGAAAGTGGACCGGCCCCTGCTGGAAAAGTTTGCTGATCCCTGGCCTAGCATTTACCGAAAGCTGATCCACACCCAGCACACTCCCAAATAAATGGGAGTGGCATTGTTAAAAGTCATTGCCCAGCCTCTTAAAGAACATAGGCAGCTAAGTCAGTGCATCAGGGCAGGATTTTCAGGGGAAAATCCAGACCCACACTCAGCGGAAAAGGCATTTTCAAACACAGCAAGACTGGTTTACCACCTTTTGAAGTAACTGAAGCAATACACATAGAGAGATACCCAATTGAAACACTGTACTGAGACACACTTTTGGTCCATCTAGTCCATTATTGTCTACATTGACTTGGAATAGACCTCCAGGATAGGGAAAGCCAACATGGTGCCCTCCAGCATGGCCAATGGTCAGGGATTAAGAGAGTTGTTGCCCAGCAACATTTGACATGTGTGTGCTATATCAAGCATTCCTCCTCTAGGTTTTAGGCAGAAGTTTATCACATCACCTACTACATTAATGGCAGAGGCATTTTTTCACTAGAGATGTCTGAGATTCAGCTGGTACATTTCATATGCAAATTACTGTATACGCACCACCATTGAGCTATGGGCCTTCTCTTGCAGCGCTCAAAGCAAGGTGGAGGAGAGGACATCTAAGTCCTATTTTGTGTCACAAGGGAGCAATAGTTCATTTAATAGCAAGTATAAGACATCATTTGACAATTTGCCCCCTTGTTAGAAGTCATTGCCCCTTTGTTGCAATGATCACTCAAGTGCATGGGACCAACAACAGCCATCAGTGCCACTTCACGAACCAAGTCAGATACTACAGAGCATCTGGTTCCTCATATATTAATCACAAGAAATATACAAGAGTGCAAACACCTTATAAGTGTTAAACTCTTTTAAAGGGACACACATTTCTCTCTTATTTTAATCACCAGCTTTTTGATTCATAATATTATCTGAAACAGATCTCTGAAATTCAACTCAGATTGAAAAGAATGGTGCAAAGGGATGTGTTCAGTATCTTTCAAAAATTACAATTTGGTGATGATAGAGTTGCTCTGGAAGTATAATGAAAGTTTGATGATTGCTTACAGTTTCATATATATATTTTAGAGAAGAGAATGACAAGTCATATGAGACCTGCTCAAATGCACAAGGAAAGAAGGGAAATTGGCTCCATGCTGAAAAATACATGGGTAAAAAAATTGGCAAGGTGGAACTATTTATAAAATGCCGGCAAAAGAATAAGTGCTTCCCAATTTCAAATCAAAGAGCTGCTAATGGAGAAAGGCTGCAGCATGAAAAGAAAAATCTGCAAACTCATTTTTATTTTGCTCTGCTACAAGACAGAAATTGAACGGTAAAAAATAAAGTTGGCTTGGAATGTAAAATGTTAGGGATCAATTCCAATCTTTAATAGGTAGAAGTGTGGTCTGTGAACAAAACAGGCCTATAAGGTAAAAGTTACTGAGCAAAAGACCCAGTCTGAAAAGCCACAAACTTTCTAAAGCTCTAAAAAAGTGAGCGTGTTAGAAGTTGTGTATGCAAAAGACAAAGAAATCCAAGCTCATTTTCACGTTCCAAGAGTCATAGGTATGTGTGATGGGATGAAGAGCTGCTTGTGCGTAAACTGCAAGTCCCTCAGAGTTTGAACAAGTTCTCAAACCTCTGCCTGTGACGGAGCCCCTCCAGCATGGCTGCGTCAATCGCTAGCAGAATCCGAAAGTGGTTGCTTTCGGAAACGTTTCCAACATTAAAGCTCCTTAACGGAAACACGTCTTCTGGACTCTCGGCGTGACAGTTTCCGGCGAGGAACGGGTGTCCCTATAGGAGGTCCTGAGACCTCCCCACTGTTTTCGCTGGAAGCGTCTCTGAGCCATTCCTCCGACTCTCCTTCCCTTGACGTTCCTGTTCGCCCCCTACTGGTTCCCTCTTCAGCTGTTACGTCTCTCTCTACCTCAGAGAGCCTTTGCACCTCCTGTCCTGCCGATGGCAGTTCCCTGACATCCACCTCCCCTCCAGGGCCCCCTTCACCCCCTCCCGACTCCTCCCCTGCGGGTTGGGAGGAGGTAAAACCCCGGAAAGAACCTTCCTCATCGTCCGAAGTTTCGAACACCTTTCTCCACTTGTTGTTGTTCCTAGTCTCTCGGTACTCCTCGTCATCTGAGTCCGTTCCTTCTTCCAACTCCGACTCTGCGAATCCTTCCAGTTCCTCTTCCTCGTCTGTGGTGCCGAAATACTCCCTCCTAAACCTTGCTACCGGCTGTGGTTTCCTCGGGAATCTTTGGTGGAACGTTTCTGTTAAAACCTCGTCATTGACCTCCTCTGCAGTCACCCAGGTGTTTTCTGACTCAGGTTCCCCTTCCCACGCCACCAAATACTCCACCTGATTGCCCTTCCACCTGGAATCGAGGATTTCCGCTACATGGTTACTGCTTTCCCTCTCTTCCAAGACCGGTCCCCTGGTGTACTCCCCTTCACCTCCCCCCTTGTACGGTGACAGTAACGACCTGTGGAACACTGGGTGCAATTTCATGTGGCTGGGTAACCGGAGTTTGAAAGCCACTGGGTTGACCTGCTGAATGACCTCAAAGGGTCCCAATCTCTTGGGTCTTAATTTTTTACAACCCCCTTTGAACGGCAACCCTTGGGTAGACAGCCACACCTGATCCCCCACCCTTATTGTTTCACCTTCCCTTCTGTTCTTGTCTGCCTGCTTCTTATATTGTGCCTTGGCCCTTTCTAAGTTGAGCTGAAGCTGACGATGGATCGCTTCCATCTCTTCTACGAAATGTTCGGCCGCTGGGACGCTCCATCTCTCGCCTCCCTCCCCTGGGAATGCCCTGGGGTGACACCCGTAATTAGCCAAAAAGGGGCTCATCCCTGTGGACACATTCTCCGCATTGTTGTAGGCAAATTCTGCCAGCGCCAGCTTTTCGACCCAATCATTCTCTCTGTCATTGACATAACACCTCAGATATTGTTGGAGGATGCCATTTGCTCTTTCCGCCTGCCCGTTGGTTTCAGGGTGCCGGGCAGTCGAAAAATTGACTTCCACGTGCAGCAAGCTCATGAGCTTCCTCCAGAACCTGGAAGTAAATTGTTTGCCGCGGTCAGAGATCACCCTCAAGGGGGCGCCGTGCAGCCTGAAGATGTGTTCTACAAACAACTTCGCCGTTTCTTCCGCTGTGACTGCATGTGAACATGCTACAAAGTGGCACATCTTAGTTAACAGGTCCACTACTACCATGATGGCCGTTTTCCCCTTGGATTTAGGCAGATCCGTCATAAAATCTATTGATACCGCCTCCCAAGGCCTTTCTGGCGTGGGTAATGGTTCTAATAACCCTGCCGGCGCCCTTCTTTCCCCCTTGGCCCTCTGACATTGGTCACACCCTCTTACATACTCCTTTACATCTTCCCGCACCTTGGGCCACCAAAATTCCCTGGTGACCATCCACATGGTCTTGTGTTGTCCAAAATGTCCCGCCGTGGGACTATCGTGCAACTGCTTGAGTACCCTCCCTCTCAATTCACCTTCTGGTATATACAGTGCCCCTTTGTAATACAATGCCCCGTTTCTTTCCTCAAAACCCTCCGGGCTCT
Organism: Podarcis tiliguerta; assembly: GCF_965153285.1. Taxonomy (NCBI): domain Eukaryota; kingdom Metazoa; phylum Chordata; class Lepidosauria; order Squamata; family Lacertidae; genus Podarcis; species Podarcis tiliguerta. The sequence goes on along the minus strand of NC_139542.1, from coordinate 32,205,500 downwards.
CACCCTCTCCCCTGAGACCTCTGAGCTTATTTTGGGCATATTCGTCATTTTCCGTTTCCTCTACCAGTTCTCGTCTCCCCACCAGCGCTGCCCCACACACCCAGCGGTCCTCAGGAATGACATGTCTTTCTTCGGTTGCCCCCTCCCCCTCCAAATACTCTGGTTTGCGTGAGAGAGCGTCCGCCCTGACGTTCTCTGGGCCTGGTACATAACAAATCTCAAAGTGGAATTTGGAAAATTCCTGTGCCCATCTCACTTGTCGTTGGTTGAGTACTCGAGCTGTTCTCCAATACTCCAAATTCTTGTGGTCGGTGCACACTTGCACCTTGTGTTGTGCCCCAATCAATAAATGTCTCCACCTCTGGAACGCTTCGTGAATGGCGAGTAGTTCCCTGTCATACACCGTGTAGTTCCGCTCGGACTTATTCAGCTTCCTCGAGAAGAAGGCACACGGTCTCCACTCCGACGTATTCCTTCCCGGCTGAAGAAGTACCGCCCCTACCGCTCGGTCTGACGCGTCTGTTTCCACTCTCATGGGCTTCTGTAGGTCCACATGCAGAAGTTGTTCTTCCGAGGCGAAAGCCCTTTTCAGTTCTTCAAAAGCTCGCTCCGCCTCCGCCGTCCAAACAAATTTCTTCTTGCTACTGAGGCAGTCAGTGATGGGCGCCGTCAAGTGTGCAAAGTTCTTGATGAACTTCCGATAAAAGTTCCCAAATCCCAGGAATCTTTGCACATCCTTCTTGGTCTTCGGTGTCTTCCATTCCAGCACCGCCTGGACCTTGTCTGGATCCATGGCCAATCCTTTGTCTGACAAGCGGTACCCCAGGAATTCCACCTCCTTGGCATGAAACTGGCACTTCTCCAGTTTCACCCACAGCTGATTGGCTTGCAGCCGGCCCAACACTTCTCTCACGTCCCTCACATGCTGCTCTTCATCTTCCGAATACACCAACACGTCATCTAAAAAGGCCACACAATTCTTGTAGAGCAAAGGTCCCAAGACGTGGTTGATGAAACTTTGAAAACATGCAGAGCCGGCTTGGAGACCGAAGGGCATTACGAGGTATTCAAATGCTCCCAAAGGGGTGAACATGGTGGTCTTCCATTCATCCCCCTTCCTTATGCGTATCAGATTGTACGCCCCCCGCAGGTCCAGTTTTGTAAAAATCTTCCCCTTCCTCACCCTGGTCAGAATGTCATCAATTCGGGGCATAGGAAAAGCCAGGGGTTCCGACACGGCGTTTAGGGCCCTGAAGTCCACTACAAGTCTCGGCTTATTTGTGTTTTTTTTGTCCACAAAAAACACTGGGCTGCCCCCCACCGCTCGGGACTCTCTGATGAAACCTCGCTTCAGGTTTTTGTCAATGAACTCCCTCAGCTCCTGCATCTCCCTGTCTGACATGGCGTACAGCTTGCCCACTGGGAGTTGAGCCCCAGGGAGTAGGTTGATTTGACAGTCAAAGGGTCTATGCGGCGGCAGTTTGTCCGCTTCCCTTTCGCTAAATACGTTGCTCAGATCTGCATATTGCGGAGGCACCTCCCCTTTATTCATTACCTCCATCCCAGCTAGGCTCCCCCTGGATCCTTCCCCTGCTTGCAGTGTTCTAGGCAATGCGCTGACCCAAAGGAGACCACCCTCTGATGCCAGCCCACTAGAGGATCATGTAGTGCCAGCCAGCTCATCCCCAAAATGATGGGAGCTCCTCCCAAGGTGGCCACATTAAACGCTATCCTCTCGGTGTGCCTTGCCACCCTCATTATCATGGGGACTGTCTGTTGGTTCACTTCTCCTCCCAACAGCTCTCTGCCGTCAATCGTGGTCACCTGCAGGGGTTTACTTAAGGGTAGGGTTTGTATCTGGTGCTCAGCTGCGAACTCCTTACTCATGAAATTACAGGAGCTGCCTGAATCCAGAAGGGCCTTGATCTGTAGGGGGTGTCCGTTTGGCAGCTCTAGCAACACCTCTATCACTAGAGCAGGTCTGGGAGGTTCTGGTGAGGGCACTTTCACTGCTTTTGGGCCTGGCTGCTGTGCCCCGACGGTGGCAGCCAGGCGTTGGCTTTTACTTGCTCCTTGCTTCCCTCCTCCTCTCCCCCAACAGCTCCTGCCATGCCTTGCCATTCCTTTCTTCGTGGACAGACTCTGGCAAAGTGTCCTGGCTGTTGGCAGAGATAACATTTCTTGGCGCTCTTTCCCTCCTTCTTCCGCCCTTCACCGAGGTTTGAAACTGCGCGCGCCCGCGCTGTTCCAACTTCCATCGGCTCTGCCGGCGGGAAAGGCTGCTCTGGAATGTCTGGAATGCGGAGCTCCCTCCAACGTTCTCCTTTTCCCTCCCGCTTCTCCAAAGCCCTCGCTTCCTGGCGCGCTCCTATGGCCAGCGCGGATTTAGTCAGCTGGTCCATAGACTCCGCTCTGGGGGCCCGGGAAAGTTCATCTTTTAAGGACGAAGAGAGCCCTTCTTCGAAAAGCATCTGGATGGGCTCCGTCGACAAGTCCCACCCCAATCTATGAATCAACATAGTGAACTCAGTCCAGTACTCACGGACAGTCCGGTTCCCCTGTTTGCAAGCCATCAACTGCCTTCGCACCCCTCCCTGCTCAATGTCGCTGGAAAACATCAGGTCCATGGCACGAAAAAACTTCATCGTGTCCTTTAGGATCTCATTATTTGCTGCCATCAAGGGTCTAACCCAGTCCTTCGCCCCTGATTCGAGATGGCTAATTACAAAAGCCACTCGCGATTCCTCATCAGGGAAGTCATCAAATTGCAGATTGAGAGCGTATTGCATCTCTGTCCTAAATGCATGATAGTTTCTGGGGTCCCCCCCAAATTTCTGCACCAATCCTGGCATCTTTCTGGTGAGCGGGGTGGTTTTCTCCTTCCCCCTCTCTGCATCCTGAGCCCTCCTCTCCTCCAGCCTCGCCGTTTGCAAGGCAAGCTGGATCTCCAACGTCCTGTACCTTTCCTCCAGGCTTGGACCTCCTCCAGCTGCTCCTGCTCCTCCGGTTCCGGCTGGTTCGCTCATGATGCCTCTCCCTGGCACAAGCTAGCTTTCGGTGACTTTCGGATTGCTGTGATGGGATGAAGAGCTGCTTGTGCGTAAACTGCAAGTCCCTCAGAGTTTGAACAAGTTCTCAAACCTCTGCCTGTGACGGAGCCCCTCCAGCATGGCTGCGTCAATCGCTAGCAGAATCCGAAAGTGGTTGCTTTCGGAAACGTTTCCAACATAAAAGCTCCTTAACGGAAACACGTCTTCTGGACTCTCGGCGTGACAGTTTCCAGCGAGGAACGGGTGTCCCTATAGGAGGTCCTGAGACCTCCCCACTGTTTTCGCTGGAAGCGTCTCTGAGCCATTCCTCCGACTCTCCTTCCCTTGACGTTCCTGTTCGCCCCCTACTGGTTCCCTCTTCAGCTGTTACGTCTCTCTCTACCTCAGAGAGCCTTTGCACCTCCTGTCCTGCCGATGGCAGTTCCCTGACAGTATGCAACAAGAATTTACATTTATGGCAGATCTCCTGGTGGCTTGGATTGTATTATCTTATTTAGTGCACATTGTGCAATTGTGCTTTCAGGATTTTCCCTGCACCATAAGAGCCAGGATATCTTTTTTAAATGGAATCCATGTGATCTGCACATATATATCGATTGCCCAAATAAAACCTTCAATCACCAGAAAACTAGGTGCTAGGTATCTAGAAGCAAAGGCATAATCTTTGCATGCTTAAAGGTGGTCTTTGGGAATGCTGCCTCTGTATTCTCCTAGTTAAAAGGTAGCGTGAGTTTGATTCTCATTAGTGCTTGACTATTTCTCCTGAGGAGTTTAAAGTATGAGAAAATTTTCTGACACAGAATGCATTGTCAAAGTAATACTATGTTGTTTAAACTTCCATTGCATAGTTAAGCTATGGAAGTTGCTCAGAAGAACATGTGGCAGGAAAAGGCCTTCCAGTGAAAAATGCAAAGCTGTGTGCCAATCAAAATTCCACATCCTATGTATTTATGGGCAGAGAAATAGGGGACGCATTTCACTAGTTTCCTCTTTCTTCCTAAGGCTTTCACCCTGCAGCTGTAAGGGGCAGCAGCAGCAGCCACATTGTCCACCATCTCACCATTTTGCATCTTCTACAGTGCCCCAGATCTAGTGTCATTCCAGGGCATTGTATGAGGAGAATTGCAGCTTCCCCAAAAAGGTGGGAAATGTTAGTTGGGAATTCTGAGAAGTCACCTTCTTTTTCTAGGAGTTTGAGAAAAAGAAAAATATCAGAAACTGTCTCAGCAAAAATAAAGTCTTCTGATAAATTTTGGCTCAGCTCAAGTAAAAATAGGACTGCGGCATCTGTTTGACTGTTTATCACAATGTTCTTAGGAAGAGAAGCATTCTAAAAAGGCATGGAGAGTAGGAGAGGCCACCAAGGAGTGAGAGCCAGTGGCTGAATATTCATGAGCTGCAAATCTCTGACTGAAATTGGAAATCACTCAGCTGCCTGAGTAGCTCTTTATAGGGGCATTTGTGCATTCCTTCCCTGTGGAATTGCTCATTGTTTTACCATTAAGTCCCTTTAAATAGAAATGGTCCACTGAGAGATGCTCCTGATAAACTAATTGAGCAAACCAAAGAGCAACCAAAGGCAAGAGGAGCCAATAAAATGAGCTCTTCACTGAAACTTCTCGCTGAAGTTCCAGTGTATGCTTCATTGAGATTGAATTACTATACTTCAGGTAACCAAAGGAATACAGAGTGCCAGCGGTCAACAACCTGGGGCCTATCAGAAGAATGATGCGCATATGATTTCCTTATTCTACCATCCCATTGTACTTGGAACCATAAATGTTTTCTTTAACATTTCATCAGGCTGTGAAAAATCATCACGTGCAATTATGGGACTCCATTTAGCTTTAACTAGGGAAAAGACTTCCATTCACAGACATAAATCTGGATGGAAGTATATGGACAGGAGTTGCCAGTCCTGAAAAGGGAACTTTGGGCTTTATGTGCTACTTCCCTTTTGATGAACATCTGAACCATATGTTGTAGCATATACAGCAGCATTTTAGTATCCTTGGGCTCTGGACTGACCCTACTCAACCAGGCTGGCCTTTCTTGAGCCACATAGTCTTCTGAGATCTGGAATATGCCCGTAACCCTTGGCAGTCCTTCTGTCCTGACTCCCGGCTTGCTCCTCAGTCCTGGTGTACTCTTGGTTCTGATTTCTGGTCTCCTCCTTGATTCCATTTCCTTGTTTATCATTTGGTCCTGCCTTGCTATTTGGTCTTGACAATTAGGTTTTCCCCATGGCTCATGGCTCACCTTGGGACTTTACCTGCAAACCAGGCCTGCACAGTCACACAGTAGCTTGCAAAAGCATTTTAAGCAAGTCTATTCCATAACGTTCCATAGTATGATACCCAAGCGGCTTCAACTATTTTGAGGGCAGGCATGCATTTGTACTACATGCAAAATATCAGCTGGTAAATCATAATGTGACATTTAGTTGTATGAAAAGTACCAGGATTAACGAGAAGAAAATGAGAAATGACTTAATGTTGTGTTGTTTCCCTCCCCCACCCCACCTTGATGAGCCTGCCTATTTTGCATAGTTTTATTTAGGATTAGAAACAGCAAAATGGCTGATAAATATTCCAAAGTATACTTAATCCTATTTCACACTAAATCCTTTCTTACATGATGAATTTCTAGCCACGCTTCCAGAAAGTGTAAGGAAAGGCATACTGAACTAGTCTTAGGAAGAAATTAAAAGCCTTCTTCAAATGTTAATTATTTGCAATTAGCCTACATCAATTAGTTATGAAACCATAATTGCCCTCTCCAGGAAAACAAAATGTATTCCATGTGTTGATTAATAAGAAAGAGTGCATCACTGATGCACCACCAGAAGCATCTTGATGATATTTTTTTTAATCCTTAACTCATTAAAGACATGTTAGCTTGAATCTTAACTTTCGCTTAAAGGACAGGGTACCCAGTCACAAATCTAGGCTTTCCTTTTACAGCGTTCAAAACAATCCACTTTGAGAGATTGGAGGACCCTTGATTAGGGATGTCTCAAGACATTTTGGCATATTTTGGCCTTGAGACAAACCATAAAAATGGTGTTCCTCCCAACAGGGAAATGGTGGGAGGAGATGAAGATCTACACCAGGAAAAAATAGGGAGGGGTGGAAATCAACATTGGGAACAAAGGAGGAGTGAAGTTCTACATCAGGAACAAGAGATGGTATCAAATTAACATTACCTGATGGTTGAAGTGGTAATCAAAGGCCTTCATTGGGGGTGGGGGGAAGGGGACCATTCTGAATCATGGCAGGCAGGAACAGAGCCCAGGAGACACCAGACGGCATCCCCTACCATTTCCTTCCTGGGGTTGAAGAAGGCCATCAGTGTCTCTTATTCAACAAGAGGCCACTACGGAAGTGGCATGTGGGTTCAGGGCCACCCTGGATGGGAAGAAAGGGGAAGTGGAATGGAGTGGAAGAAGTCCTGTTTTGTTTTTTAAAAAGTGTTGTGTGGCACTAGTGGTAGCTTCCCCCACCCCACCCCTCTCCACAACACACAGGAAAAATAGCAGCCACAGGACGTGATTTCCATCCAGATTATGATGTGGAATATCTCCTCTTCCTTGCACACCATATTACCAGTCTTGACCAAGTTCCCTGCTTCCCATGTCTGCTAGGCTCCCACTCCCCACCCCCCGCAAAGACATCTGAAAGCAATCACACATTTAATTTACCATCTAGTTTGGTTATTCTCTTCTTCTGTTTCAAACTCAATCATATTGTTAGTCATTACCCCATGATATTCCAGCCATTAAAATGTTTAAATATATAACTGTAGAAGTGTTTTCATTCATTTCCCTGCCTTAACGCTACAAATTCTTTGGGTGCATTCTAGTTCCACTGTAAATTTCTTTACTTGACCCCAGTAGGAGACAGATTGCGCCCTATCAGCACTCACACTGAAACAAAAAAGGAGCTATTTGTACTTTAGCACCCTCTGACTGCCATAGGATGATATTTGAGTTGATGATTTGTTTGGTTTTTTTCTTTTTTCTTTCACTGTCTGAGAGATGTGAGCAGGTTTCTACAGGCACAAATAACTCATTTCTTCTTTGTCATCAGCTCCATTAATAAAATATTACATTGTGATGAATTCATTGCAGTTCACAAACACTGTATAAGATCTGAAGAATCAGCAGGATCCCACATGTTGTCAGTGCAAGTGTCTCTTTGATTTCCTACTGTATCTGCTCCAATGACAACCAAATGGCTCTGGATGAGCTGCCAAGTCTAACAATAGGGTAAAAATTAGCTCACAGTGGCATTGTCTTGTAAGTTTACTTCAAGGATGCAATCCATTATAACTGGGTAAATGTGATTATAATATAACTATAGGCTTCCTTTTTCTGTAAATGTTTGTTGGTGTTTTAACTACAGTAGAATGCTGAATCCAAAAGAATTTATTTTATAGCAGAAGGAGTTAAACAAAAGAACAGACAAAATTAATGTGAAAAGCCGAGTGCCTGAAACCTGAAGAATTTTGTATGCAGATGAATCTTTGGAGACCTGACCTATTGAAAAAGTACTGCAATGCCAATGACCTTGTCTATGGCCTGTGGGATATGGATCATGGGTTTTACTGATAATTTAGTGTCAATGTCAGCTCATTACTATGCTTTTCTTCAAAGGAGATTACAAATTATCAATATTAGTAATTATGCACAAATGAAAAATCACTTCCAAAAAGTCATTCCATTCACCATCTATAAAACACTGGGCATTTTGCCTTTAGGAAATCAAATGGAAAGGTATTTAGCAAAACCTATGTGCTCCCATTTACAAGTCCAATACAGCAACCATCATAAAGTGTAAATGGTGCTAATCCTCTCAGAGAATTTTCAAAATGATACTAGAGAAAGTTCACATTAAAAAAAAGTTTAAAAGGGAAAGCATTAGGCTGTGTACCCAAACACACCTATTTGTAAATAATCAAGACTTAATAAAGTAAATATATATTTTATGTGCAATCTAATCTCTGATCAGTGGGAGATTTAACAGGTGCCAGTGCATATCATGGGTTGGATTTCCTTACAGAAATTAGGATCCACACAGACTGAGTGCAGACATAGTGGTCTCTCTTAACAGAGAAGGCATATAAAAGATGAGTTCAGCATGATGTTAAGCATAGGCTATATCTGCACAAGCAGATATTAGCTAGGATCTGACAAAAGCAAGATATTACTGTAGAATTTAAGCCCTGTTCCATGTCCAATAAGCACGGGATGCCTTTGCCCAGTGGCGCTGTGGCCTATAGTAAAGGTATGGGCCAGTCGTGTCCGACTCTAGGGTTGTGCCCCCATCTCACTCTAGAGGCTGGGGACCAGCGCTGTCCGGAGACACTTCCGGGTCACATGGCCAGCGTGATGAAGCTGCTCTGGCGAGCCGGCACCAGCGCAGCACACGGAAACGCCGTTTGCCTTCCTGCTATAAAGCGATACCTATTTATCTACTTGCACTTAGGGGTGCTTTTGAACTGCTAGGTGGGCAGGAGCTGGGACCGAACGACAGGAGCTCACCCCACCGCGGGGATTCGAACCACCGACCATGCAATCAGCAAGCCCTAGGCGCTGAGGTTTTACCCACAGTGCCACCCGCGTCCCTATAGATAGCAGCGAAATACTTGGCAAGTTTTTGCCAAGTATATTTTCTGTGTGATGGGCTCATGGGAAAAAGCTGGCCCATGAGCCCTTGATGAAGAGGGGAGCGGGAAGCCTATATAAGGCTGCTTCCCCTGGAGCTCACAGCCACTTTGCTTTGAGGGCTAACCCTCAGGTTAGAGCAGGCTTCCTCAACCTAAGCCCTCCAAATGTTTTTGGCCTGCAACTCCCATCATCCCTAGCTAGCAGGACCAGTGGTCAGGGATGATGGAAATTGTAGTCTCAAAACATCTGGAGGGCTGAGGTTGAGGAAGCCTGGGTTAGAGGCTTCACTGAGCAAGTTTGGGTCATTGGTTGACAGGGCCAGAAAGGATTTTTTCTCTCTCTCAGACTGATTGGCACTTAGTTGAGTCCCCCCCCACACCTTTCCCTCAGTGAAATTATGTCTTTCCTTTATTAGGTGGAAGAACATTGTACGAGGGCAGAAATGGCATTGGTCAGGATCAACATAGTATAGGGTGGCCCCCATAGGAGGCCTCAGGGGAGGATTGACCATGGCAAATCCAAGTGTGGTTCGGTATCTGCCTGGTTGGAATCTGCATCCTGGTCCCCCAGTGAGACCTTGCTTGCTTGGCTTGCACCATGACAAGGTTCAACACTGGCCGGCTCCTGTCATACAGGTTTGGAGTGATCCAAACCCAGCGGAATGATGAACTGATCCTGGAGCCCAATGCCATGCCAACCCTTGTCCTGCCTGCTGCTGTCAATAAAAATTTAGCCTGATTTTATCCCATCACCTTTGTACAGTTACTTTGTTGCTCTCATGGGTCACATAATGTGCCTGCCTGGGCAATTAATTATCCCCTGGCAAAGAAGCAAGTACTGTTGTTATTACTGCTGCTGTTTCTAGTAGACATTTATGTAATGCTTGCAGTGTTGCAGGAACAGTACAGCATATAGAAGTGACATAATCTTTGCCCGGAGGCCTTATACTCATGTATTTAGATTTCTAATTACAAACCATAATGATAATTATTCTTTTTATACATCCCATCTATATAACCCTCTATAACTTTCTGCTTGTAATCACTGTGTTGATGCTAAGTTGAAAGTACAATTATATCCGAATCGCAATATTATACCATTCATGTTAACTGTGTTTCCATAGGAACAGCACGGAATTTAGAGAAATATCATGGAAAATGATTCCAGGGTATTAAATGCTGAGTGCGCTTTAGTGCAACATAATTCCATATTGATATTTTTGAGGAGACATCTCAACATACAACACTGCAGCATGGGAAGGATTTCACAAGCACTTGTAACAGTCCAAGTTATTCTACATAGACCAGGTTTTCCCCAGGTATTCTGCAAATATAGAGCAAGATGACATCTAAGTTAGAGATAGGTAGAAGCCAGTGTGATGTAGTGGTTAGAGTACCGGACTAAGACCCTGGAGACCAGGATTCAAATCTCTACTCAGTCATGCAGCTCATAGGAAGACCTTGGTTGAGCCACTGTCTCTCAGGATAATTTACAGGTTTATTGTGAGAATAAAATGGAGAGGAGTAGAACCATGTATGCCACCCTGGGATAAAAATTTAATAAATAAATGAACAGCTCATCAGCATTCTCACTGCACACGTAAAGGTAAAGGACCCCTGGACAGTTAAGTCCAGTCAAAGGCAACGATGGGGCTGCGGCACTTATCTCGCTTCAGGCCAAGGGAGCCAACATTTGTCCACAGACAGCTTTCCGGGTCATGTGGCCAGCATGACTAACCACTTCTGGTGCAACGGAACACCGTAACAGAAACCAGAGCGCATGGAAACGCCATTTACGTTCCCACCACAGTGGTACCTATTTATCCTTACCCTCATTCCCTTGACACTTTCTAAGTCAATGGTGTGTAACACAACTTTCTTTGGGGCAAGGAGGGAATCAATACTCTCTTGTGAGGGCTAAATTAGACATGATATTTAAAATGTCATGTGACATGTCAGTAAGATAATAACAGTGGTCATAGCAGGTCTGGGGAGCAACTTTTGTTGAGACCACAGCACACAAGAATGGGAAGGTTAACCGATTCTGATGACCCTGCAGCTCTAGGCCACATCCTGCAAATATTTTAAGGACATTTATTATGGCATTTTAATAGTCATAGCTTTCCCCAGAGAATCCTCGCAACTGTATTTTATCCCTCCCAGAGCTACAAATCCCAGCACCCTTAACAAAAAATGTGTGCCAGGATTCTTTCAGGAAAACCATGCAATGTGCTTTAAGCATATGGTATGGCTGTGACCCTAAGGACAATTAGGATTCCTTTCCTCATGGTAGGTATGGAGGAGAAATTTGATTCAGTTTGCATTTTAATTCAGAGCTACCCAAGTCACACTTTCCAAAACAAACATGAAATGCCGATAACAAAACTGGCACTTCTCCAATTTATGCAATGCAATTCTCCAACTGAGTCATGTGACAAAAATGAATATATTAGAGGGAAACGTGCATAAAAATGGATATATTAATGCAAATAATATAAAATGTGTTATATCAGGGGAAATTGCTTTGCAAAAGTGTGTATATTGCAAACAATGTGAGCTAAAATGCTGACAGATTTTCATGAGGACTTTTCTAAAAATGTAAACTGATATGGAGAAGTTATATTAAGAATGAAAAAAAATAAGTAACTAAAAGAAACTGATAAAGTTATCCATTCCAAGATTGTTAGAAAATATAAAACTTTTCTACCAGATGCCGAGGTCCCAATGATGATTGGGGGCCCTCCATCTGTTTTCCTTTCTTTTTGGTGTTTGTGTAACAAGCTTAGCATCATACCTAATATTAACCTCAGTGAGCCAAATATGGCATATCATGAGACATTTACACATTTGATGATTAAATGCCAAGTCCAAAAATCTGATCAGTAACTCGGAACAGTTTAATTTGTCTCATTTTATTTCAATCAATAACACTATAGTCCCAGCTACTGCTTATAAATTAGGGGGTGGAGGAATTTTTTTTTAAATCCTCTGTGATAAAAGTAAAGCAGAATGAATGAATGAATGAAATCTTTATTGCTAAAAGCTAAAAGCCGTCACAATTGGTCACAATGCATAAAATACAAATAATTATTTTAAACTGAACAGCAACAACAGCAAAGCAAACATACAAAAATGCAAAAGCCACACCTGCATAAGTTAAGCACTTCACTTCTCACCTGTAACAACTGTATAGTTATAAGAGAGAAAAAGAACAATACTGGAAGCCTAAAATCCCAGGAGGTCCAAAACATGTTTCTTTCACTAATGCCACAAGTCCGACAAGTACATATTCAGCTATGTAACAAAACAGATGAAGTGTTTGAAACTGTGATATAACCCCCCATTTGTGTGAATGGGAGCTGCACCTTTACAATGCATATTTTATTATTATATTAAATCCTAAGCGCTCTGGATAAGCTGGAAGAAGTGCATCCAAAAGATCAGCAGGCTGTAGACATCTCCGTCAAGTGTGCAAGATTTTACAGAACATTATGTATTTGTACTGACTTATCCTGCCTCTTTGCTGCACTGCTAAACCTGCGGTGATGTTCCAGAGTCTTGGTAAAGGTACACTTGCTGAGCGCTAAGAGACCATGAGGTTTGGTTTCACCTCAGCTGACTGAACAAAATCCATACAGCCACCTTAGAAGGCAGCCAAGTGTTCATTTGTTCCATTTTACAGTTAAGTCAAGCTGAGCATGTAGTTTCAGATTATAACTGGGGAATGAACCAAGCCAAGTCAGCATCAAGCCATTCCCAGGCACGTATTGTGGGAAGAAACTATTTTATAATGCTGGACCCGGACCCGGGACCTTCTGGTGAAGGACAGGTAATAAATATAATAACAGCAAATTAAAAAGAAAGGCTTCTGCATAACAAAAGGTTCAGGTAGCTGCTACAATTAAGTTCATGCATGCAGCTTGGTGTATCTCATCGCAGCCATGCTCCATCTGTATGAATAGAGATGTATATGCATGTATATGTCTATGTATATCCATGTGATTAGCTCTTTTTGGTCTTTGGAACTCTTTTTGTGTATGTGTTTATGTGTCTCGTCTACAGTGCTCTACTGAGGGAAACATCTCTTCCATTTGTTGAAGGTGACCTGGAAACTACAACTAATCCAGAATGCTGCAACTAGACTGGTGACTGGGAGCGGCCGCTGAGACCACATAACACCAGTCTTGAAAGACCTACACTAGCTCCCAGTATGTTTCTGAGCACAATTCAAAGTGCTGGTGTTGACCTTTAAAGCCCTAAATGGCCTTGGCCCTGAAGGAGCGTCTCCACCCCCATCGTTCTGCCCGGACACTGAGGTCCAGCGCCAAGGGCCTTCTGGCAGTTCCCTCACTGTGAGAAGCTAAGTTACAGGGAACCAGGCAGAAGGCCTTCTCGGTAGTGGCTCCCGTCCTGTGGAACACCCTCCCACCAGATGTTAAAGAGAAAAACAACTACCAGATTTTTAGAAGACATCTGAAGGCAGCCCTGTTTAGGGAAGCTTTTAATGTTTAATAGACAACTGTATTTTAATATTCTGTTGGAAGCCGCCTAGAGTGGCTGGGGAAACCCAGCCAGATGCGTGGGGTATAAGTAATTTATTATTATTATGATTGATTATGATTATGATCTGGGCAGTAACAGTCTGTGTGATGGAGTGAAGCTGCAAGCACCAGCACAGCTGCACCTTATCTAGGCATACCTGGGATGGGGCAGTGCAGCAGCAAAGCCACGGCTGGTCAAGCATATCAGTCAAGCCCTATATTGACTCTGTTGACTGGCCTCTGCAGCCCTAAACCTCCCAGCACCCTGCCTCGCTCAATTTCCATCCAAGGAAACTGCAATGATACCAGTGTCTGGAAGGCATCCCCAAGGCTCATGCAGTGATGGCTGGTGTCCATTGGCAATGGAAGAGCAGAAGGCAAGGAGATCAACATCTGGTGGAGCTAGAGCATAAGATAGGAAGAGCTAACTAATTCTAGTTTTGTCCCCATCCTCCTCTATGTTGAGTTCTATAACAGCCGCACTGACTAAGGAAGCGAAAGCTTCATGCCTTCTTGCCCCACTCAACAATCAAGCCGGAGGAATCCACACTAGATGTAGTTTCCAAACCTTCCTCAAAGACAGCCCTATGTACAAAGCATTGCAGTAGTCTAACCTGGAGGTTATCAGACCATTGACAACGGAAGTCAAGCTATCCTATCCAAAAAGTGTTGCAGCTACTGAGACCACTTACGATGTTAAATCCAACAAAGGTAATGCTGAATCCAAGAATACCCCAAAGCTACATACTTGATTTTTCCAAGGGGAATGTAACCCAATCCAGAACAGGATAAATTCCATTCATATGGACAGAAGAACCACCCACTCTCTGTTTTATATAGACTGAGCTTCAGTCTGTGGATTTTCATCTAGTCAAGCTCCCTTATTTCACAGTGGCCAAGCAGATGCCTAAGGGAAGCACACAAGCAGGATATGAGGGCAATAGCCATCTTCCCAGTTGTAATTGCCAGAAACTGGTATTCAAATGCATACTGTCTCCAACTCTGGTGGTAGTACATAGTTATCATGTCCAGTAGCCACTGATAGCTTCATCCACTACAAATTAGTCTAAACCTCTTTTAAAGTCATCCAAGCTGGGGGACATCACTACATCTTGTGAGAATGAATTCTAAAGTTTAACTATGTCCTCTGTGAACTATGTTTTAATTTTGCTTTTCTTGAAATTTCCAGTATTTACTTTCATTGGATGACCCGGGGGGAGACTAACTCTCTTGGCACATCTTTGGGAAGAGCCAGGAATGGACCTGTTGACTGATCCAGGCACAGAGTTTGGCTAGAAGTTGGGATCAGGTGGGAAGAGACCAGGTACAACCACTGCATTGCAAATAGCAGAATAACCTACACTGAGAGGAGAAGAGTTAGGTAAATAAATTGATCCATGACTTAATCTGTTGTAGATCGTGTAATGTTTATTAAAGCTATGGTCCTTTATTAATCCAGAACTCTGTGTCTCACCTCTTCATTCCTTGCTTCACTCACAATACAATTACACAGACAATTAATAAACCACAAACATCTGCAAGTGAGGACCTGCAAGCAAAGGCTTATCTCCCATAACACAGACTCCGTGCTTGCTTATAGCTTTGTTTATTGACATTAAATCATACCACATTTTCATCCCATGTTTTCCAGCAATTTCAGGTCCAGTAGAGAAATATTTTTTTTACCTCTCTTGGAAATGAGTGTCAATGTTAATTATTTACTTGGGTTTACTGCAGGATTTCTAGGATCTCATAAGAGAGTAGCAGTAGTTGCTGCATTTCCACTATCACCCCATTATGTTTTACAAGAATTAAGAAAAAGTTGATAGAAAGGGAGCTCTGGTCTTTGTATGTGCCTGGATGTGTTTCATTGCCAATGATATTTTAAACACTTTGTGCAGTGATTCTTATATGGGGGCATATAGCCCCCACAGAGAGTAATCTACCAATCTTGGAGAGTATTATTGGGGGAAAGGGAGGCAACCAGCAGTTTAGGCATCCCTTACTCCATTCTTGGAATGGCATCTGATACCAGAAGACGAGAGATGTGGTATGTTGCTCACTTCATCCTGAGTATATTTTTCTCCCCTGCACACTTGAAATGTAGCAAATAGCATTGTGGAAGCAAAGAGTGATGTCCTCTCTTTTGGGGGTAAAAGAACAGTACTCCATCTGTTTACAAGAATACTAAGCCTGCCATCCTAAGGCCCCAGAGAGGGCACCTGAGAAGCCATATGAAGCATCAGATCTCCTTCTCTGAGGATGGAGATAGAGTTTAGGCCTTAGAGAGAGAGATCCAGCATTCCTCTAACCTCTGCTTACCAGGCACTTGCCCTACCAATGTTGTAGCTTTGATTTAAGAGCTGAAAAGAGGGTGTGTTATAAGCATATACAGGATATGATGGAGATGGATCAGGTAGAAGGAATAGCTCCATAGAATCTATAGCCTTCCCAGTCTCCTGACAATCAATGAGGAAGGAAACTCAGCCAGCCCACTGCTTCCTCCAGTGGGAGAAAAATCACTAAAGAGGGAGAAATGGAAAAGGGATGAAAGAGCAGAAGACTCTCGCTCCACCCTTTCTTCCACCCTGACACTGTGAGCTTGACAGAGCAGTGAATGTATTGGTTTGACCACCTTCGATTTTCTCTCCCTTTAGGATTGCAGTTCAAATATTATAGTGAGCATCCAAGAAGAAAACATCAGAGGAAGCACTATAAGAGCATCAAAGGCAGTGGGGAAAACATATTTTTAGGAAAGTGCCAATTGGGCTTAAAGTTAAATTGGCACTTTTTTGAGAAATAATTTCTCCCCTGTCTGCCTGAGCTTCTGGGACCCATTACTTCACATTTCATCTGATATCTGCGCATCATACACATATATCACAACTGTGTGTCAGAATAAAGTTGCTTAGTCCAGAGTGCTGGTTTTATCTCCCCGCCCCCAACTTGTTGCTTGAGGGGAACAAGCATTCATTGATAATGTTGCATACTTGGTGGATTGTGGTCAATTAAAGGTTTAGAACTGCTAAACTCAGTTTGAAAGGCAAAAGTAGAAGCAGAAAACGGAATTCTTCAAAGCAGCCTGATAAAGTAATTTCATTTTAAACTCAAGCAGTCTTCTGTTTACATGAGAAATCCAGTTTATCTTGAAAGGATCATGAGAAGACAGAGCAAGGACCCTGAAGCTGCCTATCAACAACAGAGATATACTGTACTTTTACTGGAATTATTAGGAATTATTTTGGAATTTGTGTCTGTATATATGAAACTGTACAGTATATGCACATTTGTCCACTTTATTTGGTCATGAATAAGTGCGCACTCTATTGGAACATGGCAGGTAGGTAGGTTTCTATGCAATGGGGAAATTAGTCCTTTGGGCTAGGTTTCTTGAATTTTTAAAGAAACAAGGCTTCCATTTGCAGGTCTTTGTCCACAATGTATAATGCTCAAATTTTGCTGCCATCATTAGGAAAAACCAAATGAGAGCTGTATCATTTTCTTGTCCACTGAGTTGCACGAAATGCTGCTAGGGCCGCTAAATAAAGCCTGATATAGGAAGGTAGATGTTGATGGATAGGAAGCTCTTCTACAGTTTATGGTGAGTTATTTGTGGGAGAAATCTTGAATGATTTGTTCCATAGATAGCTGCATGTGATGTATCTGCTTTCTAGGTCCGACCTCTGGGTGGTCCTTCTTTGCAGCAAGAATAGGGCTTGATTGCTTTTGTCTCTTACAACTAAACGATTCTATAAACAGATATGTGGTACTTAAAGCCCTTTTGGTATATGGAACATAAAATGGATGGGCATTTTTCAAATGCACTGTCTATTTGAAAGATTCTATGATCCATGCAAAACCCACAAATCAGTACATAACACTTCTGTTCTAGATGATTATGCACAGTCAGGACTCTGGGTATAAATCTATGACATCTGAGAAGTGGGGGGGGACACCCATGGAATATTAATATGCAGTTTCAAAAATTCATGCCTTTAATTGCTCAAAAAGTTTAAAAACCTGTTTGTCTAATTGTGGTGGTAGACAATTTGTTTCTGGTCCATAAGTTATACTGTCAAAATTTGATTGTGCTTCTCAAAGGAAAGAAAAGAAAGAGCTGGATTTTTCTATCGCCCCCCCCCCAAAAAAAAACCAACTACCCACATGGTCCAATCTAGTCTGATGCCACTCAGGATCAACTTGGTTTCTTGATAACAGAATACCAACGAAGCATGAGATTTGCATCTACACTTCACATTTCTCACTCTTGAACTTCTTTCTGCCTTATCAAGACTGCTACCAAAAGGCTTAGTGAAGGCTGCTAAAGCTGCATCTTTCACTGTTGCTCTGACTGAAAACTTAATTGTTCATGGACATTGCGAGCATCAAGTCATGCCTGCAGGTTGGCGATAAATCCAGCAGCGGAACAGGGCAAACTTGAGAATGTATGCAAATAATATCATCTAGAAGAGTAAAGTGCCAAATTATAATCTACATATTATGCACATAACTTAATTTCATGAACATCTTAAATTGAATGGCCTCATCAAAATGAGAAATACCCTACCTGAATTTCAAGCAATATGGGTCAGTTTAAACATTCTTAATACTAACCGTGTCCTTGGCAAATTTATTTCTGTCATTTGGATCAAAGGCTTATATTTGAAGCATTTCCCATGGCTGTTCTTTGGATATAACAGCACTGTTTTCATAGGAACCCAGTGCTAATACTATGGTAATTGTTCACACACACACACACACACACACACTTGTGAGTGATTCTTTTTGCATTCATTCCTTCACCAGCCTTTTGTCGTGCTTTTTTCCCTTCGATTTGTGTGGTTTCAAAGAGCAGCCAAATCAATTAAAAAGCTGCAAACAACATCACAACATGAAAAATGAATGCTGCAAATCACATGCAAAATTCTAACTCATTCAAATTAAAAGTTATTAAAGGTGCCTGCAATACTTTTAAATGTAATATTCAAAGCGGGCAAAAAAAAAAAAGCAGCAAGGGAGTTAAAAGGCTGATATTTGTTTTAATATTGGTAATTAGCTTCATATATTTGGCAATATTTTTGGCTTCACAGGGTTATAACTGGCAGCTAGCTGTGACTTGCTAGGAGAAAATTATACATGCCACAACATTAAAACCATTATTTCCCATAACTTCATGTGCACAGTTTTATAGAACAATTTTATAGATCTTTTACAACTAAATGAAAAATAATAATGATTAGAATGTTTTCCACTTATGTGGTGGCTTTGTCTTCAGAAAAAGGTTTGGTTTACCTGATTAAGAGGCTATAACGTTTCTGAGTACCCTCTCTGTGTACAGTTGGGTAGACTAAATTGGGAAACTAAAGTCCTATTCATATACTCTGCTCCCTGTAAACCATAGACATGAGCAGGGCTAGTGGAGATAAGAGTGTTAAGCCTGTGAAAATAATTACCAATTACACTCTAAGATCAATCCAGAGACACTGTTAACTGGTATGCAACCTGTTAGGGGTTACAACTCCTCTCAGGTGCACAGCTGGGAAGGGGGCACGACTGGATCCATTACTGTTATCGGAGCCACAAGTGGCTTATGTGGTATGGAGCATCTCCCATCAGTTTTGGCTGGTGGTCCAGATGCAGCCATATCTGGATGTGGCTAGCCTAGCTTCAGTTGCCTACCCTCTTCTAACCTCTGGTTAGTGTACTGTCATGTGCTATTCATGGTGCTGCCTTTGCAATTTGACTCGAAAGCTGCAGCTAGTTCAAAATTCAGCAGGCAGATTGTTTTTGGGAACAAGACAGACTAAATACATCACACCAATACTGGTATGATGCACTGGATGGAAATCTGATCCCAAATCCAATTCATTCAGCTGATTTTGACCTTGGAACCCCCAACACCTTCTGGACCACTTTCCCCATATGAGCCTCCCCAATCCCTGAGATCGTCATGTGAGACCCTTCTCTTTGTGTCACCCCTGGGAAAAGTCCAAATTCTATGAGAGAACAGGCTATCAGTAATATGTTCCCCACCCACACTATTGCAATGTTCTCCCTCACTGCTGCATTGACATCTCTGTACCAGGAAAAGATATTTCTGTCCTTCCATGCGCTTGGGTACTGATATGGTTTGGTTCTTGCTGCTATTTTAGTGGACATTTTTTAAAGAATCTGTTGTGTTGATTAGTAGTGGTTCGCAAGGCCTTCTGAGCACCAAGTATCACTACCCCACTATCCATATACACTGTTGAATATTATTGTCCATGCTCACTTTTAATGTGTCTGTGCATCAATTCTTGTGCAAATTGCTTTGAAATTATAGAAAACAATTCATCAGTGACCTAATCAAATTAAATCAAAATATAGCATGACTGGGGCAGAGAATTTAGAAAAGGAGGGTGAGATGACGACACAGGGATTGTGGCAAGGTATTGAACCGCAGAGGTAGTTGCACCAGTGATCAAGTACCCATGTTGTGTGGATCTTCTCTGGTGTCTCTGGCACCATGCTGGTGCACAGACCCCATTTACATTCCTGGCCATATGTGCAAAGCAGATTCACCATCAATTTATGCATGTCCCAGAGTGATTGGCACCCATTGTATATAAAGCTTCTTCTACAAGCCAAGTTAAGTCCTTTCCAAAACAGGTTATTTGTTAATTGTTTAGAAAACCAATTCTTGTGTTCAGCATGTACCTGAATAAAAATAGTTCCTGCTTTGTTCCTTTCTGCCCATTAGATAGGAATTGGGGGGGCGGGGAGTGGGGGGCTTAATTTGCTTCTGAGTTATATCAGATTTTCAATTGCCTTCTCCAAGTTACATAAAACCAGAGAGTCCTAAATGTAATGTAATTGTTGCTTGCCAAAGACTGAAGTTAGCTGCATTACAACCTTGCAAGATGCCACCAGCTGCTTCTTTAAAAAGCAACCCTAAGTGGAAGTTAGAACATGTGTCAGGATAGGTGCTTCTCACTGCCTGTTTCCTCTGTTACAGTTTTTACCTCCTTAGTTTTAATGAACTTAAAAAAAAAACTGGAAAGAAAGCAAATGGGGAAAGGGGGGGAAATACACAAAAAGCTGAGCATTCACTCCAAGTATGCTTTTACCTAATTTGCTTTCCCCAGCTGAAATCCATGCCCACATTTTCTCACTTTGGAGATAGAACCCTTAACTACTAGATCTTTCTTTCCTAGATGTATTTTTTCCACATATCATGCACTTCTTAAAGTGTTAGCTTTGCTGTGATCTGGGTAAGGCATCATTTCACAACCTTCTTGTCTCAAAGAGTGCTCTGCAGTAATAAGACCATTATTCTTGGTTTGTGACAGAGTTTGAATAGGGCAATCAAACAATAATTAGACACAGTTTCTTTAAGAAAAAGTATCAGGAAGAAAGAACAAACTAAAGAATTGCAACATACTCACCCATACCCTCCAAGTAGGCATATATTGTTATTTACTTTTTAAAAAGAATATATTGTCTTACATTTACAATAAACCCCAATTACAGTACATTAAAAACCTGAATTACAACAATTACTACTGTACACAGAAGCAAGAAGATGTTGATAAAAATCATTGCTAAAAGCTGGGTAACAAAAGATCACCAAATGATTGGATACACAGATGTAAGTCTTTAATAGGTGCCAAAATAATGTGAGACCCGAAGAGCTTGATAGTTTAGGCCAGGGGTGTCCAAGCTTTTTTAAAAGAGGGCCAGATTTAATGAAGTGAACATGCATGAGAGTTGTTGACCTTTTTTAGGATTGGAGTTGTTGAGCTTTTTAGAGGATTTTACCTTTTTTAGAACCACAGGGAGGATTAGGCCCCCGAAACGGACTTTGGACATGCCTGGTTTATGCTGTGATGGCCCATCTAGTCCAACATCCTGGTGCCTATCAGAAGCTTGAATGGAGGACCTGAGTGTCACAGTACCCTTCACACTTGTGATTCATTTCCAGCAACTGGCTTTCAGACGTACTGCTTCCAACAGGAAAGGCAGAACATAGATATCATGGTAGCCACTGAAAGCCTTATCCTCCATCAACTTGTCTCTTTTAAACACAATATTGGCTGTGGGTCCTGGAAGACCTGCTTCCTGCCTCACAGGCCTTTTTTCATGTGGCCTGGGAAGGCAGGGATCTAACTGACCTCAGCTACAAAAGCAGAGAGAGAGAGAAGGAAAGAAGACAATTGAGCAATAATACTGGGCTGAAAAGATAGATGCAGCAAATTCATTGACTCACCAATCATTTGACTCCAAGAAAACCTTGACATTTGCATGGTATCAGTGAATATACATGTTTTCATGAAAACCACAACCAGTGGACAGGTTTCATGTCATTTATACTGAAGGAGATTTGCAAATGTCTTTTGAACCACTCCCAATATTCCCACCCTCCTGCATCCGAAAGGACGCTCAGTTGCGGATATGCCTGGAAGCGAAAAGAAAGTCCAATGCTGTAAAGAAAAATATTTCATAGGAACCTGGAATGTAAGAACCATGAACCTGGGTAAGTTGGATGTGGTCAAAAATGAGATGGCAAGAATAAATATTGACATCCTGGGCATCAGTGAACTAAAATGGACAGGAATGGGCGAATTCAGTTCGGATGACTATCATATCTACTACTGTGGGCAAGAAACCCATAAAAGAAATGGAGTGGCCCTCATAGTCAACAAAAGAGTGGTGAAAGCTGTACTGGGATGCAATCTCAAAAATGATAGAATGATCTCGATACGAATCCAAGGCAGACCTTTTAACACCACAGTAATCCAAGTTTATGCACCAACTACTGGTGCGGAAGAAACTGAAATTGACCAATTCTATGAAGACTTACAACACCATATAGAAGTGACACCAAAGAAGTATGTTATTCTCATTATAGGGGACTGGAATGCTAAAGTAGGGAGATACTTTATCAAGAGATAAAAGGAACAACTGGCAAGTTGGGCCTTGGAGATCAAAATGAAGCAGGGCAAAGGCTAATAGAGTTCTGTCAAGAGAACAAGCTGGTCATCACAAACACTCTTTTCCAACAACACAGGAGACGACTCCACACATGGACATCACCAGACGGGCAGCATCAAAATCAGATTGATTATATTCTCTGCAGCCAAAGATGGAGAAGCTCTATACAGTCAGCAAAAACAAGACCTGGAGCTGACTGTGGCTCAGATCATCAGCTTCTTATAGCAAAATTCAAGCTCAAACTGAAGAAAGTAGGAAAAACGACTGGGCCAGTAAGATACAATATAAACCAAATCCCTTATGAATACACAGTGGAAGTAAAGAACAGGTTTAGGGATTTAGATTTGCTGGACAGAGTGCCTGAAGAACTATGGATGGAGGCTCGCAACATTATACAGGAGGCAGCAATGAAAACCATCCCAATGAAAAAGAAATGCAAGAAAGCAAAGTGGCTGTCCAATGAGGCCTTACAAATAGCGGGAGAGAGAAGGCAAGCAAAATGCGAGGGAGATCATGAAAGACACAGGAAATTGAATGCAGATTTCCAAAAAATAGCAAGGAGAGACAAGAAGGCCTTCTTAAACGAGCAATGCAAAGAAATAGAGGAAAACAACAGAATGGGAAGAACCAGAGATCTGTTCAAGAAAATTGGAGATATGAAAGGAACATTTCATACAAAGATTACCATAATAAAGGACAGGAGTGGTAAGAACCTAACAGAAGCAGAAGACATCAAGAAGAGGTGGCAAGAATACACAGAGGAATTATACCAGAAAGATATGGATGGCTCATACACCCCAGGTAGTGTGGTTGCTGACCTTGAGCCAGACATCCTGGAGAGTGAAGTCAAACGGGCCTTAGAAAGCACTGCAAATAATAAGGCCAGTGGAAGTGATGGTATTCCAGCTGAACTATTTAAAATTTTAAAAGATGATGCTGTTAAGGTGCTACACTCAATATGCCAGCAAGTTTCGAAAACTCAGCAGTGGCCAGAAGATTGGAGAAGATCAGTCTACATCCCAATCCCAAAGAAGGGCAGTGCCAAAGAATGCTCCAACTACTGCACAATTGCACTCATTTCACACGCTAGCAAGGTTATGCTTAAAATTCTACAAGGCAGGCTTAAGCAGTATGTGGACCGAGAACTCCCAGAAGTGCAAGCTGGATCTATAAGAGGCAGAGGAACCAGAGACCAAATTGCAAACATGCGCTGGATTATGGAGAAAGCTAGAGAGTTCCAGAAAGACATCTACTTCTGCTTCATTGACTATGCAAACGCCTTTGACTGTGTCGACCACAGCAAACTATGGCAAGTTCTTAAAGAAATGGGAGTGCCTGATCACCTCATCTGTCTCCTGAGAAATCTCTATGTGGGACAAGAAGCTACAGTTAGAACTGGATATGGAACAACTGATTGTTTCAACACTGGGAAAGGAGTACGACAAGGCTGTATATTGTCTCCCTGCTTATTTAACTTATATGCAGAATTCATCATGCGAAAGGCTGGGCTGGATGAATCCCTAGCCGGAATTAAGATTGCCGGAAGAAATATCAACAACCTCAGATATGCAGATGACACAACCTTGATGGCAGAAAGTGAGGAGGAATTAAAGAACCCTTTAATGAGGATGAAAGAGGAGAGCGCAAAATATGGTCTGAAGCTCAAGATCAAAAAACCGACGATCATGGCCACTGGTCCCATCACCTCCTGGCAAATAGAAGGGGAAGAAATGGAGGCAGTGAGAGATTTTACTTTCTTGGGCTCCATGATCACTGCAGATGGTGACAGCAGCCACGAAATAAAAAGACGCCTGCTTCTTGGGAGGAAGGTGATGGCAAACCTAGACAGCGTCTTAAAAAGCAGAGACATCACCTTGCCAACAAAGGTCCGTTTAGTTAAAGCTATTGTTTTCCCAGTAGTGATGTATGGAAGTGAAAGCTGGACCATAAAGAAGGCTGATCGCCGAAGATCAGCCGAAGATTGATGCTTTTGAATTATGGTGCTGGAGGAGACTCTTGAGAGTCCCATGGACTGCAAGAAGATCCAACCTCTCCATTCTGAAGGAAATCAGCCCTGAGTGCTCACTGGAAGGACAGATCGTGAAGCTGAGACTCCAATACTTTGGCCACCTCATGAGAAGAGAAGACTCCCTGGAAAAGACCCTGATGCTGGGAAAGATGGAGGGCACAAGGAGAAGGGGACGACAAAGGGCGAGATGGTTGGATAGTGTTCTCGAAGCTACCAGCATGAGTTTGACTAAACTGTGGGAGGCAGTGGAAGACAGAAGTGCCTGGCGTGCTCTGGTCCATGGGGTCATGAAGAGTCAGGCACGACTAAACGACTAAACAACAACAACAAAGGACACAAAGTTAAGTAACTCGAAGGCAGACGGCATTCAGAGATTGGTATGGATGAAGAGCTGAGTATTGATGGTAGTATTTACAGTTTAGGACTTCTAATTTCTGCAATGCTTTTGCTTGTCTGGAAAGCAACATGGTCACACCAAACTGAATTTAACTACAAAGTGTATGGATCATCTAAAACAGCTGGAAGGAAGCCATGGTTTTCATTATAAATTTCTATCTGAGACACAAAGGTAGACCAGCACGTAGAAAACTGCTATAGAGGGTTGCATTTCCCAATGGTTTATGTCAATATTAAACATATTTTGGCATCCTAAAAGACTGGGACCAGCTGACGAAGAATAAATTATCTGTTACTGTAATCCTGCTATTTATTTATGTATAAGCTGCCTTAGAAGGATTTCTGTCCTGAACAGTGAGCTGTAAGTAGCTATAGTAAGGAAGGAATTAAAAAATAAAATAAAAGAGGAACAATGGGAAATAAGAACTTGCAGCTGGAATGCCTCTTAACAGACCTTCAAACATTGCCACCTAGAGAGATTCAGGGAACATGGATCTACACTCTCAGTCAAACCCACATAGGTCATCCCAGTAGTCTACTGGAAAAATTAGGCATGCATGACCTTGCCAAAACACCCCTCATAGCCAGTGAAAGTCGGAAAAGGCCACTATGCAGTGTTGATCCAAATATATAGCACAAACCCTTGTTTGTTAGGATCAGATGAAAGTGAGCTGGTCAGGGTTGTTGCATCGGTTAGCAAGTCAGGATTTCACAGCGGTGACCTGGGTTCATGTTAAGTTGTGGGCGAACATATCAGACGACACAGCGATTCTTCCAAAGCAGCTCTTTATTTGTAAGCTGGAACAGAACTAACTGAGGAGCTCAGTCAGCCTGCTTATATAGAGCTCCAGAACAATGTAACTGTTGCCATTTTCTAAAACTATCCAGTCACTGAACGTCACTTTCGATCCTTCATTTGCATACAAACTATCCAATCACTGAATGTCACTTTCGATCCTTCATTTGCATAACTATCTACAGTATCTCCCTGCTGGCCCAGGGTGAGAACTTCAGTACATAACAGTTCACCTCCCCAATCAGCCCTGTATCATGACTGCAGTCCTATGCATCATTAACCAGGAAGTAAGTGCCATTGAACTCGGTCGTGCTTACTTCTGCCAGCACAGATTCAACTTCTAAAACAACATGAGCTGCATTACAACCTTAACAAAAATAAAATAATCAGCCCACTGAAACCCAACCTTTATTTTTTAATTAGAAATTTACATAATTTTTCTAAGAACAATTGCCATTTAAATTGCTACCATGAAGTAGGAACTGCAACAAAAGGAACAAATATCCAGCCTCTGCTCATTTCCCTCATCCTCTGTCTTCCTCCATGCCAATCTGTCACTATAGTAAAACTTAAAAGCCTCATTATCACCTCTTTCCCATTCCCGAGCAAGGAATGTCCATGAATTATTTTGGCATTCTGGCAGATGATGTGATATATCTCTCAGAGGAACCCTGCCTTTTGTACACTAAAATGGGATAAAAGCATTCCTTCACTACTACAGGATCGGAAAGAGATTTATATGCTATCTAGTCCAAGTCCTTGATTCAGTACATTCTGAGCTGCAGCATCTGCACCAGATGTATGTCCAGCTTCTGCTTCAAGGCTCCAAGAAAAAGAAAGTCTATGCCATTGTCTACTTAAGTTCCTTCTGTGCATCAAATGAAATTTACACTCCTGTAACTTAACAGCAAGAGATCTAGCGCTTTCCTCAATACCACTTCTAGCCATGGAATCCAACCAAGTATTGCTCTAGGTTACCAAAAATAAGCTTCCTGACATCCAAGGCACATGTTTGATTCAACATACCTTCTGCTTTCAATGCAATAAAATAACCCAGAATTAGATGGTCACAGTCCCCCAAGGTTCTTAGCAATTTAATCTCATTAGCCAAGTATTTCCTGTTGGCTAAGGTCAAGTCAAGATTAACTGATCCTCCTGCTCTTTCCTGCAGTTTATGAAAGTGGAAGTTGAAAGCAAGGCATGCCAGAAATGTGTTGGAGATTCCCTGCTTGGTGGAGTTAGTTTCCCAAAGCATATCAGAAGTCCACATCACTTCTAATTTTTGCTTCCCTAAAACATCATTCCAATCTCCTGGTACGGTAGTCTGTAGTAGACTCCCACCACAATGCTGTTTTTATTACTTCTCCATTTATTTTTTTTGTTTTTATACAGATCTTTTATATGCAATGCAACTCTCCCTCATTTTAGAGCCACCTTGGGCTCCTTCAGGAGGAAAGGCAGGATACAAATGGAATTAATGATAATGATAACTAACACATGCATTGCTGAAAGGCACAATCATTTACTTAAGGATACATTCACACCAAAAAAAATGCCACCGAGTTTCAGAAAGCACATGTGCTCTACAACAGTTGTTGTGGTGTCACAACTGTCAGAAGCAAACGTCAGCCATTTTTATACACTAATGTGCAGTTTTAACAGTGTGGATTGATATAGCAAGCATTTGTTCTGAAAGGTTTGTGAGACATTGTTTTCTGACATTGTCTCTGGAAGGCTGAGGAATAATGGAAATCATTTATGGGTTCATGCAGTGAAGAGACAACCCACTTTGCCCCCCAAAACAATATATAAATGCTAGAAGAATAAAAGACCTTGAGGCCTTTAGAGGAAAGCAGTGTGACTCACAAGGAAAGCCAGACTCTAGCTGAGAAAGATGCTAAGATATTTTTCATAGGAAATAGGAGGCAAATGGTTTCTAGTTATATCATGGGAAACAACATATTAGATTTGGCTTGGCTTCAGTTAGAAAAAGCTGGGAAGCAATGTCTGCACAATGCTGGTTAACATCACTATTAATAATGCCTAGGGTTCCTATACAACTAGTTGGCAATAAAACCAGTGATTGGCTACTGCACTATGGACAAGTGCACAGCTTTTGTCTTGGCCATCTTGCAATGATAATGGAAGCTTGACCCCACACCTACTGACATTCTCAATTGGCCCATGAATGAGACAGAAAAAATGAAAGCTTCTTTTGGATCTCTGCTGAACTGTTTCAATGATATTGAACTTAGTACAACACCAGTTCCACTTTAATATGGATGCAACATGAGTATTTCAAGTGAGTTGGTTTGCTGGTCATTTTCACTAGCTAATCTCTGGATGACCCAGTATCCAACAACAGAGAGTATTAGAAAGAAAGAAAAAGGAAGCAAGGAAGGAAATAAGGAAGGAAAGGTTAAGTTTCCGGTCACATACTTTTTTAGCTATCATAAATGACAAGCAGTTTTCTGATGGTTTAATGATGTATGGGGAGAAAAACTGGCAATGGACTGTTAGCAATGACAGCCATTGGTATTGTCCAAGGTCTACTGCTTAATGGCACCCGTTTAGCTAATGTTGGAAAACAGATTACCGGTACATCCCTAGAGGGATCACAAATCTGGCAACGCATGGCAAATATGTTAGTTCTTATATAAAATTATTTGAGCCATTTTTATTGTTCTCCATATAGATCCCATACTTTAGTCCAGAGCCGATTTAAATGAAAATCTTTCTCCTTTAAACATAACAATAAAATGCTTTCAGGTAATGTATAAGTTTTACTACCCACTATAGTTTTAAACTACATAAATCATTTTGAATTCTGGTAGATAATTAATTAAAAAGGCAGTTCTCGTCCACAGTTTGTGGAACAATTAAATAAAATGCAATCAGCACAATTCTTTTCCGATACTTCTAAAGCTAATAGATTTCCTTCTTATTACTCTGTAGAAAAGGTTCCTGCCCTAGGGTTTAATCCTGCTTCCCCAACCCTTGGCTTTGGCTTCACACGACAAGTACAAGCAACCATGATTATTGCAAACATCTTTCTAGGACTTTTGAGTGTATTCCTAACACACACTTGCAGCCCAAGAGTGAATTGGCAGGTCAGTGCCCATTAGAAGGCAACTTTAGCTATCCATCTATACAAAAGCCTAGAGAAATTGTCAGTTTCTCTTCACTTTGCACTGCACAATAGCATGTTCTCCCAAAGCAATACCAGTTATCTCACAATGCTTGAGGGAATCAGTGCAAGGGCTAGTGGAGTATCCACTACCATGGTATAATTCAAGGGATTATTTCCTTATAATGAACAGAAAGGCCCTTATTTAATACAACAAGCAGACAAAAATGGACTTGGAGAAAAGTCTTGAACTGAGCTACCCAAGTACGGTATAATATGAGCCCCAACCATTCTCTTAGTTAACAGCGTTAAAATATGGGCTTAAAGAGTAATAGACCATATGCTCTAATGCACATTAAATGAATTTAGCATAAAATAACTGTTTCCCATTACACTGCATTACATACAACTAATCAATGAAATCTACATTTTCGATACATCCTCCCCTACTTTTCAATAGAATCAGTCAGAGAGACTCGTTGCATCCTACTTCAAAATGGATCAGTGGACTGCTGGGGTTTATCAAAGGAAGTTACTTTGCTCAGTATGTCAAAAAGGGTGAGGGGGGAGGGAGGCATTTCTATACAGCTATATTTGGTCTGCACTGAGTGAGTTTTGGAGCATCACTAAACTAAGCCCGTTTACTCAGGGGCTTCTCTCCCTGATTTCTATGGGCCTTGCTTTCTAAAAAGCATGCTCCGACTCATCGCTAAAGGGAATAATCATGTAGCTGACATTTGCTTCTACGTTTCTTTTGTCTTTTGTAATCTGCAGAGTGTAGGATCAGATCTCACTCATCATATCACTGGAAGAACAAAAGGTTATCTTGCTGCCACTTGGACAGTAGCACTGCGACAGCAAGGGGCCATCAGCTCCCTTTCTCTGTTGAGCCAGCAGATCAGAAATGTAGCTGTCAGATGTCAAAAATGGAGACCATTGTCTTGTCACACCAGATTAAAAGAAGTGCAGTTGGTAAAGCTGGAATTCCTCACAAATAGATCAGGCTTCACATTATGATCAGATAGCATGTTTTTTTTAAAAACAGTCTTAGGTTGGAATCCTGTACAAAGCAGGGATGTTTGTTTTGCTTTAAAAAAAGAAGTAACCATTAAGATTGTACTGAAGGGGAGACATAATGTGAATGTATGAGTTTTGTGATGTTAGTAGAATATTTGACTATTTTCGTTCATGCATTTTGACTGGAGTCAAGTGAATCATTTGATTAAGTCATCTGACTCCCTGGCCAAAAAACAAATGTCACTCATACAGTATGGCCTCATTTTTTAATGTATCATTATCCCAGAGTCAGCTAACCTCTCCATCACAGACAACTGTAGTTATTCTTGTGCTGACCTGTACTAAGAGAAAATTTAATGTCCAATATATACAGCCCAGGGGCTGCCATGCTATCACTAGTCTCTAATGTAGATATGTTTGGTGTGACCATCATCTGCGTGACTCAAGTGAGTAGGCTAAAAGAGAAGCTTTATGGAGATTAAGAGATTATAGCCCTTCTGCAAGAGATAATTAAAAGGCAAGGAAGATTAATTTCTGTAATGTCTGAAATGCAATAGGACAAAATAGAATATTTGCCTTTTTGTTTGCTGTACAGATCAATGCCATTATGTGGTGTGGCCAGCAAACTATCATCACTACTTTGAATTTATATGTAGAGAGAAGAGACAAATACAGTATTAGGGAAATGTCAAAATAATAAACAATAAAGAAGACCAGAACAAAGAAAAGAAGGTGTGGTTCCCCACCCACCCCAGTAGATTTTGGTGTGCAATCTAACTATTTAATTAGAAATTATGCAAACAGAAATAGTTGCAGGATGTGTTATACACACGCTGTATGTATGTATGCATGTATGTATACGTGG
The DNA here is from genome assembly GCF_965153285.1 of Podarcis tiliguerta. Lineage (NCBI taxonomy): Eukaryota > Metazoa > Chordata > Lepidosauria > Squamata > Lacertidae > Podarcis > Podarcis tiliguerta. The sequence goes on along the minus strand of NC_139542.1, from coordinate 32,175,042 downwards.
ACCCAGAGTTTTTGTAACTGCATTGCATCCCATGTTACTTCCCAATGTATGGTTAAGCTAAAAATTTGCATCACACCCCATGTATGCGATAATTTCAGATATCAACGAAACACCCAACCATGTGAAACAGTGATTACAAAATAAGTCATCATGGATATCTGTCTGTTGTCATCTGCAGCAATGACTCAGTGACAAGAGCCAAAGTAGAAGATGACAAGCCAATCAAGAATCATGAAACTGAATCAGCTGTCACTTAATCAGAATACATGTGCCTTCCTTAATAGTACTATGTAACAGTGATGCATGAGACAGGACTAAGTTTACAAATTAAGAGCTATTATCTGTCATGATAGTGCTATATAACCTTTGCTATCAGTTCCGGGTCATCAGTGGAAAGACAAAAAACTACACTTACACAAGGAAGGTGAGGAGCTTTCCAGATATAATTGAGGGAAGTACATGCTGTTTTGATCTTCAGCATTGTGAGCACTATAGGCAAGCTGTACAGCTTTTTGTACACCATTAATTTAAAGCAGTTTTCCTATCTAGCCACTACTTTTCTGTGACACTGCATCCAGAAATACTACATGTTTTGTTGTCGTTAACAGGCAATTTGACATCCTTTAGACTGTCCACATGCCCAATATGAAAAATAAAATAAATTGATGTGGTTCTTGTCAGATGCCTGCTGGCCCAATTATAAAGTATGCAAAAGCTGCAATCCTACACACACTTACCTGGGAATATGGATCTATGACTATGTCAATGTCAGTTCTCTTGTTAATTTTTCCAATCTTAAATTCAATTCTCCACATTTCTGCAGCAATTCACTTTTTAAAAAAAATCCTCATGGAAATTGTTCAGCATTTTAGTGCAAATTTCTCCCAATAAACACGTTTTTGTAGGGAATTTTGTTTTTTTTATATATATATATATATATATATATATATGCAAAGTTAAAACCATGCTCAAAGCGGCTTACAACATGAAAAAAAATCATAATTACAAAAGTAATAATAAATAATAAATAAATAAAAGATATCAACAAGTACCCAACAAAATTTAAGCAATTTCCACACAAATCATAAGATCTAAAAATAAATATACAAATAATTAATATCAATTTTTTTAAAAAGAATTCACACTTGTGCAACAGAACTTCATCCCTCTCTCACCCCTCAAACTGTTCTGGTGGTTCCTCAAGCTTTCAGAGTACATTTGGGAAGATGGGGAAGATTGCATTGTCCATGCATACATCTAATGTAATGAGAACACTGAATACTTCCCCAGTGGCACATCAGAGTCACTCATGTGAATACATGTGCAAACCTAACCATGAAAGCTACCATGGTTAGTGTTAGAGTCCCTATAAATGTCTCCACAATGGTCAGCGTTATTAAGAGCTGCAGCTAGGAACTACTGCAATATGAATCCATAAGAAAACTTCATATTAAGAGTAATTGGGCTTTCCAGAGCTGTAAGTAGCAGTCTGTAGAGTCCAACAGACCTGAAGCACAACAGAGAACAGCCTGGAAACACTCTCTGAAATTTTGCAAGTCTGAGATTAGCCAGGCCATTGACAGGGGAGCATTCTGAGAGACTGTGTATGCTACTCAAAGGCATGTTTTATGCATCATGTTCATTGTAAGATGCTCATTGCAGTACATGTGAATGAGGCCACCAGAGATATGACAGCACCAAAGACAGAACATATGTACGTATCAACACAAACACAGTGCTTTGCAGTGAAGTAATTAGGCAAACTAGTAGCAACTGTATAATCAGTAGGAAGTAGGAAATCAAGTAATGTTCATTCACGTATAACCCATGTATAAATCACTGGGCTTCCCACAGGTATCTGGTTGGCCACTGTAAGAAACAGGGTGTTGGACTAGGCGAGCCTGGAGGCCCACAGTTTTCCCTCCCTTGTTCCATAGAATGAACCATATAATAAAATGGTCACACATTAAAATAATAATAATCTGGAAATATTTCATATGCAAATAGCAAATAATAAAAACACAGAGGTAGTTCAAAAGTGATAAAATTCAGAAAATAAAGGTCTACAGCTAAGGCAGCAGATTTGTTTTATACTTACTCTTGCTGGTACATGCAGCCAACCTGAAAAGAACCCATCAAAACTGCAAGCTAATGGACTAGATCAGGCATTAGAGCTGAATGGATGGAGCACCTGCTATCCCTGTAGATTGTACAACCAATGGACGGTACTCAAGTGTTTAGTAGAGCTAATATTAAAGCTCCAGCAATATAATAAAAGCAGCAGGAAGCCCATCAGTTAGGAAGTTCATAGCAAAATATAGCAAAAATAGCTACAATGGGAAAAATGGCTAGGTTCCAGAACAAACAAAGGATGCTAGCAAATCAAACAATATGAAAGGTGGAAATAAAGCCGCAGCAATTTAAGAAGGGAGCCTGTTGCTATATGAGACAATGCTTGAAAGAGAAGAAAAGACACAGATGGCCCCTGAAGAAATTAAAGTAGGGGAATTAGTACAGGATTTCTGAAAGCATAAAGTTCCCAGGCTCTGAGAAACACACCAAGCTGCACAGCAAATTAAATTGTATGCCAAATTGTATGCCAAAAATAATATGAGTAAATTGTGCATGTTCTTTAGTGCAGCTTGAACCGTTTGAGACGAATTCTTAACCTCTATCCCCCCCCCCCCCCCATTCACTAACAAGTGACTACTGGGGATCCTAACATCTTATTTTGACATAAACATGTGGCCATGACTGCATTCTTTAAACCTAAATTCTACTGGGGTCTCTGAGGTACAAAGGTTAGCACATGACATGACAAGAGAAGTGCAAGTGGGGTCTACTTTAAGTCCAGTTTCCATTTGTACAGTGCAAAGTACTACCAGAGTGATGATCTGGTATCAGAGACTACCAGGAACTTTGATCCTGCATCTCCTCTCCCCGTTCTGTCACCTGCTCCAGTCCATGACTTCTCTTTCAAAAGAGACAGAAAAGGCAGTAGGCTGCTATCTCCCTGCTGGGAGTTGACCCACACAGGACTTCCCCTTCTTTCCTGCTTCTCACATGTTAGGGAATGATGAGTTGTTGTCTTCAAGCCTTTATTAGATCAGGTTATGGCTTAACAAGATTCAGCATTTTGTGCAAGGCCACCTTTTCTCTGATCTTGTTCCTGCACCTTTGACCTTGAGTATTGTGATTCTCGTGAACCTCACCTCCCAGACGAATCTGCAGTTTCCACACTTCCTTCCTAAACATTCTAACACAATTTTTGGTTCAAAATATGTATAAGAAACATTTTAAGGGGGGAATAGTTCAATAAATAAATAAAAGCACTTGTGCACTTAGCCCAAGGTTGCTAACAACATCAAATGATACAAGTGTAACAATGTTAAAAAATAGAATAATAGAATTTTAAGACTGAAAGAGACGCTAAGCATCATCTAGCCCAAACCTGGCATTATCAGCAGCATGCTCAAACCAACTGTGCTCGTTTGACAACAATCAGCATGGTAGCAGTGCAATCCTCTACAAGTCTACTTAGAAGTCGGCCCCATTTTACTTCTTATTACTTTTTAAACTGCAGAAAATGCTCACTCACAGCAGTGTGGAGCTCTCCACAGGTAGTCTCCAGGTGGACAATTCTTCCCGAATTAATCATGTGGCAACATGGCATCCAGATAATGCATAGAACTGGAGCAAATGTGGATGTGGCTTCTCTTCTCAGACTAAAAGCTGATGACCTGCTAGAATAGTGTGACTATTTTACAGGACAGTCATTCTGGTCATCATTCTGACAGTGCAAAAAATAAAGATAAAAATGCTGCCTATGTTCCCCTTTAATTTGGTGCCCACTTACCAACCATCTGCAAATAGATATGACCAAGTTGTGGTTCAGTAATGCCATCTCCTTCGCCTTAAGACTGAATCAAATGCCGCACATTCAGCAACAGAATGCTATTATTATTTTGAAGACAGGATGACATCCTCGCATTAACACAGTGTGAAATCATGGTGGCAGTCTTCATGCTGTGTTATTTAGTTTGTGTCAGGTCACTGGTTTTCAATTCCATCAATACTATATAAAGCTAAAAAAAGCAATAGAATAATAATAATAATAACCCTACCCCTGCCTCTGAGCTAGGCTAAAAGTAGTCTTGCATCATTGCAGCCATGATTGTGGAATAGTCCAAGATGAAATCTAAGGTGCTTTGGTTATGAAACAGAACAAGGTTAGGCATGAAAATGACACTGTCAGACAAGAATAGAGCAGTTAGCTTGGGATGAAGAGCTCTCTGATCCATGGGGTTATTTTATGGGAGAATCAGAGCTGGAGAGGGGCTTGTAGCCTATCTAGTTCCACCTGTTGCTTGATACAGGAAACCCAGAGCTGGAGCATCTACAGCAGACGGTTGTCCATCTTTTCTGTTTGAAGGCCTCCAAGAAGGAAGAGCCCACAGCCTGGGTACCACTCCCAAACTGCTCTTCCCACCACGGTTTTTTGTTCTAATGTTCAACCCAAATCTAACCCCCTGCCATACAACTTACACTCTGCTCTTTGGGCAGAACAAGTATTTGCTCTTTTCTATCTGACACCTTTTCAGATCATGCTCCCAGCCACATCTTTTCTTTATTAAGCTTAACATACCCAGTATGTTTTGAAATTGCTTACCAGAGTTAGCATGCACAGCCTAGAAACTGGCTGTGTGTTGGCTACTTGTTAAAGCACCCTATAAAAGGTAAAGGTAAAGGTACCCCTGCCCGTACGGGCCAGTCTTGACAGACTCTAGGGTTGTGCGCCCATCTCACTCAAGAGGCCGGGGGCCAGCGCTGTCCGGAGACACTTCCGGGTCACGTGGCCAGTGTGACATCGCTGCTCTGGCAAGCCAGAGCCGCACACGGAAACGCCGTTTACCTTCCCGCTAGTAAGCGGTCCCTATTTATCTACTTGCACCCAGGAGTGCTTTCGAACTGCTAGGTTGGCAGGCGCTGGGACCAAACAACGGGAGCGCACCCCGCCGCAGGGATTCGAACCGCCGATCTTTCGATCAGCAAGCCCTAGGCGCTGAGGCTTTTACCCACAGCGCCACCTGCGTCCCTTGGGAAGTGACAAAACCATATGTTTATTATAGGAAATGTATATTGGATAGGAAGGGTTTTCTGTTCTAACTAGGAGATTCTAACTAAGTGGAAATTCAGTATGACATGAGTACCAATGGCACCAAGTTTTGAAGCTGGGAGGAATGCAGTATGAGCTATACAACTTGCCATACCAAGCTCATATGGGCTGAACCCAAACTCTTAATAATTGGGTCAGAGTGTCATTACTCCCTGGTTGCAGCTGCCTTTTCTCTTTCCTTAAACATACATATAAGCTGAAGTTATTATCTTCCTCTTTTCATGTATCTGTATGACAGCTAAAGAAATAGAGATCACGGGTTGCCAATGTGGTGCTCTCCAAATGTTTTTTCTAAATCATAACTGGGGATTCACTCATCACTAACCAGAATAAGAAATTGCTTGAATCTCAGCTTCTATCTATATCCACTGCCTTAGTAATCATTTCCCCAGATGACAATGCAACTAAATATGAGATTGAGGACCAGGTATTGGGCCATGGGTTAAGGCTGTTTCATAACTAGATTGTCTGGGCTCCGACTCCAAAGGCTATGACAAAAGGTTTTTGTGTGCAAGTCAGAAAGAAAACGTTATTCAAGGCTTACAACAGTACAGGTCAGGCTGTGCGTACAGACAGCTATAGCCACAACTAGAGAGTTTGAGAAGAGTACCAGGACTCCAAGACCAGATGAAAGTCTTGAAAAATGGTTGCACCCCTTCTTGCCAGCTTTTAAAGGCAAGATGCTGAGGGCATATTCGGAAGACTCCCTACAAGACTGGTACACTTGGAGGTGCATGCTTCTCCAAGGGCCATGGGTCTATTGTCAGAAGATGAGGTGGCACCAAATTCTTGGTACCATGATGGAGATCAGATACCCTGACTCCATCTCCTCCTCCAGCAGCCTCCCTTGTCACTAGAAAATCTAGCTGCAGCATTGATGAGGCAGCACAGGGAGGCAGTGGGACTGCCTCCCTCGCCTTGGGACCCTTTCCTTCCTCTCAGACTGCTCCCTGCTAATATAATCATCTATGCCAGGCTTCCTCAATCTCGGCCCTCCAGATGTTTTGAGACTACAATTCCCAGCATCCCTGACCACTGGTCCTGCTAGCTAGGGATCATGGGAGTTGTAGGCCAAAAAACATCTGGAGGGCCAAGGTTGAGGAAGCCTGCTCTATACCTTCCTCCTCTTCTTCTTCATCTGAAAGCAACTGCCACCCCAACCCCCTGTGAGATATATAATGTGTGAGATTTATGCTTACAGCAGTAGGCTATTGCAAAAGGATTGAGAATCTACAAAGGCCTTAGCTGCTTGTACATGGAAACTCACTCCCTGATCAGGGGTGGTGTCCTGAACCCCTGGCCTACTTGGCAGCAAGTCACTATGCCAAATCCACGCAAGAAAGGTCCAAGGGTCAGGAAACACAGTCCAGAGTCAATCCAAGCAGTCTGAAGTCCACCAGTCAGGATACAGTCCGGAGTCAAACCTGAAGCACAGTCCTGTAGAGGTCAGGAGACCCAATCCAAGGTCCACCAACATGGGCAGTTGAGCAGACACATCACCTCAGTTCTGCTTCCCTTTTATACCTTGCATGATGATTGCAGCATCTGGGCTTGATGAGGCATGTGACCCTCACCTGTCATGAGCCTACTCCAGCTGAAGTATCACACACCTCCTCCAAGAGCTAGCGAGCTCCATCTGACCAGCTAGGGAGCTGGGCTGTGGGCGCTTGCCTGCTTCAGCCTCCTAGAGCACCCCTCAAGCTACTCCCTATGCCTCGGAGCTCACCATGTTCATGAGACAGGGGCCCCTCTGGGTCTGGTGATGGGTTCTGCTGCTCTGGTTCCTGTGCACTAACCTCTATCCCCTCATCATCCTCCATCACCCTGTGAGTACTTCCTTCCCCAACTCCTGCTTGCCCCAGTGTGTCCTAATCCTAGATCCTCTTCCTTCTCCCTGTCATCCTGCTAGTTCATGACAGGTAGGAAACTGAATGTTTCAGCTCGAGCATGACATTCTTTCCTGTGCAGCTTTCCAAGGGCCAGTTGGTCCCCATAAAACTTTTTTCCCACCAGTTCTCTGGCTCTAGTCTATACAAGCCACTGATGTGAAGTGGAGCAATACATGTGCATTTTACCTTTGTGCCATAGGCTAGTTTCTGCACACACTAAAAGGCCCTTCCATTCTATATCCAGGCAGGGTATAATCATTGTGTGAGTTGAAGGACATATTTCAGCAGGTCAAAATAACATTCAAGTGTGAAGAAAGGGCAGTAAGGGTGAGCCCTGGGAAGAGTTAACTGGAAGAGTTCCAAGGGCCAAATGAAAAGGCTTGATGGGCTGCATTCAGTCTCTGGGTTGGAAGTTCCCCACCCCTGACCCAGATGGTCAACTGCCTTGCAGCCCTTCTTCCACTGAATTATGTTGCCTTAACTCATTACATCCTAAGTGGATGGGAAAACTTCACCCTCCTGTTTATATACATCAATGTCCCAAATTATTTGTGAACTTACATGCATTATATTGCTTTGGATAGTTTAGTTCAGTTCCTTCGGGGTGAGGGGAATAGAAAAAAAGAAAAGGAAAGGCTGAGCACAGCCTTAAGCAATGGTTTTTTAAACAGCATTTAAACATTTTCCCCTCAGGGAAAACAATATCCATTAAAATTCTATGATGCACAATATGCCAACGGGGATAAAATGAGGGCAAGTTCCTTGTTCCAATTTACAAAGAACACTGGTTCTGTAGTGTGGGACTAATTCTGCCAAGGAAAACCCCTGAGCTCCCTAAAAGTGCATTGTTGCCAGTCATTTTCTTATCTAAGCCACTGGCAAGATTCCCATTGATCCCAGCAGGAGATGTTCAGTTTGACCTAAATGTATTGGGATGTAAACAGCAGGTTTTGAACCGCTCACTTTTTGGTGTTCCAATTTCCCATTTTATGCAGTGGTTGAACTGCATGTTGAAAGGTTTTGTCATATTCACACAGTGACCCACATCCAGAAGCACAATGCTGCTGCAACAATGCAGGGAACAACACCAGTGCTGGTCAGGGGTGGCTGTTGTATACTAGGGATGCTTGAGGAATTTGATGTTTGTGAATTCCAGCATGAAATGACCTGATATAAACCCTACTGACCCTGTGTTTGGTATATGTGAGAGGTTGCCCAACCCATACCTTACACAAGGAGATCTACATGAGTACCTTCTTTGAACACATAAAGGGCTTCTTCTGAACCCTCCACTTGACTCTGTCATTCAGTTCCTCCATAACACGTTGCTGGAATAACATGGCATCCCTCTGTGTTTTCTTACTTTTGTTGATTGCAACCTTTTTAATGTATCATTTTGTACTTGGAAATCATGTTTGTGAATCCATGCTTTATCATGAGAGATTCCATCTGGCTATGATGTAGATATGCATACTTCTCTAATATCAAGGTACAAAATCTGAAGGTACCAAATCTATATACATTACATTATACTTGTATTATTTTCCTTATTTTTTATTTTGTCTTGCAGTCAAATGGTCGCCAACAAACATGCAATCATCAGCAAAAGCAGCCACCCACCTCCCCCCCCCCAAAAAATAGGCCTCCTAAAGGATAGGTGTAGATTTGGTTAATGACATGTGTACATGGCTTCACAAACCAGTGGTGAGAGCACTTGGGTGTAGGAATGACTCTGCCCTCAGTTTATGAAGAAAGTTTGTGGGAGCTTGTGGTAATATGCATAAATTGCATGTAATCTAGAGTCAGGTTTTTAAACCAGTTATTTGGTTTAAGCATACTGTAGAGCTGGGTTTTATGTAAAATGTTAATAAGGCTTATATCTGCCCATGTTACTTTATCAGCTAGGATGAGTTAAAGTTCTTCCCATGCCCCCTTCTACAGAATCTATAAAATGTCTTATTGTGCAAAAATATAAAAAGTACTTTACATCAATATTTTATTGAAATTCTTTCACAGAAGAGTCATATATATTATGCCTTCAAGATGAGATGCAGGCTATTTTAGTAACAAGAGACAGAAATATATTGGATAATAGATGACATCTAACTTCATAGGCTTTGCTTTTATGAATCAAAATTCATTTAGAGATACTAAAGTGTGGGGTACATGGCAATGGATCAATATATGAAGTTCTACATTCCTGCTAAAGGACATAAAGACAGTATGTGCTAAGTCAACACAGCTGATGGAAGGTTATCATATTAACAGAGCACCAACAATGTCAAAAGCTCCCCCCCCCCCGGCGATTTTAAATTGAAACAAACTGGTGATCAAGACACATTGCCTTATATTAGTGAGACATATAACTTTAATTTACTCCTTTTTAAATTTACAGATAGAGTTCACTTTTCTTTAGCTATACTGGAGGCATTTTATAGATACAAGAAACCACTGTGATAGCAGCTCGACTAGTAGGCCAGAGCCACAATGCCAGCTTCTCAGCTGCAATTCAAGGCACTTTTTGAAGAGGTAGTTTTGATTATGTGGTTTGAATCTTTGTAAGCATATTGGGAGCCATTCACGTGAAAGGCCTGCTAGTTGCAGCTTCCTTAACATATTTGGATTTCATAGTTGTTTGCATATGTCTCACTTTAATAAGCTACTTAAGGGATTAGCCACACAGCTCTGGGCAGATCATACATCTGATCTCATACCAGAGAAGCCTTCTCTGTTTATAGACTTAAGAGAATCCATAGACAGTAACCTCCTGGCATCCAAGGAAACTACACCTGCAGCAAGTACAAGCTAGTTGACTCACTGGGAGAGAAGGCATAGCGATTTGAGGCCCACCTAGCCACACTTTGAGCTATCAGGCAGATGAGAAATTTCTCACTACAGCAGAGCAAATTGTTCTGGAACAGCCCAATGCAGGAGACAAACCCCTGAAGGAACTTGTCATTGGAGCTGCAAAATTGATTTCATGCCATCACTCGGAGACTGATTCTGGATCAGAAGAAGAAGAAGAGTTTGGATTTGATATCCCGCCTTTCACTCCCTTTCAGGAGTCTCAAAGCGGCTAACATTCTCCTTTCCCTTCCTCCCCCACAACAAACACTCTGTGAGGTGAGTGGGGCTGAGAAACTTCAAAGAAGTGTGACTGGCCCAAGGTCACCCAGCAGCTGCATGTGGAGGAGCGGAGACGCGAACCCGGTTCCCCAGATTACGAGACTACTGCTCTTAACCACTACACCATACTGGCTCGAGCAGCACGAGCAGCAGTTATGGACTCGAGGAGCACGAGCAGCAGTTATGGACTTCAGAACACACCAATATGGCTATGGAAAGTACAGTGTACAAAATGATTCCTGCCACTCCCCAGATGAGAAGGAGACCTGTGGTGATGGGGGTGACAAACTACTGAAGGGAACAGAATATGAGATATGAAAGCTAGGCGCTAAATGGCACCTTAAACCTAGGTTATGGATGCAACAACGGAATGTCTAGGCACACTTTTTTATAACAAGAATACAAAGCTGAAAATGAATGGACAGCAGCTAAAATACTATGTTTATTTTCACATTGTCTAGTCCTTCCCCTGCCCTTCCCCCTCATACTCTTAAGAGGGTCTCTTCTCCAGTCTTACGAGAGTGGCTAAAAGTGGGAAAGCAGAAAAAGCCCTCCTTCCCTTTCACTCTGCAGTTTTAATCTGGAATTTCAGGTTCAGTACTGCTCCCAGAGCTCAGAAACTGCCTGTCTTCCCTGTTGCAAAATGTGCCTAGAACAATGGGAGTTTCAAACACTGGTACAGAGGTAACAGTTTTATAAAGCCCACTGACCACAAGCCCACTGTGGATACAAATGAAACTGCCAAACACAGCTTTCAGAGTATAGCAAGGGACTATAAGACTCTGGGTAGAAAGCTGAAGGACCCTGGTGTACAGGGTTTTTTCACCACTCCTTCCTGTTGAAGGTTGTGGCAAGAGTGGAGAATATGGGAAGTAAACCACTCTCTGCACTGATGGTGTCATCAGGAAAGGTTTGGCTACTTAGACCATGGTCTCAGCTTCCTTGAGGAAGGACATCAGGCAAGAAGTAGGCTGCAGCTCACAGTGGTTGGCAGAATGTGTTTGCTAAGCGTCTCATGAACCTCATCAACAGAGCTTTAAACTTGAGGGGGAGGGAGATAATATTACAGGTGATGGGAACATCTGGAAGTGGTGATAATAGTTTCAGTGACACAGAGGAAACTGGGGAGGGGGAGAGAGAGCAATTCTATCATTCTAAGGCCTTTTAAGAAGCTTTTCATCTGAATATGAAGTTGTCCTTCACTTACTCATGAAATCCAGAAACTGAAGAAGTCATACAAGACACTTGTTCTTTTTTGTTTTTGTTTTTGTTCTTTTGGTTAAAACTAGCACGTTTTCTTGTTGTTTAAATGAGCTTCATTTGGTCAAATAGAGCCACAGAATTAAATCAGGATCTTCTTAAACTTATGGATATAGTTCTGGGTACTTATTATGCTAATATTCACCATTGTTCAATACTGGAAGGCAAATCAATAGGTACTCCTCGGTGACAAACCACAGCAGTGGCAATTAAACATGAGTAATTAAAATGCCAAATAAATTGGTAAACTAATTTAGGTTATTTATGGTCAAATATTCCATGCATTGAAATAGAAATAGCATCCACTGCTGTACTTAGCACATCAACAATAAATATCATTCAAATGATGATATAACTAATGACAGTTTATTACATTTATCTTTAATTTCTTATAGCCCTGGGCCTTTTCAACACATGCATCAGAATGAGGTTGGGGAATCTTGTGTTCCAATGTTCCAATTTTGAGTATGTGACTTTCTTTGCTGAGCAGTTGGATTTTAAGTGCTTGGCAAAGCTCATTCAGGGTCGGAAGGCTCACAGCCAGTTGAGACCCAAGCCTTTTGAACTCCCTGGGTTTAAATCCAGAATATACTTAAATGAACCATCCCTACCACACTTAAGAAAAATCTTTACTCCTATAGATAACTATTCCTAATTTGCTGGGAATATAGAAACTGCCATGCTGAGCCAGACCATTGGTCTAAGCAGATCAGTTCTGTCCATAACAATGGGCAGCAGCGTTCCAGATTTTAAGGCAGGAGACATTGCAGACCCACTTGTACTGGGTTGGCCAGGAGTCCAATAAGGGAATGGTGGGAAAGCCCACCAATCTCCAGTGACCAGCCTGGGAATTTCCCATGACCTGCTGCCTAGCTCTGGCATTGCTTCCAAGGGGGAGAAGTCCGGCCTGACAGGCCGCAACAACTATCCACCCTGTGACTGTGTAAGCAGCCATTTCCAGTGCCACTTGGAGGTGCTAATGTTTGGAAACTGCATGCAAAACAGATGCTCTACCACTGAGTTTCGGCTCCTTCCCACAAGAATGCAAATTGACACCCCACCTGGATGAAATTACTTGGCTGCAAGTAGCAAGACATTTGTAAGACAAGGACTGAAATTTCAACCATCTCTGATGGTGTACATTAGCATATGGAAACCCCATTGTGACTAGATCTAGGAATAAGGAGAAAAGGCATGTAAAATGGGGTGAACTAAGGCCACATTTTTAATATAACTTCTGTGGGGAGAATGAAACAGTGGGTAAATTCAGATATGGAGATTACTGCATTAGTTCTATGATTATAATGCTAGTGCTTCTATCCTGGATTCTAATGTTCCTTTTACACTGCACTACTACTTGTCTTACGGAACTGTGGCTTTTTGAGCAATATTCCACCAAATCATGCTAATTTTGAAATGGTGACAAATAACTATATGCTGGAATACCACCCCAAATTTCATCATGTGAAATTACAATGCAATTTTGCAGGTTAACAGGGCTGCAAACATTTTTCCTGGAGGCAAGTAATACAGAAATTAGCACTAAGCTTATGCTGGATTCCACTAGATTTCCAGAAGTTGCTTTTACATCATGTGGAAAATCTCATTAAAAATTAAAGTTATCAGGTATGGAAACATTGGGGAAATGGAATAAAGTGCTGCCTGGATGCAGCCAGTATGTGAAACTAATCTCAGCTGAATGCCTCGAATGAGCCAAACCATGTAAATGGCAAGACATAACTCCAATGCCTTGGCCTCACCCTTTGATGAGTTGGGAGGTCTTCCTACCCATTCCCTCCTGTGGGCCTACAACTCTGAGCAGGTGTTGGAAGGCAACTCTCAAGAATATTCCATAACCTGTCTAAAGGCCAGGCTACTTGAAATACCCACCATCACCTTCAAAAATGCCTAAGAGTCCAACCTAATTTTCTACTCTATAAATTACATTGTCCTGCCCAGTTCATCCCTAAACACATGCCCTCTTCAGCCTTCAATGCGGAGTAGGTGAAAAGAACAGTACCTGGTCTATTTGACCAATCTAGGGGCAGTCAAACAATTCCTACTCAGCCCCAAAGTGACTGGAAAACTTGCACTAAACTTGAAGATGGACTGGGATGGGTCCAGAAGGTCAAAGAGGCTGATGTGGGTTTGATGTGGACTTAAACACTCCATGGGAACCTTTGCCCACAACACCGATGCTGACATGCATGCACACACCCATAAGTCAATTGATCTCTCCTCCCCACATCTGACTGCCAATGGTACTCGCCATCACAGAAGTTATTTTTGAGAGGGTCAAATGTTTCATTTCCTCCAGTTTTGAGGACAAATTGGAATTCCCTTTTCACAACTCAACTCTCTAGCATTCTCTTTCCAGTTACTCTTCATTGGATTAGCTGGAGGAAGGTGGCAGAAGGAATTGAAGTAGTTTCCCCCCCCCCCTCACAAAGGAGAACAGTTCAATATATAAAATGGGTTTTATTGTTGTTGTTTAAAATTATTTCACAAGGCTTTTCAATTCCTTTTTTTCCCAACTACTGTTGCCTCAGGAGAAATAAGTACACAACTGCCAGGGGACAGAACAAAATGTTTAAGCTTGATGCAAGAGGTTGTACATTTTAAAGAAAGAGAGGGGGGGGGACCTCAAAATGTGTTTCTTACAACCATAAGTAGCGGAGAATTTTATTCATATGTTGTGATTCCCCAAACAACAAAGGGATTTAGACCAATTTGGTACATATCAAATACATTTATTGCACACTGATATCTTTGTAGGCCAACCAGCAAAGGTAATTCAATATTCCAAAGAAAAGGGTATTACAGTACAGCTGCTCACAAACCTAATGCTCATAGGTTTCAATTTTTGTTCAGGCAACATTTTAACAGGAACAAGAAGATTCCAATAGCCATTAATTTGCTTTTGTTCAAGGCAAAGGCCTCAATCACACCAATGTAATTGCGTGCTCCTGCATCACATTTGGTCTCTAGATAGCTGATAGCAGATTCCAAACCACACTGATTACTAGAAAATTGCAGTGAACTCCCTACTGAACTAATTAAGGCATGTGACTCCTTTACTTCATTTGGAAAACATGATTTGTGTGGGCTGCAAATAATCATGTCTTCTATTTGCATAACCTGAAGAACTTCTACAGTCTTGAAAAGAAGATAAACCTTTTTCTTTAACTTCAATACAGTGTGACACAAATCTAATACACTCTTTCAGAAAAGTAGTTAAGGCTTCAATCCCAAATACACTTAGTTGGAACTGGAGTAAACCCCGCTAAATGCTATGGGACTTCTTCCTGAATGCATAGGACTGAGCTAATGATATGAGAGAACTTCCTAAAGTGTCACACAATTTTAATCAAAGAGTAGGAGGATTTTGGTTTAGCAACAATTTGACAGTTTAGTGTGGTAGGATTCTACCTCTGTCGCTCCTCCTTTGGGAGACATAGACACGCTCAAAATTGCAAAATAAAGTGCAAGGCTTTAAAATAACAACCACCCAAGCCTACAACAGCCTAGTTAAAATGAGATAAAATATAAGAACATAAATATCAGCCGTCGATTGCTCCAAAGGCCTCTTTAGGTCAGCATTCTGCTCACACAGTTGCTAACGAGATTGCCTATGCAAAACCTTTAAAGTCCTCCATTTGGTGGTCATCACTATACATATATTGTGGTCATGAACCTGCGATTGAGGGGGCCCAGGGCCACACAATGTCAGCACCCTGTGGGCACATGGAGGACAGAGTTCTCTTTTGCTCAGGTCCTGATTTTGTGTTTCCCACAGGCATCTGGTTGGTCACTGTGATATGGATTGCTCTCCTGATACACATAAAATAAGTGGACTTTTTAAAGATTCTGAAACCCCCTATGCCCATTTTTGCATCTTTCTGAGGTGCCCGCCCCTGCTTTGGACCCAAATAACATTACAGAGACATTCTGAGAAGCACAAATATGGTCACACAACTCAGCTTCCTGGTTCAGCTCAGCACAGATTTTACTGAGGGACAAGAAAGTCCCCACCCTCGAATACTGAGCTTTACTTATTACATGTTTTTTGGCCTTGTATTTCCACACCTGCCTAGGTTTCATTACTAGTTCTTAATTGTGAGATTTTTTGTTTTGTTTTTATATATAAAATATTATGACTCATTTTGCAAAAAGCAATGTGCCTGTCTAAATGGCAAATTCTGCATTATTTAGGGGTAATCATTTTTTCATGTCTTTTAACCACCCAGCCAGAATAAATATGGTTGCTGACTCTAAACAGAGAAGCATTGTTCTTGTTCATTGGCTTATTTATGACTATACTCCTTGACTAATTAACATTTTTAAGTACCTTTCCTGCCAGACAATGACTACTTTTCTCAACTTTCCTTTCAGACACAGTATATAATAAATCACCACAGGGGAAAATCTTTATTTTTAATATTCCCATTAATGTACTTAATGAACATTATTGAATTTTTGCCAAGTACTTACTGGAAACATAGAAGAAATATTTGTGAACTAATATTTTATTTCTGTCTGTTAAGATGCAGTGTTACGCTGACCATGGGATTTTAATAATTAGAACTTTATTAGAAATTTATTCTTGGTTTCTATGAGTGGTCTGTACTTTCCAGAGTGAAGTAAAGAGAGAGAGAGAGAGAGAGAGAGAGAGAGAGAGAGAGAGAGATGTGGAAGGGGAAAAACAGAATGGATATTAACTGGTGAAAATGACTGTGCCAGGCAACTGACACACTATGCATCCTTTGAGTAGAAATTGTCAGGGAAGAGTCAGTAGCAGGGGAGGGTTCTGAGCAGGAACTGTCAGAAGAAGAAGACAGGGAAATGGCTCATGAAGCAGAACAGGGGGCGGAGAGTAGTCAGGTGGAGCAGGGGGGCAGAGATGGTGAAGAGCCCTATAACCCACTAGAGCAGGGAGAAGGAAGTTCAGACTCAGAAAGTGGGGGAGCATTTGCATAAGCACAGGCAAGGAAGGAAATGAAATGTAAAGATCAAAGACATCTCATGAGGTTTCCACGCCTACTTTGTTGGCACCGGAATTGAAAGATGCCACTCCCCGAATCTGACTCGGCAGGTATGGACTCATGATTTTGAACTGTAGCTGTTGTTTTGTATATAATAAAGAATGTAAATATCACGCTGAGTGTACTGGAGTGTTACTGCAAAGAGGGAATACCACCTTGATAGAAATGGAGAATTTGTGGCTCTTCAGATGTTGCTGGACTACAACTCCCATCTCAAAATGAAACATTTATATAAACATGCATGGACCTTAATGGCTACCTTTTATAAGCCAAGAGGGGCAAGTGGCAAAAGAACAGGTGATTGGCCAAACCCTTTCAAGTATGTCATCAGGCCATGAGTGGTTGGTGCTCTAGACATCTCTAAAACGACATCAGTTTTGCTGTGAAGGTGATTGACTTTATTCTCATGGTGCTTTGCAAATTTGTCATAGCATGCCTTGAGGTTTCTGATATTCCCACATAAGGACCATACTTCAGCAGCCTGCTAACCACTTGAGGTAGCTCAGCTGCATGGCTACTTAAGGACCGAATGGTGGTGGCGACATAAGTTTTCTTCACCACCATTATTACCACATGATAGGAGTGTACCCTAACCTGTGCTTGGTCATCTTGGCTACAAGTCTTACAGCATGTGCTCCAGCCATCATTCATCCTATTTCATCATCCACAGTTCCCCAGAAAACCAGGGTACCCTGTGGGATCCACAGGACCAAACAGGTCACTGGGAAGACACAATATTCACCATTCCATAGTGAGGCCAAGGCCTTGGCAGAAGTGCCTGCCATGTGAACAGGAAAATATATTGACCTAACACACCTACTGCCCATTCTATTTCAAATTTCCACCACTATATTGGCTCCCATTTTTGTAAGTTTCTACCATTCCTTGAGGGACGCGGGTGGCGCTGTGGGTAAAACCTCAGCGCCTAGGACTTGCCGATCGCATGGTCGGCGGTTCGAATCCCCGCAGCGGGGTGCGCTCCCGTCGTTCAGTCCCAGCGCCTGCCAACCTAGCAGTTCGAAAGACCCCCAGGTGCAAGTAGATAAATAGGGACTGCTTACCAGTGGGAAGGTAAACGGCGTTCCGTGTGCTGCGTTGGCTCGCCAGATGCAGCTTGTCACGCTGGCCACGTGACCCAGAAGTGTCTGCAGACAGTGCTGGCTCCCGGCCTATAGCGTGAGATGAGCGCACAACCCTAGAGTCTGGCAAGACTGGCCCATACGGGTAGGGGTACCTTTACCTTTACCTTTTACCATTCCTTGGGGGACATGAGTGGCGCTGTGGGTTAAACCACAGAGCCTAGGGCATGCCGATCAGAAGGTCGGCAGTTCAAATCCCCGCAACGGGGTGAGCTCCCATTGCTTGGTCCCTGCTCCTGCCAACCTAGCATTTCGAAAGCACATCAAATTGCAAGTAGATAAACAGGTACCACTCTGGCAGGAAGGTAATTGGCTTTCCCGTATGCTGCTTTGGTTCGCCAGAAGCGGTTTAGTCATGCTTGCCACATGACCAGGAAGCTTTACGCCAGCTCCCTTGGCCAATAAAGCGAGACAAGCGCTGCAACCCCAGAGTCGTCCACAACTGGACCTAATGGTTAGGGGTCCCTTTACCTTTACCTTTTACCATTCCTTGGACCAAAAGACCTTTGTGTATGCACACACTATTCTTTGGATCCTGATATCAGCCTTCTGCAGAAAAGACCCATCTCATATTCACGGCAACTCTTCCTCTAGCCCTTTTTTCTTCATTTTCCATCTTAATTTAGCTCCTTGATTTCTCCCCCCAACCTCATATTTCTCTAACCAATTAAGTGGCAAATATTCCATTATGTTTCATTTATGATTACTGTAGCATAGTTGAGGTTTAATTCTCAGAGGCTGTCAGAAAATCAAAAGAAAGGTATGCATGTTTATAATATACATATAATACAGATGTCAGATTCTGCCCACCAGCACTAATATCTAATATACAAAGTCACATTTTGGATTGTCAAAAAAATGGAATTTTCATATTCTTGAGTGCCATCTACTGTTAAGCTATTCCCTTTATGCATTCAATATAAAAATACATTACTTCCTAAATCAAACAAACTACCAGCAATTTGTTCAACACTTTGGGGTCATGAACTTCTCTGATGAAGTACATTTGTCCATTAATAGTGAAAATCAAATATGAAAAGGGATAAATTCAATTTCAAGTTATTCTATTTTTCATTGGGTGGCCTCTATTCACTAAATACCAAAACCAAAATGTAACTTTAAAAATAAATTATATTATACTTTCATGCTTAAAGCTGAAATGAACTTAAGAATCACATATGAAAGCTAAGACCTCACCACATGGGTCACTTGACAGAATGAAAACCTTAAAATCTAGTTTTCAATATTTGGTTTTCCCTGCCCTTCCATAAAGTAACAGAATTCTCTGACAACTTGATATTTAGCAGTAGAAAGGAAATGCGCATACAGCATCCATTATAAATCAAAGCATTGTGTATTCAGTAGGTTTTATAATATGAACACCCTTGATCATATTTCATCTTACAGCAACTTTGACTAATCATAAGACTATGGTTTTGAAAAAAATAAAACTAATTCCTTACTAAACTATTTGGTGTGTAATTGCTCTGTTTTTCATATACAAAGACTGTCTACAAGCTTTCATCTTTTAAGAAACAGATAAAACACCAAATCCCACCAATTGCTTTACTAACAAATAAGTGGATGAGATTGTGTGTATGGGTAGCAGGTGATGGGGTGGTATCCATAGTTCAAATTGATGACTGGCTGTGGGAACTGTGGGATCGCTAGCATGAAGACTGACAAGAAAACAGGTGAGCCTGGGTATGGACTGAGATCAATATACCTGCACACTAGGCCTGCATGATTTACGACTCGAAGCTGAGTTAGGAACATTAGTCATGTACCGTGGCTGGCAAAAAGCAAAATAAACCACATGTTTGACTGTAACCTGGCAAAATGCATTTGTTTATTTGCCTTATCTATAATTCACCCTTCACCACATTCCTGGGTCAGAAATACATCGCATAATAGTAATAAAATAAACAGCATACCCTATGAAAAATCAGAATAATAAGACAAACAGATCAGCAGGATATAAATGCAGGCAATAATATTATCTGAGTCATTCAAGCAGTAACCCAAAGGCCTACCCAAAGAGGTATGTCTTCAGCTGCCTAGTTCTCTATGCATTTCAGAGCATAGGTCATTCCAGAGCTACCCGCTACTTGCTACCCCTACTTGGATTTATCCTAACTGTGAGATCACTAGCACAGTCTCTTCTGCTTGTCTTAATACTCAGATAATTCTTCAAGGATAGCACATTGCAATGGTTCAATCTGGAGGTTGCTAGAGATTGGATAACAGCGGTCAGGCTGGACAACCAGCCAGAGATAAGGGGGATCAAAGGTTTGAAAGGAAACAGCCCAGTGATAAAGGAGTACAGCCCATAGGAAAATGGTGTACATATATCCCATGTGCTTACAATTCTTGAGGGCCTCCTACTGATGGTCCAGGATCAGTCCAGAGGAAAAAGGATCTCCATCAGGTCTTCTTCCTGGTCCTCTGACTTGAAACCAACTGGTGCAGCTGACTGGCTCCTGTCATAGGGCAAGGGCCTCAGAGGGGCCCAACAGCACATGGGATCCTAAGCAATACCAACTGCACACCCAAATGTCTTGGATGTTCCTCCCATGCTTGCACATGTGCAAATGATCTATGCAAATCAGAGGTCCAGCTATGAAGGGACATGCTTCCCCTCTCACCGGGAAACACATTTGTTGTTGTTGTTGTTGTTGTTGTTGTTGTTGTTGTTCTTCTTCTTCTTCTTCTTCTTCTTCTTCTTCTTCTTCTTCTTCTTCTTCTTCCTCCTCCTCCTCCTCCTCCTCCTCCTCCTCCACCACCATTTTCCCTGATAGGGACTCAAGGTGGCTACCAGATAAAATAAAAACAGCTAAAAAGATAGATAAAAGCAAACATAAAACATTTTAAACTATAAAATTAAGAGTTGCATCCAAAAAAATTACTAGAAAATGGATAGAAAAGCTGGCAGGGGTGAGAAAATAGTATTTTGCCTTCTTCTGGTAAAGAAAATTGACTTTTGGTCCATGTGCTGCTGCTGCTTCATATTATCATGTAAATGGGATCGTCCTAATTGAGGGTCCTGGTTGCGCCCGGGCACTCAGGGCACATCAAGGGTTAATTGGAGACGTGTAACCCAAGCTCTAGCCATAGCCTTGGAATCACGCCAGGCTGTCTGGGTCAATTGCCTAGGGTTGGTGTGATCCCAGGGGCTGTTAAGAATGGCAGCGCAAAGTATTTGGGGGCACTTGCTTCGTGCTGCCGAACACCCGGCCCCCTCCCTTTGTTAGGCAGTGTTGATTTGGCCTTGCTTTGGTTTGGGTTGCATGTTTTGGAGCAGGGGCTGGGTAGGAATTTTTCCATTTGGCAGATTGGCTATAGCCACTTGGTTTTCGCCTACCCCCTCAGCAATCATCACAACTTGTAAGGTGGCGGTTAGGCATTGGCTCATTGAAATGTGGGGGAGGGGAGGTATGGCCATCACCTGCTCCTCCAGGAACAGGGTATTCTGGTAAAGGAATCTGGGGGTCCTGGATCTCATCCGAAGTCCGCTTGAGGGGCTAGGGCTATGCCAGGACCACAGGAACCCCGGGATGAGCTTTGGTTGGTCTTCATCGATGTTGCTCCCTCATTTGTTTTACCCTTTTAGACTACCAATCAGAAAGGTGGAGTCAGTTATAGTTTGGAGCCAATGCCTAAGCCAATACCACTCACATGGTTGTATTACTTAAATTTGTGGCCAAAATTTGCCCAAAAATTTAAACTAAAATAGGTGTCAGTGTGAAGTTATTTCAAGGGGGGGGATCCTGGGGGGCTCGAAGTGCAACAAACAGATTAGGTCAAATTCCTTAATCATAGAAGTGGTATGTACTTAGTAGATGTATTCTATACATACAATTGGCATATTTTTAGTCTTAACTTTGGTCAGTATCTAAAGGAGCAGACATTGATTTCTGCCTGACTCAATATCCAGATTTATTGATCTGAATTATTAATATTGAATGAGGCCAAGTCACAGGTCAGCAGTCTTCGTCTAATAAAATAACTCCTTATGTCTATCAGTGTGTGTTTGTGTGTGTGTTGCATTATGCAGGAATTTTCTTTAGCATTCTGACTCACTTTTCTAGCACCATTCCGCATTCTGCATGCCTATCTGGCATATATTGTCCATTTTTGCTGGTAAAAGGCTCTTATTCCTTAGACTCCACATATTTGTCTGCAGGATGCTCTTTCCTACAAGATTGTGGGGGGAGGGTTGGAGTTTGGGATACCATGTTAAAAAATATTGCTGCGCACAAGTCTTTTTTCCAGACAGTTTCACCACTCACAAGTCCCTGGTATACCAGGGATAAAAGAAAGCTCCACAGTACTGGAGAGGGCACTCAAGAGTGATCCTGTCAATGACTCATCTCATCGCTTCATTCCAGAGTGAGATCAGAGCCTCAAAAGGATTTTTAGTTTTCTCCAATCGAATATCCCTTAGATCATTTAGGAATCCAGTATGTTCCATGGGTCTCTGAGAATGAAGCTTGCGAACCGTTTCCCCAACCCTGCAGCTTAGATCTATTCTCAAGGCACAGTAAGTTGCAGTCAGTTTCTAAGTCCTAGATTCGCTCCTTTCTTATTCCTTTATCTTTGGTAACAACAGCAGCTGATGTTGCCGATCATCCAGGGTGACGGGCGGGAGAGGGAGCAGGAGTTAAGCAACCTGGTGAATCTGTGATCCCTGCAACATGCACATATGGTAGAGTCTACCAACATGTTAGAAATTACTTCATTTCCAGATCATATGTTAACATCACTTACCAAAGCTATCAGGAACGGAGCTATGGTTAAACTCGAATTCACCAAGGAAATGGTCCATGTATATGTCCAAGAAGATGGGATTTCACCACTAAAAATTATTGTGCTTCAGAAACAGAGGACCAATGTGTTGTGGTGGTTACTGTCAAATGAGAGCCTGGAAGATCAATGTTCTCCAGCATTCCACCACTCACTTGGAAGCCAGGTCATGACAGAAGCCAATGTGGGATGGGTACATCCATGGCTGCAAAGGAACAACTGGCAGCCTTAAAGTGCAAAGAGAAATGCTTCACCTGATGTAATGGTGATGACAAGTCATTGACAGGAGGATGTCCCTGTCCACCTGCCAAAGAGCCCCTACAGTGGGTGGAGCATTACAGGGCCTAGACAGGAATGCAGACAGGCTGGGAGAGAATGTGGGCTTGGGAGAGCACCTGAAAATTTGTTGGCTTATCGGACTACATCCTAAATGTCACTATTAACAATTATATAATTGAGGTGTTGTTGTGGTTGTTGTTTTTTGCTCCTTCTGACATAGTTATCATATCATTATTAATTCCTACATTTGTAGGTGTCTTTTGGCAAATAAGGCACCTCCAAACTGAACTATCAAAATGTTGGAAATAGGTATTTTATTTGTGAATAGGCCCAACAAGCCCCTTGTGTCACATTAGACTCTAATGATTCAATAATCATTAACAGCCTACATAGTGCAGAGACTTCTTCATAGCTGCTTACCAAGCAACAAGGTTTCAATTAGAATACTGTTTATTCTGATTTGTGATTACTGGCAGGTAATCGAGTTCCTTAGAGCAGGGTGTTAGCCAAATGAAGCTAGATAAAGTCTTTCCCCAGAGAGGCTGGGCAACACATCTAAATATCAAATACAGTAGGTCCAGAATGTGGATATATATATATATAAACATAAAACTTAATGGTAGTGAAGGTCTGCCATCCATGCAAGGGAAAAGGGGAAGTGAGAAATATATCATCCCAGGGCTTTTCTCAGGCTTATTCCAGCTCCAGCACATACAGTATAAATGTGGCCTGTGTCTGAGGTAACTGAGGTCACTGAAGAAAAGTTGCTACACACATCATGTGTGCACTGACCCCTCTCGCTCTCCAGGCTTCCCGCAGATCTCCGCAAGGCGTGGGAACCCGGCGCTGGGCTCCCGTGCCTTGCAGAGACTTGCCTGCATGCCAAAGGCTGGGCGCGCTGGGCTCCCACAGCTTGCGGAGAGTTGCCTGTTCTGGGGGCTGGGGTCGGGGGAAGCTCAGGCTTCCCCCGCCCCAGCCCCAGCCCCGCGCCTGGGGGGGGGAATAATCCCCCCCTTTATTTCCCCCCAAAAAAACTAGGTGCGCCTTATGGGACGGTGCGTCCTATAGGGCGAAAAATACGGTAGTCACCAAGTTTGGGTGTACTCTTCTTTACATTAAACAAGAACAGTAAAAGGTAAAGAGGTTGCTTAGAAGTATGAAAAGCTGTGGGCCACTGAACACTATATCTTTAAAGCACATTTGAAGTACATTTCCCTCCTCAAATAATTCTGGCCTTTGCAGTTTACCCCCCATTTAATTATAATTCCCAGCAACCTTTAACAAACTACAGCACTCAGAATTCTTTGAGGGGGGAACTGGAGTTCTGCTGTGCTTTAAAGGTATAATTTGTACACAGTTGTATAGAAGCTTTCTGGGTGGGTCCTGTTATGAATGCTTTTGAATACTTAATACCCCACACATGGCCAACACCAAGTAAAAGCATTCCCAACAACCCTCACATGGCAACCATAATGTTTGAAAGTGTGTGCATCACAGTGCTTCTCTTCTTATAAACAGAGATTTTGCTCACAATGTACATTTAAAATATCTGGAAATCATCATGTGCAGTACACCATAAATCTCCACAGACCAACACTCTTTTAATCTTGAAATTATGATTTCAGTGGGTGGAATCTATGAAGAAATTTGCTTCCATTAGCTAAATCAAAACAACTTGCTGATATTTCAGCAACTGTTCTTCCTTTTTCTCTGCTTTATGAAATTAATTTTATGAGTCTGCATGCATATTTCAAATGTTCCCAAGCAAAATAGCATGAGACTCTAATCTTGTAGCTACTTGATTGTGTAAATGGACCAGCTTATATAGAATAAGCCTTGGATCTCAGATACAAATGAAAAGATATGTATTAGCCAACAAGACGATCTTCAGGCAGTTAGAAAAACAGTTTGAACATTGCAGATTAAGAGATGTGAAGTTATGCAGTACTTCCTGCAGTTTTCTATAGCAAAGCTGTCACTGGAACAATTAATTTACTGGTATCATGCGCCATACATCAGGTGCATGTTTTCAGTGTGTAGCAGCAACAACAACATCATTAACTCCTGTTAACAGTTAAAAATATAAGAATAATAAATAATACCTTAAATAATCCATCATAGATTAAATAGAAATCACCCATATGTCCAAATAGGTACACATAGAGTTTTTCACACAATTAGCTTGTGAAAGGGGGCTTTGCACATGGGTTATGTAACCCATGTGTCCTTGTAAATCACAGATCTCCAGCATTTAAGCTATTTCCATAAATTCACCAATTGCTCACAGTTCACCCCATTCTCCCCCTCAAAGCCTCTCCCCTTCCCCGAGCACCACCCCCTTTTAAAGGAGAGGGGAGGTGCTTCATATAGCAGTTTGCTAATCCACTGCATGAAAGGCTTTCCTCTAGCTAGCTGCAGATTTGCCACACAAACCCCAGAGCATGAAAACACCTTACATTTTTATGTATATAGGAAGATACAAGCATAGCGCTTTTTTTCCCCCTTTCATTTTTCAAAGGGGTGTATTAAAAATTGATCTCAGTGGAACTTTCTTCCCACTGAGGTTAGTAGACTTACTGAGGAGTAAATCTCACAGAACTCAATATGACATATTTCTGAGTAGGAATGCATAGCATATCACTGTAAGTCTAGTTAATCTTACAAATCCACTTGTTTATCAATGTATCTACTGTGTCCAACTTGACATTTTGACATCAAGAAGTACTAGTCATGAGCTGGATGGAATAGAATTTTTGAAGGCACACTGATTTTTTCTGTCACAAATTCGCAGAAGCAATCCATTTAATTTCTTGCACATATTAGTGAATTTTCAGGCTGTGCATAATAAAAAAGTTATTTTTTGTTATATAATTTCTAAGGATCTTTATTTACCAAAGTCAGTGGTGACAAACCAGATAATATCATTTCTTCATAAATATTTGAAAGCTGCATTTTGCCAGTTAAGTTCGTCTTTTCATTTGATCTAAAATCTGGCCTTTAGAAAATGCCATAGAAAACCATTAGGATAGCTTCAGCTGTGTTAAATGGGTAAAAGTAAATGGTGATTGCTGAGAATAATATGCTTTGCCCGTAGCATAAGTGAGGAAAAGGCTGAATAACTTTATTACCTTTAATAATACTCACAGTTATGCAAGTGTGAGCAATCAAACCTCACTATTTTAAAAATGACTACCTGTGGGTGTTTGTAAGGAATAGAGTGGTTTGTATATAATATAACATGAAACTTTATATGCAAAAAATGGATTGCCTTCTGGTGGAAGTGAGCTCTGAAAGGGAACAGGGGACTAGGAAAGGTCTGTCTTGTTTTAACTTCACAGCAGAGCCGGCAGGCAGCTATTCTCCCTGCCCCATAAATAAAAACCAACCAAACAAACCACCTTCTGCACAATGTTATGTCATGACACAGCATTAAAAAAGCTCTTCTGCAAAATAGCGGCCACAAATAGTGGTGGGAAAGATGTTTGTATAGTTCAAATTTGAATGTGAGCCTACTAAATTTGCACTTCCTGAAACAATGAACAAACTAAACCACAGCTCCAAATATTGTGACACAAGTCTCCAAACAAACCACATAATTGTGGAGTAGGAAGGAACCGTCACAGGTCATCTAGTTCAATCACTTGCAATCAGGAATCACAGCTCAATAAACCCTGACAATTCAACATCTGTTTAAAAATCTCCAGTGAAGATTCCAGTCCACCACCTTCCGAGAAAAGTGTGCATAAAATGCAAAAATATTCATGAAAATAACATACCAAAAATGCATTATATTAGAGGAAGTTGCTTGGGAAAGTATGTATATTAAAATAAATGTGTGCCAAAATGCATATAATTTTGGGTGCAGAGTTTTTTTTATTAAAAAAAAACCCAAACTGATATGGTTATATGGAATCATAGAATTGTAGAATTGGAAAGGACTCTGAGGATCATCTAGTTCCACCCTCTGCAATACAGGGCCTCAGATGATGATCACAGTGTCCAGATTGGTTCATATGGGGAGAGGTGGTTTTTGAGGTATTGTGCTCCTGAAACGTTTAAGGCTTTATAGTTGCATGCACTGCAGTAGTCCTGGTAGAATTTGGAGGTTCATAAAAGGGAAGTGCGAGAATTTAAATAAACCATATTCTTCCGATGAAAATCTGTGCTAGAAAAGAATCATTGGCTTCCCTCCCACCCTGCTAGTCATGGCTAGGTAAAGGTAAAGGGACCCCTGACCATTAGGTCCAGTCGTGGCCGATTCTGGGGTTGCAGCGCTCATCTCGCTTTATTGGCCGAGGGAGCCGGCGTACAGCTTCTGGGTCATGTGGCCAGCATGACTAAGCTGCTTCTGGCGAACCAGAGCAGCACACAGAAACGCCGTTTACCTTCCCGCCAGAGCGGTACCTATTTATCTACTTGCACTTTGACGTGCTTTCGAACTGCTAGGTTGGCAGGAGCAGGGACCGAGCAACGGGAGCTCACCCCATCGTGGGGATTCAAACCAACGATCTTCTGATCAACAAGTCCTAGGCTCTGTGGTTTAACCCACAGCGCCACCTGCATCCCATTACTTACTTAAACATTATCCCTAACAATTCTCCACCTCACCATCAGAGCACAATCTCCCTTCTCTTCTTTTACCAATCCAGTGTCAACAGGAGATCTTTCCTGTTGTCCCCTCCCTCTCTACGAACCTTGCATACTGAAGAACATCACACTAACACACTGGAGCTGAGCAGTTCTATACAATATGGGAATCAATAAGACAATGAACTAACATTTTGACTAGTGTTTGTAGCAAGGCAATTATAGATGAACATTCTAAATATATTGATCACCTGAAAATGACAAGACTTGGCAAGATGCTGTACATAGGGAGGAAAGTTAAGAGACTAATAAAAACATTAACTACTTTAGTCTTCTGAACTTGAGAAGTACTGACAAGAACATTATCAAAGCATGTGACATTGACAAAGACACTGTAGACAGCGGAAAAATCCACAGACATGATTTGAGGAGTAAAGTTTGGAAGTTTAATCTCAAAGACTTCAGGTGTGAAAACAGGCATCCATCTAATGAGATACATCAAAGAAAGCAGGTGAAATTAAAGCAAGAGAGGGTGAAATAATTTTTAAAAACCGAATAGAATTGTAAATGATAGGCATAAATGTAGCATTACTGTCCAAATGAATGGATGGTGGGATCAAGATAGAGAATAAGGACTCCATCTGACCTTATTTTATTGAGCATTTGTCCTGATTTGCTTGCACAGAGTTTACACAGAGTTTAGCCTATGCCCAGCTTTCACTGAACATTTGTTATGATTTGTTTGCAGAGAAGTTTCACAACAATGTACATTCATTCCAATTTGCTTCCACAATGCTTATACATCTTCCCATCCTTCATTTGTCCATCCCGTATGTTTTAGTACATTTGCCCATCACTTTTCCAACCACAGGAAATCTGTTGTTGTTGTTTGTAAAGTGGTTTTGTTGTACCAGAGCGCTTTGATCCACTTCAATTGCGCAAACCGAAATTTCCAGTATGCTCTTGAATCCCACTCTTAAAATAGTGACAGTCTGAAGGCATCATAAGGAGAAAATGGCCTGATTCCAAAGGAACTCATACAGAGAGGTAAAAATATGAGAATAAAGTTGAATGAATAAAAGAAAGAAGCTTTTAAGAAGCAATGAGGAACTCAATTTTGTCTAAACAGTGTTCCCAAGAGCTAAGGGAACGAGAGAAAGAAATGATTAAATGTATCTAGGCTAAGGAAAGATTCAAAAGAAATAGAGATGAGGACCCTTAAGATTTTGACGCAAAGAAATCACTGGAAATATAAGTTCCAATGAATTTATCTGTCTGAGAGCAAGTGATTGGCTCAAGGTCATCCAATGATCTTCATGGCTGAACAGCGAATCCAGAGCTCCTTCATCCAACTGCAACACCTTATCTACCACAGCACACTGGCTCTCAAGAGATTTGAGTTGTCCTTGTTTTAAGAATTGCCCCTTACCTCTATGCATCTTTTTCAGTAATTGATTCTTGTCTGCCTTTAACTGCTGTACTCTGATAAATTGAAACATGGTCAGACAGAGTATAATAAATTTCAAGTAGAAAGCAAGGAAATCAAGGGAATTCTTAAGACAGGCATATTGCCAAGTTGACATAATAAAGTCCAGTACTGGGATTGCAACCCTAACCTTAACCTTACCTGGAAAGCGGTTCAGCAACCCAGAAATTTCTGTGGCCACTTGAGAGCTTATTGAAAGACAAGTATGTGGGCTTTTTTTTTTTTTTTTGGTCTTTCTTGATTTCCTGAAGGAGGTGATGAAAGGCCTTCTGCTCATATAACTGAAGAACCGTGGCTTCAGCTACCTGCATGCCAGTATATATAAATTCCTAAGGCACCTCTGACCCTCAGCCTCTTGGGTATCACTGCACTCTACATTTTTTTAAAAAAAGGTTGTTTCATCTTTCCTATTTCTTTTAATAATTTACAATTCTCCTAAAAGAACAGTATCAGCAAATTTTCCCATGAAAAACGCACACACATACCCTGTAACTACTAGAGGTGTGCTTAGAAATAGGAACATGGAAATGTGCCTTGTACAGAGTCAGAGTGTTTCTCCATCTATCATCATCATCATCATTACCATTTGTTAAATGCTTTATGCAAAAATCTCTCAATGTGACTTAGCAAGATCAAATACAATCAGATAAGGTGGCAGGCAAAGGCATTTTTTCCCACATGCAGCATGAGCTTAATGCTGAATGAGCATTTTAGGTATTTTGTATTGTTATTGTTTAGTCGTCTCAGTCGTGTCCAACTCTCCATGACTCTCCATGACCCCATGAACCAGAGCATGCCTTGGAAATTTCTTCTCAAAGCTTCTCCTTTTTGATGTCCGTGGAGTTTTGATGGCAAAATTACTGGAGTGGGTTGCCAGTTCCTTCTCGAGGTGGATCATGTTTAGTGGATCACATTTTGTACTGTACATTGCTTTAAATTTTCTAGTTTTTAATTCAGCTTATCTGATTGTATTTGCTTCCTATTGCTAAATCAAGGCCCAAATCCTAATTCAACTGAGCTTATTTGGAGGGATCTGGACCTTGTTCAAGTGGGCTGAGATAGCCCCAGATCTCTGCAGGTTGCTTAATAAATGTTAAGATGGAGGATCTGATGCTATGTAGCGCTGCTCCTTCACAAGCAGCTTCCATTGCATGTAGCAAAGTCACTCACAAAGGAGCAGCATGTGGAATGGTCAGAATCGCCTGCTCAACAGCAGTTATGCAGGAGATTCTGATACTGTGCAGTGCCAATTTTTCTCCTTCATAAGTGGCTCCTTCATGAGCAGCTTCCCTTGTGTGCTGGGAAACTGCTCATAAAGGAACAGTACTGTCCAGGATCTGATCTTGCGCTGTGCTGGTGCACCCCATTCCAACCATATTTTCAAACCCTGTTTTAGCCATAGGGAGCAACTACCTACCCCTAAAACTGAAACTATGTACACATTAATGGCTTAAAAGACAATGAAGTAACTCCCCCTTCCCACAGCACATCAAGTCACATTTTTTTCCACTGTTGTACACACCAGAGAGGGGGTAAGTATATCTTCACCTGATGAGCATTACCTGATTTGTTTCTTCCTTCCATTTGTCCTGGCAGTTTACAATTTCCCACCCTCACCTTTGTATATATAGTCCTGTAAACACCTCCTGAAATGAAGGTGAACTGTAGTCCACAGAATCTCATGCCATAAAAAAATTGTTAGCCTTTGTTGTTTTTTCTTTGTCTATTACTTGGGTGTCAGCAAATCTTCAGGCTCTCCCCTGTCCCGCTGTAACATTTCAAAGGAGCAAAACTATTGCTGCGTTAGAATGATATCTACAGCAGTAAAAGGGGAGTTATGAAGCTGCATTCTGCACCACACACAGTAGCATTCAAACATTCATACAATTTCATTTTGGCGTTTGCAGTTTGCTTTCTGATACAAGCACAACCCACCTGCTTAATAAACCTTGAGTTTTAGGCCTAGTATCAATATGCATTAAACCAGATAAAATGAAATATCATTAAACAGGTAACTGACAGGCTAGATATCTTCCCGGGATGAAATTAGAAAACACGAAGGGGACTCTTTGTTTATGATGTACTCAGTTCCAAGAACACTGCACTGCAGAAAGCATTTAGCTTGTCATGTACTTCCATTATTTTATTTTCCACTTCATTTGTTTCTATTACACAGCCTTGCACTTTATTATTATTATGGTTTTCTGTTATTGCAAACATTGACACTATATTCTGATCCAGTTATTTCAGTGCAACTTTTTTGCCATCTTTTAAAAGCCTGATAAAATTTATGATCAACAATTGGGACAATGAAATAATAATAATAATAATAATAATACCACCAGGCCCAGACATTAACATTTTTACCACCTGAGGCTAGGCTACAATAGGTCCTCCCTCACCCCCAGATCTCGAGGTGCATAGCACCAAGGCCAATCAAGTTATTTGGCATCTGTGGCTGACAATTTCATGTGCTCCTATCTCCCTTTCCCTAACAGTAAAAATGCAAAAACAGATTAAAGAATGGACAGTTTTCTGCCCTCTCATGACAACCAAAATCTATAGCCTGATATGGCCATGTTACTCTGCCTAGTGGTTGAACTGGCCCTGCATAAACCATTGAAATCTGCTTTCTTGATCTTCACCCAGTGCAACCAAGGTGTGCTTTGGCATCATGCCTGGATTGCATGCGGCCTATAGTCCCCAAACATTATATGTATGGTGAGATGCTCATATGATGACCAGGAAGTGACACTAATGCAGCCTGCCCCTGCCCCTAAGGTTGAATGTGGCCTAATCTCTAAAATCCATGATGGGCATAGATATCTGCAGGGCCATGTGGACCGCTACATATGCTTTTACCATGTAGATATTCATGCCTAATGTGTGGATTTAAGTGGCAGGAGGAACTGTGCAACATCAGCATTGGGGCCAGCACCACAGCCCTGCTTCCCAGTCATCATGTGAGTGCAGGTGTGTGTGTGTGTGTGTGTGTGTGTGTATGATGTTACTGAAACTGATGAATAATTTTTAAGTTGTTAAATGAACTTTTTTTAGCCCGCTATCAATAATGTTTTATACTTCATCCACATTTGTTTCCCAGCAGGAATAAAGTCCAGAAAATGAAGACATGAGGGAAATAATTATATCCATCAGTGTTGCTGACTGGAAAATAGTACAAAATAAGTACCATGTTACTGTATTGAAAGGGATATTATTGTGAGGGTTATCAAGTCATAAGATGAATTAAGCAAATAATGACATAGTAAATGAATGGGCGGTGGGATATGGCATGCATTTTTCATGGGCAAAAATGGCTCACTGTAAATTATGTTTCTAAGAAGAACCATTTAATAAACAATGCATACCGGAGTCCAAATAAACTTTGTATTGAATGTTGGACGCTGCTGCAGCCCCCCAGCGCCCCCACCAACTGCCTTTTTATATTGTATGTTGATTAACTACTAACAGTGGTACCTTGGGTTAAGAACTTAATTAGTTCTGGAGGTCCATTCTTAACCTGAAACTGTTGTTAACCTGAAGTACCACTTTAGCTAATGGGGCCTCCCGCTGCCACCACGCCGCCACCGCCACACAATTTCTATTCTCATCCTGAAGCAAAGTTATTAACCCAAGGTACTATTTCTGGGTTAGCAGAGTCTGTAACCTGAAGCGTCTGTAACCTGAAGCGTCTGTAACCCCAGGTACCACTGTACAGGAGTTTCACTATATAGCAAGAGTTAATAAAGTAGAAAGGGGAGACCATTGTGGCTGTCATCCAATTAAAGAAAAGTTAGTCAATTAATTGATTAATTTTGCAATGAATGCAAAATTGTTCAGGCTAGGGAAGAACCGTACCTCAGTGAACATGCTTCGCAAGCTAAAGGTCCCAGATTCAATCACTGGCATCACTAGCATTAAGTCGGGGGGGGGGGGGGCTCCTGTCTTTTTCAGCAGTTAGAGAGCTGCTACTAGTCAATGTAGACAATATTGAGCTAAACAGACAAATGGTCTGGATCAAACTAATGCAGCTTCCCATTAACATTAGGAACTGCAGCTGCAGAGGGAATATATTTCTGGACAGGGGGGCCAAAGCAGATCTTTTGCTTGGTTCTTCAAACGTTCCAGGAGCTGGCCTTCACTGCAGTGCTGAAATGACCTGCCACTGAAAGTCTTGTTAGATAATGTGTTATATGTGTGAGACAATGGTGAATGCCTTGTCTGAAATGATATCTACCACCAATAACAGTTTTAAGACCCTCTAATAAATATAGATTAGGTTTCATAAGATTTTTTTTATTTGATTATATTTGTATTTATATGAACTTTCTACATATGGTGAGTTTTTCATTGAGGGAACATTCAAATATGGCATTGCACACGGCACTGTGAACTGGTTCTATCTAGAGGTGGTTGCTACAGATCAAATTTCTGAGCATATAGTTCAGCACTTAGTATTTTTCTCCCTTATTTTTCCCTGTCTAAAAAAAAAAGAAAAAGATCAGCCTGTGCCCATTCCTCAGTTCTTTATGGTCAGCATAAAGGTAATGGTAAGGGTAAAGGACCCCTGACAGTTAAGCCCAGTCGCAAACGATTCTGGGGTTGCGGTGCTCATCTTGCTTTACTGGCCAAGGGAGCCGGCGTTTGTCCGCAGACAGTTTTTCCGGGTCATGTGGCCAGCATGGCTAAGCTGCTTCTGGCGAAACCAGAGCAGCGCACAGAAACACCATTTACCTTCCTGTCAGAGTGGTACCTATTTATCTACTTGCGCTTAGATGTGCTTTGGAAATGCTAGGTTGGCAGGAGCAGGGACCGAGCAACGGGAGCTCACCCCGTCACGGGGATTCGAACCGCCAACCTTCCGATAGGCAAGCCCAAGGTTCAGTAGTTTAGACCACAGCGCCACCCGCATCCCTGTTAGCATAGACACTACTGAATGTTGAATGGGCTCTTCAAGACGTAACAAATCTCCCATTTAGAAGTTTATTCTGTCTCTGGCTAACTTAGAATTATTCAGAATAAGTTTTTTCAGCAGTATAT
The DNA here is from genome assembly GCF_965153285.1 of Podarcis tiliguerta. Classification (NCBI taxonomy): domain Eukaryota; kingdom Metazoa; phylum Chordata; class Lepidosauria; order Squamata; family Lacertidae; genus Podarcis; species Podarcis tiliguerta. The sequence goes on along the minus strand of NC_139542.1, from coordinate 32,141,215 downwards.
GTAAATTAGTTACACCATCCTCCAGAAAATTAAACACTTCAAGGAGGCTTAGGAGGCTTCTAAGTTTCAATTTCTGCTCAGACTATTAGTAACTTATTAGGGAACATTTCACTTTGCTAAAGATGTACATGTAGCAGGGCACAGATTTTGTTTATTGAATTAGGCTCTCAATAACACTTTAAATCAAGCAACCTGCTTAATACGTGCATGATCACTTCAACATGATTTAGAGAAATTATTTTGTTCCTAGCCAATTAAACTAAGAATCAGTGACATTTTGCATAGATGTACGATATTCACAGATGCTTAATAAATTACATTGGAACAAACTAATGCAAATTAGTAAAAATGAGTACATGATATCAGAAGCTGTAAATCTTATCTATTCTTAATGTTTCATACAAAATGCCCCTCTAGTGACACTGCAATATGGACAAAAACCCATTATGGTACTTCTAGTACAGCTAATACGGAGGAAAATGCAGTTCACCTGAATATAAAAATGAAATGTATTGTACTGATAAGCTAAATATAATCAATACTAATCCACTTTAACCAAAGCATTTAGTGATGTTTTCTAATTAGTATGAATATCAATACTGTTATTAATAATAATTGATACTTATTACCATTAACATTGAATAACTTGCTATGCAAGAAGATGGAACATTTATATTCCTGCCAAGGGGCACAAAGGCCTTTACATAATACTGGTCAAGGCAGCTCCTCTTTCACTGGCTACAATTTCATTTCTAGACCCCGCATGGAGCTCCAACTATACTCTTATACTGGAAGGAAGGAAGGAAGGAAGGAAGGAAGGAAGGAAGGAAGGAAGGGATAATCTTAATTTGCTCTCACAGAAAACCCTGATAGCTTTCAGGAACCATAAGAGCATTGGTTTTTATAACTGGCCAAGTCCTTACACTCACTGGTACAGTAAAGCAGTCTAGTCCATGTAATGTGAAATAGCAAAGGAAATCTCTAAGAAGAGAGAAACAGATTTTACAGAAGTCCACAGCTCACAGAAGGAATATTCAAACTAGTCAGTTTCCAACTTGTGTGAAATGAGCCACAACAAGAATCACCATTCAAACAGAGTTCTAGTGAAGACTTGTTTAATTTGACACCAGTAGGCCCAAGCATAAGTCAAAAACAGAAAAGATTGATCATTACTTCAGACCGTCCATGTGTCCCTATTTTTCAAGGACATCCCTGATTTAGACAAGCCATCCCGGTTTTCAATTTGATCCAGCAAAGTCCCGCTTTTCCTTAGGACGTCCCTGTTTTCATTGGAGAAATGTTGGAGGATATGGAGTTATCTAACACCCCCACCCCCAGCCATCTGAAGATAATCCTGTATAGGGAAGGGTTTTTTTAATGTTTAATGTTTTATTATGTATTTATATATGTTGGAAGCTGCCCAGAGTGGCTAGGGCAACCCAGTAAGATGTGTGGGCTATAAATAGTAAAATTATCACTATGGAATGGGACATCCTCTTTTCATTGGAGAAATGTTGAAGGGAAACATCGTCCATAGAAAATTTCAGCTAGGTTGGAGACCCCTTTGCAAAATGCACCTGTGCAGGACTGACACTGAATGAGGTGGTAGAAATGACCTGCATTTCAAGTGATTGCACCTTGAAAATGAAATCCAAATGTTTTGAATAATTTATTTAATGTTATAGACAGATGGAAAATTGGAAGCCCTTCCTTCTCTTCTCTTCTCTTCTCTTCTCTTCTCTTCTCTTTTTATCATCTTTCTTCTCTCTTTTTCTCTTGCTTTTCTTTGGTGCCCTCTGCGCTGGGCCTTTATTAGAGTTCAAAGATTGCACACACATGAAGATGATGGTTGGTTGGTGAAGGACAATGAGTGAGATACAGGTTAGGGTAGACCTCCTAGGGCGAGTTATTGGGAGAAGAAAGGCAGCTGAGAGCGGGAAGGGTCCACCGCTTTCTGTCTGAGACCTTTGAGAGAGGACTCTGCATTTTCTTTTCTCTTTCTTTCTTTGTTTTTGTTTTTTATTTAGATTAGTTTCTTTCGTCTTATTGTATTGTGAAAAACTTTAATAAAATCTTATGAGAAAAAAAGAAGAAAATGAAACACGGGAGTATGCCATTGGACCATTTTTGGACATACAATCGGAAGCAGGATATACCTCTCTTCAAGAACATTGGTTATTATTCTATAATTCTCTACAAAATATTGTGAAGAGGGATTTTCAACTCCAGCAAATATGAAAGATCAGAAAAAAGAAAGGCTTCTTTGTGCTGATGAGGAGATGAGATTTTCTTCTTATGAGCTGCATTATTTTATAATTTCTGGATGACTCGTGATCACATTATAAAAATAGTTGCCTTCTGTGCTATAAACCGAGCACTGCTAGGAGTTGTTTCGTTTTGTTTTCCATTGTATTTCCAACCATAAAAAATTGGTGTGACATGAGCAAATTTTTATTCTTAAAGTGTGACTCAGAGAAAAAAGTTTGAGAACCACTACACTAAGCTTTCAGATTAGGTGTACTCAGTTTCTGTAACCAGACTTATTGAATATGCTGGTTAAACACAGTAGCCACAAAATAATATAAATTTGTTTGTGAACATGTGCTTAGAAGCTGTCACCCACCTACCTGAAATATATATAGTATTATTATGAGCCAACAGACACCTATGAACTTCCCCTACTAGTCCGGTCAAAGCTAATTGCTTTTCATTATTAATTCAGCTGTCTGCATGCACAGTTGGGTTTAATACTGCCATCTTCAATCATGGGAGCAAGACATACAGACTACATTTTAGAGTCGGAAACAGTGAGATAGCCTAAAAGCAGAAAGCCGTCTCAGCTATTTCACTTATTAATGCTTCTCTGCATAATAGACTTTCTAATGTAGCTATTAAACATAATATCCCTGCATTTCAGTGAGTGTTTTATTTTGAAGAATGCATAATATAGCTGGTTAGATGTGAAAATTGGGTGAATATATGCACATGGATACATGTGCACACCAAGCTTCTGGGAAAAAAAAACACATATTTAAGAACTAATGCACATGAATCAGCCCCACATGAGATTTAATCACTACTGTATCAGATACCTTCATGCAGAGAGTCATTCACATGCAGTGGCTTGTCACAAAAGTAGGTAGGATGTTTGTGTGTGCGCAATGACATCAAGAACCTTCTGGCTTGTGCAATGGGAAAGGATTTAGAATGGCTTCCATGTGGTGCTGTTTCATGCACACCATTCCAAAGACTTGATAATACAGCTTTCTGAGGTACCATCCAGGCTTTGGGGGATGATAGCCAACTAAGTCTTAATTACGGAAAGCCTGCTGCAGGAGTTATCCTAGTCAGTTAAGACAGACACGGGTTCTTTGGGGAAGGTCTGGTTTATTTTAGCTGCACAGTGGCTCAGCAAGACCACTCTCAAAGGCTGAGGCCCGACTGCTATTTGGGGCTCACTTTTATAGTGTGTCACAAACAACTACCAGACACAGGTACAAGAGCATGTGCAAAGGCCTGATTACAAAATTGCAAGCAAGCAGTTTTCAAGAGTTCTGCCCCAATGGTTCTTCTTTCTGGGAGACAAGCAAGTTTCAAGATTAGTCTAACCTAAAGTTAGCCTCACTTCTCCATTTTTCCAGACTGCTGACTCTTTACAAAGTTCTGATAATTCACCCTGGTCCATCTCAAGTGATTCCAACATCGGAGTGGGGGGATGTGGCTTTGAAGACACTTTTTGCTTACAGGGTACCTTTTGGGTGTTGGACTATTGAGGCAAGTAGATTCTATTTTCTGACTGCTGAACTGATTTCTGCACTATTCCCTCAGGCGGACATTTTCTGATCATCTTTTGGGCATAGGCTGCTGGTGGCAAATGGATTCTATCTCACCGTTCCTCAAGCCCATTGATATAAATGTAATAAATAGGTTTACTCTGAGTATGACTGACATCCTTACGGCTTTTGCTGTTGGGGATCCTTATTTATTTATTTAATGTATAAATAATTTATGCAGCACTTTAAAAAAATGGTCAAAACAGCTTACAAAAACCAGTGGTAATGACAAAACGTCATTTGGGGAAAAAATTGTATTGACACAAATAAGACTATAAAAGATAACATCCACAATATCACTCATTATAGAAAAGGTTTAACAATTTCATATATCAAAGAGACAGTGCTTCCCACTTTTTTTCTTCTTTTTGCGGTAAAAAGTGACATGCTGGTACTCATATCTTAATAAAAGTGCTGTAGGTACCAGCACGAAATGGCTGCCATGGGCAGTAAAAATGAAGGAGACAGTATTTTATATCAGTGAGCATCATGGCACACACGAAAAGCTCTGGATAGATAAATAGATAAGGCCCACATTACCAAGGAACTCCTTTTTATACTTCAGCCATCTATCCAAGGTCTTATGGTAGAGCTGACTTGCTACCCTTATGGTTCCTTAATGCAATTAAAAAGGGAAACTAATATATAGCACTGTATATATTTATTCAGTTGCCCTATTAGAATGATATTTACCTTCTGTTGTGTTTTTGTACTGTTGAAGTATTGCTTTAACATTTAGCTTACAGACTAATGTGTATATTAGCATAAACTTGTGCTTAACATTTATTCTATAGGCCTCTAGACAAAAATCTGAGTTTTCTTATAAGGTCAGAAGTATGGAATATGTAAATGTTACAGCAGAAAGTCAGAAGGTTCAAAAGAACCTCACAAAAGCCGGGCACATTTTTAAAATGTTTTTGAACCTATGAATGGCTCCAAAACAAACAGCTTACCGGTAATTGAAAATAAAAACAGCCACTAGGTAACTAATGTTATGATTAAAATGGAAGGCAGTGCATTTGAGAAGAATATGGTAACAATTAACAAAATTGATGATGTTACATTTATCCTGAAAAAAATATATAACTGGAAAATTATAAATATTTATTATTTAAAATTTAAATAACTCAGGTGCAGAGAAATTTCCTCAAAAAATGTACGTAACTTTCCTATGAAGCAAATGTGTGACAACACACAGTTTTAAATTTAAACAAGATAAGTTTGCAATCCATTGCCCACGTACGTGGCACTGAGTCCCACCAAACTCAGCGAGTCTTACTTCTGAGGAGACATGTATAGGATTACACTGTAAGTGGAGTATATGCTATTGAGTAGACATATTTTCAACAAGTATCACAAAAATAATAAATTCCAAATAAGTTTTACTTTAAATATAAAATGTAAGTCCACTTGATTGCCCCTCCCCACTTCAAATCAAATATTTTACTTCAGCTATTTTCATCTACTAATTTACTTCAAGGAGACAAACTATGAGCTTCGATGGCATGTGAAACAAACCATGACTTAGTTCATAACAGAGCAGTGGCTGGACTGGGAGAGGAGCACAGCAATTCTGGAAAAGTTTAGCTTACTGTTATGTGCAAACCAGATCACTGCGAGAATGTGTATGCAGAGCAGGTGAATCCAGAGCAAGACTAGCTCGCACTACCCTGCTCACATGTCGTTTGTTTGAGTATGAATAGATGGCTATAGGGCAAAATTCAGAGATTGTACCTTATATACTTATTTTACTTCTGATTCTGGATCATAGACAACTAGTTACACTTTCTAGCATTGTAACCACATTAAAAAAATGTGGGAGATGGCACTATTTTTTCCTGGATCTGAACATGAAAACAGTATTTTCTCTGATAACTGTGAGCACAATATGGTCATAGTTAAGCACTTTTAAGTCTTCTAGATGCTGATGGAAATAATTGTTCCTGCAATCTCTCTCTCTCTCTTTCTCTCTCTCTCTATCTTTTTCTCTCTCTGTGTGTGTGTGTGTGTGTGTGTGTACACTTGGATCAGCTTTACCAGTAAAGCCATTGAAATAAGTGGAATTAACTTAAATCTCATTTATAAATAGGTCTGCTTTAAGCATGACTACAATGGGAATTTGTGTAGCGTACTTTTGAAAATGAACTACACTTGGGCATAGCTGTCAAGTGTCCCTTATTTGAAGGGACAGTCCCTTATTCCAGCGCCATGTCCCGCTGCTGTTTCTTATTGATGGATGTCCCTTAAATGTCCCTTAAATGATGTCCCTTAAATTTCAAAGGAAGCAGCTCCTCTCCCTCCCTGCCAGCCAGGGAGGAGGGAGGCTCCAACTGTGTTGCTTGTCTGTGTTGCTCACCCAATAAGTCTAAGAATGACTGGGGGGGTGGAGCTTGCATGCCTTCTGTGTGGCTAGTTATTGCAAGCTGAGGGGGGTTTTGAATGCTGGACGCCATTTTGTTGCGCGTGCTGCTGCAAACTTTCCAGTGCAAAGCCAGGCCGGGGAGCCATCTTAAGTTGAGGCTGCATAGGCCTTGTGGTGCATGTGATTCAGATTCTATTCAGTTGAACCTCTGGTTACAAAGTTGGTTGGACAGTGTTCTTGAAGCTACCAGCATGAGTTTGACCAGACTGCAGGAGGACAGGAAGACTGGAGTGCCTGGAACAGGTGAGGCTGCAGGTCCCTTATTTTGGCTGCTGGTCCCTTATTTTCAAGGCTGCTGGTCCCTTATTTTCAAATCTGTAAGTTGACAGCTATACACTTGGGGCTACTGTCCTTGGGGTATATTTGAAATATGCTATTAGCAGAACTATAGATGAAGGATACAGTGTTAACAAACAGGAATATCAGAGATATAAAAAGATGTGAAATGAGGTTTCTTTTCTTTTCTTTCATAGTTTTTTTTAACATGAAAAGCAATGGACAACATAACTCCCATTCCTATCAATAGGAAGAGGACATATTGCTGAGCCCAATACCACTGAAACGTAAGCCTTAGAGAATTGTTGGAGAGCTTTTGAGTTACACAGCTTAAAACCACCAGAGAACTATGAATTACACTTTCAAGACTCTAGAGATATTAGTGCAGTTTCTTCAGTCTTAAGGCTGCTTTCTCAAGAGTCCTCAGATGGAGAATAGAAGCCATGTTTTATACTTCTGTGAACATACTTTCTAGTAATAGATCAAATCAATTATAACAGTGGAGAATAGAAAATACTATTTATTTTAACACCAGTTTGCTGGATATGCTATGATATAAAGAGATCTGTCCACAAAATTGCAATACATTTATTTTCATGCTTCTAGCCAGCTCCTATGTGTAGAAAGGGGCAACCAGAATGAGGAAAGTTTATAATATTTGGAGCTCTTAATGTAGTGAGATTAGACAATGTTGACTATTTAATCAGCATTCATGGTGCTTTGATTTCAAGGAGAATAGCTGACCCTATGTCAAAACCAGTGTTTATCCCACACTTTTTGGTCCATTTTCTCTTTATTTTACCTATCAACACCCCCCACCCAAATCTGATCACTTGTTTAAGCAAGTTTGTTGTACAAGCTGTAATTTCACAACCTAAATTTGTTAGTATGTGATTAAATCCCACCTGAAAATAGTAGCAGCCTAGAAGCACCCATTGTTTACATAATTTCTGGAAGGTGAATTGCTTATTGTCTAAATAATTCCTGGAAAGGAATGCATGAAGAGAATGGGGTGCAATCGAAACTATTTGGGAGTTGTAAACAAAGTGGTACCCGTCAGATGCTGTGGGTGCTAATGTCCATCAGCACCAGCCAGTATTGGCAATGGTCAGGGATGCTGGGAGCTGGAATACTCAATATCCCTGTTCTATAGTATTTTATCTCATATTTTTCAGTTTCTTTCACATATAACTGTTAGGCAAGTCTTCATAACGTTATTTTTTAAATGTAGCTAAATGTATATGTAAACGCTCCTTGTTGTATTGTAAGAAAGATTTACTCCAGAGATCAATCTACCATCTTTTCCCTAATATGAAGTTATAAAACAGCCAGCATATATAGTCATTCAGATCACCAAGCGACAATGCTAGGACAAGCATCATTGATGAAAACGTTTGTCCACTGAAGTGAATAGTGGTTTTGCTGACACAACACTTTTTGATAGGGACCATTAAGTAAGAGAGAAAAATCATTCCCGTTGGCACTGATAGAGAGGCTCAGACCCTATTCTCACTGAAGTTAAAGATTATACTGTAACTGACCTTGAAAGGGACTGTGCAGTGGGTGATGTACTGACTAGGTTCAAGTCAGACTAACTCTATTAAAATCAGAGGACTCTTAGTATACAAAATGTTTCATGCCACCCTGAGACCAGAGACAGGTTTCATAAAAGTGGAGTCTAGAGTATGGGTGACCATACTCAACTAATGACTCAGACTATCTTTATTTCCCCTTGGCCTTGCACCACTAACTATGAATGATGATTTTCAATCCACATGGAAGCAGGCTGTGTTAACTAAAATCTCAACCCTGGGCTTCTCTCCAGGTTTTCTACTGAGCATGGGATACGATCAGGCCAAAGCTCTCATAAAACAATGTGTTGCAAACACGGAGCGCCAATTGGATCTAGCCAAGACCCCAACTTTTATTGTCAATGAATCCTCCAGGTACTCTGTCTCCCCTAAGGCATATCTAGCTAAACTAGAAGTCCCTAAGCACCAGAGGGCCTTTACCTGCACTGGATGTCATGCCTTCCCCTCCGCTGTCCTTGAAGACCGATACAGGAAGATTGCTTATCTGGCGAGACAGTGCTCCTGTGACTCGAGACAAATAGAAACAACTGGGCATGTGCTTTTCCAGTGTCTTTATTATAGAGACATTCGTACCAGCCTCATTTTACCATTACTGCATAAGTACCCAGGGTGCACAGGACAATTATATAACACCCCTCCCGGTGCCAGATTCTGCACAGCAGCACTCAAGATTCAACGGATGATGACCTGTGCCACAAACTAGATATAATGGGCACTTGTATTGGAGTGGTCTGTAGACTGATATCTGTGGTTTTATATATACAAGCCTATTGCGCTCTTTCACTCTTGTCTGGTGTTCCTAACCCTTCTTTTAGACTTTCTTAGCTTCTTTTGGATTGTGTTTTAACTTCTTTTAGTGATTTTTTAAAAAAGATTTTAAATGATTTAAAAAGATTGTACCCCTCCCTCCTTATGCTGGTGTACGACCGTAATAAAGTGTTGTTGTAGTAGTAGTAGCAGGGCTATCTTAAGCATATGCGGCACCAGGGTGCAAAGATCCACTCGGCACCCCCCCCCCCCGTTTCTCAGTTTCAGGCATGCAGGAGGGCGGAGCCGGACAGCTGCCTCACTGTCTTGCTGGCTCAGTCACCCCTGAACTTGAGGATCAGAGCCGCCTGCAGCAGAAGAGCCCATCACAGTGCTCCGACCAACAGGCGGGCTCTTCCCTGGACTCAACTCTCAGGCCCTGGACTCTCAGCCTGGCACCCTTGGTGGGCCCGATACCCGGGTGCCTCACACCCCTAGCACCTATGGGTAAGACGGCCCTATGTAGTAGTATACAAAATGGTGGATTTCAACATAGGTTCATGAGCCTTTCACATAATCAAAAGCTAAATCTAATATGCTCAATGTCAGTCTTCTTCAGGATTATTTTGTATTGTTTGTAATCATTCACAATGTGAATAAAGTGAGCAAAATCTTGACGGGTATGGATGGTTGCACAACCCAGCTATTGGTTATTCTCCATCTTGGTATGACTGCTTTTTCGTCAGTGAATTCAAGTTTTGAGCATTTATACTTTACCTACTTATTTAGATACATGTAATAGGATGGAACAGAATATCAGCATGGAAGAAATAACACCCACAAACACCTATCGACACCTTGAATGTAAACTTAAGCACAATACACTACGCCAGAAACATAAGACCATCTTTGAAACTTGTCCCCAGATGTACTGTTGCCTTTGATACATTTTAAAATGCAGGTCCTTTTCTCAATAAATGATGGGAAATGGTTGGGGGGGGGGATGTCGGATAAATTTTCAGTAGAGCACTAATTGCTGTACAGGAGCAACCAAGTATAAGAAAGGCCTAGAAGATAAAATGTTTACTTAGAAGCACGTCTCAGTGAGTTCAGTGGAAGCTAAAGACAACAAAATGAGGCTCAGCAGGGGAGTGCTAGCAACTGGTTGAAACGGAGGACAAAAAGGCAGTGAGACGATTGTAGTTTCTATGATGGAGAATAGGTCAGATATGTTTTGACAGAAGCTGAGGTTCATGCTAACTGCTATATGAATCAATGTTAATGAAGTGAACTGACAGAGCAGTGATTGTCAAATTGGACAAGCAGCTGGTTTCTCAATCTCGGAAACAGATTTTATAGCTCAACGACATTACGTCTTTTTTTCCAAAAGGGCCAGGCTGTGAAATAAGGATAGGGGAGAAAGAAACAGAAAAGAGTGAAAGCTATATTTGATTTGGAATATCCTTCAAGGTGATATTTTCCAGATAATGTTGAATGTTTATGCTTTCTAATCATTAGGGATGGAAGAGAAATTAATCCAGTCCACAATTTGAAATGAACCAACCTAATTTGCTAATCTTGGACTTGCATACAGATTGTAATGCAGCTATTGCTCAGATTATGCATTTCTCTAAATTTTGTAATGCAGTTTCAACTGAAAAATACAATGTAAAAATTTAATGTGTAAAAAAGTGAAAGAAATGTGCACAAAAAGATGTATTCATTGGAGAAATGCATTGGAAAGTATACAACAATGCATCTTTTATGCTACAAATGCATATAAAAAGGCATGCAATGTAAAAATTTTTTAAACACACACGCAAACACAAATTTAATTTAAAGAGTAAACATTTTATATCCATTTCATAATTTTAAAAATCTTTCAAGTACATACAACAGACCAGAACTATGACAGGCTGCATGCAAAATGGACAAGGAAAGGAAATAAGATTATCTGTCCGTTCTCCCTAGTAGTGTGCTGTTCTCAAGTATATTTAAAGATTGATGTTTCAAGCCTTGGAAAAAACTTATCAAGTAAGTGATAACTTATTTTATTCCTATATTCCAAAACTCAACTGATGCTTGGGCCCCAAGAATATTCAGCTTTTATCCATATTTCACCCTTGTTTTGATACATGGCAGTGGTAACAAGGAAAACGGAACTAGTCTACTATAAGTGATTTAAGAACTTCAACCTAATATTTTATTATTAGCACCCGAGAAGAAAGAATGTAATTGCTTTTCTGTAATTACAGGAAAATCATTATCCAGATCATCCATCCGCTCACTGATTGGAAATGCTATGTATCTTTCAATTACTTAATATCATTGCATTTGTGTTTCCCTCTACTGCAGATAAATTTAATGTCCCCCAAGATACATACATAAATGATGTTGTGCTATAATTTAGGGGGGGGGGAGTAGTTGGTCACTTTCAATGATTCACAAGGATATTTGTTAAATTGCAGACAAAGGACTAATTATTAAATCCATTCCCAGTTCACCACTAACATGCTACTAATGGGCCTATTTCAGAATGACTTATGCACATCAAGATCAAGGTTAAACTGCCCTAGCTGTATTGAATAAAGAGCCCCTTAGTGAATGCTATTAATACTGGGGGCAAAAAACCCCAAACCGTTTGTTATTTATAACCATTATATGGTTAAAAGACACTACATACAGTGTCTTTTAAAACAAAACAAAACAAACCTCGGGCTCACCTTAGTCACTTTTAACAATTATGGTTTTAATAAAACAAAATAATTTAAGATTTATCTATAAAACTCAAAGTATAACCTATAATTAAGTTAAATAACTAGGGACACATGTGTAGGATCATTTTGTTAGATTTGTCTCCTAAAATTTAATCTCAGATGCAAGGGTAGTGGCTATGGAAACCAATAATAATAATGACCATATATGGGCTTATAATGCAGGTATTATGGACTATATTTCATAGGCAACATGTGAAAGACAAATTTTCCACTCCACCCACCTACACCATTCATAGTCTGAGAACGTTTCTGAAAGAGTGGCCAAAAAAATTTCAGAGTTGTGCATCTTGGTTGTGTGGACTGATTCAGCCATATATATGAGACATGGGAATTCACTTATGTATTTGTCTGTTATATTTATCATGTGATATGATGTGATGTGATGTGATGTGATGATCACATCATCAGAGTGAATAAAATTGCAGGGGCTGTTCCTAATAAAAGATCTGAATATATTATAAACACATTCATATGGACCCCTCTATAGTCTTTGATGTGCTTTTAAAAGATAATAAACAGCTTAATATCCAGCCTTGCTAAAGAAGTCTAAGAAACCATAACATCAGTGCAGTTTTGAAAGGATTCAGTTTGCTCTTGGATCCTTCATTCAAAACATGGTTTAAAACAATAGTTTCAACAGGTTCCATTTGTCCTTTAGTGGTGCAGCAATAAATTTCTAGCACATTTGGAGGGTCCAGTATGGTTTCAAATTGGATGGGGGAAACTGCATGTTAAGATTCCTGCATTTCAGAGGGTTGGGGTCCCTTCCAACTCTACAATCCTAAGATTCTGTAATTCACAAATGTGCCCAATTGTATCCAAACTTAGATAAAAACTTATTCCTTAATCGAAGGAGCCATCATGCAAAACTTACTTAAGATCAGTACAGTGCAGTCCACCATCTTGATTAAAAATTGTATCCAAACATAGACAAGAATCTGTTCCTTGAACTCAGGAACAGTCTTGCAAAATTTGGTTACAATATCCAAAGAAGTGTCCAAACACATAGCAAAAAGACAAACAACATTTTTCCACTGCCCTGCCTTGCTCTACTTGCAAGCCCATCAGACTTTTCAATGATGGTGTACAACTTATTTCCTGCTGTGGAATTATGGTGCCGGTAGCCCATCTCATAGTCCCTGTATGAAAAGTAATGTTCTTTCATTACTTACCATCAACTAGATGTCTTCCAGGCTTCAGGTACTCTTCTTCTGCCTGCTGTTTCCTTACCCCCAAAAATATATTGATATATTTGTGGAAGGGGGGAAGGTACCGGATGGGTGAGGTGTGAGCCTAATGTAAGCCCAGTTTAGGAGGGCCACCAGAAATAGACTTGGTTTTAATATTTGAATGGAGACATAGTGCCTGAAGAACTATGGATGGAGGCTTGTAACATTATATAGGAGGCAGCAACGAAAACCATCCCAAAGAAAAGGAAATGCAAGAAAGCTAAGTGGCTGTCCAACGAGGCTTTACAAATAGTAGGGGACACAAGGCAAGCAAAATGCAAGGGAGATAGTGAAAGATACAGGAAGCTGAATGCAGATTTCCAAAAAATAGCAAGGAGAGACAAGAAGGCCTTCTTAAACAAGCAATGCAAAGAAATAGAGGGAAACAATAGAGTGGGAAAAACCAGAGATCTGTTCAAGAAAATTGGAGATATGAAAGAAACATTTCATACAAAGATTACCAGAATAAAGGACAAAAGTGGGAAGGACCTAACAGAAGCAGAAGACATCAAGAAAAGGTGGCAAGAATACACAGAGGAATTATACCAGAAAGATATGGATGTCTCGTACACCCCAGGTAGTGTGGTTGCTGACCTAGAGCCAGACATCCTGGAGAGTGAAGTCAAATGGGCCTTAGAAAGCACTGCTAATAACAAGGCCAGTGGAAGTGATGATATTCCAGCTGAACTATTTAAAATTTTATAAGATGATGCTGTCAAGGTCCTACACTCAATATTCCAACAAATTTGGAAAACTCAGCAGTGGTCAGAGGATTGGAGAAAATCAGTCTACATCCCAATCCCAAAGAAGGGCAGTGCCAAAGAATGCTCCAACTACTGCACAATTGCACTCATTTCACACGCTAGCAAGGTTATGCTTAAAATTCTACAAGGAAGGCTTAGGCAGTATGTGGACAGAGGACTCCCAGAAGTGCAAGCTGGATTTCGAAGGGGCAGAGGAACCAGAAACCAAATTGCAAACATGCGCTGGATTATGGAGAAAGCTAGAGAGTTCCAGAAAGACATCTACTTCTGCTTCATTGAATATGCAAAAGCCTTTGACTGTGTTGACCACAACAAACTATGGCAAGTTCTTAAAGAAATGGGCGTGCCTGATCACCTCATCTGTCTCCTGAGAAATCTCTATGTGGGACAAGAAGCTACAGTTAGAACTGGATCTGGAACAACCGATCGGCGCAAAATTGGGAAAGGAGTACGACAAGGCTGTATATTGTCTCCCTGCTTATTTAAATTATATGCAGAATTCATCATGCGAAAGGCTGGACTGGATGAATCCCAAACCAGAATTAAGATTGCCAAAAGAAATATCAACAACCTCAGATATGCAGATGACACAACCTTGATGGCAGAAAGTGAGGAGGAATTAAAGAACCTTTTAATGAGGGTGAAAGAGGAGAGCGCAAAATATGGTCTGAAGCTCAACATCAAAAAAATGAAGGTTGTGGCCACTGGACCCATCATCTCCTGGCAAATAGATGGGGAAGAAATGGAGGCAGTGAGAGATTTTACTTTCTTGGGCTCCATGATCACGGCAGATGGTGACAGCAGTCATGAAATTAAAAGACACCTGCTTCTTGGGAGAAAAGCAATGACAAACCTAGACAGCATCTTAAAAAGCAGAGACATCACCTTACCAACAAAGGTCCATATCGTTAAAGCCATGGTTTTCCCAGTAGTGATGTATGGAAGTGAGAGCTGGACCATAAAGAAGGCTCATCGCCAAAGAATTGATGCTTTTGAATTATGGTGCTGGAGGAGACTCTTGAGAGTCCCGTGGACTGCAAGAAGATCAAACCTATACATTCTGAAGGAAATCAGCCCTGAGTGCTCACTGGAAGGACAGTGAAGTTGAGGGTTCCAATACTTTGGCCACCTCATGAGAAGAGAAGACTCCCTGGAAAAGACCCTGATGTTGGGAAAGATGGAGGGCACAGGGAGAAGGGGACAACAGAGGACAAAATGGTTGGACAGTGTTCTCGAAGCTACCAGCATGAGTTTGACCAAACTGCGGGAGACAGTGGAAGACAGGCGTGCCTGGCGTGCTCTGGTCCATGGGGTCATGAAGAGTCGGACACGACTAAACAACTAAACAACAACAACAACAACATGGGGTTCTTGCATAACTGAGCAATCCTGATCAATTCTTCCTCATCCCAAAGAGTAATTTACAATTTATGAACATATTAAGACTTGGGAGTGGACATTTTGTATTATTAATCCCACTGAGGCTTTTATCAGTCACTTTTGACACAAGGAACAGCTGGGAACTGCACATTGTCCAGCTGCCCAAATAATGAGATTCCAAGCCACTATGTACCAGGAAATCGGGTGCTTCCTGGTTGCAAGAGTATGAGTTCTTTGCCAAAAATGCCTGCTACATTTTTATAGAATGAATTCAGACTCCAGAGTCAAACAACATTACAGCATCTCAGGGTCTGATCCTGTGTAATAAAAAACCCCACCTCTTCAGAATTGACCTCTTTCCCTCTCTGGTGCTTTCCTGAAAACACATTCCATTCAGATCAGGATGGCTCCTTCCTTGTCACAGCAAAGTCAGTTGATTGTACCCATTTCAGGGGCTTCTGTGGCAAAGAGCTACAGCTCCACTACATGCCACCCTACAAAGTTTCTGTAATAAACATCACATATGCTGTTCATTCAATATTTGAAAGGAAGAAAGGAAGAAAAAGGAAGGAAGGAAGGAAGGAAGGAAGGAAGGAAGGAAGGAAGGAAGTTTGACTCTGTCTGAAAATGGTTTTCCTTGTGCAAGTAAAAAAAAAATTATTCCCTCAGCATAATTAAAATAAAACATACCTTCTTTCTCCTTTGCATCAATGATGCCCTCCCCCACACCAGTTTTCCACTTCATATTGTTACAATGCATTCACTGGAACTGCTAAGAAATTTTAAATCAACCAAAACAAAACATATACTCAGCATTCACTTTACTTTTAGAGAGGGTGGAACATAATTGCAGAATGTTGCTAAATTGTTTTACCTGGCTCGACATGCAGAGGTAGCTTTGTGCATATACAATTCATGCAATTACACATGACTCAACTCAAGCCAACAAAACAAATCCTACTCACTCTGCCCCCTCCCTCCATGTGTTGTAGTTAAAATAGGAAAGAGAGGTCTGCAACAGAATTGTGGATTATGTTGTTTAGGGAAAGCCTGTTCATAAGGAACAGTGGAGGAAGGTGCCTCAATAAGGATTTTAGTTTTTGGAAACAAGGCTCAAACGAGCTGAATCATTTCTTTCCCATGTGTTCCTGCAAAGACACATTCCCCTTCTTCATGACTAGCAAATACAGAATAAATTACCCAGTGCAAAATAAGAAAACTGCTTACTTTGCATACAGTATAGAAGCAACAGAACTTAGCTTTCTCCCCCCTCTAGAATTTAGATTTCTCGTGCAGAATTTTTAAAAGTAGGCAAAACCTTGATCACAGAAGTTATGAAACTTTTGGGGACAGTGGGCACATTTGGAACTTTGGGAAACTCCCGGGTGTGCCAGTCACAAAATGGCTGCTGTGGGGCATGTGGCTTAACACAAATGTCTGCCACGTACAGAAGAACAAAAAGAAAGAGTGGTGTTTCCTCCTTTGAGGGCAATGCATAAGCAGCCACCCTAG
Source organism: Podarcis tiliguerta (assembly GCF_965153285.1). Lineage (NCBI taxonomy): Eukaryota > Metazoa > Chordata > Lepidosauria > Squamata > Lacertidae > Podarcis > Podarcis tiliguerta. The sequence continues at coordinate 32,124,683 of NC_139542.1, read as the reverse complement.
CAAAAAGAGAGGAAAGGGAGAGAAGCAAAAACACATGTGACAGAGGAGTGAGTTTGAACCACACCACTTCAGATTTATGCCACTTCTTTTCTACTTGCCAGGGACTTCTTAGATTAAACTGGATTGGTAGGCTGGAGGTATCCGTTTCAAAAATGTGATACCCCTCATCTGTCATCTAAAGGGGCACATTTCATTTTCATCTCAGGATCCTGCCACCTCATCCTGCTACCTGCTTAAATCCTCTTTGACCCTTCTCTGGAAGTATAGGAATTCCTGTCCTCATTGCTCATTCTTTCTCCTTTTTATTCATTTTAAAGAGCTAATCATTTCTACAATCTTCCAGGCCTTGGTATTTCTTGGTAGTTTGCACTTGAGCATAATTATATGTAATGCTATTTTTAAAAAATGCTTCTTTTTTATTACTTTCCAGATTTACTGCCTTTCAGTTCCTCTGAATTAGTTCATGTGCTCCTATTAAGAGATAAGGTAAACAGGAGCACTCAGTTTACCTTCTATATTTGATTCATTATGTTTCATTTCTCTATGCCGACCCTCTTTCCCTTCCTCCCCTTCTTCTTCTCCTCTTTAAACTATAAACATTCTCAATCTCTTCACTGTTTGCTCACATTGGAGTCTCTCTTGGCCTCTACTGATTTTCACTGCTCATCTCTTAACCTCATTTCTTTGTGCAGTGTCATTTTTAAGATACGAATTCCTGGGCTCTCTGAAAAGGCAAAAGGGCCTTTTTTCCTTTCTCCCCTACTCCGGGGGGATTTGGCCGTGCCAGTGAGGAGAAAGATAAAGTGCTCTCAGGGAGAATTCATTTTTAATTTGAAAATTCTTGTTAAATGGTTTGTTTTCCCCTGGTGAATTCAGACATTTGTAAGGTAGCGTGACTAGAAAAGGAGGAATGAGACTCTATTTGCTTCCTGTAATCTGTTTACTTTAGGCCTGAATGTGGTAATCGATTAATCAGTGTGACAGCTGAAATAGCTTCATTAAAAAATCAGGAGAACAAAAGTTGCATACAATTAGGAAGGCTGAAGGGACGCAGTGGCTACAGAAGCTCACAAGTTTCAATTAATTATCACTGGGAGCCACATGTGGTGTGGGTGTGTGGGTGTGTGTGTGAGAGAGAAAGAGAAACTTGCCACTCTTCCCCCCACAAAACCCCACACACTAATATTGCAACCCCGAAGGCACTTACTAGGCAGCAAGCTTCATTGGAACTTGCTTCTAAATCTGAGTAAATATGCATCTTATTGCCTTGACATTAATACTAGGATAATATACCCTCCAACATTTGTCCGATGAAAATAGTGATGTCCTATCCAAGAAAAATGATAGTGATTATGATAAACAATTTTTAAGGGGGGGGGGGTGGAATGAGCAGAAAGACAGAATAGGATGCCGGGATGAGACAGCGGCACCATTCACAAGGCAGTTTATTCTGTTTTCATGACATCCTCCTAGCTGTTAATTTCTACATTTTCTTTGAGCTTTCACACAGAAATGTAGCAGATTATAGCACATGTTTAGTGCTCACTTCTGTGCTACTTGCTTCCAGAAAAAAATCCATTCACAAATAACATGGAAATGAGTGCTAAACTTGCACTATATTCCACTGTAGTTCTGGAAGTGACTGTAACCAGTGCTTTTTTTCCAGGGGGTACGCAGGGGTAGGCGTATCCCTAAACATTTTGTGAATGTAAGTTTGGCCTCATTGAGGGGCAGTATTTCAATATGAGTGGGAAAATGAGAGTACCCCTAAACATTTTTTTTTTTTAGAAAAAAAGCACTGACTTTAACATCATGTAAAGCTCAACCATAATGTGCAAATTGACAGGGAATTATTATGAAAATGGAATGAACTGCCATGTGAATGCAGCTGGAAAGAAAATGAAAGAATGTCAATACTATTAAAATTCTATTGTTGTTTAATCGGAATTACTTTTCTTAAAGAAAAATCCTGGAACTTGTTTGGTGTGGATTTTGTTAGGGATTTCTGCCTGTACCCCAAAAACTACAATGATTACCTCAGAAATGTTGAAGCAGTATATATGCTAGGTAGATGTCCCTTGAAAAACAGAGGGAACACAAATTGGAGAATGAAGAATATATACATTTCAAAAGAAAATTAAAATCAAATCTCATAGTTACCTAGGTAGAGGTTGTTACTAGGGTCTGGAAAGGTTCACCACCATCCTAGGTAATAGCAGGCGAATTTTATAAGGTAGAATTGAATGTCTAGTCTTTTCTCTTTCTTCAACTTGGCTGACACTTTGTGATTTCTATGATATGCTGCCGTAAAGCTCCCATTCAGTAGCAAACAGGTAGGTAAAGGGGAAAGCATCATTCATCATTACACGAAGAAGGGCAGAAGTCAAGAGATTTAGAAATAAATCCCCAGTGGCAGCCAATTAGTCATCACATTTAATACTTGTCCACACACCAGTTGTTAAGTGAATGTTTTGGCACTCGCCCTCCCTAAAGGCCCAGTATAACTTTATGAAAAACAGTGACAAAGAGAACGGTGACAGAGGTCTTGTTAGAAAATATGCTTTTGATGGTAGTTAATCAAAGGATGCCATGAGCTGAACAATATCGTCAATAAATACAATGGGGCTGAACCTCTACGGCTATTGTTTCAGCTATAAATCTTCTGACTGCTTTTTAAAAAAAACTAAAAAAACCTCAAGAAATAACACTGCTTATAGATTAATGTGCACTTCCAGAATCATACAAGAGGGTAGGAAAGATAGACTATATGAAGTCTCTTCATACCCAGGCTCTTTGTTGCAATAGATGTTTTATAGCAGGCAGTGAAGTCACATATTGGGAAAGGGCCATAACTCAGTGGTGGAGCTTCTGCTTTCCATGCAGAAGGCCCCAGGTTCAAGGCACAGCATCTCCCGGTAGGGGTAGGTGATCCTTGCATACAACACTCAGTGTAGACAATACTGGACCAATCTAGGGGTCATAGTAGACCATAAGCTTAACATGAGTCAACAGGGTGAAGTAGCATCATAAAAAGCTAATGCTTTTCTAGGCAGCATTAACAGAAGCATAGTGTCCAGATGAAGGGAAGTAACAGTCCCACTCTAGTCTGCTTTGGTCAGACCACATCTGGCGTACAGTTTTTATTTCTAGGCACCACAATTTAAAAAGAATATGGACAAGCTGGAATGAGTGCAGAGGAAGGCAACCAAGATTATCAAGGGTCTGTAAACCAAGCCTTATGAGAAACGATTTAGCTTGGAAAAGAGACTGAGAGGAGCTTTGATCTTCAAAATCTAAAGGAGAATGGAGAATGGAGAATGAAGCAAGCTTGTTTTCTCCTGCTCTGAGGTGTGTGACCCGAACTGATGGCTTCCTCACATTTTGTTGGAAAGGAGATTCCAACAAAATGTGAGGAAGGACTTTCTGACAGCAAGGACTTTCTGACAGCAAGAGTTGTTTGACAGTAGAACAGACTCCCTTGGGAGGTGGCGGACTCTCCTTCCTTGGAGGTTTTTACATGGAGGCTGGATGGCCATCTGCCATGGATGCTTTAGTTGAAAATCCTGCATTGCCATGTGTTGGACTAGATGATCTTCGGGATCCTTTCCAACTCTACAATTCTATGATTCTATATGAAAAAGGTCATTAAGTGGAAATCATTGTTTTTTGCCAGGGGAAACTAGTTTCTCATCCATTTATCAGCTAGGAAGAAAGCATTTGCAGACATGATTCCCATGAGTGTAACAGTAATTACCAGTATAAATCTCACAGGATCCACATGGGAACATATTTTTAATTATACAGATATGTGAACTATTACAGCTATGGTTATAATATGAAACATTATCAGGTATACATATATTTCAAAGTGCAGGTGTTTACTCCTCTCTCCCTGAATAAACAAAACATAATAATACAATACACACAAAACAGTAAAACTGATGAAACATCAAAATTCATAAAATAGGATTTTACTCACTCAATGCCCACACAGATTCTACCCCCACCAAAACACACTTCAGTCAACCTACACATACATAGAATAATATCCAGTTATTAGGATAGGTTGATAGATACAGAATAATGAGCTGCCAACAATTTATTCTGTGGTCAACTTGTTTAAATGGGGATGGATATCTGTGTCTCTTCAGATGTTATTGGACCCCCATCATCCCTGATCATCAGCCATGCTAGCCAGGTTTGGTACAGAAGTTGGAGATTAGTATCATATAGAGAACAACAGTTTCCCTGGCACTGGTGTTTAGTTTGGCTGGAGACACCTGGGTTCATATCCCCTACCAGCCTTGTGACATAAGTGCAATTCAGTGCATAGTAACCTGGGAGTAAGCGCCATCACACTAATTTGCCATCTGCCATAAGCAGCTAGAGTTAGCCTAGGACTAGGAAGAGCCGAGCCCAATTCCCAGTCCTTCCAAGAAGCTTACCTGGTGACCTTGAGCCAACCATCATCTCTTGGCCTTGCATGGCTGATGTGCAAATAAAATGGGGCAAAAGAGTCAGAAAGACAAAAATAGGGATTAAAGGGTATTAAATGAATAGCCATTTGAACATTGTCACTAATATTCACCCACACTGTATAATTTCCTTGTTATTTTTCATTACCTGCTTAACACCCTTTCTCCTCCAATGCAACCATAAAAACATGAGCACCATTCATTATAGATCTTTGGAATCTGTTTCATGCATCTGACAAAGACAGCTATTGCCTACGAAAGCTCAAACCCAGTATGAGCGACTCGCAAAGATACCACCGTACTTTCTCTCTTCTCATATAATTGTGTAATTTATGTTTCACCCTGAGCCATCATTTATTCCCTTTATGTGGAGATTCTGCTTTCAGTGGACAGTTGTGATAAATTAAAGCAATGTATTTTCCAGCAATTTATGCCACTCAGCAAGCATCATTGCAATTGCTTCCCACTTCAAGTGCACATGATTCTAAAATAGCTCTCTGAAGAACATACTTAAGTTTTAAAGTGTGTCAACACAATACCAGCAGACTTTTTTTAAGGGAAATGTTGGCATTTACTAACTGAGAGAGGCTATCAAGTTAGTAGGTATGTAGGCTTGGTTCAAGGGAGTTTAAGGAAAAGCTTCTTATTCTTTCACAGGCTAATCCTTCTTCCCTTGTGTTCAGCCACATAATAGTCTACAGTTCACAAGTACCAGCTACTAGCTAGCATTGTAAAGATGGAATCAATAGTATAATCCTATTAAATGCTGCAAAGAAGGATACTTTTCAGATATACAGTGGAATCCTCTTAATTTTTTTAAGTAAAAGGTACTTCTGTATGAAGCTAGAAAACCTAGAAGAAATTGCCTGTTTAATACTTCAGCATGAAAGTCCCATCTGGCTCTCTCTCTCAGAATCAGCTGAAGCTGTTAAATACTCAAGAAAACGTAAAATTGTAGGTCAGGAAGCAACCTTTGGAAATCAGTTATATGTGTTCCTTACTATTACCAGGGAGCTCAGATTAAAGGGCAAAGCTATCCACTGACTGCCAAAAAGAAGTGGTCCCTAGGGAATCTTTAGAACAAACAGATCATATATAGATTGTGATGAAGAAACTGTCAAATAAAACTAAATGCTGTCCACCAAATACTTTGAATTCGAAACATATTGTAATTTGTGACATTATTGGTACTCACATGGGGGGAGGGAATTAAAGATGATTAATTCTAAATTAATATATAGTTGGTGGGGTGTAGTTGCGCGTGTAGGTCCCCAGGCCACCCCTCAAATAACTTCACACATAACACGTAATTTAGTTTTGGTTTTTGGGCACTATTTTGGCCACAACTTTATTAAAATACAAAATCAGTGAGTGGTTGTTTAGACATTGGTTATGACTATCTGTCCCCCCGCCTGGGACAGAACTGGCATCCCGAGGTCCGATCGGTAGCCAGTAGAAGAGAAAGTCAAACTGGGGGGTCACCTGAGCTAAGCGTTGGACCCACGCCGCTCTCCCCAGCAGCTCCCCGAAAGCTTGCCTTCCTATGACAATGATAGCCCGGTCCTATGACAAGGATTCCCATGACAGGGATTGTGCGGCCCTGGTCCCATAACAGGGATTGGACGAAATCATGGCAAGCCCCAGGATTCCTTTAACGGAATTCCCTTCAGCGCAATAGGAGGGGCAGGCACCGCCTGTTCAGACCCCTCCACCACCAGCATATTATAACCAATGCCTAACCGCAACCTTACAAGTTGTGACGAATTGCAGAGTAGTAGGCAAAAACCAAATGGCACAGCCAATCACCAAATGGCAAAATTCCTACTAGGCCCCTGCGCCAAGGCAGACGACCCCATGACAGGCAAAGCAAGGTCAACCGGAAAAGAGGGCGGGTGGGCGGGTGATCCGATGCACTCTGCAAAGAGAAAGAGAAACCACAGTGCACCAATATTTAAAGACTATGGTCCCACCCACCCAATTTGCAACATATAATTTGCCCCAGCAACCCGGTTATCCAATCACAAATGCCAGGCAATAACTATTAACCAGCCTGGCAACAAGAGGCCTGGCCTGGTGGCCCACACCGCAACACGTGCTCTCATTTATTGGAGAACACGCTGTAGCCAACTCTTATTTCCCTGAACTGAACAGTTGCCAAAATAATGGCTGTAGTTTAAATTTGAAAGCAGAAAAGCTGTGGGATAAACTGAAGCTTCATAGAATAAACATGCTTAGCTCTAGTAAATGCATGAAGTGTTTCAGATCATAGAGTAAGTTTTTTTCCTAGACGTCAGACCAGAGGTGTTGAATGGCTATGAAGTTCTTCTGTTCACTTTCTTTCTGCTTTTAGTCCTCTTCAACAATGAGAACCAAACCAGATAGGATGGTGCAGGAATACCCCCTTCCCCTGTGCTTGTTCCCCAATTCCATTTTTGCCAATTTGGCTGTCATTCAGAAGGCTTTATCTTCTCTGGATGGCATGCAAATTTCTTCCAATTTTGTCAAGGGGGAGGGAGGAGTTATAGCCATTTTATTTATTTCCCAATTGTAAATGGGAAGAATGAATGGACCCCTAAATTGTAATGGCTGCCTATATCCACTTTCGTTTTATCCAAATTGGAGGGATTAGTATGCCTACAAATTTTAGCCACTTCTGTCAAGGGGGGGGAGTATTGCTTTATATATATATATATATTTCTTAGTAGTGAATGGGGGGAGGGGAGAGGAGAGGGAGAGGGAGAGGGAGAGGGAGAGGGAGAGGGAGAGGGAGAGGGAGAGAGAGATTCAGTTGGACTTCATGCTGAATTGAGCAGACTATAAAGCAGCATAGATTGAGGCAGTCCTGTTTCTTGAAGCACCAAATCAGTATCTGAGTCAACTTTTGTGGTTGGTATACATTCTTACTGTGTATGCACTTAGTTTAGTGGGTATATGTGCAAACATTTTAAAGGTCCTGGTTATAATCCTCTTGCTCCTCAGCTTGCTGGCCTCTCTAGGAGAGCTCAGAATAACATGGCTGCACATTTCTATTCTCTTCCAAGAGATGAAAGTGGATTAAGAGGAGGAATTGCACTTCAGAAAGCTGTCTCCAGGATTATTCTTTGAGTGCAGCAATATATCCCCCACTTCTTCCAGAGGACTTTGCCTAAGGCACACTATCACCCTTGGTAATAAATTATACAGCATGTTATTTAAAAGTCTCTAGCAATGGGATTGGTTTTTGGTTTTTTTAACCCAGTAGTCAGCTTTTCCCCTTCCTTTTTCTTGAATTGTTTTGTTTGAAGAATATCCTCCTGTGTACTTCATTCTTGTTATTTCTTATTCTCCCTCTATCTATCACAAGTGAGTCTCCAATGTCCAGCCATTACAGACCTTTGCCATGTTAACAATATCAATGAATGGATTCAGACATTTGTTATTGTTCCAATGGGTCAAGGGCCATTCAGAAATCTATACAAACAATCTGCAGCACAGAATCCAGAATGAGTAGTTTGTTTTAGTTTGTTTTTTTGCCCCTTAGTCCCCAATGTAGTGATGCACTAAAGTTTCAGAAAACATATTTCAGTGTCCTTTCTCTATGTATCAGTGTGCAGATTGGTGTATTGCATGTTCAAAGCATGCTTAGTAAGAATGATGTCTCAATAAATTATATAGGGCTTGGTATTTGTAAAAAATGCTTAAGACTGCGGTCCTAATGTGTTGTATACAACACATGGGACCACAAATCTTGATTTCAAATTTTGATTTAGAAACCCCCTGGGTACAATAAGATACAACACATACACATTTAACTGGTGCACATTCAGCTTTAAGCGCCTGGCAGTTTTTTAAAAAATATATAAGGGGGTGGAAAGGGGGTGTCCAGGAAAAAAGACTTTGACAATCCCACACACCATTGAACCCAGTGCTTTTACTATACACGATTTTGGCTTCAGGTGTGATCCTTGGAATGTAACCTTTGCATTGGTTGTGAGCTTACTACTGTATATAATAGAACAAATCTGACTTAAATTTGAATGCCCCATCTTAACTTATTTGTGAATCCTAGTAGACACTGGATGCACTGTCATCCTAGTACCCTCACAAGGGATCCAAACTTCCATTCACTGTGGATAACAGCACATAACGTATCTTCTATTTTTGTCTGTTCATGACCGGTAGCTGACAATTATAAAACAATTAACAACCCCACCATGTGGTTTTTTGGCAGCAGAAGAAAATCCTATTCACAACTGGATTCAGAAAAATACTTTGATCTAACTAATTTCAGATTACTGAAAGTAATTAAGTAAGTAGTGCAGCTCTCTCAGTTGTCAGTATTGCAGTGCAGGCAGAAGCTGCAAAAACATCAGTAGTATGTATCATGTAAATGCATATGGGGCCTAGATTTGAGGCAGGTCTGAACAAAATGCCCTCTGGTGGAGCTTCACCTATCTTGGGAATGGAACCAAACTACTGGATCCAGGAGCTGCCATTTAAATTATTATAATGTTCTCTATAGTGTAATTCTGTGGCACAATGGGAAGATAAAATGGCCTACCCATGAGATGAGGTGAAGCAGTCTCCTGAGGCAGCAGACCCAGACTCTGAAAAGTGTGTCAGTTTCCTTTGTCTCATCCCTCCATGTATGCCTACTACCACCCCCTGCCTCCTCCATGCCCATTGCCACCTGCCTGTAGCTGCTCACTTACTTCTAGCCTCCTTTTACTCCCCTACTGCCTTGAACATGGGTAGGGTCTGTGGAGGAGGAAATGGTGGTAGGTGCATGTTCTGTTTTGCCAGAAGTGGCAAAACATTCTGGTCTGGCCTTGAGAGCACAGGATGGGCAGGCCGGCCCAGTATACCTGAAGGAACGTCTCCACCCCCATGGTTCTGCCCAGACACTGAAGTTCACTGAGGTTCAGATCCCTCACTGCGAGAAGTGAAGTTACAGGGAACCAGGCAGAGGGCACCCATCCTGTGGAATGCCCTCCCATCAGAGGTCAAAGAAATAAACAACTATCTGACTCTTAGAAGACATCTGAAGGCAGCCCTGTTTAGGGAAGCTTTTAATATTTGATGAATTGTTGTATTTTAATATTTTGTTGAAAGCCACCCAGAGTGGCTGGGGAAACCCAGCCAGATGGGCGGGGTAGAAATAAATTGTTGTTGTTGTTGGTGGTGGTGGTGTTGTCATCATCATCATCATCATCATCATCAGGGGTGTTGAGTTTCTGGCAACTGCCCAAGAATGTTATCTGAGGGGTACATCTCTGCTTCTTAACTTACCACACTTTCTTGAGCTGAAGCATACTGCAGAGAGACTACACAATAACTTTAGTTAAACTTCTGTTGGCTAGTTATATGTTCTGAATCCAATTCAAAATATTAGTAGTCAACTTTCAAGCCCTTCAAGGCCTGCATACCTAAAGGAGCATCTTCAAACATATGTTCCTACTCATTCTTTAAGATCTTTAAGATTTCAAGGAGAGGCTGTGCCCTGTTTTTCATCTCTTATTCAAGAAAACATTTGTGAGGTGGAGAAAGGGGCAGCTTATTCTCTAACAAGCAAGTTGAGGATTTTAATTGTTGTTAACATATGGTTTGGGGGGGGTGAGGATGAAGGCAATGGTAAAGGCATAACATTTTAATAGACAATCATTATGACATAGCACATAAAGCTGCAAAGACATAAGACATTGAAATGTCACCATGATCTCTTGTAGGTGGCTGAAAGCTCTGGTATATTTTTATCATTTATAATATAAAGTCATGACATAATTAACTAAACGAAATTCTGCCTCATTGTTGACCGGAAAGTTGGGATGACATACAGTATTTCTGTAACAAATTGTAAAAAACAGCAATTTGAATCTGTATAGATGATAGATTTAAATTGGTATTTTTTACAGTATTTTGTAATAAAAGTATGTGTGGATACTTAACAGTTTTTTTTCCCCTTTTTAACTGGGTTTTATAAACAAAAATAATGTTATACAAGCAAGTATACCAAGACTCTCCAACTCCACCTGTCTCTGGGTTTTGGATTTTTTGTCAGAACGTTCTCAGAGGGTTAGAGTAGGGTCACATATGTCCACAGCCCTTAGCCTTAACACCGGCTCACCACAGGGTTGTGTGTTGAGTCCCCTGCTCTATGCTCTCTATACGTATGACTGTACAGCCATCTATTCCAGCAACAAAATCATCAAGTTTGCTGATGACACTACGGTGGTAGGGCTCATTTCAGGAGGGGATGAGTCCGCCTATCGGGACGAGGTGGAGCGGCTCTGTGTTTGGTGTGGAGAGAACAATCTGGCTCTTAATACGGCTAAGACCAAGGAATTGGTGGTGGATTACAGAAAAAAAAAGGCGGACATTCAGCCCTTGTATATCAACGGGGAACGGGTGGAGAGGGTGGCGGAATTCAGGTTTTTGGGAGTAACTATCGATCAGGGCATGACTTGGAGCGCAAATACCACTGCTCTGGTGAAGAAGGCCCAGCAGAGAATTTATTTCCTCAGACTTTTGAAGAAGAACAATCTGAGTGAGAGACTGCTGGTGTCCTTCTACCGAGGCTCCATAGAGAGCATTCTTACATACTGTATTTGTGCTTGGTTCTCCAGTTGTACAGCTAGGGAGAGGAAGGTGCTCCAGAAGGTCATAACCACAGCCCAAAGGATTATTGGTCATCCTCTCCCATCTTTGGAAGAACTGTACGGTTCCCGTTGTCTTAGGAAAGCAAACAACATCCTGCAGGATTCATCTCACCCGGGACACAGTCTGTTTGCACTACTGCCTTCTGGCAGGAGATATAGAAACATCAAGTCAAGGACAAATAGACTGAAAAACAGTTTCTATCCAAGAGCTGTGGCCTTTTTGAATGCTGTAACTCGATAGTGTGACCTGGGAGTTTGAAGGGTGTTGGTGTGGGTGTGGCTGGAATGTGGTTTGTTTGGTTGTTGTTGTTGTTTTGCTTTTGTTGTTTTTAAGGGATGGCATCCAATTTCGTTGCACTTGTGAAATGTTGCACTTGTGTAATGACAATAAAGAATCTATTCTATCTATTCTATTCTATTTTCTCATGTCATTTGTATCGTATTTTTCCATGTATAAGAAGCCTCCATGTATAAGACGTTCCCTGTTTTTGGGGACTCCAAAATAAGAAAACACCCCTCAGCACGACCCATGTATAAGTCGAGCCCCAATTTCAAACCTATTTTTTGCTAAAAAGAAACCCTAGTCTTATACACAGGAAAAAAATCACAAAAATAGCATAATTAATGTGGAAAAATATCTACAATATATGTTTCACTATTAGTGGTCAATGTACAAGTTCTTGGTTCATGATTTGGTTTAAACAGTTAGGAAGTGGGGAAAGGGGGGAGAGGGAAATGGTGAGTGGGGTGGGGTTAGGTGGTTATGCTTCTATTCTTCTACTTAGTTTTGGGGGGCTGTCAGCGTTACTTATATGGGTTCAATTATTATTCACTTGTTGTATTTCCTTGGTGGTGAGAGAAGTTGGAGTGGGTTAGGGTATAGTTGGTTGTCTTTGGTTGGTTGTAGTGAGAACTGTCTTTGTGTGTGATTAGGGTGTGAGTATGTATTATTGAATCATGTTAGCCAGATTGATTCGTATGCTATCAGCGGATTCTTGTTGTTGTCTTGTTGGGCTGTGCACATGATAAAGAGGGGCCATACAGGGGTGACTTAACAGTTTTCTAAGTATGGTTCAACTCATTAACCGCTCAAGAATCCCGATAAGCAGGGGTGTTCAAGGGGGGCAGAGGGGGAAATCCACCCCGGGCACCACTCGGGGGGGGTGTGACAAGATGGCCTGCTGCCTCCCCCCAGCTGTAGAGCGGCCAAAGGCACACACGTAGTTAGTATGGGTGCCGCTCATGTGGTGTCTGTACAGGCTGCCGCTCACATACGCCATCCATGCAAGCATCCGTACGGGCTGCCTCTCACACGGCAACCATACAGGCTGCCGTGCATGCGCAGTCCATATGGATGTTGCACGTGTGCCACCAGGTGGTTCGCCCCGCCCCTCAGGGTCCCTCCCTGGGTGCCAGAGAGGGTTCCCCCGCCACTGCCGATAAAGCCCATTTAAGCAGAGTACAGTGGTGCCTCGCAAGACGAAATAAATTCGTTCTGCAAGTTTTTTCATTCTACAAGTTTTTTCATCTTGCGAAGCACCAATGTGTATTGACGGTTTCCCATAGGAATGCATTGGCGGTTTTAAAAAAAAAAGGTGCAAGACGTTTCGTCTTGCGAAGCAGGCCCATAGGGAAATCCATCTTGCGAAGCAACTCAGAAAACGAAAAACCCTTTCGTCTTGCGAGTTTTTCGTCTTCCGAGGCATTCGTCTTGCGGGGCACCACTGTATTCACCTTGGGCTCTTCCTTACGTCCTTTGGAAACCCACCACATTCCACATCCGTTTAGTGCATTGTTTGTGCTCCGTAGCCCTCCATGGTTCCATACCACTGCTGGTTTTCAACTGATCTCACATTCCATTGTAACAGGACTACACATCCATCTCATTTGCTTTTTGGATCTTACCTCGTGTTGCCTCAATTTGGACACCCATCAGGCACAGGGGAGGGAGGGAAAGAGAGACAAAATAAGTTCTGTGCTCCAGTTCATCTTTCGCTCCCTTGCTAAAGCTGAAATCTGAGCCCCACTTACATGGAAAAAGGCTCCACTGAATTTAATAGATATATGCTTGTCCACAAGCTATTTTGTGGACAAAATACATAAGTAGACACATGCTGGTCGACAAGGTATTTCGGTAGTGGTGGGGGCTGTGGGTGACTCTGCCCTACTCTGCTGTAAGTCTGCTTGCCCAGGGGAACCATTGGGGATGAGAGAGAGAGAAAGAGAGTGAGAGCCAGAGCGAGAGTGAGAGAGAGAGAGAGAGAAAGAGAAAGAGATGTGGATGAGCATGCTTAGTGCATGCATAGTTTCAGGGACACTGGAAGTGAAGCTTGTAAGTGTGCTCTCACTCCTCTACATAATTTTAATTGTAAACGCCTGAATATGGATAAAATGGTAGCTTTCTTATGGAGCAAGGTCTACCGCTATTCAAACTTGTTTAAGTCATAGCTATAAGCTGAGCTGTAAGGACAAAGTTGCAATAAGGCAGATACACTCATTGTATGGTTTGAAGCAATCTTTTATTATTTCATATATTCATGGGCAGAAACCCATGCATATCTTTGAATCTTTGTACCATCTTTGTACCATTTGTTTCAAAAGACATATAATGACATCAAAGAAAGTATTGTGGATAATTAACAATAAAATTGTGAGAATAAGCTATCAATACATTTCTATTTCATACTTAAAGAAATAACCTGATTCCTGGGGACACTATGAATCCTTGATTCAAGAGGCATTGTACAAGTTCTGTGCCAGAATCCCAGGAGAAACAATATGACATCACATGGAAAGTGAGTGAAATTGTAATGAAAGGAAATAGTTGGAGGCATGTGGTCATCCTTGTCAGATACAGCAACATGGCCAGCAGCTGTATGAAAGAGTCAATTTAAAGAATCGCTTCAGGGAACCTTGCCAGGAGCTTAAGCCTGCATTTGAAGATTCTGCCTGCACTGAGATCAAAGAAGAGGAAAACACCAACAAAACACTATGAGGTAAAACATTGTTTACAAAGTGTGCTTACTGTGTGGAGAAGGGATGTAAGGAGCACAGGGAATATTAACTTGCTAATGTACCACACAATTTGCATGCTTTCTATTTATAATGCAAGTGATCCAAATGTAGGGGGAGAAATTGGAATCGGATCACATTGAAAGGTGTGTCTACCTAATCTGCATTTTCTGAAACAATACACAACCCAAAACAGAGCCATTCTTAGGAATTCACACTTCTCAAAATATTGCGGTGCCATTCTTCAGCCTGGTAATGTGTAAAAAGATGTGTTTACTAGGGTTAAATGTACATACAAATGCATGCATTAGTGAAAATAACATACAAACATGCATTATATTAGGACAAATTTATTTGCAAAAAAATGTGTATATTAGGAGACACTCATATGCATTAGGAGAACTTTAAAATGCTAGCTCAGAGCCAGCCCAATACACTTTCCCACTTCAGGCACAACAGAAAATGCCACTGCCTCTGCACCCAGCAACTTCCTCCTTTGTCTCTGGCTCTGTCCACAACTAGCATGTGGCTTTCAGAGGGTTAGCCATAGTGCCGAAAAAAATTCCCCTCCCCTGCTCTGTTAAGTATAATTGGTTTAATTCACACTGAAACAGAAATGCCTGTGTGTTGTTGAAAAGGGTTTAACGCGGAGATCCCATAAAAGCTTTAGGAAAGCAAGAAGAGCTCTCTCTGAGATTTTTGCAGGTTGATAATTAACTGTTGATTGTTCTCTACTCTAAACTGAATATAACCTTTGATGAAGGTATTGAATTGCAATTTCTCCATTTTGAAATTGAATTGCCTTTGTAAGAAAAACACGGAAGCCTAATTTGAATAGTAGAGTGCTTGGTATCTGGTGGGCGGGGCTTGTCTCTTCTGCTCCGGAATGAGCCCCTCCCTTCAGTGTGTGTCCCATTATGTTCAGTTAAGAATGGCAGTTAAGAGGGACCAACTGCCTCTTCACGTTTCTTGCCTTAGACTTGTCTCATGATGTTGTTTTAGTTTCTCTCAGACATTGTGTTATATGTTTTCTCTCAGTTTATTATTAAAGCTTATTTCCATTCACGTGAGCCACTTATTTTTCTCAAAGAAAAAGAAACTGCTGAAGAATGGTGGAATATCCTAAACTTGGGTGAGTGAGGGGATATTCCCAGTTTGCTAGGAGGACTGATTTTGTTCATCATCCCCCACCTCCACATCAGAATTGAGTTCTTTGTTCCCAAGATCCATGGGAGGAGGGTGTAGATGAAACACTTCAGGAAAACAGCTCCAGGCTAATGGAAGCTTGAATGGGGTGAGACAGAGTTATGATTTCAATCCTGTTTAAACTTATTTCTAAGAAGATGCTGAGCCTGTGCTGGGCAGCACAAGACATTGCATGGATATTTTGGATGTATCTTTGATGCTTTTGTTATGTTTTTGAAGAAAGTTCTACAAGTAAAGTTCTGATTTAAACTTATAGGCCTTGACAATGTTTCCATTCCAAAAGGAACAGTTTTCATGCATCCAGTCAATTCAAACTGCACAATATTAATATCTGCAATATGCTCTAGGAAATGTCACTCCAAAACATGTGGACCACTACAGAGAAGACTCTCCCTCCCATTGCCACCAGCAGAATCTGTGCTTGCTGCAGGTCAGCTAGGAGGGTCTAATAATATTCCAGAAGGAAATGAAGGTATACTATCAAAACACCAAATAAAATGTAGCTTATCCAGTAACAAATAAATATGTTTTGTATTCAGCAGAATCTGTTGAATACATTATGAAAATAAGCTATAGAAATTAAAATTGATTATTACAGATCTGTTACTAGATTCTTCAACATAAAAGGAACTGGGGAAAAACATGTCACGTTCACATATTATTCTATACATTTTGCATGCTGGATAAGCTGTTAAAATGATTTCCACCCCCAGAATATTTTGTTCTCATTTAGACCTATTTATATTTCAGTTCTGCATATATAAGAGGAATTTCTATAAACTACATACAGCAACAAAGACATTTGTCTTCTAATCCATGCCAAAGAAGAGTGCTGCTCATATATCATGTGCAAACAGTTAAGCTTTCATCAATGGAACAACAGTAGCTTCAGTCATACGAGCCAAAACATCAAAATGATATCCAGATCTTACTCAACAAATCTGGCATTCATTGAATCGCTATGTATTCATTTGAGGTGGGATTCGCCATATCATTGTCATTCCCTCTATTAAGGATATTCAGAGACTACTGTGGATTCTTATGTAACCAAAACAGAACCACTCATATACAAAAGGAAAGTACCACCAGATTCCAGGGAACCCTAAGTTTTGTAGAAATATAACATATCTTTTTTTAAAAAAAACAAAACCAATGTGGCACAAAAACAACAGTCTAGTGACCATGTTCAGCACCCACAGAATGTTGAACTTATGTTGAAAATGAAATAAAAGAAAATGAGTGTGGAGACCAGAATTCCCCCTTAATTATAGCGTATAGCTGGCTGAAATATAAACAGTAGTAGTCCTGTCAGAAGATGGATACACTGCAAAACTATGTTACAAGCTCCACTTATATGTGTACTAAAACCAACGTATGAAATGAATGCAGGAAATAGTTAATCACTTATCTTTTTTTCCAGGAATAAGAAACAACTTGATACCACCTCAATTTCTCATCTCAAATAAACATGGTTTCTATGAATAACTTCTGGACTTCTGTCTAGAAAGATATGAAAGAATAAGCACTTACTAGGGAGTGTCACCAGAGTATGCTTCCATCTTGTTCAGAGTAGGGGCATGAATTGTGACCACAGACTGACAAATCTGTCATTACACATCATCAAGCTTGAACAAGTTACATCTAATTATGATGTGACCCATAAGACTGACCCTATCACTGCTGCCACGCTTGCTTGGGACACATTGTCTGAAATCTACCTTCCCATGCTCAGGGAATAAGCCATTTTTTTTTTAATATACTGCTATGGGCCAGTCCTGATACTAATGATCCTTCTTCTTCTGTGATACTACCTGCTGTTAGTCTGATAAAACTGGCCCAGTAACTACCAAAATGACCAGGAGCACAGCAGGCAGAAGGTACCCTGGAGGGTATTAACAGAGATGAGGCCAGAAAAAGAAGATTTTATTGATAAAGTAAGACAGAAGCTATTTTCTAGGTAAAGTACCGTAAAACCTAACATTACTGAAGGCTGCATAGGTGGAAATGGAGTAAGAAGTGAGTTGATGGCGAGTCCAAGGCATCTTCAAAGTTAAGTATGGAGGTGAAAGGTTTTTTTTAGTGGAATTATACATGGGATATAACAGTTCCAACGTGATCAAGCGTTTGTTGCATCAGGCCTCTGTATGCAGGCCTCACTAGCTTGTATGAAACACCCACTTATGTCTGAGGGGCTTACAGTAGAACAGGCCCTATTCTCCCAATCAAATTCTGGACCCAATCTAACACTAGTTCTTTTTTATGTTATCTGGGGCTGGAGCTGATAGTTTTTCATGGCACGTATCTGAGAAGGACCTGTACAGCACAACCCAATGTATGCTATCCACCACTGCAGACACGAGAATTCATGAAAAGAGCCTCTCATCAACATGCTGAAATTTATGCTGCCACCAATGAGAAACCAGCCACCCCTTCTCAAAGATTTTCCCTGTCTCCAGAGCAAAGACGGGGAGATTAGCTGCCTGAAGCTCATTCTCTATTCAACTGATGAGATTTTGTGGAGAAGATCAATTCTTTGCTCGCTGTGTTTTTCAGTTGTTACCATAGCAGTGAAACTGGAGTAATGAGACCTGGAGTGCTGGCAACTAAAGATGAAGCAAAACACACCATTCTCCTTTCTCTTCCTTTATGCCTCTTTATGCTCACATTAGGGGATTTCCCCTTCTCCCCTACCCCCCATTTCTTTCCTTTAGAAACCGTAAGTCAGTATGCTCTATAAAACATTCACATATAAGAAGGTGCATTTTCAGAGATTCAGAATTCAGGGGTATTGCTAGCAGGACCACACTTAGAAAATTTGTCACATCAGGAAATATATTAAAGATGGTGTCTAAAACCACCACCATTTCTGAATTTCAGAGTGGGTGGGTTGAGACCTCTCTTTCCTCCAACCTATCTGGTTCTGCAAGCAACTTTGCATTTTCCTATTCTGACAATTGTGGCAGCTGCCACCAACTGCAATCCCTGCATAGTTATCCTGTGTACTTATTCTACATACTTATTCAGCATTTTCCCATGCATCTTAGCCCTGGATCTCGTCAGGCTGCAGTTTTTCAGCCACCCATGCTTCACCTCTCATCTCAATGTATCATTGATCAACTATTTCATCCCTCATATAGCTGCTCCTAAACTTTGACTGCTGCCAAGTCCAGTGCTGCTTGAGATGAAGGGCTAAGGTACATTGGGCAAGGGCATACAACCTTACTTCTTCTACTCAAACACCCCAAAGCTTTTGATGCCATCAACCATGATATCCTTCTGGATTCAGGGCGGGTGGCAGGGACACTGTTTCACACTGGTTCCTCCTGCCTCCAGGGACTTTTCCAGAAAGTAGCACTGATATCATTCTCTTTAGTCCCTGGATTTTTAGTTATGGGGTGCCACAGAGCTCCATTTTGCCCTCAATTCTATTTAATATCAACATTAAACAGTTGGGGGTGTTTTGGGGGAGCTTTGGAGAAAAGTGTAATCCGTGTGGTAATGACATACAGCTCAGTTTCTCTGTAACCTTTCACAATCAGGAGTAGTTGTATAGAATAATAATAATACTGCTGTATAAGATTGCAACCTTAGTGTAAATAATTTCCTCAACTGTTCCCAGTGTCTTACATTCCTCTTGTCCTTTCTAATATTGTATTTATAATTATTGCATCTGAAATGTAAGGAATTGCCTAAACCCCTTTAGCTGATTACAAGTAGCTTCCATGGCATTAATGGATTAGATGTATTACTATAATTGTTGGTGCTCATTTTCCTTATTGGCTTCTCTCAGTGGTAGCAGAGGAGAACTATTTTTATGCTCTCAGCTTGAGCTATTTATATAGTGCATGACAATAAGTGATCCACTCTGTATTGAAGCTGTTTTGCAGCTTCCAAAGACAAGCAATAATGCTCTTACTATAATAATTTATGCATTGTATCTCAGCAGCAATTGTAATATATCAGGGGCTCTCTGTGTATAGGCTTCATCTGAGAGGCAGGGAAAGCCAACAGGCTCAGAAAAGTAGCTCACATATGCAAACACATGGGAAACAAATGTTGAGGGAATCATTACTGTATTATAATGTGTTCAGCAAATCATTAAAAAGTATGTCACATCCAATGAAGTGGCATTTTTACACAAACTAACTATAAATCCAATGAACCAAACCATGACTTTGTAATGTTAATGCCTGAGTATAATGCTTTCGTGGAGAGGAGGCTGCAGCCAGTTAGCTCTGGGCTTGCTGCACTGCTGTGAGATAAGCCACAATTTGGCTTGGCATATTATCCAGCCCAGTGGCTTTTATCTCTCCAAACGATATCCAGTTAAATTGTACTCAGGCTAGACCCATTGAAATCCATGGACTTAAGTCCTTTACATTCTTTCATTTCATTAGGTATACTCTGGGTCTGTTTTAACATTGGCGACCACCTTATATTTCTAATTAATTGGCACAAAGTATTCTTTAAAAATCAATTTGTCTTAATAAGCGTTCTTTGAAGGTCAAATATAGTGTTTCTATGAGGGCCAATATTTTCTTTAAAATTAAAAAATGCGAAACTAAAATATGGTTGTCAAAATGTGCCATATGATATTCTTTGGAAATCAGTGTGATTACAACCTTTAATATTCACTAAAGCTTAAACAAGCTCAAATTAAGCCCCTTATTTGTAATGGGTAAAGCTCAAGGTCTGAGCACTTTAATGTCATATAAATCTTGTGTTGAACAATTTATTTGTCATTTATGCATTACGTTTATTAATCACTTCCTATAAAACATTGCAAAGTAATCTAACAATAAAAAGTTCAACAATAAATATATACAAAGGATTTCAAATCCAGTATAGACTAGGATAAAATTCTTTACTTCCAAGGAGGGTCTTCAATAAGTGCTGAAAAGATAAAAGCAACCATGCCTGTCTGATATGCCAGAAGAGCAAGTTGCAAAGCATGCAGCCTGCTGTGTTAAAGGTTTGATTCCTACATCGTACAGAGGGATCACTTGTTACATTTGTGTAATTGGGGCTCCATCCTTACTATACTTTTAAAGCAGTGTCACCCCACTTTAAATTGCCATGGCTTTCCCAAAAGCATCCTGGGAAATTTAGTTTGTTAAAGGCACTGAAAGTTGTGATGGGACTCATAGTCCTCTTCCCGCAATACAATTCCCTGGGAAGAGGGACTGACTGTTAAAGCTCACTGGGAATTGTAGACCTGGGAAATGAATAAGTGTCAGGCTCTGAGATTCTCCATCCTGTTTCTATTGGCTTTCCATCCTTCTCCTCCTTATCAAGCATATGCTATAGAAAGCAGAAAAGAATTGAACAAATGATAAGCGGGGTAGGAAAGAAGGAAGCAACTGTGTTCTTCTGCCTGCCACATATCTTTTAATGAACAAGACAGGATCTCCATATTGCATTCATCAATACAGAAGGGGAAGCACCTGGAAGGGGAAGATGTGTCCACTGATACCTGTGACTCATGGTCAAAAGTCTGGAGGTAGGCAAGCAAACATTTCCCAGTTACATGTACTCTCCTGGGCAGTGGGAGATTCTGGTGGTAGTGCTACCACCAGCACAAGAGACTGTGAAATTTGTGATGTTTGCATGTTTACACATCCATAAGTAGAACAAGAAGGAGATAAGTAGACTCCTTCAGCGAAATTGCTTACTGTACATTAGGGATCTCAGAGCAGTGGCACACAATGATTCTTCACCCTCAGCCAACTCATAGTTATCTCTCACATGGTCTGTCTACATTTCAAATGCTAACTGGCTCCTAACTATCTTCATTCCCACCTACCAGCTGGAAAGTGTCATACTGCTGGGTATTCCATTACAAAAGCTGTAGGAAGTTCTGCAGCTCTAAGAGAAACATCTGTCATTAGTTGAGTGAGCATCAGCTGAAATTACTAGAGAAACAAGGAGATGCCCTATAGTGAGTTGGATTATTTCCTGGAGACAAAAATACAGTCTACACCAGAGTTAACCTGTGTGAGGCCCTCCAGATGTTGCTCAATCTCCATTATAATTGACCATGCTAGCTGGGGCTGATCAGAATTGGAGGCCAACAGGTTTATACAGGGGTGTTGTTGTTTTTTTCAAATGTGGGTGGGTTATACTTATGCATCTAAAGCATGTTTATTTTATTTTTATATATTTACTTATTTATTATTACATTTATATCCCATCTTTTCTCCGAAGACCTCAAGGTGACATACACAATTCTTTCCCCACTTCCATTTTTATCTTCACAACAACCATGTGAGGTAGGTTAGGCTGATAAAAAGTGATTTCTCCAAGGTCTCCCAGTGAGCTTCATGGCCAAGTGGTGATTCAAGCTCTGGTCTCCCAGGTCCTAGTCCAACACTCCAACCACTACCTCACACTTGCTCTACCACAGTCCTTACCCCAAGCTACCCACTGCCCTAGCACCTGAAACAATACGATCCATGTCATAAATTTATTGGTTCTTCTTAAGTGATGCCTTTTGGATTGAAAGGCAGCATTTTTTTTATTTTTTTGTTACATTCTCATTGAGTGTTCCCAGCAAGTGGCAATCAAGGTGGCTTAATTACTTGGATATTGACTATTTTAAATAAAGTAAAACAAATGTCCAATACAGTCAGAGACGTCCTTCCACCTTAAGACAGTCTCACAGATAAACTGACCAGCAGAGTTTTATCTTTGCTACTGCCAATGCATTTTAATGTGTCAGCTGATGACATCTCTGAATCCATCTATCATCACACAGTAAAATAATATAGTAAGCCAGACTAAGGCAATTCTTCTTAACCCAAACTAAGGAAAGTAACAAAATTCATCAGGAGACACACACACACACACACACACACACACGGGAATACTCTTTTGCCTCTTCAAAGAATGTAAAGAGACAAGGTATCTTTCCTTTCAAACAAAGTTCTCCATTATAGTGCACTTTAATTTGATTAGACCATGAAGTATCATGTGTTTCCTAAGGGAGAGTAAGAAACACAGAATGTTTATCTGGGGGTATGTCAAAGTTCACCTCTCTAGCCGGCTATTTTGATGCACTGACTTCATTAATTTTCAGAGAGTGAGAGGCTGCTGCCTTTCCCCTGACGTTCATCATTGTGAAGGAAGTATTGCCAAGTATTTGGGCTGCAATGCTCCTGGTCTGTCAGTGGGTGCTTCTATAATGTTGCTTGCCTCTGCATTCATTTCAGCTATTGTCAAATCACATTAAGAATGGGGGAGAATATAAATTCAATTACATTTAAAGAGGAATCTATTTAAATCACACTTCCCAAAACAATGCATAACGTATTTTTCGCCCTATAGGACGCACCGGCCCACAGGACGCACCTAGATTTGGGGGGGGGGATAAAGGGGGGGGAATTATTTTTTTCCCCCTCAGGCGCAGGGCTGGGGCGGGGGAAGCCCGAGCTTCCCCCTCCCCCAGCCCCCAGAATGGGACCCAGAGCGATGCCGAAGCTGCGTGCATATTTGGCATTGCTCTGGGAGCTTGCGGGGCTGGAGGAGGGGGGAGCCCTCCGCCAGCCTTCTAACCAAGTCAGGGGACAGCAGGAAAGGCACGCTGCACCTCCCGCTGTCCCCCGAGTTTGTGGGGCTGGCGGTGGGGCTCTCCAGGCTTCAGTGAAAGCCTGCATTCGCCCCATAGGACGCACACACATTTCCCCTTCATTTTTGGAAGGGAAAAAGTGCGTCCTATAGGGCGAAAAATACGGTATATGGAAACCAAGCTGTCCTTTGAAATTTGCACTTCTCTGATTTTCGCAGTGCAGTTCTCTGGCCAAGTAATGTGTACATAAATGTGTATCGTTGGATAACGTGCATAAAAATGCATACATTATTGAAATAGCATACAAAAAATGCACTGTATTACAGAAATTTGCCTTGCAAAAATTGTGAATAAACGGCAATATTGCATTCAAAAATGTGTTTGCTAAGACAAATTCACACTAAAATATTGGTGCATTTTCATGAGGACTCTTTAAAAATTAAGAAGCACAAGCTGATGTGGAAATGTGAAGAACTGAACTTAAAACTGGAGAAATGAGAAATGAAGAGAAATTGAAATGGATGGATTCACCTATTCCTAGCTCAAGGGAAAAGGTAAACAGAGAACCTTTGAGGAAATTAAACAATACAACAGAAAACCCACTCCCTCAGGCATTATCCATGACAAGGTAGCAAAACCTCTCCAGTTCCAGGACACCATATTCAGAATTAGCCCCAAACGTTTTTGATGCCTGAAGCAAGGGGACAAGATGGTATTCTCCCTACACTGTACAAAAACTGATCAAGCTAGCAGCTGGATCTTATTTCAACATGTGATTGGGCAGCCTCCTTCGCAACACCTGAGGGCAGCAGTCTAGTTTACAGGGCACGTTATGTGACACACATCTCATCCTCCACCACTTTGCCACCAGTCCTTGCACACATGAGCAACTGACTTAAAGCTAAAGCAGAACAGCCAAGGAAGAGGACTATGAGTGTAGAAAGGTGTCATTTCCAGTACAAAAGATTAAATACTTACATGGGATGCTTAAAGAAAGCCACATGTCCTGGATCATGTAAGCTCTCCTGTATGCATAACACTTCAATAACTTGAGACAATAGTACAAAGGAAAAGGATGATAGCAGGAGCTTTTTACACCAATCCTCTGGCAGAAACATAGTCCAAAATGTGTCACACTGATGAGATGGTTCTAAGAAGCTCGTGACACTTTCAACTCCTATGATAGATGCTGCCAGCTGCCACCATTAGCTAAGCAAGGAGAGACTGGAATCCCTGCATTTAGCTGAAAGTGTTGGGCAGAAGGTTACCTCATTCAGCAATGTGAACCATGGCAGTTTCTGGCTAGATAGGTGCCCCCTTTCATGGGGAAAGTTGTTGATTTGGTGTGGGCATCTATGAATCCAACAACTGCATGCTTGCATAAAGCTGCTGTGGTACATAGGAAGTTGCTAGAGTAAGACAGATCATTGGTTCATCTAGCTCAGTTTTGTTGGAACTGACTGGAAGCAGCACTTCAGTAATTTAGGCAGGATTCTCCCCTACTCCTACATGGAGACGCCAAGAATTGAACCTGGAACCTTCTACCACAGAACTACACTCCTGTATGATGTGCTTTGTTACACTGGTTTTCTTCAGATGCTTACAGGTAAGGATGGACATTTCCCTCAGCCTTGCTTTCCCCTTCGCCATTGTTTCTGTCTGGCAAACTGTATCGCTGGCCACTGCAGATTGTTCCTTTAAATTAGCACTGTGCTGAAAAATTACCTTGCCTCCCACAACCATTCTCCACCAATAATTCTCCAATTAATAAGAAAAGAGATTGCATTCAAAACTTATCAAAGATGATAGGAGATTTTTGAATAAATTTTCACGAATGGGGTGCAGGTTTTTCATTGCACTTGCCTTACCCTTGAGGTGGTCAAGGGGTATTTTATTTATTCATTCATCCTACAGATCATCTCAGTACTGGTCTATCCTCTGGAGTGCCACCACTTCAATCAAAGCCCAGCAGAAGACATTCCCAGGAAGCATTTTCAGATCAGGAGCATGGGCAGCCAAGGGGGCTGCAGAGTGTTTACTGGAAAGAAAATACAGTGGTACCTCTCGTTACATACTTAATTTGTTCCGGAGGTCCGTTCTTAACCTGAAACTGTCCTTAATCTGAAACACCACTTTAGCTAATGGGGCCTCCTGCTGCTGCCATGCTGACGGAGCACGATTTCTGTTCTCATCCTAAAGGAAAGTTCTTAACCAGAGGTAATATTTCTGGGTTAGCGGAGGCTGTAACCTGAAGCGTATGTAACCTGAAGTGAACGGTATGTAACCTGAGGTACCACTGTACATACATCACACTTGGCCACCTTGCAAGACTAAACTAATCTCAAAACCCTGTACCCTACCAAAATTCTTAAGCTTTCTGAGAATGGGGCAGAAAAATGGAAACCTCTTTCAAAGGGAAAAATAAATTGGAGAGCAGATTTTGGCACAGCAGTGATTTTATTATTCATGTGAATGTAGAGAATGCAAAACTCCATCCACCCAGTTTTCTTATTTCAAATTAGCAGAAGGTTTGATACCCCTACTGCAATCATTTTTCCCCCGGGTTGCTGAAGATGCAATTCCTCATTTAGATAGCTAACAGCATGTTTATCATATAAAAAGAAATTGGACATGAAATGACTTTTTGTTCCAATATGCCATATCATGTGCTTTGAATATTTCAGTCTTGTTGTTTTATCCAAAGCCAGAAGTATGCTAACCAGGATTTATGGTTCTGCTTTAAAATGTCATTTATTCATGAACTTTACATAAGTGTGACCTCTGCGATAGCAGGAACACTGTTAACAGGGTGGGTTCTTCTTCTTCAAAGCCTCTTTCCACTCCTTCCCCCAACAGCCTGTAATGAATAACATGGAGCTACTTCCTCTGTGGGTGGATGTGACTGAGAGAAAAAGATGATTTGATTGATTGCCATAGATGGCTTTCTTAAAGAGTTCAAGACAGTCGTGGCATTTTTCACATTCTTCCCAAGATGCAACGGTTCGGGGGATGCCAGGCCCTCTGTATTGGGGGCTTGCTTTGTTCTAGATTATTGAAAGGAACAGCTCTGTCTTCATTGGAGAGGGCTGTAGCTCAGTAGTAGAGCATCTACTTTGCATGCAGGAAGTCCCAGGTCCAACTGCTGGCATCTCCAGGTAGAACTGGGAAAAGAACCCATTTGAACTCCTGAAGAGCCTACACAGTCAGTGTAGACAATGCTGAGCTAGGTAGACCAATTGTCTGACTCATTCTACAAGGTGTATTTCTATGTGCCCCACACCATTCTCCAGACCACTGTGGCTAACTGTTAGTTATTTTAATTTGCAGAATGGGTATGCTGACTACATATTCTCTGCAGCAATCACTTTATGTGAAAGGCAGACTACGGCTTTTGTTCTTCTCACCACACGAATAATCAAATAGCTTTCCGAAGCTATATAGCATCACCGGAAAAGCTCAGAACTCCTTTGATAATAATAGCTTGAAGTGGTCTTGGTTAAATTAAGCCTCCTACACAAGGCTTAATGTGTCTTTGTAAGATGAGGAGAGGTGTTAAATTCAAAATATTTATGAGCTGGTTATCTTACAACAAGCCCACATAGTGCCTTGATTTTAACACCTTCTTTTGCGGCTTGTTTGGCAGATATGGCAATTTGCAATACATAGTTCAAGCATCTATTTACAGATTAAATCCTATCCTGGCAACACAGGATCTTACAGTGCAACTCAATATGTGCTGTCCACTTAGAAGTAAGCCCACTGAGTTCAATAGGACTTACTTCCAGGTATGTGAACATAGGAGAGCAGTTTTATTCTGTCCCTATCCCTGAAGAGTTTGCAATTTGTTTTCAGCAATAATAGAAATCCTGTTTGGATGTGTAACCTTGTTCATTTTAGCTTTTATCCATTCTGTTTTGTACTGTGAGAAATTTGGCAAAACATCAACCAGCCTGAAAACCCAGGGGCCACCTAATAATATCATGATCATGACCTAGTACATTGGCTTCTGTGAAACAACATCAGTGTTGTAGTCACAATTTAATTACCCCTGGGTTATGTAACCAATGTCCAGTTGTATTTCTTATATACTTTGAGATTGTGCACTAAAAGCATTGTGCATTTGTTGCACACAAATAAAATGTGTGTTTCTTTGTCACTGAAAGCAACATAACTGTAATGTGATCTGTTTCCAAGTGTTACTTAAAATAACCAGCAGCTTGCATTTAGATATGTGCCTGTATTAAAGACGCATAGATCATTAGTCTATTTCCAGATCGTGTCAATTTCACATGCATTCATTCTGTCCTCTTACTGGATTTATGTGTGTTTTCTTTAAATCCACAGAAATATTTCTGTTTAGCTATGCTACACATGTAGTATGCATTTCTAAAAGCACTTTAACAAAATGCATTAAAAATATGCATTTTGGAATAATGGGGTTTATTGAACTGAGAATTGAATCACAATATTCAGATAAGTGTGAAATTCAAAATAAAAATATGTTCCAATCTATGAATTAGTTTGTCAGAAGTAGATCGGTTCAGTTTGCATCAGAATTCACAGAAACTAAATTCCTCAAGCATCATGCATGCAAAAACAAAAAACTCTATGATGTTTGATATTCAATTCAGTTTCCTTTATTGGCATAGAAAGAGTGTGACATATGCATGGTTCAGATGTTTGCTATGTTAGTTAAACACATGTGCAAAGTTACCCAAAAAGACATCTGAATTCAGGTACAGCTTTGTGTGTTTACTTAATCTCTACTATAATTTATCCTCTCTGAGGTGACCATTGTCACAGTCTCTTTCTGATTCTATGCTACCTTATATAATGGCTTTTAAAGAGGTTCCTTGTTTTTCTGTGAGCTATCCAGGTATAAGAAGACTGAAACAAAGGTGTACATTCATTATCTTTTCTTCACAATGGAAAGAATAACTTTCAGTTGCTAGGAGATCAGGCAAATGATGAGCCCTTGGTTAAGAGACTATGCACAAAAGTGCCTCAGCTTTTATTCCTTTACCAGTGCTGCTTGAGCAGTGAGGAGGCACAAAATGGAAAGGTATATTCATTATATCTTTTGCCCTCTTCGCTGGTGATTTAATAGCATTATTTGATGAGTCTAGAGAAGAAGAAACATCTCCCCTCATGCTCACCCCATGTCTGGCTTTAGCTTCAACACAGACACAGCCTCTGTTGTAATGTTGCTCTGCCATCCTGGGTTGCCAGACAATTGCTTGCACTATTTGGAAGTTCAGTGGAAAATCAGGACTGCTGTAACTCATAGGGAAGAAGTACTATTTTCTGCTTATTGAGAATCACATACCCTCCAAGTGTCTCAATTTTCCAGGGACAGTCCCGGAATTACAAAAGCCATCCTGGCTTCTGATTCGATCCTGGAATGTCCCTATTTCCCCTGCCAGTGCTGCCGCCACCGAGCTTGGGGAGGAAGATAAGCCGGTGCTTGTCCCAAGCAATGGCAGTGACTTCAGATGCAAGGGGACATCTCCATGGCTGCCTCCTCCCTTAAGCAGCTCCAGCTGCTGCTGGAGAGCAGGCGAGCAGGAGGAAAGGCTGCCACCACCAAGGCCTAGCCCTTCATGATGTGCCAGCTCTGTGGGGCAGGCAGAAGGAGGAAGCCTGGGCAGGAAGAAAGAGGAAGCAGAGTGTAGTGCAAGGAAGCCTGTTTTGTTGTTGTTGTTATTGTTGTTTGTTTGTTTGTTTGTTTGTTTGTTTGTTTTAAAGTGCTGTGTGTGTCCATGTCTCATCTTGCCCCTTTCTAAAATTTATTTACTGATGTGTGTTTTTCTTTTTGTAGGTCTATCAAAGAACCACATAAAATAAAATCAGGATTGAGGGGTTTTTTTCGGGATGGTAGAGGGTGTGTGTACTGCATCACATTGGTGTAGTGCTGGCCCTTGCTCTTCCTCTGGTAGGAAATGCTGTGGGATGGGAATGGGGGGGAGGGTCAGTTGGGAGGGAGTGAGAAATGTCCCTGTTTTCATCTGAAGAAAGTTGGAAGATATAGAATAAGGAAATAATGCAGGTGTCAATAACATGACACCCATGGGCAGCAGTGTGGCTGCCAATACAGCGGTACCTTGGGTTACATACGCTTCCGGTTACAGACTCCGCTAACCCAGAAATAGTACCTCGGGTTAAGAACTTTGCTTCAGGATGAGAACAGAAATTGTGCTCCGGCGGCGCAGCAGCAGCAGGAGGCCCCATTAGCTAAAGTGGTGCTTCAGGTTAAGAACAGTTTCAGGTTAAGAACGGACCTCCAGAACGAATTAAATATTTAACCCGAGGTACCACTGTACCTCATTTGGTGGCTGTGGAAGGTCTCAGCAAATACCCCCTTAGAAATTTGCAATGCATGAAAGATTGCTAATTCTTCCTGCTTGTTTGCTCTGTCTCAGCCTTTCTTACATGGAATATGCCCCGTTAAACATTTCCTTGGATGCCAGGACTGGACATACTATCTTTCATTTGCAGAGGAGAGATGCAAAGAAATACTCTTTGGGACTGAGTAGGTGACAAAGGTGATTTTTCTTCATTGATGGAGTGTGGGGGGGGGGAGTGCCTTTACGATTTTGTGGTCCTGACTCTTCTTTCTGTGGCAGCTATTTTGTGTTAAGCCACACCTCTAGCGGTCATGCCCTCAAGCACATTCTCAACATTCCAAATCTGCCCACTGATCCAAAATGGTTGGTAGCCCCCAACATAATCATATTTTCCCTGTTTGCCTTGCATAGTTGTGCCTCATTAACAGTTAGCCCTTGAATCACTGGGGTTGATCCATAGGATCAGCCAAACCTAAATAATAATAAAAAATATTGTTAATGTCTTAGGACCCACATACTGTGCCCTCAAACTCTACATTTCTGTTCCCATGATGTTAATTGCCTCCATAAAGTTAATTGCTTTTGCTGTGTATTCTCTTCCCCTCTCCACAAAATACTTATCTCCTTTGAGATGCTGTGTTGATTACTATGCACCAACATAGCAATTACTTGGTTAGGTTGTCAGTCTGTCAATGAGCACAGTAAGTTCATTTCAGAATTGGTTCCTTTCAAGCAACTACCTGGTAATTTTGGTTGTTCTTGAGAACTTGGCCATGGGGCTTCAACTTAAGAGAAACCACATGCATTATTAGCATGTACTGTGAGGTGACTTTTATTTGGAACAGGCTGCAAAATACGGCAGTTGTGAAGTATTTAGTACAACATCACATTCCTTTAGTGCTATTTTGCTTGATTGGGTTGCATTCAGGGCTTCTTATTTATTCATTCATGGGAAATCTGTCATTCACCACAGAGTTCCAGGGTGACACATAATAAACATAAAAATCATACTTCACAATAAAATTTAAAACATATACGAAACAAACACCATAAATTCCAAGAACAATGATAGTTTAAAAATAGGCAGCAGAAAGTGAAATGAAGTATCACTGCGTATTCCATACCTTCCCAAAGGCCTGGGCAGAATGCTTACTTTGTCAATGGTGTCAACAGCTATTCCAAAGCTGTGGGACTACCTCAGAGAAAGCCCTCCTCTAGGTTCCTGCACTATGAAGCTCACTCAGCAATGAAGCCATCAATGCAGCTTCCTCTGTAGATTTGTTAAAATGAGCAGGTAGGTTGTTTAGGGCTATAACTGAAATCATAAGTACTGTGAAGGAGGCCTGGAATGCTACTGTCAGCCAATGCAGATAAATTCAATGTAGTAACTGGTGTTATATGCATGCAACCAGGATCACCCATTTGTATCCTATCCAGCACATTCTGCAATTGTAACTTCCAGACCATTTTCAAGGCAGACCCTGGTAGAGCACATTAAGTAGCTCAGTATAGAGGTTACTAGAGTGTGGATAATTGCAGCTAGAAAAGCATGACCCTATGCATGTCATCTGAGTTAGGACATAACACAAAATGGCAGTCCATCATAAAACTGTCCGCACTCTCCCTGTAACAGTCAGGACAATTTATATGTGCGCTTGGCAACCAGAACTGGCAACCAGAAGTTAGTCACCCTAAACATTGCCAAGAAAGGAGAGTCTACTAATTTATATCACAGCCCTATGTTCAGTATGACCATCTAGTTCCACTCTTTCCCCAAAATATACATAGGGTTTTAGTCTTAGTGTTGAAATATATATCATTGCTTTTTGTTAATATCCTTACAATTATTTTCTTTAGTAATTTTGGGTTACGTATATCTTGGTTTCTTTCCCCTTAAAGGTGAACGATCGGCATGAATCCCTTGGCCTGATTTACATTATATAAGACCTTTTAAAACCATTGTGTAGTTTTGTCCAGCGAACATGCAATCGTTACCCACCATCAACTTTGTGCATCTACTGCAATGCTGAACTATTTGGAAAAGGAGACATTCCCCCAACCCCCACTGAACTGGAACTATGTCAGTCATGAGTACGTGGCTGCCTTAGATCCATGAGCAACCTGTGGCCTAATATCTGCTACTGAATTACGCCATGAGATGGTAACTGATAAGGGTCAACCATTCCAAGACTCCCCCTTATATCTTTTCTGGATAGATATCTCCATCCCTCCATTGCTAGAAACAAGTGCAGGCTGGTCAGTTTTAGAGCTACGATAGTCATCACCCCACACCCCATCCCATGCCAATAAGTAATCACACTAATGCAGTTTCTAATGAAAAGAAAGTGGAAAATGTGCACATTGCATCAGCTACTAGTAGGGACGAGAATCCGTAGTAATTAAGGTTGCATTGCCAGCTACGTTTTGACTTTATGTTGGTGAATAAATTAATTAAGCAAGGAAGGCAGAGGAGAAACTATGAAAGAGAGAGAGTGACTTTGGCGTGTGTAAAACGATTCCTAAATGATTCTGACAACAAAGAGGCCACATCCTCCCTGCTAGAACACAGCGCTTGCATCTGTGCTGTTTGCGGGGTCATTGGAGATGTTTGGACTGCAGGGACTAAGAGGTTCTGAGTAAATGTGATCCATATTGAATCAATAAGCTTGTGGCCGGTGGCATGAAAATCCATAGCGCTTGTCTCTGTGTTTATTTGATGCCATCATAAATGGCACCAGCAAAATCCATTATCTTTTGTGTCAAGCATTTAGAAATAGATGTAAGGCAACCCCAAGGGAGTACACTTATTTACAGTCTTGCTGCTGATTTAATTGTCAGAACATGCTTTATAGTTCAGAAGGTGCCTGAAGACAGCAGGCAAATAAGCTCGGTGCCCACAACCCGCAGAGATCACGTGGCTCTCCCTAGTTTTAAAAAGTATAGCTTTTCAGTACTCTTTGCCATGCGAATTTGCTTTGGAGGTGATTCATAAATAGGATGCAGTCCAATTAGCACAATGTAATATGCAAATAACATCTTTAATTAGTATGCATTTCATAGAATCGTAGAATTGCAGAGTTGGAAGGGATCCCAAGGGTCATCCAGTCCAACCCTCCGCAATGCAGGAATCTCAACAAAAGCATCCATGACAGTTGACCATCTGAACTCTGCTTAAAAACCTCCAAGGAAGGAGAGTCCACCACCTCTCATTGGACTGTATTCCACTGTCGAACAAATCTTACTGTCAGAAAGTCCTTCCAGAATCTCATTTCTTGCAATTTGAAGCCATTGGTTTGGGTTCTAGCCTCCAGAGCAGGAGAAAAAAAAGCTTGCTCCAACCTCCATGTGACAGACCTTTAGATATCTGAAGATGCCTGTCATATCTCCTTGCAGTCTCCTCATTTCCAGGCTAAACATACCCAGTTCCTTCAATCATTCTCCACAATTTTATGATGTTTCAATGATTTCTATTTTTGTTTACAGCACCACATGAAAAATAAATGAAAATTATATTTCCCTCACCAGAAGAATCTCCTGAATTATACTCAGCTCAGGGTGGTCTGATGGGTGGCAGCAAACTCTGGCTCCAACTACACACACAGTTGTTGTTGTTTTTTTAAAAAAACAATCTCAGTGTAATAGTGAATTCCATAACTGTCATTAAAAAACTATATACCAGTTTATCAACAAAGAAGCACTCGATACCTTTAAGGCACATTGAAAGCACATTCTTTCCTACAAAGAATTCTGGGTAGTTTACCTCTCACAGAGTTACATATCCCAGCAGCCCTTAGGAAACTACAGTGCCCAGAATTCTTTGAGGGTAAATATGTTTCAAAAGTGCTTTAAAGTTATAGTGTGTACGTAGCCAAAGTGTCAGGGATGTGCATCTTGAGCCTAATAAGCACATTTATGAGGAATTTGCATTGAAATGAAAGGGCTTGTTTCTAAGCAAATGCATTTGGGAATCAGACGGATGGTGTCAAATCATTTAGCTCCATTGATCTGAGAGACATTTCCCTAGCGAGCTCATATTTTTAAGGAGACGTCTTGAGTTCAATCCCATTCAGAGTAAAGTAGTGCTTCATAATGGGAGGCATCAATAGCACAGGATGTTTAGTTTCAAGGAAGAAAAAGGAAATGTGCATGTACTGACAAGATGAATGAGGAAGCCAATGTGAGAGGTTAGACTTGGACTGTGATTGGCTGAGATGTTTCCATTCCTGGTTAGACGTAACCATGCAGCCATTATGCAAATTGAAGTGCTCCGGTTGCATGATAATAAGTTCCAACTGAAAGGGGCTTGCATATTGCATGGAGGAAAGCAATAATTGTAATGACATTAGGTTAATCAGCCCCACATAGCCAATCAGGATGCAGAAATAAATGAAGCAGAAATAGCTTTACAGCTACCACCACACAGACGCCACACTCTCTCCACTGCTCTGACTTCTTGCCTTGCCTTGCTGTGTGTGTGTGTGTGTGTGTTTTAAAAGGTCTAGACTATAGAGTATCCACTTGTATACTAATTAAGATTAATGTGAATGTGAAAAGTTGTTGACACTGTAAAAGCTAGTAACCCAAGGCATCTTTGAGCAAAATGCTTTTCAAGTTAACTTAATTGAAATAATTGTAATACTATAAAAACAGAACAAAATGGAGTACATTGGCAAAGGCCAGCACAGCTTGGGGCTACTGCTTGAATTGTATTATCCTACTGAGTAATGATGTAGTGTGGCATTGCCATAAAGAGCACTATATATTGCTTAGCTTCAGTGGGAGGGAGATAATGTAACGATGGTTATACAGGAAGTCAAGTCAAAAGTTGATTGTGATTGGAAGCAAGTTTCTCTTCATTGTGCTTTCTTCAACCCCTTTCTTCATCGTTAGAAGTCATCATCATCATGTTTCTCTCCTTTTATTCAGTGTATCTAGCCATCTGTTACCTTATTTCTCTTGCACTACCTAAACATTTTCCTCCTCTGCTGCCATCCTGAAGAAAACATTTCATCCGGAGGAGTGGTTTGCATTGGAAGGAAATTTCTCATTGGTGTGAATGGTGGGATTGGATGCAGATTAGATGCCAGCTTGCTTAACTTTAGAGTGGTACCTTGGGTTAAGTACTTAATTCGTTCCGGAGGTCCGTACTTAACCTGAAACTGTATTTAACCTGAAGCACCACTTTAGCTAATGGGGCCTCCTGCTGCCGCCGTGCCGCTGGAGTACGATTTCTGTTCTCATCCTGAAGCAAAGTTCTTAACCTGGAGCATTATTTCTGGGTTAGCGGAGTCTGTAACCTCAAGCGTATGTAACCTCAAGCGTATGTAACCTGAGGTACCACTGTATTTAAAAGTTAAGGAAAAATCCACAATGATCACTCCAATGCTGTAAAACCTGTGAGGCTGCATCCATACTATAAGTGCTGTAAAAGTCATTTTGTTCGATCCCTCTGTTTACTTTGGAGCTGCAAGTTTACAGCTTGGAGTTCACAATTGGGGCAGGGGGAAGTGGTTCAGACTTTTGCCCCCGTGGTAAAATTTGTAGATCTGACACTTGGCCTCAGTCTAAAGGTATTTGTTGTAGAAATGGGGACTAGTGTTTCTCCAGACTCCCTGGAAACAGGCTTAGACAAATCTATTGCTGCTAGGGACCTGGGGAGTTAAGAAAGAGGTTCTACCATCAACTTTCCTTACCCTCAGTTTATCTCATGCACATGATAAGCTTGGGGAAA
This sequence comes from Podarcis tiliguerta, assembly GCF_965153285.1. NCBI lineage: Eukaryota > Metazoa > Chordata > Lepidosauria > Squamata > Lacertidae > Podarcis > Podarcis tiliguerta. Next base: position 32,089,716 of record NC_139542.1, on the reverse strand, counting down.
GAGAGAAAATGGTGGAGGCCTAATGATATTGAAGGGCCATGTGAATTTGGTTTACTTCTCTTGAAGCACATGACCCTGGGGTCCCTTCCAACTAATAATTCTGTGACTTTGAAATTTCTGGACTTTCTGTGGGAGTTCTTCAAGGAAGGCCTTGTCAATTACAAATTGAGCTGAGGCAAGCTCACTGCCCCACTGCCATCCTACGCAAAGGTAGGAGTCCATGTTTCCAGCATAGCATGGAGATCGTAAGATCTAATACAAGTGTGATATTTCTTCCAGTTCCATACTTCATGTGACACTTTTCAGCATATATTAAATCTGTTCAATTCCTGATTTTTCCAGGATAAAGTACAATATTGTGTGCTTCAAACAAAGCAAAACTTACAAAACATTTATATAGTCTCTCTGCTTCTCACAGCAATCAAAGCATTCTGAGTGGTTGTTTCCTTCCATTTAGTTCCTGACTTTTTTTCTACTATGTAGCCCAAGATGGCATACATTGAGCAGATGCAGACGGGATTAGTTCTTTAACTTGATAGTCCTTTAGGAGGCATACTGGAAGATGCTCTGGAAAGCTCTATACCACATTCTGAGTTTGCAGTTGCTGGTTTACTTTCTTTTCTTTTCTTCTTTTTATTGTTTTTATTAAGAATTTCCAAACAAATATTTTGTAAATACATCTATACACACACACACACCATAAGGGCAATAATAGTTAATAATGTTGCTATTATATTCACATAATGAATATAAGGTATCAGCATACTAAAGCTGATAAGTAAAAGCTTAAGGGTCAAATGAGGAGAAGAAGTATTATGGATGTTTTTCTTCTGGCCAAGGTGAGTATAGAACAAGTTACTTGTTCCAGATATCCATAGCTGCTGGAAGATGCAACTGCAAGTTTGCCTGTTGCAAAAGAGTTAAATACTGAAAGCTTTACTGAAAAAGGAGACAGGAACACCTCCTCAGAACTGGACATTTCAGCACCCAGTGGGCACAACAGAAAAAATATTGTTCCTAGTAAATTCAACCTAAAGTCTAGAGTGGGAATTCACTGACAGATTTCAACACTGATCCAATTTTTAGAATAAGGCATACTCACATTGTATCTGGTCTGATCCCTATTATCTGATCACAGGAAAGCTCCAAGCCATGCTGGTCATCTGCAAAAGTGACTTAAAATGTTAGCATGAGGTATACTGTATTTGGCTACAGAAAATGTGGTTTATGGCTGAGTAGAGATGTATAGGATTGCACTGTAAAGCAGTGATCCAAGAAAGCCATCATGGAGACTTCCCCACACTTTAATACTAACAAGGTTTTGTTTTTCTTTTCCTTCATCGGTTGCAGTCGTGCTTCTAAACAATGATTCCTGAAGCCCAAGGGGGTTTGTGTTTGTTTATTGCATTACATTTCTATCAAAACTGCAATATTCTGTGTTTCTCTTCCTCTAAACTTGCTGCTGCGTCAGGGACTCTTGCTCAGCATGCCAGTAGGAGTGACTGCCCAAAAGCACAACTTGTAGCAGCAGAGCCAATTTATTTTTTCTTCCATGTTGATTTAGACTGTAGCAAAGTGAAATGAACATTATAGGAGGAAATCTCAAGTTGCTTTGTTGGTATATTTATTTTCATTCTACAGTTGTCTCACCAAAGTTTAGAGCCTTTCTCAAAATTCTAGGCCTGAAACAAGCACCAGACATTTGCCAAATTTGCCAGTTATGTCATCCAGTTCTCAAATAAACAATGGCAAATTTGCCTCTTGACTGACAGGTGTCAAAAATGAAATCACAGAAACATCAAATGTCAAAAATGGTCTACCACTGTATGCTTTCTACCAATTGCTATCAGATAAAAATAACATTACATGTCAACTACTAAATACTGTAAAATACTGAATGCTATTACATGCAAACTATCAGATGCAGTTTTATAGGAAGAGTGTTCAATTATTCTTTTAAATTTACCACATTCCATAATATCAGACAAGCTACCCTAAAAGGCAGCTGATCTGTCATTCTCTTCCTCAGTGATGTGCAGCTACAAGGAAATAGTGGCATACTTCACAGTGGACCTCCTAGAACATCTCCCAGAATCCTCTACACATTTTCATTCTTCTGACACCTTGCTCAATTGCTACAACACAGGGGTCGCCCTATATCCTGTTCCCTTGAAACATCTGAAACATCTCAAAGGTGACCACCATTTCATCAAGCTCATAAACAGGCTCCCTTCTGAAATTCCCTTTGAAGAACAAGAACAACTGTGGCGTAATTTCTTTCCCACACCACTATACTAATGACAAGGTTGTTTTCTCCCTCTTTCATAACACTAGAACTCATGGACATCCAATGAAGTTGAATGTTGAAAGATACAGGACAGACAAAAAAGAAAGAAAGTACCTCCTTACACACTGCAAATGGAATTCATTTCCATAAGGGGTAATGATGGTCACCATCTTTAAAAGAGTATTGGACAACCTCATCGAGGATAAGTCTATCAATTTCTACTAGCCATGATAGCCATGCACTGTCTCCACAGTTGAATACCAGTTTGCTGGGAATCACAAGTGGGGAGAGTGTTGTTGCACTCAGGTCCTGCTTCTAGGCTTTCCATAGGCAACTGGTTGTCCACTGCATGAGAAGAGGATGCTGGACAAGATGGACCGCAACCTGACCCAGTAGATTTTGGGTTCTTGGGTTCTTTGATCCAGCAGAGGCTTCAGTTCAGAGAGAGGTGATTTTTGCAAACTTCCCCTTTCTCCTGCAGTCCCTACCACATTGTTCCCAAGTGGGCTCCCAACCCATTAGAGCAGATGGGGGGGCTGCAGAGGCAAGCAGGAATCAGTGGAAATTGCCCCATTTCTCTCTTTCTGCCAACAGAAGTTTCGACTGGATCAAAGGACCATACATAATGGTGGATTTCTCTTTAATTCTGACTGCAAGGTACTTTGAGGGCTGCATTCTTTTCTGGAGGAGCAGCATAAAATGGTGTCAGTAAACAAAAAAAATAAGCAAACACTGTAGCCACACCTACAACCTGAAGATAACATCAAAAAGCAACTGGAAACCGCATACAATGAAATGTTTTATTGGCAATTTTCATGAAAACACTACACTCTCCTTTGAAAATATCGACTTGATACTGTGCATTTACGTTATGGATCATTTTAAGTGTGTGGTTGAGATATGCCTATTATTCTTCAATAAATGTATGGTGAAAGAGACTAGAAAATGTTTTGTTTTTTTAAGTGATACATTATTGTACAATAAAGATTTAGCCTAGTGCTCTGGGAAGAACCTGGCAGTTATGGAAACAACAGTTTGCATTTAAAGGTGAGCCTGCCTTGTTTGCACTTTCTTCAGCCTCAACCCCCAAAATAAGGCAATGAAAGGACTCATAATCAATTGCATGCATGAATTGCACTTTGAAAAATAATGAAGGGAGAGCCATTGTATGAAGAAGGGTCATGGCTCAGTGGCAGAACACATGACTTGCATGCAGAAAGTTGCCCCTAGGCAGATCTGATATGGAGTTAGGGTGGCTTTGTGTCCTGCCTTATGGAAGACAGTGCACTTTGGTAAGCAGTTGTTGATTTGATGGGCCAGGGGTCAGCACACTTTTTCAGCAGAGGGTGGGTCCACTGTCCCTCAGACCTTGTGGAGGGCCGGACTATATTTTTTGGGGGAAATGAACTACCGGTAATTCCTATGCCCCACAAATAACCCAGAGATGCATTTTAAACAAAAGCACACATTCTACTCATGTAGAAACACCAGGCAGGCTCCACAAATAACCCAGGAGATGCATTTTAAATAAAAGGACACATTCTACTCATGTAAAAACACGCTGATTCCTAGACTGCCCAGGGGCTGGATTTAGAAGGCAATTGGGCTGGATCTGGGCCATGGGCCTTAGTTTGCCTACCCATAGGCTATCCTGTCCAAGTCTGGTTGAAAAATGAAGAGCCTCAAAAGGGGACAGTAAAGCCTTGAAATAGCCTAGCAACCATTAGCAGACTGAACACGCATTAGTCAATGATGGCCACCAACTTGGATGGCTCTCAAAGAAGATTGAACAATTTCATGGAGAATAAGGCTATCAGTGGCTACTAGCAATGATGGCTATACACTGCCTCCACAGATGAAGGCAGCAATGCTTCTGAATGCACAAGCAGGGAGAGTGAAGTTGCACTCAGACCTTGATTTCAGGCTTCCCGTAAGCAACTGGTGTTGTAGAAGAGCAGAGCAAGCATTGGCGAGATACGTATGTGTTTGTGTATATATGCACACACAACAAACAGAGCATATCATAGAAACATAAGTATGAACAATGGACTTACTTATATGTGATTGTTCCAAGGAAATGTTTGGCTGGTAGTAATTAGGTACACGGTAAACCACATGGCCCATGTAGGACTCATGTAAAATGTATTTAATCCCATCCACACATCTCTAGGGCTTCTGCCCAAGTTGATCCCTTCCTCATCTTCATGGCAAATTGGCATGGTGGTGAGATTAAAGATCTTTGCAAACCAAAGGGTTATTGTACTTTGCTATCCACCCACGACAGTTATGGGAGCTGTTGTCCTTCAGATATTGTTGGTCTACAACTCACGTTATTCCTGGACTGAATGTGGATCACCCCAATCCTAATTTGACCCTCTAGTAACAATACCATGCTGGAAATATCCTGTGTAGCCAGTATATTCTCATAGCTGACATATAACAAGAAATAATTGAATAGAACTTGGGGAGAAGATAAGCTAAGAAGACACCATTCCATGATTTTAGCAACACAGATTCAAACAGCCAATATCTAGATTGCCCAGTCCTGTCATATTTATACTGATGCTATATTGTCCAGGAATTACAGTAGGGATACCTTTACCTATTATTTTTCAAGCATCATTTTCTGGTTCCTTATTTTTCAATCCACTCAAAAGAGCATATCTACTAATGGTGTTCTTTTAAATAGCAAAAAGAGATAATGGTTTATTATTTAAGTAGACCAAAGCACAGGCAGTTATAGTTTGGAAACATTTCTTGCTCTTGTTTTGTTAGGAGACAGCAGCAATTTTAGTTGACATGGATTGTTGTGGCCCATGGAGCTGGAAAGATGTATTCCGCAAAATGTGCATATACAGTTAATAGCAGGATACAGCTGGATTATAAAATGCCATTGCTGTTCGTTATTAATAGAAGAAATAAAATAATAGCTTTATTTATTTGCAATATGTTTCTCCCACTTCTGTGCACAAAAAGAAAAGATGTCCAAAGTAGCTGCAATCATGAAAACAACTGTTCAAGAACAAATAGCTACAAAAATAATGTACAGCAGAGCAATAAAGAAATAACTCCACACAGGGCGGCTGCTTGTGTATCACCAAAATAAAAGAAAATACATCAGCATAAAGGAGGACAAAAGAAAACATAGGTTTACATAAAATGTGCATATGGTAATTTCTATGTATAGATGCACATTTAAAAATGTTATCCCATTGTAGTGAAGATTGTCCTCAGATGGCCAGCATGTCTGCTACGGAGGGGGAAGAAATTCAGTGCCGCTTGCATTTAAAGGCAAACTCACCTCATTTGCACCTTATTTAGTTCTTCAGCTAAATGATGTGCACAAAAATGCATACCCTAGAATAAACTCTGCATAAAAAGGAATAAAAAGGTAAAGGACCCCTGACAGTTAAGTCCAGTCGAGAACAACTCTGGCGCTCATCTCGCTTTACTGGCTGAGGGAGCCGATGTTTGTCCACAGAAAGTTTTTCCAGGTCATGCGGCCAGCATGACTAAGCCGCTTCTGGTGCAACGGAACACCAAGACCAGAGCAGCACATGGAAACACCGTTTACCTTCCCACCGGAGTGGTACCTATTTATCTACTTGCACTTTGACATGCTTTCGAACTGCTAGGTTGGCAGGAGCTGGGACCGAGCAACGGGAGCTCACCCTAAGGCTCAGTGCCACCCGCGTCCCTAAAAAGGCATATATCAGTGAAAATTGCACACAAGCATGTGCATATTATGAGAGACTTGCACTCAAACCCTGATGTTTCTTTTTTTAAAAAAAGAATGCAAACTGATGTGGAAAAGTGGAGAATTAAAGACTGGAAAGATAAGAAACTGAAATGGATAGATTTGCACATCCATCATGCCTACTCAGTCTGCTATTGATTGTTAGGCCACTTCAAGGTCCTACTCTCCCTTTTTAAGGCTCTTCATCTTTTAACCAGGACAGCCCATCAAATCAAAGACTGGTTATCAAAGAGAAGTGTATTCTGTAAGGTAGGACACAATGCCACTCCAGCTCCATGTCAGATTGGCTATGGGGCAATTCTTGAAGCATCGGCTCTCCCTTATTTTTCTAACCGCAACTCATGCCTGCAATGGAGTTCTTTCATTGCCTTATCTTTGGGGGTGAGGCTTGAGGAATAAAAACAGAATTGAGCTTTAAAAGGCCGAAAAACATACTCCTGGTTCTGCTGTTACAATTTAGAAGCTGATCGGCACTGTGCACAGTCATCTTCAGCTGCAAACGTATCCAAGTAGTTTCCTTGGCCCTATCCAAGGAGAGAGGACTAGGTATGTTTGACAGCAGAGGAGAGAGAATTGCCTGTGTGGGGATGCAGCTCCATCACTACTCTGACTCCTTTTTTATGCCTGTCTCTCTACATATCCTTAAGCTTCAGAACTGGGATTACTCGGGACTGAACAAGTTGTGATCAGGTCTCCTGGGAAAGAAGGGAGATTGAATGATTGACAGTTGAATCGGCAGCACATTCTTTCCCCCATGTATTGCAAAGGCAGGGCTGGCCAGCCTTGCTCTGCGGAAGGAGAAACCACTGTGACCCCCTGTTTTTGTAAAAAAAAAATATAATATCTGTTATGCACTCTAAAAACGGCTCTCTTCTGTTGTGGCTTAGGCACTCTCCTGCAAACTGAGATGTATGATAACATTTTATAGCTAAGCTCCTTTAGGATAGAGCCTGTCACAACAGCAGCTCCTGAGTTAAGAGGATGCCTTAAAGGCACAACTGCTGCCCGAGCCATGTCACCACTTATATACTCTTTGCCGCTGCAAGTATATGGATAGCTGGAACTTGGTACATGTTGCCCGTTGGGATATTTTTAGACGATTTTCATGCAAAAGTGGCAACGTGTTTCTACTTCGGAAGCCGAGCAATGCGCTGGGAGGAGAAAGAAAGCATGCTCAATTTACAAGCAAACTATGCTAATGCCTGCTCCGTGGAAAGGGAAAATACAGCAAAAAAAATGTATCCATTTTTAAAAATCTGTTCTGAATGGGAAGATCAGGAAGTCCTGAGGTGATCTGCTGAATAAATGCCAACCACATAGGTGAAAGCTGCCCAGTGGCCACTTTCAATTACGCTTTCACTTTCTGCATTCACAACACGCAATTAAAGGATCCCACAATAATTCTTTGCACAAATCAATGCATCAACTCTCAAACCCTCCCCCAAAATGACTATTCAGAGTTATGAACCCAAGTGCATATTGGGGAAAATATGCCTTGACAGAAGTGTTTTATTTTGTTTTGTTTTTAAAATCTTTTAATTTTGTTACATATAACAATACAAATGTTTGTGAGATACAGAAGCAAACAATAGCTTGCCTGTTTGACATCATATGTTCAACAACTTAAGAAAAAAATGATGCAGAGTGGGGAAATGGTTATTGCAGAGAGATGAAAATAATGCTGCAGATAATAAGATCATGATTTCCTGCAAGCACAATGAAGCAGTCAATAAGTCCTAGAATACCATCAAATCCAGGGGGGGAAAATACTTTGCAGGAACTTGTCAGCCACATGCTTGTCTTTTGACATAAGTCATGAGCAACTACCAGGTAGCTGCAAAGTCCATCGGTTTGGCTTTACCCCTGGAAACGTGTAAAGAATAAGTGAGTTTTTTTCAGATACAGATACAGTGGTACCTCGGGTTACGAACCGTCCTGCTTCAGGTTATGAACTCCACAAACCCAGAAGTGCTCCAGGTTGCAAACTTTGCCCTGGGATATGAATGTAATCCATTTCTGGGGCCACGGGAGGCCTATGTAGGGAATGCGCACCTCTAGTTAAGAATGCTTCGGATTAAGAACGGACTTCTGGAATGAATTAAGTTCATAACCTGAGGCACCACTGTATATAAGACTTTCTTAAACCAAGTATCAAGGGGAAATGCCAAGGTAGCCATCCAATTTGGGCAATGGTTAGTGGCGGGAATAGAATACATTTTTAAAAGAAGCCAGACTCAGCACTGGGAACTGTTTGTGATATAGATCAAAGGAATAAGATGAGGGTGGCCCTGCAAATCAGTGGCTCTTCATGAGCCCAGATGGCGTATTATTTTGTGTGCACAGTTCCTTTGAAGCATAAGGAGACAGGCAGGGGGAAAGATAACTTTAAACCTTGATCCATAGTAGTCTGTTTTATTATGATGTCTTCCGTCAATGCCTTAATGGCTATACTTTGCTATTTTTAAGTCAGGACTTGGCAGAAGAAGCTGCTCCTGCAGAGGCAGTTGATTTCCAGTTGAACATTATGGTGCACAGCTGATAGTTCAGTGAATGAACCTGGAGTGTGGGGGAAGTTATCATTCCCCTATTCCCTCAGGACACTCCCTATTGTGCCTTCAGACTACATAATGCATGCTACTCCCACATCAGGTTGGGTTAACGATGTGGATCAGCCAGGCCAAAAATATCCCAGGTGTCTGAGCTGTTGGTGACTGATGCATCCCTGCAAGGCATCTAGTTACTGACACCCCAGGGCCACTAGGAAAGCGCCCACTACTAAAATCTAACCAAATGTAAATTCAGTGATCTATACTCTATACAGGTTGACAGCAATGACTAGTTGGTAGAGTCAATACAGTCTCATCCTTTAAGCTGCTGTATCAGAAATACAGCTTTTCTGATAGCTTCAGAAACAGCTGAGAGTATTTGAAGAATATAAAGGATGAGATAAATTCTTGGAGAATATGCCATTTATTAGCCATGACAGCTAAAAGGAACTTTTGTGCACAGAGGCAATAGATATCAAAAACAGCATGCGAAGGCTGCAGCTGAACCATAGGAAAGCAGACACTATTATGCATGGCTTCTGATCAGAGCATCTAGGCATCTGTCTGACTGGCTACAAGCATGACTGCTGGGCAGTGCTACATCTCTCTTAGATCACAATGTCGCTGCTCATTTCTACCAGGTGGAATCTGGTTTGAAATGATTTTAACTTTCCCCAAAGAACCTGGGGAGTGGTAGTTGATGAAGCTGTAGTATGCAAAGGAGTGCTAAATTCCCATTAGAGATCCCACAGGGCTAAATAAGAAGTTATGTTTACTGTGTGAATGCAAGTAAGGCACATAATTTTTAAATAGCAGCCGTAGAACAGCAAGAGATGGAGAGGCAGAATTTAGCCCTTTCTTTCACTGATTGGGTCCTGATGAAAATCCCACCACCAGCTCAATGAACAATTTCCCCCCAAACTGCTATTTACATTGTAAAAAGCATGCATGTTTAATTGCAGTTATGCAATTAATCTCACATCTAATTTAAGCCATTTTAAAATTATAAATCCAGAGACTTCCTTGTTTGGGAACCATGGTCTAGATTACTGTTTATTGAGCAGTCATCATGGCTGGCTTGAACAAAGCAGAGGTTATACAAGGCCTATTCCTTACTTATCATTCATTTGGATTTGTTTGAGGGGAAGTTATATGTCTTTCTGACAATCAATTGTTATCCCAGCCATTTTAGTGTAGTTCTCCATCACTTTCCTAACTACAGAAGTCCACTGTTTGGATAGAGAAAAAAAGGAATTTGTTGTAGCAAAGCCCTCTAATGCGCCTTAACTGCAGAAAGATAAATATCCATTATATGATTTGATCTCTCCTGTGAAATAGTGACAGTATGGAGGCAATCCATAACAATGAAACAAGTATGAAACTGGTTTAAACGTGTAGCATCAACATGCCCTTCCTTGTTTGTTCTTGCATTTCAGATACTGGAGCAGAAAACATTGCAAGAGCATCATAGTGTGTGCTGGGTCTTTCCCTAGATGAGACAAGGACCATCTAGTCTAGCATCCAGTTCTCACTTTTGGCCAACAAGACCCAGAAAGTGGGACCTGAATCCAAGAGCACTCTTCCTACCTATTGTTCCGAACAGCTGGTATTCAGAGACATACTGCTTCCAACTATTGAAGAAGAACATGACCTTTGTGGCTAATAGTAGCCTTTAACCTCACTGACTTAGTTTAATCCTCTTTTAAAGCTTGAGAGCCATCACTATGTCTTGGGGAATCAAATTCTATGATTTAACAGTGCACTGGGTGAAGTAGTACCGTACTTTCTTTGTCTGTCCTGAATCTTTCAACATTCAGTCCACAAGTTCTAGTACTATGAGAGGGGGTGGACTTTTCTCAAGCAACTTTATCACTTCACGCACAGTTTTATTCATGACATTGTCTGCCCAGTTTCCTTTCTTTGAGTATCCCACATCCTTTCTTGCTTACTTAAGTTTCAATGCCTTTGTGCTGCACATCTGCCTGTGGTGGATGCTACGGATGGTGACTTCTCTTCAGAGATATGCGGCAGTTCATGCTAGCTTTACAGTATTGTTCTCAGGAGCTCATATAGCACCACTTTCCTGGCTGTTTGTTCTTTCTCTCTCTCTCTCTGTCTTCACTTCTCAAAATATATCTGCATTGTCCTGCATTTTATCTGTGTCTGTTTTATTATTTGAATGCAAAACACCGAATAGTTTTGTCTTTTCTTGTTTGTTTTCAGTAAATGCTGAAATGTTGTGCACCAATAATTCTTTGAATTTCTTCTTTTAAACCTAGTGGACTATCATTGGAACACACTCAGAAAATAAATGGGACACCACTGATATACTTACAAAGTTTTGTTCCATAATGTCAGAGGTGGAGGACCTCTGGCCCAGTGGAAAAGGTGGACCTCCAAGCCTCTATATCTGGTCCTCAGAACTCTTCCTACATCATACCGCCTCCCCAGCCACACTGCCTCTCCCAAGACCACATCCCATTATTGGCCCAATAGCAACAGAAACTTTATTCGCCTCAGCCGATGGCCATAGTAACAAGAGAACATTACAATATACAAGGAAGTAAATGGAAATTAAATATAAAAACACAGTTTAGGGTCATGAATCAACGGTCAGATAATGGAACTTATTCTGATTGGATTGGCCCAATTTTGCATCTGGCATGAGCGGTTTTGACTAGCTGGAATGTGTCCTTGATTTCTGATAATGCCTCTTGCTTGCCTGAATGGAGGACAAGGAGAGGTTTGTGGGTCTATTCACTATTAAATATAAATTTAACTATCAAATATAAACCTTCACCAGTGATGCAGGTTACAGAAGAGGGAGGCAGAAGTATGTCGTTTGGGTGGGATGCATGGGGTGCAGCACACAAAGCCCTGAAGCTGCAAGGCAGAGTGAAGTGGCATGAAAAGGGCTTTGTAACAGCCTTGATTCTGAGTGAGGCAAAACAAAGAGCCTTTTAGGTGAAGAGTCTGTGTGCTCCACCCCTCATGCCCCCCCATGACACAATTCTGTGCCTCCCTTCGTGCTCTTCCTCCTCCTTCTGTGGAGGGGAAAGAGAGGGAAGCAGCCCCAGACTGGTGGCAGTGGCCTTAGCATGGCGGGAGTCTTGCCCCAAGAAGAATATTATTTGGGGAGGCACAACAGGCCTGAGACCCCTACAGTTGGCGCCTATGAAATCTGCCCTTTTGTCCTCAACATTGCCCCCCCCTAAAAAAAACCCCACATTTTATTGGATGGGAACGAAGGAACCTGCTTCCTTAGAGTTGGCATCTATGAGCCAAAACGTGACAGATTTTTTATAGATACCTAATACCCTTTAGGTGTAGATTTTCTTAAACGCAAAACAAAACTTTAAAAAAGAGACTAAACAGCCTGATCTGAAATATATTTATGCAGAAGTCCCAGTGTGTTTTCAGTAGATTTTACTTCCTAGTAAACAGCCCTAGGATTGCAGTGTTAAATGTGACTTCTAATAATATCTCCCATTCTCAAATGCCTTTGTTAGTTTCGCTGCTCAGTGAGGTGGAAATATCCCTGCAGATGGTCTTTACAAAGAATGAAAGCACTGAAGCAGCTCTGAGGTGCTTGAGCTTCGTCAATTGCATATGTTGCCTGATTAGTGAGTGTATCTAGCAGATACATATTCAAATAGTGTCATTTATCCCTCCCAGAGAGCTGTGCACTGGATGACACCAATGGGTTCTCATGCCATCATTGCTTTAACTAAGCAGAAAGTTAGCCTCCACAGTGCACAAATCTTTCAGTAATTTCCTGTAATTCAGCCTGGTGGCACTGGCATTTGGGAGAAAACAGCTGAAAACGAGATGAGACACAATGGTATGGGTGAACTGTAATGTACTAACTGTTTACAAAAGAGCTGCAGCTGAAACAGGGATGGGTCGTCACTCTCATTATAATTGGTATTGAGTAAGGTGGCGCTGTGGGTTAAACCACAGAGCCTAGGACTTGCCGATCAGAAGGTCGGCGGTTTGAATCCCCGCGCTGGGGTGAGCTCCCGTTGCTCGGTCCCTGCTCCTGCCCACCTAGCAGTTCGAAAGCACGTAAAGTGCAAGTAGATAAATAGGTACTGCTTCAGTGGGAAGGTAAACGGTGTTTCCGTGTGCTGCTCTGGTTCGCCAGTCATGCTGGCCACATGACCCAGAAGCTGTACACCGGCTCTCTCGGCTAATAAAGCGAGATGAGCACCGCAACCCCAGAATTGGTCACGACTGGACCTAATGGTCAGGGGTCCCTTTATTTTTTTAAGGTAAACCAAGCTTGGTCTCTGAGTCTGGAGAAGTTATGACTACACTTTCCCCAGAAGCCACAACTTCTCAGGCAATGAAGGGGCCTTCCTGAGTCATCCTCTGTAGGCCCCACATCTCTAGCTTGGTGGCCATGATTGACACCAAAGGGAACCCTTACTCTGCTCCCCCCACATCCCAAAGCCTTGAAGGGCAAGCCTCCTTAAAGGTGCCCCAGATTCTGTTTCTCCAAACGATGCCCAAATTGTCACCATATTAGCCTACAGCAGCTGCTCAGATCTGATTGCTATCAACAAATATAAAAAAAGATGAAAAATCCTGCAAACATAGGCCAGTACTGCTCATGAACCAATTTTTTCTCCTCAGCACAGAGTGACCAGTGAGCCTATACTACTACCATGGGAGGTTCAGCAGACTCAGGAAAACTGGAGAGATGGGGCCATGGGGTGGCATAGAATCAGGGCCAGCCCACCCATGAGGCAAGGTGAGGTGATCACATCAGGTGGCAGGATCCACAGGGGCAGCAGATCCAACCTCTAAGGAACACATTGCCTGCTGCTGCTGCTGCTGCTGCTGCTGCTGCCGCTGCTGCTGCCACAGTCACTGCCACAATGGCAAGCAACAGATGCAGTGTGCTCCTTGAAGACTGGATCTGACACCTCCTTGGCATTCCCCAATGCTGCCTCTATAGCAGTGTCTTGATGAATTGGAGGTGCTGCTCATCGTCTCCCATCCTTGTTCCCATTTAGATCTTTAATCTCCATTCCACTTGTTCCTGATGTAGTTTTTCAATCACCCCTTCCCAGGTGGAGGGGATCATTTTTTGGTTTGCCTCAGGTGCCAAAAATGTCTTGTGTCGGCCCTGCATGGAATTACAACTTAGCCACACTTTTGCTTGACCTATATTTTGATTATTGCGTGAACCAATTAATTTCCCTGGGTCCGAGAGCTTTCCTTATCATTCCATGGTTGTGCCTTGTGAAAATCCAGTCTTATCCGCTGAATTGAAGGTCCATTAGGCAAAATCTCTCTTTGGATTTTCCACATATAGGTTCTGATTTAGCAGGTAAGATTGGATTTTCACATTGAACAATGAGAAAACCTCTCTGATCCAAGAGAGATTTATAGAGAGACAATGTGGTCAAAATATGAGTCAAGTGGAAGAGCCCCTCCTCAAGCCCCTTTCTTCACAGGTGCGTATTGGCATTACATACATCTGCATGTTTCCTCAACATGGCTTGTTCATGGGTACACAGACACACCCTGATACATGCAACTTAACCCTCGCCTTTCACTGTGGTTTGTGGATGGGAAAGAGGGTAGCCTGCATTCTTCTCGTGCTCTTTCTCTCATGCACACTTTACTTTATAAACATCGAACTGTGAACCCAAGCTTAGTCAAAATTAGGCTGCGTGCATGACTTCCCCCAAAGAATCCTGAGAATTGTTGTTTGTTAAGGGTGCTTGGAATTGTCGTTCTGTGGAGAATAGACTATAGTTCCCAGGATTCTTTGGAGACAGCAGTGTGCTTTCAATGCATTATGTGTACACAGCCACAGCATATGCCCATTCAAATTTATAGAACGTATGCTAGTTATTGCCTAATTTAGCCCCACTGTTTTCAATGGCATAGTTATAACCACTTTTGTTTTCAATATTTTAAACAATGAGTTTTTTCCTGATATTTTGTGCATGTGGATTCTCTTTAAAATAGGAACCGTAAGTTAGAATGTATTTGTTCTTTGTTATTCTTCTCCAGCCTCCCAAACTTACTAATGCATCTAAGTGGATACTTCCCCTGTGACCCATATACAACCACCATTTTCAAACATAACCATATAAAATGTTCACTGCAGAAGAAAGATGTATAAGTTTGTATAATGTTACTTAAGACTATACCTCCTACAAACAGCAAATGCATAGGTTAAGAGAATAGAGCGATTCAAATGGATTTCAAGAGCTCTCTGTGTCAACCGTCAATATAAATCCAAAAATGCTACTGTTGACAGTAATAGCAAGGTATTTTTTATAGAAATAATGCACCAGGGCTTTGGGCATGCCACTTTCAGCAAATATAACTATACATTCTTAAATAACTTCAAATTCACATTACTGTTTAGGATTGCCATGGGATACACGCACCAAATAAAAACATACTTTAAAGCATGTGAAGGATGAAGTTCACATTTTATTCATAGCAAGCAGTCGGCTCCCATCATGAGATTTTGTTAAAAGCTTTGCCAAATCTGTATCGGGTTGTTTATTTGTAAGAGCCAGAACAAAGGATAAGAGAGAATATTTGATAAAGACTGAATGTCAACTACAAATGTTTCAGGAAAAGCTCCCGAGCCTACTAGAAAAGGAACATTTTGATGGCTGCCTAACTCACATATGATATGTGAACCGCCCTGAGACTTCCAGGTATAGGGTGCTATATAAATTCAATAAATAACAATAAAATAATTTATAAACAGCAGAGAGAGAAAGATCATGAGATCAGTTGGTGATAGTGGTTCTCTCTTTCCACCAAGGCTTTTCTGCTTCATTATGTGATGCCATTCCATGATCCAAGCCTAAACCCCTGGATTAATTCCATCCCAGGACTTCTGTTACTCCGGAAAGACAAGAGCCATTCCATTGTTAATTGACATGCTAGCAGGAAAAGGGACTTTTGAGAAGTCCCTCACCCCTAATTTTCTATTTTTTATTTGTAGCCAGACATGCCAAGACTTCCACTTGACTTGGAACCCAGATTGTGCAGGGCTCTTGGTCATGAGGAAGTCTTCACAAGGACAGTTTCACATGCAAAGGCTCTGATGCTACAGATGGTCATGATTTCCTTCTGAAGGCTAGACGTTGGGGCTAATTGGCACAACCCCAGTCCTGTGCTGAGAGTTAATGTGGACTTGAACTAAAAGAGATTCTAGAAAGAAGAATAAGAGATTGCTCACGGTTGTATGGAGGAAAGGAACCCAAGCATCAAACATTTACATCTGCATTCAGATTCTTTTTCCTAACGGTCCCAGGTCTTCTGACTACAGTACATTGTCTACTGCGTCATTTTCTGTGTGCAGAATTATTACACAAACACACACACATATGAAATTTTCCTATTAAAATTACATACTGAATACACTACAATTACTTGCACTGCAGGACAGTAGAGAGAAGGAGAGATACATTTCCATAAGTGCTTTGGAAACAAAGAAAAGTGGCAATGCATTCTGAACTGGTATATAAATTTATTGGTTTTTAAGATACTATATATTAGGATACTTTCGAGAGCCTCCCCAACTCTTTTTCAAGCACCTGCCGTTTCAACATTTCAATATTTTCTTTGGAACTGATAATTAGCATGCCAGTGCATAGCAGCAGTGACAGGTAAAATTATCCTTTAAGAGCATTAAAATATTCTCTGGATAAACTATTATATTAAAATATGTCTGAGCAGTATTTTTTTTTCCTTCTGGGTCATAAAATTATTACTTTTAGCCAGCAAAAATTACTATGAATTAAGTCATCATTTGTATTTTTTTATAATTTAGGTACAATATAGTCTTTGGGAAAGGAAAGTGCTTTAAAATAAAATCCCTTTGCCCTTTGAATGCCCTGCAAGCTTCAAAATATCGGCTGACAGACATCCAAATGGAGAAAAAGGATGTTTAGGTTTTTAAGGCATTGCAAAGCCAAGACATCTTCTTAGAATTATGTTTAAGCATGGCTTGGATTTAATAGCATGCATAAACAGGCTGCTTTCAGACAGTGACTCTGTTTGCCTCCCCCAATTTAGATTGTTATGTACTCAAAAGATATAGCACAGGAAAACTACTATCCATGAAGGTACTGTGACACATCATAAAGCATATTAGAGAGAAGGAAATTCTGAGGCCATGGTGAATTGAGTATTCTTATTCATGATGCTTGATTCTCACAGGACATATGGCACCTGTGCACAACCTCACTCACCTGTCGACATGATAGTCAAGGGGATCATGGCAGGACTAAGACAACATAAGAATTATTGAACCGAATCTACATTGTACATTGCTTTCTTAGATGCTGCCTTCCACCCTTCCTGGCTCAAGTGGGCATACAGGAAACAGGCGTGTAGATAAAGTCCAATGCCCCAGTCTGACAGCCACAATTGTCCTCTGAACCATTCTGGGCATATTTCCCAGAACCAAAAGCAGAACTAGATGAAAAGTTAGCAGACGATGCCAGATTTCATAGTTTCATGTTACTACTCACCACCACCACTGTGGGCATGCCTCCGCAGACATCTTTGCCTGCACCGCTTGGGAGAAGCCCCTCCCAGTGCATTCCTCATCTGGACACCCAGGAGACATACACATGTTTGGGGAGTCCGAGCCTGCATCCGAGTCCAGACTCCACTGCCCTCCTGTCAGCCCAGTGGACAATGCTATCCAGACATGCAGGGCAGATGGACCTAGGAATGAACAAAACAATATTAATAACTGCACCTCAGTGCCGCTTCCGCACATAACCCCTGTATTCATCAGACTTCCAGCGACCCAGATCCTTAATCCTGTCAATGGACAGGCCCAATGCGCAGCAGTAGTGGCCACACCAATACGGAAGGAATGAGGTGCTTAATCACTGGCCAGCAGGCCACATGCTGCAATTGCCTTATGCATCACTACAGCAAATTGATGCCTCTTTAACAAGGTCATGTCCTCATGAAGCAGGAAGGGACCATCCCCAGGTGGGCGAAGTGACAATATCTCTTGGCATCTTTCACTTGACAAGGGAGGTGCTTACCAGTGGCATGCAGCCTCTCTTGTCCAAAAAAAGATCTTAGGTAAGGAATGGTGGAACTCTGGCCCTGAACATATTGTTGACTACAATTCCCATCATCCTTAACAATTTTCTATGCTTACTGGCACTGATGTTGAAGTCCGGCAACACATGGAGGCACACAGGTTCTGTATACCTGTCTTTGACAGATCTGAGATCTTATAGATGGACTTGTTGGAGATTCAGCCTAGGACTATTATACATGCTAAGAATATGAGCTCTTTCTGTATCTGTCTGTCGGCCTGACTGTCTCCCTCTCCCTTTCTGAACGATGATAAAGATAAGATTGTTTTTCATACAGGATTACATACATGCTCACCAATGAAGCCTTTACCATTGAAGAACCACACGGAATCCTTTCACACCTGGAATTATGGCAACATGCTCCTGCTCACAGAACATGACTTCCAAACAGGTTGACATCTTCGCCTCTCTCATTTTGCAAAATCAATTATTGTTTTGTGTGATTACTACTTGAAGCCACTCCAGCCATTCACTTCTTCTACATAGACAATATCCAACACTGACACATTTTTCAATTTCAGTTTGCAGCATTTCAAGGCATCCTGGTGATTTGAAAGACATAGCACAAGATTAGATTTTTGGCTGTAATATGCCTTTGCCTAGGTGTCAGGGTCACGAAATAGCATGATATGCCTTTCAGAAGCATTGCTATACATCACAAAATGCTGCTGACTTTTTTATGCTGGCTTGCAATACATACAGTTTTTGTTCTACGTTGCACTTTTATACCATAATAGCCCTGAAAATGCTGCTAACATTTAATTAGGTAAGTAAATGATTACTATTGGAAATGGCAATGCAGATAGAGAACATCTGGGGCTTAGATGATTCAAATGCTTTTAAAGCAAACTTGTAACTCACACAGATTTCTTTACATTACATATATATATATATATATATATATGCTTTCGTAGATTTTCACGGGTACAGGAATGCAGGTTTTGGTGTCCTCGGGTGTCTTCCCGTGTAAAAGTTGGGGTGTCTAGGCGACGTTTCGACGAGGTCTCACTCGTCATCTTCAGGCTGGTGCTTTCGGCTTCTTGTTACTGGAACAGAGCAGGATCTCAGTGTTTGAGTTCCTATAAATACTGTTGAGGAGGTGTGGTGTATAGCCTCCAATGTTCTGGGCAGAGAGGAGGTTCCCAGGCTAGTGTGCCTTTTCTTCTTTTGTTCCTTAATTACTTGAGGGATATCTTGAGTGATTTCTTGAGTGATTTCCTGAATCCCACTTAGGTGGGTCATTAGGTGTGGATTAGTTGCTAAAGCCTTCGTGTCTTGAACTCTTGAACTTTGTGAAGAGTTTTTCTGAGAAGATGGCTGTACTGCACTTGGTTGTGCTCTGGCTTGGCTTCGTGTATAGGGGCGAGCTGTGGTTTTGTGGCCTGTGCCAGCCAGATCTGTGTAGGGATTGCAGGGGGGTGCAGCATCCGGAGGTGCCACCCTGGTTTGGCTACTGGATGGTGTCTGTAATTTATCTGTGGAGAGGGTCTGGGTTTGGGTCTGGTGTGGTTGATTGGTGATGGCGTTCTGTGTGCCTCTGGATCTGGTGTCAGATTTTGTGGGGAGGGCTAATTTCCAGATGTCTGGCAAGCGGGATGTGTCGTCACGCTTGTTCATGTTGTGAGGGTGTTTCTCTATCTCGATGGCTTCCATGATTATTCTCTTGTGGTGATGTTCCATGTTAAAGAGCAATTTGGAATCTGCAAAATTAATTTCGTGTCCTGTTTCTTTCATGTGTTGGAAAAGAGAGGAAGTTTTTTCTTCTTTTTTGACGGCATTCTTGTGTTCTGCGATACGTGCATTTATTCGTCTGTTTGTTTGTCCAATGTACGTGGCTGGGCAGACTTTGCAGGGTATTTCATAGACCCCTTGGTTTTCCAACTGAATTTTATCCTTGACCTGACCAACCACTGCCTAACCAACACGTACTTCATCCACAATGGACAAAGATACAAACAGATAGAAGGAGCACCTATGGGATCACCCCTCTCACCGGTCATCGCTAACCTGTACATGGAACACTTTGAAACCAATGCTTTAGACAAGTCAGAACACAAACCCAAACTTTGGCTCAGATATGTTGACGACACCTTTGTAATTTGGCCACACGGGAAGGAAAAACTGGATAGCTTCCTCACACATCTCAACAGCCTACACCCCAAAATACAATTCACTATGGAAATAGAAGCCAACAACCAACTTCCCTTCCTTGACGTCCTAATCTACAAAAAACCTGATGGCTCCCTAGGACACACTATCTACCGGAAAAAAACACACACCAACCGCTACTTACATGCACAATCACACCACCACCCTGCACAAATAAACTCCGTAGCCAAGACTCTCATCTCCAGAACCAAACGCCTGGCTGACGAAGACCACTTGACAACTGAGTTACAGAATCTCTCAAATGTGTTAATTGCCAATGGATACCAGCAAAACAGGGTTACGAAGCTAATCCAAAAAGAAACACCCCCCAAAAACCAAGACACAGAAGAAAACAATGGCATAGCCCTCCTTCCTTATATCAAGGGCACTACAGATAAAATTAGCAAAATCCTCCATAAACACAATATCAAAACAGCCTTTTGCACCAACCAAAAAATAGCCAATATCCTCAGAAACCCCAAGGATAAAATTCAGTTGGAAAACCAAGGGGTCTATGAAATACCCTGCAAAGTCTGCCCAGCCACGTACATTGGACAAACAAACAGACGAATAAATGCACGTATCGCAGAACACAAGAATGCCGTCAAAAAAGAAGAAAAAACTTCCTCTCTTTTCCAACACATGAAAGAAACAGGACACGAAATTAATTTTGCAGATTCCAAATTGCTCTTTAACATGGAACATCACCACAAGAGAATAATCATGGAAGCCATCGAGATAGAGAAACACCCTCACAACATGAACAAGCGTGACGACACATCCCGCTTGCCAGACATCTGGAAATTAGCCCTCCCCACAAAATCTGACACCAGATCCAGAGGCACACAGAACGCCATCACCAATCAACCACACCAGACCCAAACCCAGACCCTCTCCACAGATAAATTACAGACACCATCCAGTAGCCAAACCAGGGTGGCACCTCCGGATGCTGCACCCCCCTGCAATCCCTACACAGATCTGGCTGGCACAGGCCACAAAACCACAGCTCGCCCCTATACACGAAGCCAAGCCAGAGCACAACCAAGTGCAGTACAGCCATCTTCTCAGAAAAACTCTTCACAAAGTTCAAGAGTTCAAGACACGAAGGCTTTAGCAACTAATCCACACCTAATGACCCACCTAAGTGGGATTCAGGAAATCACTCAAGAAATCACTCAAGATATCCCTCAAGTAATTAAGGAACAAAAGAAGAAAAGGCACACTAGCCTGGGAACCTCCTCTCTGCCCAGAACATTGGAGGCTATACACCACACCTCCTCAACAGTATTTATAGGAACTCAAACACTGAGATCCTGCTCTGTTCCAGTAACAAGAAGCCGAAAGCACCAGCCTGAAGATGACGAGTGAGACCTCGTCGAAACGTCGCCTAGACACCCCAACTTTTACACGGGAAGACACCCGAGGACACCAAAACCTGCATATATATATATATATATATATATATATATATATATATATGAATTTATAGCAACCATTGCTTAATTTATACATAAAATATATAAACTGAACTGGTGAACAGCCTAGACTAATTAATTGGTTTTCTCATCATGAACTGCAAATTGAGAGCTTGGTTTCTTATGACAACCATATTTTTAATTCCAAACTTAAACAGAGGAACATTAAACAGAGGAAAGGGCAGAAGCAAATGAGATGGCACAGAATTAACAAAACTGCTAAAGGGGGTGCCAGTAATGGAACTGTTCATGTTTCAGCCTCATATACACACCTGAAGCTGCCTTAGAATGAAGGAGACCACTCTGAACTGAAGAGACTGACTTACGGGCCTTTCCTATAACCTCTCACCATACCAGTTAGCTGGAGATGGCCTCTGGACTTCCTGCACATGGAGCAGATGCTCTGCCACTGAGCTATGAACCTTTTCCCATCCTCTAAAGCTGCAGCCCCCATTCCAGATGTATGACAACCCTAGGCACAGGTCTCCTGCAGTTGGTTGTGACCTTCCTTCACACGCCGCACAGCCCACCTGGAGACCTGATTGCCACAAAGGCCATGTTCACACCATACATTGAAAGCACTATGATACCACTTTAAACACTTATGGCTTCCCCCAAAGAATTCTGGGAACTTTAACATGTTGCGAGTGCTGAGAGTTGTTAGTATACCTCTTTTCCCCTCCCAGAGCTACAATTCTCCGAGTTCTCAGTAAAGAAGGATTGACTGTTAAACCACATCTATGTAGCTTTCTAGTAAGGATTTCATTTTTTCAGATTTTCAGCTGACCATAGACACCCTTAATAAACTGCAGCTCCCATAATTATTTGGGGGAACCTATGGTGTTTTAGGGTTGCAGATGGCACTATGGTCTAAACCACTGAGCCTCTTGGGCTTGCCGATCAGAAAGTCGGCAGTTCGAATCCCCATGACGGGGTGAGCTCCCGTTGCTCGATCCCAGCTTCTGCCAACCTAGCAGTTTGAAAGCAAGCCAGTGCAAGTAGATAAATAGGTACCGCTCTGGCGGGAAGGTAAACGGTGTTTCGGCTCGCTGTTCTGGTCTCGGTGTTCCATTGTGCCAGAAGCGGCGTAGTCATGCTGACCACATAACCCAGAAAAACTGTCTGTGGACAAACGCCAGCTCCCTCGTCCAGTAAATCAAGATGAGTGCCACAACCCCAGAGTCGTCTGCAACTGGACTTAACTGTCAAGGGTCCTTACCTTTACCTTCTATGGTGCTTTAAGGTGGTAACATAGTGCTTTTAATGTAAGGGGTGAATGTGGCCAAAGTAAGAGAACATATGAGAAAACTACAGAGGGAGAAACACAACAAGGCATGGCTGCCTTTTCTCCCCCTTTTCTGCAAGATGGGTAAATGCTAAATGTTGATTCAGGAAAGGCAGCTACATGGAGTGCAGGAAACTGACTCCTTTGTTATGTGCAGAACTCTCAATAGAGCTAGTCAATGTACATTCCATCTTTGATGTGTGATAATTTTCAAAGGAGAGTTTGCATGGATTTATAGAGATAAGAAAATCAGAACTCTCCTCATTTAGTTTGCTACAAATCACATCAGCACCTACAGCTCTCTGTGATTATTTATCTGCAAGCGACAGCATGCATTGTTTATTACACAGCCTGCTCATGAGGTATATTGCATTTATGAATTATATCCCCAATTAACCAAAGCCATGGAAAGTGCATCAGTAACATATGCATGGTTAAAGCTTCTAATCTTCAGCCACATGGCTGCACAGTATATTTCAGGTCATGCTGAAACCTTGAAAGTGCTGCAACTAAGGGATGCTCATTGAAATTGGCCAATTCGGAGCTTTGTAACGCACCCAACAATTGGGAACACGGTAACAACTTGCGATTCTTGTACCTGTGATTCCTCTACTTGCGATTCCTGTACCTGTTGTCTTTCAGCCTATGACCAGACAGCTGTTGTACATCTGCTTCTGAGCAGAAACTCTGAGTAGTGGAGGCAGAAGGAAATGGAGTGGCCTGATCAGTAATGGTATTCAACCTTTCTGTTGAATAGACAGTGTTCAGTTAATCAGCCTGGGTAAGATTTCCTTAGGCCAATCATAGACAGTGGCTTTGACAGCTTTCTGATTCAAGAAATCCACTACTTACAACATCCTTGATAGAAAGTCATCTAGACTCTGCTTAACAATATCTAATGAAAGGGAGACCACCCACTTCTGGGGCATTCTTCCTAATGCTTATTCAAAATCATATTTCTTGTAATTTGAACCCATTGTGTCAGGTTTTACCTTCCAGAGCAAGAGAAACCAAATTTGCTCATAATCTATGGGACATCCCTTTAAATACCTGAAGATTTCCCCTCTTAATCACCTCTTTCCGAGGCTAAAAATACCCAGCTCCTTCAACCTTTTCTCACAGGATTTATCCATTTCCATCTTTATTACCCTCTTCTGGTCATGTTCTTGGGTCCATATCCTTTTTAAAGTAATCCAACCAGGAAAGAAAGATGCCTGTATGCTGATTTCAGGGAACCATATGCAATACAGAGGAGGCTACATTCACAACGTAGGTTGAAAGCACAAATATGCTACTATTAATATGCCTGCTATGTGGTGTTGTGGTTAAGAGCGGTAGATTTGTAATCTGGGGAACCGGGTTCGTGTTTCCGCTCCTCCACATGCAGCTGCTGGGTGACCTTGGGCTAGTCACACTTCTTTGAAGTCTCTCAGCCCCACTCACCTCACAGAGTGTTTGTTGTGGGGGAGGAAGGGAAAGGAGAATGTTAGCCGCTTTGAGACTCCTTCGGGTAGTGATAAAGTGGGATATCAAATCCAAACTCTTCTTCTTCTATTATAAATATTGCCAAAATCTCAATGTATAGTACTGAATATTGTCCTTCTGCCAGCAGGTGAAGACTGTTTTTTATTCTGACAGACCTATGGGAAATGACTGGGTTTTTTTAAAAAAAGAAAAGAAAAAGAAAATGGCTTTTAATAAAGTTGTTTTGTTGTTTTTCTTTTTATTATCTGTAATTTAATAGTTTCATTTTATGTTGTTTTAATTTTGTTACAGTTTAATTATGTTTAATGACTATCTGTTATATATTTTTAGCTTTTTGTACTTTAATCTCTCTGCTTTTAATTTGTGTAAACTACATTGAGTCCCAATCTAGGAGAATCACATTGAATAAAGAAGAATACCATTGGCCCCATTTCTGTTAGTCTTCCTATGTAAGTAAAATCCCACAGAAATTCTTTCAGATTACTAATTTAATATGCACAAGCACTAATTGGTTTGTATTCCAAGAGTGTGGTGAAAAGCTGCAGTCTTGTCCCCCCCCCTCCATTTTTTTAAATGTCAAACCTGAATCTTCAGTAGCATCCTTGCTATGTTAACACTTGGCAGAAATTCTGTAGTGTTCAAATAAGGTTTTAAGTCAAATATCTAGAAACAAATGAAAGCTAGAGTTGAGCAAACATCCTACTGTTTGCCTTGATAGTTCAGCCGCTTTCCCAATGATAAATGGTTATTCACAGACTAATGATAATTCTCTGAGCATGAATTCCCAACTTTTCCGCAGCGGAGTGGAAATTATTTTCTATTAACTCTGAAACGGCATCTGTTTCTTTTACGTCAGTTGCAAAGATCTCTAGAGGAGTAGGTTCAATGTCCTGCTGAAAAGATACGGTTCTGTCTCCTGCAGGGCGCCCCTCTGTACAAGTTATTACTCTCCCTGAGCACTTTGGGAGTAGGGTGACTTAAAAGTCTAGGGAAATTTTTTGCAGAGAGTAGCACTTCTGATGCAGAACTGAGGAAGAACAAAGGGATACAGTGAATACTAGGTGACTCTCGGGGGAATCCAGCAGCAGTGAGTAAGCTTAAGTGTAGCTAGTGAAGTACAGATGAGTGAGAAGCAGCAGAAGTTGAGATCTAGCTTCTAGATGCCCTTTACCTGGATTGTGGAAATGAGTTATTGACAGGCGAGCTATTCTTCCCCTCATTTTCTTAATGGCTCTAGATTTTTCGATGCAATGGAAACCATTTTAGAAGTTATCATTTTAGATTATTAAAAATCTTAGGCCCACCTTCATGTGCCCCTATTTACAAACATTAGGCAGATGTGCACCTGAAGAGTCTTTTTGGAGGTAGTGTCCCAGCTTGGTGATGGCATCCAGAGCTCACTTTCATGTTTTCTTTTGAGGCAAAGCTAGACATGACACTAATTTTTCATTTGCAGTTGCACATGGTTGCTATAAATCCCAGGGGAGAAGCTCCCATTTACACCAGTGGGGACTTCTGTCCTAGAACTAGTTGGTATTTTGGAGAGAGGGATTTTTTTTCAAGACACAGGTTACTGTCAGGGATTGGGCAGAGGAGGAAAGGTGGAGACCACCTCCCCATCCTCACCCTTCCAGGGAAGAGGGAGACATTACAGATTTACAACAGGGGTTTGAGGGAGGTCACAGCTCAGAAGCAGATGAGGGGAAAGTTGGGAAATTGTGGGAAGCCAGAGCAGCTAGCTGACACATCATTAGAAAGCATTCCAGACCCACCATCTCCCAGAACCCAGCAGGTTTTAAAAGTAGAAGAGCAAAGAGCTCAAAGACAGAGGGCACTTAGCAGCACCCGTAGAGGAGGTGATGATGATGATGATGAATGAGGAAGTGGGAGAGACAGGGGTGGAGATTATCCAAGAGGCTGGGTTCTATAGCATCTCTCTGTAAAGATTGGAATAAAAAAAGATGGTAATAAACTTTTCCTTGTCTTTATACTTTCCTGGGCAACCAGCCGGGAGCCGCTGACAGCATCCTGCCAGTTACCCTTCCTCATCATATGCCTCATTCCTTATGGAAACTGGCCCACACTTACTCAGCCCATAAAAGTCATCCAAGCAACTGATGTCATGGTACTTCACCTACAAACCTTCAAAGATTCTTAATCTGAGCAATACGATGCACAGGGGGATAGAACTAAGTAATGCTCTGTTACCTTCCATCTGTCCTGTACCTGTCTTCCTCTTGTAGCTATTACCACCTTCCCTTGTTCCCTATATTTTGCTTAGCTCACTTGGACTCACTTCTTGCCTTCTCAATTTCACTTTGGACTATGCTGTTAGTCAAACCCTATGACGGCTGAACTTTCCATTTTGACAGCCCTGGGTCTGTTCCACTGGAGGAACCTGCCAGACCTGCCAGACCTTCCAAGGGGAGAAATGTAGCTAAATCATCTTCTAAATAGACCTTCAGGTCAATGTGACATTGAACTGGCTTGTGGACACATAAACATGCAGAGAAAGGATTGTCCAGACAAACATAACGTTATAAAAGGAGTAAGTTAAAATATGAAGGGAAAGTTGCCTTCTGACCTTTATCTTCATAAGTGATAACTTTCATATAATGACCCAAAGGTTAGCTGAACTGAAAAGGTCACCTGTCAGTTCTCACTATGAAGACCCCTTTTCTAGATGTTCGGCTCCTGTTCGTTCTAAACACCTTTTCACTGTACTGTGGTGTGTGTGTAGTTTATTCCAAAGTAAAATTTCCCATTCTGCTCTTTAAAAGAATATGGTTGAATGACACCCCAATCACTGAGTGAGGGAAGGACATTTGCTGCTCCTCTTCCAAACATGAAGGATCACTGACTTCAGATGGAGGACAGTACAAGAAATGATCAGAAAAAGGCTGCAGTGAAGTGGGTAAAAGAAAAGTAGGTGGCCTTCTGGCGATATGCTTTAAAGTGTTGAAAACTCCTTGGGGATAAGTCAGTGCTGTGTGTACAAAAATGACGTTCCAGAATTAGGCGTTCAAAAAAAGAAGAAGAAATAGCTGGTGCCTGGGTTAGGAACTGATAGATCACTACAGATGGTTTAGGTTGTTTGGTTTAATGGGCCGAATGTTGCCAGATGGCCAAAGAGGTCCATGAAGTGAGACAAATGTTAGTTGTTACAGGGGTGTTCCACTATTCTCTCAGTAGCAGTAGGTAATGGAGTGATATTGAACCTAGGAAGAGAAACCAACTGGTTCAATTAGTGTTGCATATAGGAAAGCAATAAAAGCAACATGGCAAGAAGACAAGGAGTAAAGAGGCCACGTTTTGCACCAGATGGTTGGTTAGTGGCATATCTAACCTGAAGCCATGTTTCCACAATTTTTTTATATAAAAAAACCCCTCTAATACATGTTATAACTAATGCAGCGCTACAGACTGCTTCAATTATTTTTCTCAATGGCCAAGGGTTCTATTATATTAATATTAGTATTTGCACAGACTACTGAATTCCAAATTCATTGTACGTTGTCCAGGATGCGAAATAAATAGATAAATAAGAATAAAAATGAATTCATGACAATTGAAAGCACATCCTTCACTTTACATTGCTGAAAAAAAAATACTTTATTTTATATGTTACCTGAATTATTTATTCAGTTTCTAGACAACCCAAGTATGCAACAACACAGCACAATATGTAAAGACTGAAATTCAGATAGCTCCTAGATACTGTCCTGTTACAGTTAATTGCTGCTAATTTTTATAGTGTTCACATTCCCCCACAGCTGCCCCCATTCCCACTTTTTTAAAAAACGCTTTCTTAAATTCCTGCTCATTCCGTGTGGAATTCCTGCTCCTCAGTAGGAATTGAGTAAAAAGATTCTGGAGTAAAAATGCCTGTGAGAACATAGCTACAAACAGATGGCTGTGCTGTGGCCATAACTGAAGGGGCTGACTACATATTACACACAAATGCATGTCTCAGACGTTAGAAGAAGAGAAATATCTTGGCGGAGATCAATTTGGAACCAAGGAGGAAAGGGATTACAAAGTCTTTCCCCAGTGACTATTTCCCTGTTCCTAGCTTCTAAGGCTGTTTTTCTTTCTTTAATTTATTCAAGTATCACATAGGTTTCTCTCACATAGGTATGTGTGTAATGTGCAGTAGCCATGAAACAGTGATGGGAAATGACTTTTTGTTTCAAAATGACAATATAACTAACTTTGTTCTGCACTATTAGTCATTGTTGCTAAATTGAGGCCTCATATTAAGAAGCAATATCAGTGGTGTGGCCAGAGCTTCAGCCTCAAGATTGAAGAACAGGACCCTGCAGACTAGGATGCCTCCAAATGGCCATTCAGAGAAGAGCAGGTGATGGGGGAAGTGGCAAACAGGCCTTCTCCTAACACTTCAGCTGATGCTTCTCACAACACCCTTTCTTCTCATTTATAAAAGCATGATATACCGTATTTTTCGCCCCATAGGACGCACTTCTTCCCCTCCAAAAATGAAGGGGAAATGTGTGTGCATCCTATGGGGCGAATGCAGGCTTTCGCTGAGAGCGAGAGGGGTCGGGTTGCGGAGAGTTGCCTGTTCTGGGGGCTGGGGTCGGGGGAAGCTTGGGCTTCCCCCGCCACAGCCCCACGCCTGAGGGGGAAATAATTTCCCCCCCTTTATTTCCCCCCCAAAAAACTAGGTGCGCCTTATGGGACGGTGCATCCTATAGGGTGAAAAATACGGTAGTTAGGAGTCAGCCAGTTGGGCTTTTACATGGTTACAGATGCTCATCTGTATTGTTTTTCTTTACAAATACTGCAACAAAATGGTGCTTATTCCCAAGTAAGTGTGTTTAGTGTCAGGGTAGTAGAGATTAAAATGTGGAACTGTATGCATTCAGAGCATTTTTTCAAAAAAGCAATACAAAAGGTTGGCAAACTGTTTACTTGCTTGTTTGTTTGATCTATGTATGCCAGATGTTGGGACAAGGGCTTTCATGTCCTCCTTAAAAGCTTCTGGAACCATCTGGCTGGACCCTAATGGGGACAGAATGTTGGATAAGGTAGATCTATGGTCTTATCCAGGAGGGTTCTTCTTATATTCCTACACAAGGCCCCTCAGAATGAAAACTGGGACAAATTGATAAGACAATGTAACCAACTGATGTTGAAGAAGCTGCCATGTCTGCTATATTGAAAAGGCTCAGAATGTGTTAGTGGTTCCATGAAAATATTACCCAGCCAACACTAGAAAACACTTTTTTTTCAGGAAAATATTCATCTGTCTGTCTTTACAGCATGTAATGTAATTCTCCTTCAGTCTAGAATGTTGATAACACCTTAAATGTGAGGGGAAACTGACAGTATGAAAAGCTCTTCTGATCTATGCGGCAGATTTAGTTTGTTGTGCCACATGAAAGGGCCAAGCCTTAGAAGCAAATGAATTCCTTTCAAAGTACCAGGCCATGTCTTGTTTTGTTTTCATACCCTTTTTAAAAAGATGCCCATGCTCCCATTCAGAAAACACTTCAAGGCATTTGCACTCTCTAGACAGAACAGATGGGTATTGATGGACATGTTTTTTCTAGTGAATGTGAGGACTGTGAAAGGTTCAGTTTCACTTTGAATAGAATTAAATCAATGGAAAGGGGCCCATTTGGTTGAAGGGCATTGGCAAAACAACTTCAGACTGTGCTAAGCCACCGCCACCCACCTTCTTACTTGCAAGTTATCTGTGTGGTGGTGGCACTGCCTGTCAGGTTCCTCCTCTATGGTCTCAGCGTTGCCCTTGTAGAACTCAGCCATAAGGTATATAAAGGCAAAACTAGAATTTGTTGGCTCTGCCTGTCATTGGCTATGGCACCACCTACTGTTGATTTCCCTCCATTCTGTCCTACCAATCCCAATGAGCACCAGCTACCACTGAATGCGCTTGGTGCTGTTCCAAAGCTTACACCAAAGCAAAGAAGGTTACACTTCTGAAGAACTCCCTATCCAGCTTGGCTCAAAAACTGAGAGTGAATTTATTGCCTAATGAACCAAAGGTTGATGCATAAGACCAATCTTAGCACACATACATACACTTCTGAGACTTTTTCCAGAACATCTGCCAGAGCACCAGAGTAATCAATGGACCTTCCTTGCCCTGAATGAATATGTATCTCTGCGAGATTTCTCTGATGTCTTCTCCCTTCCACCCCTTACACTTAGGGCTGAATCACTTCAGCATGCGATGAGACTTTGAATATCACTAAGTTCACTTTCTCACATCACTTGATGACTCACATATGATTGTTTCATCTGTCTCCACTGATAACTGTTGTGTTTGAACTAAGATGATGCAGCAGTAATACCCTATGGCAGTAAAAAGAACATTATTTGACCTCTAGAGATTAACATGCGTATGTGAGCCTGTCATCAATAGACCCATATTTCTCCCCTTCGCTCCAAACATCATGTGTTGTTATATTTTCTGCTTGTTCCTTTCACTCTCAGAAATAGGAGGTCCTTTGCTCAAGCTACAGGACAGGCCTGTACATTCTGTGGTCTTTCAAGCAAGGAAGCACCAGCTCAGCTGCCATGGCAGCTGGGCAGCCATCTCCTTAAACTGGTGTACCTTTAAAAAAAGAAAAGTGTGACAAATCATCCATAGAGTACAAGAATGTTTCTGAAGCATCCCACCCAGCTTGGCTCAACATTACTATAAGTAGATAGCAAATGGTCTACAAAATTATGTTCTGAGAGCTGTGATTTTCATGTCACCCTATGTCGAAATCCTCTCACTTAATCTCTTTTCATTCCCACAACAGTCCACATATACAGGCTGTTTCAGCTTGCATTGTCCCCTGTCAGCCCATTTCAGAGGCCAGGACAACATGTGCAGCTGCATAGCTGTTTTCAAGCTATCAAATTAATTTAGGGAGCCTTTCTCCACAGTGTTTCCCTGCAATCTTGCCTGTGTGGTACAGAAGAGAACCAAAGAAAGCATGTGGCAAGCTAGTATTCAGAGCAGGTGCCCAAGCTCCACTGTGGGGCATTCTGCACAATGACATATGTTTTCAGGAAGACTTCAATTTATAATGGTAGCAAATGGGTACACTAACAATACTTGCACAGGTCACCTAACTGAGGCAAAGCATAGATGTTAGAACCAGTCTTTAAATGTCATTTTACTGTTTCTCTTGCACCTCTAACCCTGCTTTCTAGAGAGAAGTCCTAACACAACTCATAAAAAAGATTCTCACACAGCTAGGGATCACAAATACAGTGTAAACATAGAGTCATTCCTGACCTGTTATTTACCCTGCCATTGTGTTTGTGTGGCTTTGGTTCTTGAACACTCCTGTTGGAAAGAAAACATACAATTCTCAAAAAAAGTACTGTAGTGAAAGTGTGTGTGTGTGTGTGTGTGTGTGATTAAGGGACTTTTAGTCCCAATAGAAACCACTTTACAAGTAGCTGCATTATTGTGTGCAACAACATAACCATTTTCTGTAAAAATAGAAGCCTGCAGAGAAACCTCTTTAAAGTTATTAAGTGAAGTTACTTTGATCAGACAATTTCAGAATGCTCTGCAAGACAGTTCAGCATGCGGGGAGTCCTGTTCCTTTCAAAAACTGATGTGTGCCTTCCTTTTTTCAAATGTGTTTGAGCATTCTGGAACTTTCTGTTCTCTGTCTCTCTCTGCATCCAAAGGAAGATGTCAATGATGAATTTGGGGAGCTAATCCAATGGGTAAAGTGTGTGTGTGTGTGTGTGTGTGTGTATCTTCACACACACAGGTCTAGCCAATGCCTGTTCCACCCTTCTGTGACACCAGAGCAGATAAGCCAATGACAGCCAGAGGACTTGTCTGCTAGCCCCGCCTTTGCTTCAACAGACAAAAATGTTGTTGTTGTTGTTGTTGTATACACAGGCTTTTGACTATTAACTGATTTGTAACTGTGTTCAGTTGGCTAGATTACAGATGCAACTTTATACGTATTATTAATTGACATAACAAAGTTATATTAGAATACTCTTCGAGAAAAAATAGAAACGAACCATAATTACAATAAAACAGTAGTGTATAAAGACATTATTGTATTTAATGATATAAATTTCTGGTTTGGTTGTTGGGGTCCCACTTTCAGAGGCATTTGGCAAGTACATAACAAATACACAAGTAAATAATTTGCCGTAAGTTCTGATGAACCAATGTAGGAAGATTTCAAAGAAAATGCAGAATGATTTAGGAACTTCTTTAATTATAGAGAAGAAAAGTAGATTAAATATTTTCTCATATTAGACTTTCTCACATCCCATCTGCCTCTCTAGAACCAACGCGGCAATCATGCTTCATGCCAAAGTCTTAATGACTCAGTTACTTCCCTCTTTCATGCTATGAGTCATCACAGGACCAATTCAGTTTCAAGTATTATCAGTCACTAATTGGAGGGTTAGTCTTACAAATGAAATATAAAGCAACATCTTCAGCATGTGGGTCATGCAAGAAGCTGAACAGAAAGTGCCTTCAAAAAGAAGGACCAGTGCTGCGATATACACAAAGTCTCAGCAACTGTAACAATTAACATTATATAGTTCCTATGATGTAGTCTGCAGGCTTCTTTCATTCTATAACTTCAAAACACCACAACTCATATTGCTCGTTATTAGCTTTGAGCATAGTGTGACAACTTCTGAACTGCCACAATATAAATAGGTGGGAAATTATTTCAAGAGCCTGATCTATGCTCTGCAGTGCAGTATCAGCACTGATATTCAATTCAGCAATTGCCAAAGGAGTAGTGGTAAGGCTGTAAGTATGTACTTCTTTTTTTGGCAAGACAGAGTTTTCACTGCACAAAGCAGATGAAATTTCAGAGAATTTGCAATGTGTATATTTTGTGTGTGTCCTAATATACATTTCTATAGACATTCACATATAGAGAAAGACTGGGAAAACTTGCCAATGCACTTCAAGTTTCAGATGCTGTAAGTATTAGCTATTGGTTATAGGCAAATACTTCTGAGAATAGCCACGGTGTATTAAATGCATTGTGAAATTAGTTTTCACTAGCCAGATACTTTCCTAGACACCCATCCCATCCCATCCCATCCTAGAAGCAGTGTTGTCCAATGCCCATTGGGAGTGGTAGGGTAGAAAGCATAGAAGCTAACAGCAGTTGCAGCCTTAACCAGTGATACACATCTAAGTCTACCATTGTACTCCATCCTTGCCCCATGCAGAATTCTATAAAGGTAGCTCTGAGATGAAGGAATCATCCAGTCATAGAACTGTATAGTTGGAAGGGGCCACAAGGTTCATCTAGTTCAGGAATCTTTTGCCCTGTGGGGGCCTCAACCCATGACCCTGAGATTAAAAGTCCCATGCTCTACGAACTAAACTACACCCTTGAGTAGTTTGTAAGCAGGCAAGTGGGGCTGGCTGATGGCAGACTGAAGTTAATGGGGCATTGCCCTGTTCACCTTAATAGACCAGCCTCCACTCCCTAGAAGATGAACATACAATGTTTTTTTCCATCATTTGTGCATTGCTGTGCATCATCATCATCATCAAAATCATTTTCATTATTTTATGCAAACTTTAACAGTGCCAAAGTAAGTTGATATCGAATCCAAAAGTCATAATTATTACCCACACTAGCTTTTCTATTTAAAGTTAACACCACTTTGAAATAATTAAATGTTTTGCTTTAGTGTTCTTAGTAAGTTCACACTGCTATATAGTTCTTTTTTCTTTTTGCTATTCTTGTTGCATGGATATTTGGATACTTGAGGATTTAATCTGGTCTGTATTTTGAAATGAACCGATCTGATCAACGCATAATGGGCGGATTGCACTGCAGCTGCAGCTGTCCTTTGGATATCACACACCACCTTTTTCAGTGTAGTTCTCACTTCAAAATATGTATTTTTAGATTGATAGATTTGGAAACGTCTGTTTTGAGAGAAAATGCATTTAGAAATCCGTATTTTGTGGGGAAATACATTGAAAATATGTATTTCAATAAAATGGATTTTTTTAAATTTCACCTATCCCCCTTTGTTTCCCACCCCATTTCATTGTTAAATTTGCTTTTTTAAAAAAATAAACATGAATTTTCATGTGGATTTAAAGCAGAATCAGTACTGTATAGACATGGACTCATGAAACCAACATAAACAGGAAATGGGTGGATTCATCCACTCTTAGTTTAACTATCAGCATACTGTACCCTCAAATCTCTTAATTAGTCTGGGGAATTGGTCTTGGGAATGCATTCAACCTACATACCAAATAAGCAATGAAATGTGCTGGTTGAATATATGTGGATACCAATTTATGTATGATTTGCCGAATCTTCACAACCTTTTCTTCCAACCCTTAACAAGCAGAAATGTGTTCTCTGTGATATCGGTTGCTTCCACCATTGCTCACAAGCCGGGAGGCACTTTTATCCACTTATTCACAAGCCAGGAGGGACTTAAGAACTACAGGATATCTTGGGAGGAAAGAAATAAGACTTCTCAAGTCTGCCAGCCCCTGTCACTTCTGCGGCTGTATACCAGGTAAGTCTATCTCAGTCTTCCAATTCAAAATATGTACTTGAAAGTTTCAATATAAAGCGAGTAGAGGAAATAGCTGTTACATTAAATACATCGCTGACTTTTCTAGATAACACTGTTACAATCCTGAAATGCAGGTGTGGCTATAGGAGGGTAGCATTGAGGGAAGGAACAGTAGTGATTGCTGTGATAATTGTGCACAGTGACAAGCCTAGGAGAAGGAAGTGGGATAAGCCTAAGCAGAGAAAATAGGAGAAGCCCATAGGACAGGTTCCTGTGATGAAGAATGCAACCTATGCCAGCCATTTTTCTCTCGACAGGTTTGTGAGGGCCTTTTAAGTTGTGGTGCCTTGTATGTGGACTCCTCCCTCAGAGGTGGCTTGCTTTTCACCAAACCTTTTCTGTCACCAGGAAATGCCTTTTTAGGTGTCCAGGCCTTTCAGAACACACATGAAACGCTTTTCAAAGCATGTTTTTTTTCTGATCTTGCTTCTGTTGCCCTGTTGATTTTATTGTCTCTCATATTTTTAATGCCTTTTGCAAGCTGCAATTTATAAACTCATAAATTGTTTAAATAAATAAATGGTCAGGAGAGGCTTAATTTTTTCATGGCTTAATTTAGGATCTTTATAATTGTCATTTACATTTTTAATGTATTCAGTTATGTGATAGATGCGTTAAAAGAGTAGAACACTGCCAAAATAGACAAGGGAAAGAAAATGGAATGGGCAGTCTGGGAAAATGAGAAAACAAAATATCAGCCAATTCCAAAATGTTTTTGATCAAGATTCCCTTGCTGAGTTTCATGTTATACTATACTTCAAAAATCTTCCAAAAAAATTGATATTCTGGGTGACTTGAGTCCTGACTGTGACAACATTTTTAAGACCATTGCAAAACATATCAGTTGAGTCAATATTGCGTAGTGGATTGAGTGCCAGACTAGGAGTGAGGAGACCAAGGTTTATATCCCCACTCAGATATGAAGCTCACTGAGTTACCTTGGCTCAGTCACAAACTCTTAGTCTAACCTGTCTCACAGGTTGCTTTGAGGATATAATTGTGAGCAGGGAGGCTTGTGTGCTACCTTTTGCTCCTTGGAGGAAGGATGAGGTATAAATGAAATGAATTAGTAGTAGTAGTAGTAGTAGTAGTAGTAGTATTTTGCCACCCATCTGACTGGGTTGACCCAGCCAATCTGGGCAGCTTCCAACAAAATATTTAAAACACAATAAAACATCAGTCATTCAAAGCTTCCCTGAACAGGGTTGTCTTTAGATAAATAACACACACACACCCCTTGGCAAAAGAACTAAAATAACTATTTCTGTTTTCTGCTCAAGACAAAAGATTGTGCTGCAACTCCTCTGAAATCCATGATGCCTGTTTTTGCCATTACAGGAGACAAACTCATATTTACGGACACGCAGATGTGACGGAAAACCACTTACAACACCTCAGGGGGCTTGTACATGCTTCAAAATATATGTTTTCCTCACCCGTGCTAGTGGGCTCAAAATGGTGAGACTCAAGTTATGCAGGAAGCATCATAGCTCAGTGGTAGAGCATCTACTCTGTATTCAGAAGGTCTCAGGTTCCATCCCTGGCATCTCTCAATAGGGCTGGGGCAGAATCTCCCTGCTTGACACCCCAAAGAGCTACTGCAAGTCAATGAAGAGAATACTGAGCTTGATAGACAAATGGTTTGACTTGGCATAAAACAGCTTTCTATGTTCCTAATTTGTAGTGTTACAGATTTATACAGAGTGTGATGTTTTAATAATTTTGGTCAGTTATGTATGATTTCCATTTGCAGTACAAGTTGATACTATCCAAAAATGTCTATAATATACATAGCCATTCTTCTTGTCATGTGTCTCTTAGCTTTCTTGTAAGGATTTCTTTCTTCAGATTATCAGCTGATTTTTATTATTTTATAAGTCTTTCTTTCTTTCTTTCTTTCTTTCTTTCTTTCTTTCTTTCTTTCTTTCTTTCTTTTGAGTGGTGCTTTGTACTCATCACTCCCCTGCTCCCACGAAAGTGTTATCATTAAAAATAAGTAAATGTCAGCATTTTTTTCTGGTAACAGCATCCGTTAGAAAGAGGAGGAAAGGACAAAGTGTTGGTTAAAAAAGAAGTGTCCAATACATAAAAGGGATGAAGAATTTAAACAGATGGTATCATTGGACTATATATATATATATGTAAATATATATTGAAACAGCCTCCAACTCGGATTGTGAATATGACTCTCAAAGCATAACTGCAGACAGTTATAAAAATAAAGTGACTGTGAAGAACAGTTGCTCGGTTTCGTTTTGTGATAATGTGCTGTGCTGGTCCTTTAAACCTACAATTGGAAGTGAGGAGAGAGCAGAGGAGTTTTTAAACAGGAACTTGGCCATAGCACAAAGAGCGATAGAAACTTTCATGCTCAGTTTGTCAGCTTGCCAGTCCTGCTAAACTGCAAATGCAGTACAATGCAGTACACCCACTCCAAAGTAGTACATCTACAGCAATGTTGGATTTGGGCCATTAGTGTCATGGCAGCTATCCTTTGGAATTTTCTCCCTTTATATATCAGGCAGGCGCCTTCTCTAGTGTCCTTTTGGTGTCTATTCAACACATTCCTCCTTCTGCAAGCCTTCTAAGTGGAGACTTTTAATTTCAGTGGGTATCTGTATTGGATTTGAATGTAGATATTTATTTTTTTATTGCAGGGATTGGGGACCTGTGGCACATCAGCCTTAGCCAGCATGTCCAATGATCAGGAAGGATGGGAGTTGTAGTCCAACAAATATCTGGAGGCCATCATGTTGGCTACCCAATTTAGAAGTACTTGTGCACGACCTCTTTGCATGCTTCTCAGCTTGTAAATGGGAGATGTACTCTAACAACTGAAGGGCCAAAGGTTCCCCATCCCTGGTTTTTTATTGTAGAATTAACCTGTGGCCAAAGTATAATGCTTCTTTCTTGTGTCTCTTTTTGCACGTTTTACATAGAGTCTACAAAAAAGAGAGGGTGATTTCATGGAGAGAGGCAAAACAGATTTCAAAAGAAGGTGTGGGGGTTCAATCTCATAAAATGATTAAAGAACTGCCTTGTAAAGATCCCTTTGCTAATCATCGGTGGGAACAAACACTGCTCACTCTACTGTTTGGATTAAACTTAGCATATGCACAGGAGAAATATGGTACTATATCAGGCAGGTGTAGATGCTTGGTTGTACTTCTGCAGGGCCAGCTCAATGCATTTTGGCACCTGAGGTGAACCATAAAATGATGTGTGTGTCCCACCCACCTGCCAAGGAAGAAGGGGGGAGCAAAGGTGTACATTGCAAACAAGAGCAGAGTGGAGATCTGCATTGGGAACAGGGGAGGGGCAATCACATTGACATTACCTGATGGTTGAAGTGGGAATCAAAGGCTGTCATGGGGTTGTGGGGAAGAAGCCAGCTGAATAATGCCAGGCATGTGCAGAGCCCAGGAGACACCAGAGGGCAGCCCCTGCTATTTCCTCCCTGGAGATGGGAGAAGACCAGCAGCGCCTCCTGTTCTCCTTGAGGTTGCTGTAGAGGTGGCATTCTAGGGGGTGCTGAGGAGGAGGCAGATCCAGCGTCCAAGGTGTGTGCCACAGCTGTCATTGATACAGGGACAGTGGCGGTGGCAGTGCATTCCTTGTTGGCTGGATCTGCTGCCCCTGTGGATCCTGCCACCTGAGGCAGTCACCTCACCTTGCCTCATGGGTGGGATGGTCCTGCACTTCTGAATGCAACAGAAGCTGGAAAGGCAACCAGTGAGGTACAGTTGGCATTGCCAATGATATATACACAGTAAACACAAATGACTTACCTACAATTGAGAGTGAATCCACGGGGTAGATTACCTTTGGGTGCACATTGGTGTTATGCTATGGATGCAAACTGCATTCTGCCCTATTCCATCTGCAGTGTGGAGAGGTAAGACTGAAGTATCAGCATGGTGTTTCTTTCTCCCTTTTTAAAGCCATTCAATTTAATTATTTGGTTGTTAACACCTAGAGAAAAATGATGTGGCCTTCCCTTTGTTCAATAAAGTGCATATAAGTCTGATTTCTTCCCCGCTGACATAGTGATCCCTGAACACTTCATAGTATATTTATGCCTTCATTTCGGCAAGCCTGTATGGAAAAACACAGTATGACTCGACATGAGTGGCTACTTTTTAATTGGCATTTATTCAGCTTTCTCTCTTTTCACACCTCTGGTTTATAAGTCTGTGTTAATAATTTCATTCCTTGCATTCAAAACACTTGACTTTGCTCTCAAGCTAACACACCTTGAGTTAATCAGGTTGTTCTCAACACAGGAGGGACCTTCTGGTCTGGATATCATGGGGAATTGATAATAAGCAGCATAATGGTTTCATTCATTATCCAAATATTAAAAAAAATTCAACAGTGAAATGATCAGACTGTCCCCATTCCAGTTTCTATGACACCTGCCCAAATAATACACAGACTCCAGCAAAATATTTATTTATGACCTTGCTTATTTATTCAGGTCATGTCACTGAGTCCTACAATTGTTAAAACATTCCCTTCGAAAATGTGACACTGGTTCACTTCCCATCAAAATGCATGGGTCTCAGGCAGGCAAAGCATTTTGAAGATCATGACCAAAGCATTTTAAAAGAAAACTGAAGTTAATGTGGGTTATTCTTGGAAAACCAAGCCTGCATTCCTATGCACCCTTTTGCTATGAACACAATGGAACTTACTCTTGAGTAGACATGCATAGGATTTCACTGTAAGCGACAGAGCTCTGGCTTTACACATGGTGGCGAGTACAGCACGTTTCTGATGCACCTAACCTCCTTCCATCACATGTGAACCAAAGCATCCAAATGCATGCAAAATCATGTCCCACCTGTGCAATCCATCTGCCTGCTCTTGGTAGCCAGTGTTTAAGGTTGCAGCCTAGAGCTTATGCACATACAGTGGTACCTCGGGTTACATACGCTTCAGGTTACAGACTCTGCTAACCTAGAAATAGTGCTTCAGGTTAAGAACTTTGCTTCAGGATGAGAACAGAAATCGTGCTCTGGCGGCGCGGCAGCAGCAGGAGACCCCATTAGCTAAAGTGGTGCTTCAGGTTAAGAACAGTTTCAGGTTAAGTACGGACCTCCGGAATGAATTAGGTACTTAACCCGAGGTACCACTGTATTATGTTTAATTTAATTTATTTCAAAACATCCTGTGCTGATAAGTGTCATTATATACTTTAGCTGCTAGGTGGCATTGGACACTGTTGTGTCAGGGTAGAGTCAACTAATCTCTGTCGTTTCACAGAATCATATAACTGTAGCATTGGAAGGGACCCAAAAGCTCTTCTAGTCTATCATCCTGCAATTCAGGAATCTCAGCTAGTTCATACATGACAGGTGGCCATCAAACTTCCGCTTAAAAACCTCCAGTGAAGGAGAGTCCACCACCTTCCAAGGGAGTCTGTTCCACTGTCGAACAGCTCTTACCATCAGAAAGCTATTCCCCTCAACGCTTCTGTAAAAGAGGAATGCAACATTCGTCCCGGCTAACCTAAATAGCCAGAACTATTTACATTTTCAAGAGGCATAAATTGCCTTTGTTGTATTCTGTTCCCTTTTTTATGTTGTTGCAAGTCTGCATGCATTAAACAGATGCTTGATATATGTGACAGCAGAACAACGATCTCGCCCCTCTGAGCTGGGGAGCCAGATGTCTGTCATGTGGATCTCAATGGACATGAAGCCTTGGCTCTGGAGCTTCTCTCTCAGTCCCCAGATGGAGGCCCAAGTGGAGATGCCATTCCTTGCTTGACAGCTTAGCTAGATGATTCTATCACCAGACCACCAGGCCTGAATTCCCCCCTGGGGCCAGGTGCCATTCTTAAGGGAAGAAAGCTAAACATGTGGGAGAAGATCAAAGGGAGTGGACATGCTTTATTATTCTTGTTTCACTAAACATCCATTCAGCTTCTGGTATAAAAAAGGCAAGATAAAAATTGGTAAGGCTATCCATAGGCAGAGGGGTGTTTTCTGTGTGCGAGTGTGTGCTACTCAAGACAACCTTTGTGATTGTATAGCTCCTTCAATAATCTGTCAAAAGCTGCCATCACTGGGTAAAGAAGAGCTGTTCATTTCTGTATCTCATCTTGGATTGATGTATGTGCCACTTCCCTCCCCCCC
Source organism: Podarcis tiliguerta (assembly GCF_965153285.1). Taxonomy (NCBI): domain Eukaryota; kingdom Metazoa; phylum Chordata; class Lepidosauria; order Squamata; family Lacertidae; genus Podarcis; species Podarcis tiliguerta. Next base: position 32,048,887 of record NC_139542.1, on the reverse strand, counting down.
CCCCTCCTTCAGCTCAGGATAACATTTGCCCTTTCATGTTCTCAGTTTAAGCCACTGGGAATTGAGAGAATTTCAAAGGATAATTATACCAATCTGCATATAAAAGGCTGGATGTCCTACAGAGGCTTCAGTCGAAAAGCAAACTCTTCCCAAAGATGAAAATGAGAAATGAGAAGTAAATCCCAAAACTAAAGATTCAATAAAGTTAATGCATTTTTCATCTGATGGGGTGAATGTGGGTTTGTAAAATGACTGGGAGATTTGCTAAGCCACTGCCTTGAGTCAGTCTTCTGACATAAAAAGGGAGCTGTAATGGGGCCCCCAAACTCAATCTCTCCCTTGGTTTGCGCTAGTTTATTGACCTTCAGGGCATGCTGGAAGGCATACTTGTTAGCATTAGATGAGAATGAGAATGGAGGGGTTCTGTTAGAGATCCTAAATGGGATACCCACCCCCACCCCATTGAGATATTGTTAGGTCTCCTGAAGGGAGGCTAAAGAGTAATGTGATCAAGCTTGAGTTATTTAAGAATTGCTAGTACACATCCATACTAGGGAGCGCACATTCTTGTGATTTAAGTCTTGTTGATAATTTTAATAAATAATACATTTTAAACTTGCATTTACTATATCTATGCTATCAGAAGTACAGGAACACCCCACATTTTATAGTAGCAGCTGCAAAATGGCATTCCAGCATATTGGATTAGGAGACAGGCAACCTATCGTATGACTTGAGAACCTCATTTTCACCTCTAGGTTTGATCTAGGGCCCCAACCTTGCTTTTGGCTTTATTTTTTTATTTATTTAAAAGCACTTAATATTTCAAAAACCCCTAAGTGTTTTTAGTCTGGTCAATATCATCTAGCGTTAGCAAATATTTTCTTTCCATTTCATGTAAAATAAGCAGGCTTTGTTTTACATGAACTGAGCTGCTGGGCTATTACATTCCATGATTTAAGTCACAGGCTTGGACGGGCTTTGGGCTTGTGTGATCTGCTGTGTGTGTGTTTGCTGCTAAAACCTCAAGATCCACCAATCAGAGCATGGTACAATAGAAGCAAGCTTACGATTAAAGAATTCTCCATCCATGAGTTTGCTACAAGTCCTAGTAGAACTAACCTGACCTCAACGTCCTTCTGTACAAAAATCTCCTCCTTGTTACCAGCAAGAATCCTTCATTTCAGCAGTATAATTTAGGGACAGTGGAAATCATTTCCCCCAAGTCAACTATTGTTAAACAATTAAGAATATGAAATCCTTGACAATCTATAACAATTCTACCAACTACCGTAATCCGATCTGCCTTCTGTTCTCACCTGCTTTCAGATCACCTGCTGAGATCCTCCTTTGTGTGGAGGGTTTCCTGCTTGGCAGGGGGTTGGACTCGATGGCCCTTGTGGTCTCTTCCAACTCTATGATTCTATGTGTGCTGCTTCTTCCAGAAGTAGGGTGGATGCTAGTAAAGGGCCTTTTCAATTTTGGAATTTCCTCCCCAAAGAGACCTGCCTAGAACTAATATTGTTCTTTTCAGTACCAGGCAAAACCTGGTGACCTTACATTTACAATTCTAACATGTGGTATAGTCTTGCTTTTATTCTGCTGAGTACATTACACTATACTTTATTGTGTTTTAATTGTGGAATGCCCTAGAATGTAGATATAGGTACCTAAATGTTTTAAATATCTTCATCTGAGAGTCCTGCCCCATTATAAAGGGCTTCAATTTCTATGAGCAGAACAAAATATTAATATAGCAGAAAATAGTAAGTTCTCTTTCTCCTCTTTAATAAGAATATGGAAAAGATGCTGAAGCTAATTACACTGGCATTGTTTTCAGTGTGGTTGGAGACAAGAATAGGCAGATCTATAGATGTGAATTTTAGCTTTGCATAGTACGCTACACACCACTCATGCAAAAGTCAAGTGTTTCTATAACCACCTACATCTTTCCATACGGCATCCAAGCAACCAAGCAGCAGTATCACACCTCAAAGACACATTGCCACAAAGCAAAAGCATTTAAGGAGGGTGCAGAGCAGGGTCAAGAAGGCGTGCAGCCTGGGGAGAATCATATGGGCTGAATAGAGGTCTGGCAGACCTGAAAGTCCCTACTCTTGCTAGAAAGCCTGGTCTGTGAATGCAACAGAATAAAGTGGGAATGAAGAGGTAGGATTTTGAGGTATCAGAATGACAGGTAGAACTTCAGATTGCAAGTACCCTAGTATGACATGCATTTCTTTCTTTTTGGAAAAAAACAATTTCCCCTTAGCAGTAGAAAACTAGTGCAGTTGGGGCTGGACAGGTCTAGAAGTTTCCCCACCTTGCAAATGTGCTAGTGTTTTAGTTTTACTCTCAATGATCCCTCCCCCTTATTGGTAATGATCATTCAAAACAGCTATTTCACATTTTTATAGAATTTGAAAGTTTCGGATTGCTCTTGAACCTCTGTTCTGAAATGTGTTGATGAGCTGTAATAGATGTTGACTGTCATTTCTGAGAGCTATTTTTTGCATTCTTTTTGGGAGGAGCCTCTGAGCCTGTTTTGCAGTTGGTTTAGTCCTTGTACAACTCCAGCAGAAGACATCTGTCCGTGATCATGCAAAGGAGAAAGGGCATTAACTCTGTCTCTTTTGATGTCTGTTGGTTCTGTCTAATTGTGGAGTGATTTTATTATGACCCGAGACCTGGGTCTCTTTCTGGCACTGAGCGGAATCTAGCACAGGGGGCATCCAATATTAATTAAGCCTTTGGGGTAGATTACCATCTGAAGCCATTAACCTTTAAACAAGCTTTAAAATGCAAAGTTGAGAAAAATCAAAACCAAGCAAAATAATCCAGTGCTCAGAAAATGTTTATGATGGTTCTGTTCCTCATGGGAGGCACAGAATTGTTTAGTCTGACCATCAGAAAAGCAGGCTTTGCAAATGAAATATGTTTATATGTCACAAACCTTGTATATTCCAGGAACTATATAACTGAAGGCTGTTAGCACAAACGTGATGCAGCACATGGTGATCCCAGTCTCCAACATGAAAATGTGCCTGCCTGTGCCAGCTCTTAATTACTAGCTCATTAACACTCAGGTGTCAATTGCTGGTGGCAAAGGCAATACCCAAATGGCATGGTTGCTGTCATGCACAATGTAATTAAATTGACCTCAGCGAAAGGAGCCCAGCAGTTCCCTGATACTATTTGGACACTGGTTTCAGGCACTATTCACAATAGTGTAATTTGGTGAATCACAAAGTGTAATGAGGGAATGACTCTGGAGAGCAGAAAATTGTACTTGCATATGTAATAATGACTTTAAGGACAATTAAAGGAATATAATCACTGCTGTGTTTTGTTCCAAGCTAGTAAGTGCAGTAACTAGTTGATTTTGCATTGTTGATTTAAAGCTCTCGATGCTATTGGGGAGTGACTTTTTAAAGTCATTTTAAACCCTCAGGATTAACATTAAATGTTTTAACACTAATTGAAAAAGTCTTTAGTGGTTCCACTATAGGCCCTGGCTTCTAGTGGGTTATCATGAAGCACTTTTATTTGCCCATCACCTCCTAATTGATAGTTGTGGTGTGTGTTTTTTCAGACTATGTGCACTGCACTTATTGAGGATGACTTTTTAAAATAAAAAATGCATTATTGCACACATGCACATCGCTGAGAAACGTTTTCAATTGAAACACAGTTTACATCCGTCTTCTTTGGCAGGCTGGAAACTGATTCCAGTTACATTCCAGCTAGATCTATGGAGAAGCTGCCTTGTGATTTGTGTCCTATGGAGCAGGCAATAACTGACCACCTGGATGAGCCTGATTTAATTCCCAAAAGCTTATGGGTGGGGCAAACCCAGGTGGAAACTGGAGTTAATTCCTGATTCCTTAATCAGGCTGGGCCTTGGCATTATATACAAAGGATGTAGAACTGGCCAAGAAGGAGAAGGATCTTTCACTGTAGCTGTAGCTCTGAGCAGGCAGGGGTGAAGCAAGCACACTATTCTATCCAATGGCTCTGTTAGGGTTGGACAGAAGTCCAGGGCCTTGCAATGCAAGGGTGCCAAATGACTATCAGAGGAGGCAACAGCAGAAGCTCATTGGGCAAATAATGTGACATTGCCATCGGAATCAGAAAATGGTGCACCAGGGTTGATGTCAATGACTGCTACATATCTTCCTTAAACATTTAGGCAGGTTTGTGCACTACATTTATTGTGCAGCTCCTCTGGCAGGGAAGAGGCAGAGGCTGGACACGGCACCTCCCGGCTCAGCTGGCCGTTTCATGCCACGGTGGCCACAGCAGATGGAGGCTCCAGGCACTTTGGCACGGCATGGAGGAGGCGGGCAAGGGCGGCGAGCTGATGCTGCATCCAGCCTCCACCTCTTCTCTGGTGCCCTCCAGAACATGGCGCCCTGTGCCACTAGCCTCTATGGGTAAGATGCTCCTGACTACACAGCAAAATGCTGCCGCTGCATGCCAGAGGCACCACGGGTAAAGGAAGGTGTTTGGCATGGCTGGATCCTCAACAGAGGGCTTTGCTGAGGAGTGCAGCCTCCTAAATAGCTGTTTCTTGAAAAAAGGGACTATGGACAAAAAGAGTCTGATACTCATTTCACATCACTACCTGGGAATCTGTGGGAGGGAAGCAACCAGGTGGCAGCAGCAGAGCAGCCAGGGTGGGACATGATGGGGCAGCAGAGGGTAGAGAGGATGCCCAAAGAGCACCTTGCCCACTTTCACTCCAACCCAGACAGCTACTTACTCCCCGAGTTAATTTCCCTTTGACTTCATGTGGATGTTTGGGCAACAGGCCCCTCCTTGATCATGCCATGATAGCACTGCATTTACACTAGTGTTTATTACCAGGTTGATATTGCTACTAGTGTTGTGGTGATTGTTTGATGACAAAATGAAAGGGGGGCAGTGAAGTGCCCCCTGAGTGGGGCATACAAATATACCTTGTTGTTGTTGGTTTTTTTATGTGTTTACAGCTGGACTTGGTTACTTCTGTTCGTTGCCTTTTCAGGGTCACTTTTTCCCTTTCACCATGTGGCACTAACCCACTTAGGCAGATTCTAGTCCTTTCGAGATATTATTTAAATGTGGTCATGTGGTGCAGGGCAGGTATGCTGGTCTCTCCCCCCCCCCCCACCGCCCAGCTTTGAGCATGCTTACAAGCAGTGCTTTTTTCTTTAAAAATGTTGAGGGGTACTCTCATTTTCCTACTCATATTGAAATACTGCCCCTCAATGAGGCCAAATTTAGATTCACAAAATGTTTAAGTGTATGCGTACCCCTGCGTCATCCCAGAAAAAAGGACTGCTTGCAAGCCTCTCCCTGGGAACTTCCTTCTTCACTGATCTGAGTGGAAAATCCTGCTCCTACAGGAATTCTGTGTATGGTTTGAACCCCCAAAATAATCTGGTTTGGGAGCATGGACTATAAGACATGCTTGGGTTTTTACACATTACATTCAACAGGTGTACAATCTGTGTACCTGTGTACACAAGTAGTTGAGCTGTACACTTATACATTTATTCACATGTACTTGGAAGCCCTAAAAGGCACTCCCAATCATGCTTTGACAGTGGAATGAAGCCTGCTGCACCAGCTGTTCAAGCAAGCTCCCAAGGGAAAAGCAGAAAACATCTTTCTACTCTACCACCTATCAGCTCTGCCCACCTGTTAAATTTGGGCTACAAGGCTGTGACTGGATAAGGATCTGACCTACAGAGCCAAAAAGGTTCTCTTTCCCTGCCATACAATCATTTAAAATCTGGTTCTGCATGCTTCTATTTCTCTCACCTAAGAAAAGAATTCCTCTCTACCGGGTGCAGCATGGCTTGTAGTACCAGAGTGAATACAAGCAGAAAAAATTATTATCCTTGAAAAAAGTGCAACCCATCTCATAAAGTGTTTCTGAGCTGGAAAATAAATAAAAGAGCCTTTGTTTTCCTTGTGAATGATGTAAACAGATTTGCTGACAAGTTTATGCAAAGGGAGAAGTCATTTCCAGAGGCATTACAAAAATCTAATGAATAGATGAAAGCATTTTCTTGATTATGTATTTATTAAATATTGAGAAATCTGGGGGGGAATGATCTAAAAGAGGGAAGGCAGGGAACAAAAGGAGAGCACTCCCTTGAAGAGTGACAAGCAGTCACACAGAGATGGTTTCCACTGAAGTGCTAACAGCTCCTGCAGGTGGGAATGAGCATGCTGAAAGGTACCCAGCCTAAAAACAGGAGGAAATCAACACCTTTTGGTTTTTCCCTGGAGAAAAACTGCTTAGGTTAGCTTCAATAAACAGTGCTAAGCGAGAGAAGCAGAGATGAGAAGAGAGGAGGGGTCAACACACACACACAAATCAAAGTTAGGATATTATGAAGATGGGAATCTTGTGGGGATTTTTTTTCATTTCTACAAGAATGTACAAATGAGCCCTTTCTCTACCCATCTCCAGGGCTGGCATAGTCCCCACTCCCACCCCTTATGGGAGCATTTGGATCCTATGTACTCACAGCAACTTCTGCAATGCCTGCAAAACACCCACCTTTTTGCCCTCTCCAACATCAGAGCCTGACACAGCTTTATCGCTGAGGTCTGCAGATTTAGACCTCCCTAAGAACAGACCTCTTTCTACACCTTCAAAGAGGGAGATCTGAAGAATCTTGTGTCCCTGGGATGCCCTCCTGAAGACCACCAGCTTGCAGCCTAATGTATGTTTTTAACAGATGTATGTTGGGGGGAAAGGGACAAATTATATAGCAATTTTGCTGCCATCTTTTAAGGTATATTATTTGTTTGTTTATTTACCTGCTTGTCTACTTACTTAGTTGCTTGGATGGTTATCGAAATCTGTATTGCTTCCTGGCCAGATTCCCTGAAGCAGCTTACAACAAGTCACAAAAGACAATCTCGTTGAAATGTTACAATTTGAAAACTGAAATGGAAGGCCTCATTTTGGAAAGATTCTTTTGCAGAAGGACGTGATAAAGTAAACCACTAAATGAGAGCTTCTCCCAAGATTGTGCTGGTTTTATTGGATGTATTTAAAATGATACAAGGACTGCAGAGAATGTGTGATTGGTTGATTCACTTATAATGACAAGGACTGAGAAAAAGGCAAGGACTAAATGGAAAAGGGAAGGAGCTCTCTATTGATGATTGACTGAGGGTAATGTGGGGCCCCGGGTGGCGCTGTGGTCTAAACCACTGAGCCTCTTGGGCTTGCCAATCAGAAGGTCAGTAGTTCGAATCCCCACAATGGAGTGAGCTCCTGTTGCTCTATCACAGCTCCTGCCATCCTAGCAGTGCAAGTAAATAAATGCGGCGGGAAGATAAATGGTGTTTCCGTGTATTCTGGTTTCTTTCATGGTGTTCTGTTGCACCAGAAGCGGTTCTGTTGCACCATGACCCGGAAAGCCGTCTGTGGACAAACCTCGGCCTGAAAGCTAGATGAGCACCACAACCCCATAGTTGCCTTTGACTGGACTTAACCGCCCAGGGGTCCTTTACCTTTACTTAACCTTTTATTGTGGTGCACCATGCATGAAGGCTAGAACTTGATTAACAAATAATGGAAATTTATTTCTAAAGTTTTGGAATAGACAATTTAGTTAAAATAGATCATGTTATATGAAATTATATTGGCATTGCTTGGAGATATATTCTTAATGGGAAATGTGAAAATAATATATTTATTTATTTATTTTAAAATGGTGTTTTTTTTTTGGGGGGGGGAATCACTCATGGATAGAAACTGGGGAGCAGAAAAAGAAAGAACAGGTAGAAAAATAAAAATTAAATGCTGAACACCCAACAGCTACAAAACAAAAGCAAACAAAATCTCATCTGCCTTTAATGTCCACACTTTCAAAACTGTATATAGCAGTTTAAAGTTCTAAGAGGCCCACTTTATGGTCATTGCTGTTTTGTCCTCTAGTGGAATATTTTATTGCTTTGCTTTTACTGACTCAGTATCTGTCCATGCTGTTCTAAAAGGTGAAAGTAACTGGAGCTGCATCTGCAATATGGCCTGGAATTATTATTCTCCATGGAAGAGCAATTCCCAATAAGTGGGTCATAAAACAATAATGCTTAAGTATTTTTAAAGAAATATTTCTGTTCCCAAGATTGCATTAGAATTTTGGTCCATGCTACACTCCTCTATTCCAAGCCTCCCCTATCACCTCAAGGTTGCGATTTTATAAATGCTTACATGATGTGAGCTAATCCCACCAAACTCAATAGCATTTACTTTTGAGAAGACATGCATAGGCTTGCACTGTTACTACAATTTTCTAACTAATCTATTTGCAATTATCTTTTAGAATGTCTGGACAATTGTCTTTCAGAATAACCTATCAGGATGATAGTTGGGTATCTTCTCTTGCATTCTCAATTTTATGCAACTGTTTCAAACTCCACAGATTGTTTGGTAGGGTAACTTTTTTTTTTTTTTTACAATGTTTTCATTGCTGATAAGCAAAAGCCTACACATGGCAGCTAATAGTACCTAGGGAAGTAAACAAAACCCGAACAAATGGTTAACTTCGCTTGTTACTATACAGTTTAGTGCTACATTTGTTTCCACACAGTGCGCTACTATATGGCACCATACAGTTCCTTGGCCAATTTATCACTATGCCTATATAATGCATGGATTTTAGATTGTCTTCTAATGCAGTTCAGGCACAAATAATGGAAACCATTAGAGCAGCTAGATCAGTGATGGTGAACTGGTAGCTTTCAATATGGTGCTGAACTGCAACTTCCATCATCCCTGAACACTGGGCTTGCTGGATGAGGCCAGTGGGGGTTGGAGTCTAAAGCCACATTCCCCATCCCTGAGCTAGGGTGGAAGAATACTGGTGCTTTGCTTTCCTGATTTCACAAGCTTTAGTTAGCAGCAGCTGAGTGAAGGATGTATGGAGATAATCATAGGTAGGTATCTGTGGAACTGAAATCTTTTTGAATTCCTGGCCTAAGAAACTGATCATTGCACAACAAACATGGAGAAAGGTAGATTTGTCATAGTGCTATCTGGACTAGCTTTACTAGTCTGGTTGTCTAAACAATCATGCATCTCTGTGGCAAGGCAACTTTGTATAATTACCCAACTCAGTTGAATCTTCAGTTTCTAACCCATTGGTAGAAACCTTGGCCTCAGTCTCAAGCCTTGTCCAAAATGTATATTTCAAACTTGCAAATTGTGCTGTCTAGATTGGCTCTGGGCAGATGACTCTTGCTCAGAACTTCACTGAGGCAATCCAAATGCATTTCTTGTGCATATCATGACCCTGTTAACCCAATGGATTGATAACTTGGACTTAATCTGCAGTCTGAATCCATATTTTGTCTCAGCCTTCATGGCCGGAATCCTGACAACACCATCATCATCATGTCTCTTATCCATCAGCCATTAGCAGAACAAAACCAGCCACAAGGCTTTTCTCGAACTTGTTCTCGACTCTTACTGTTCCCAGGTGGAAAAGCATAGTTTAGCTTTGTCTAAGGAAAAAATGATCTTCAGTCACACACACACACACACACACACACACACACACACACTGTTTTAATCATTTCAGGGAAGGTGAATGAATCTGAATAAAATATGATTGTGGGAATTGCACACTGAACTTGTGTGTTTTTGAGTTTACATATTTTAACAGCACACAGTGCACACGGTATGTTAAATATGCTCTAAGCTCTGAGAAGAATTAGTTAGCAAGTCCCTTTCACATAACTTAAACATTCCTGGGGAGAAGCTTGGGAGCTGCATAAGGTGAGCACCCGCAGAGAGACAGACAATCATTTCTTCTCCTCTGCACATCAACAGACACTTGCCCATTAACACTCACAGTGAGAACAATCCAATCTTAATAAAAAGTTAAAACTGTGCAATCAATCACACCAAGAAATAAAGCTAAAGGTGATGTGACCACAATACATTCAGCTCTATGCTAATTTAAAAGCCTGTGTTCTACTTTAGGCTGCAAGCCTATGCCATTTACCTTGGAGTAATTCCCTTGAAATTCAATAGGACTTCAATAGGACTGGATTATGTTGTGAAGAAACCAACAAACAGTACTGTCAAGTCTCAAGAAGCTGTTCGAAGTGGATTAATGCTGGCATAATGAAGTGCTATCTTTATTCCTGGCAACAGCACTTCCACAATGACATGGAGATTTTTATTTAAAAATACTACTTTAGACAATCTGCAAACTCAGGCAGATGTGTTTCTATTGTCCCAAATTATTGAATTTTGAAAATAGTTCCTCTGACCCCGGATGCTAAAAAAATTCCCTGGTGCTTTCTCTCTGAAATATTGGTAACTCATCCCTGCAACGTCAACACATACATAGAACTGTGCAACTGTCTGTATACCACAGTTCAAACATTTTGTTCTTTCACTGCAAACCTTAGGGATGCTTCAAACCTAACAGATTTCCTGCACAGATGTTACTTATGTGTAATAAGAAAAATATGCATACATATGTCTTTTCTGATATACATTATATATGCAGCCAAACAGAGAAATATACAAACATCACACATACTCTTTGCTAATACTCTAAACACTCAAAAGGAAGATCTGTGCAGGGAATAATCTGTTACTCATTATAATGCATAGCCACCTCCATAGGCCTAACATGCTTCTTCCTACACAGATGTACTTTCCAGTTAGTAAATTGGTCATGTGTGAAGTAGCCCCTAGGGTCAGGACAGAGATTAATCTAGGGGAGGAAATATTAATATAGAACCAAATAAATATAGAACCAAATAAATGTAATATGGCTTCTACATGTGCATGTCCCACTACCCCTCAATTTCCCAGGTGCAGCTCCCTGTGGGTCCAGGGACCCCTCGAGAGCAGCTCTGGCATAGCATCAGGAGCTGAAGCCAGAAGCAAAAATAAGCAATGTATTGAGAGCACTCAGGAGAACAGGCATTGATAGATAGATAGTGTCTATGTGATGCAGGTGAACATTATAAGCAGCCTGAAATTCCTGTGGCCCATGGTTTTGATGTATCTTGAGACTGTTTCTACCTACATGCAGGAACATACAAAAACTTCTAATTTCTGGTAATAAAGAAAAACATAACAGAAACACCCATTATCTGCCGCCCCCCACCCATATACATATACACCATGCACTCTGGTTATCTGTAGGACCACAGTGAGCTTGCTGGGGGGAAATGATTGTGTGCACAGCCGTCATTGCTAGGCATTTGTTCACTGTGATTCAGAATGCTTAGGACAGAGATTAGGAACCTGGGTCCCTCCAGATGTTGAACTAGAGCTCCCATCATCCTTGACCATTAGCCATACTGGCTGTGGCTAATGGAAATTGGAGTCCTAAAACATCTGAACAGTCACCAGTTCCCCACCCCTGGTTTAGGATAAAAACTCTGGCTAAATTGAAACAATGGAACATGATTTCTTACAATTGATATTTTACAGAGAGCTCGGTTCTATTTCACCTCAGTAACCTAGATCCTAAAAAAACAAACATCATCTAAATAAAGAATTCCATTGTTGACGAGATTACACTAGATTAACTGCTTGTTTTCAGTAGACCTTTGACCTAGTAAGCCAGAAATGACAATATAACAATATAACTATCCCATGGACAAATGCATTGTCCCTGCTCATACTTATTCTTAAAAGTGTATATCATTTCTACCTTTGAAGTCGTTGAAGAGAACTGTACACAGAGACCATTGATTTATATGCCCATAAGACTGTGATGGCCAAACTTGGCCCTCCAGATTTTTTTGGGACTACAATTCCCATCATCCCTAGCTAACAGGACCAGTGGTCAGGGATGATGGGAATTGTAGTCCGAAAACAGCTGGAGGGCCAGTTTGGCCATCACTGCCATAAGAGGACACACAGTTTCATGGACTTTATTAACAAACTCAAATGCTAAAACAATTTCAATTTGAGAAAGCTGTCAAAATATACTTGTGCATGTGGCACAGAAGAGCATGTACAAAGACACAGATAATTAAGGCCAGCCCAATACATTTGGGCAGATGCTGTGAACAACAAAATGAAGCCAGCTTCTGCCAGGGAAGAAGGGGTGCGTGAAGATCTGCATCAGGAACAAGGAGATAATAAAGATCTGGGTTGGGAACAAGGGTGGGGGGAGACCAGCAGTGACTCCTATTCACCCAAAGGCTGCTGTACAACAAGGGTGTAGGAAGGGGGTTGTGGGAGGTGCAGGGGGTGCAGGTCATTCCGGGTGTCATCCCTGAGGGGGTGACAAAATGGCACACCATAAGGGGGGGGGCACGTACCGCGGGGCCTGGCCTGCAGTGTGCCCGAGCCACACGTCTCTCCTGGGAGTGACGCAGTGGCTCAGCCCCCACACTGTTAAAAACGGCAGTGTGGGGCTTGCGTACGGCAGGTAGACTCTGTGGGCAGCTCACTGCAGCGCCCCCATGGGCAGCTTGCCCCGCCCCCATGTCTGGATCACCCTGCTCCTGTGAGTGCCGGAGCAGCTAGCTACGTCCCTGCTGTACAGATGGCATTGCAGGAGAGAGCTGCTGAGGAAGTGGCAGATTTGGTACGTAAGGAGCATCCCACAGTTGTTGCTGCCACCATGGAACAGCATCCCTTGGAGACCGGATGTGCTGCCTTTGTGGATCCTGCCACCTGAGGTGGCTGTCTCACCTGCTGGTAATCAGCAATGGACTGTGTGTGTGAGGAAGACAGTATTTATGTGCACACTTCCATTTATACCAGAGGCATATTAGCAGACACGTGGGGTGCAGGATAAGATGGGAGAGCTCTTGAAAAGATTTTCCATCCCTGGTTATATGAAGTCTTATTGGAATACTGGACAGATTACACCATTTTTATACTCCATTTAATCCACAACTCCCAGATACATTTGGTCCACCCCTGAAGTTTATTATTAATTTCAGGATTGTGAACACAACCCATTAGAAGCTGCTGTTGACCAAGGCACATCAAACTTAATGGGAATCACACCTTTTGTTGGGATGTAACAGTATTTCATTTCACTGAGGCTCACATGTAAAGCCTACAACCAGGACTTCGCTGTTCCTTTCAAGAATGGTATCTATGTGTGCATGTTGCTTTCACAAGAGTCCTGCAGGTACATGAATCTGTGTGTGCAACAGGTCACTTGGATATGAATTGATGGATCAAGGTGCTTGGCCAGTAGCGGCCTTCAGGAAACTTTGCAAATTTTCCATAGTGTGTTAGAAGACCACCTGCCACAATGGTGTTGCTTTACCTCCACAGTTGGGATGCAATATGCCTATAAATAGCAAGAAACACATGTGGCGGAGAGTTTTACTACACTCAGGTCCCGAATGCAGGTTTTCTAAAACCATCTGGTTGGTCACTGTGAGAATAGTATGCTGGATAAATTTGTCTTTGACCTGATGCGGCAGAGCCCTTATGTTCATGGAATAATGACAAGGGCCAGTTAAATCAGATCATTGGTGCTTCCAGCCCATTGCTGTCCAAACTGAATGGCAGCATTTTTATAGGGTTTCATACAGGCATATTTCCTGTTGCCAGGGTATGAACCTGGAAACTTCTGTATGCAAAGCCTGTGCTCTGCCACCGAGCTAAGATCCTTCCCTATATATGCTGTGTGTGTGTGTGTGTGTGTGTGTGTGTGTGTGTGTGTGAACCATGAGTGAGGCAGTCCTAAATAAGAAAAAGAATGTGTAGATGGGCGATAACTAAAATAAATAAATTAAATTAAAGCTTGACTGTGCTTAGCAAGAAGCATATTGAAGTGTGTTCAATTGTATTTAGGCTGCAATCCAAACTCCCTGCAACCCCTGACCTTGTGCCTTTTTGGAGAGATGGATCCACAGCTGCTTCTGAAGTCTCATGGGTATGATTACCATCTTTCTTCTGGCAAAATACAGGGCGGGACATCTTTTTTTCTTCTAGTGCTGAGGTGGTTTCAAAGCAATCCATTAAGATCTATTGCAGCCTAATAGGATGGCTCCTCTGGAATTTGTCACACACGCATGCACACATGCGCAGATAAACATGAATTTGTAAATCTGTCTGTGCTCGACTACCCAGAGCTTAAAGACATGACCTTTCACACACGTTTTCAAACACATGCATTTGGAGAGGATCCTTAACTGGGCAGAGAAAGAGACCTGAAATACAGGACAAAACTGTATCACTATAGGACACAGCATTTTACATTGAAATATGGGACTACCCTGTATTATACAAGACATGTGGCAACTCTACTTATGGGAGCCGCAATGGAATGTGTGAGGCAGGACCATCGGGTCCAGACTGGGCCCAATGTCAGTTTGCAAAGCTGTGAGACCGGCTTGGGAGTCAGCAGGTCCTCAGCCAGCTCAGTCCCTTCCCTGCCCCAGAATGCCCTATTTGGGGCCTCTTCACTGGTTTCCACTGGTGGGGGTGCTGCCTGCCCACAGATCTGGAAGCCAACTTGCTTCTGCTCAACCCAATCCTGGCATAAGTGGTGGTGATGGTGGTTGGATTGTTCTCAATTAACTGAGGTTGCAGTTGCAGCTTAAGCTACATAACATAAAAGGGCTAAATCTTGTTTTCCACCTATTTGTTGGACATTTGAACTATTTGTTGGACATTAAAACCATGATATTAAACGAAGTTAAAAAAATTGCAAAGAAAGTATAGTTTGGAAAATGTTGCAATGAGAACTTTTGCTACTGACTTAACATTACGGTGAATGACCACAGATCCGTGTTAACAGCAGAGGCTTTGAAAGCTAAAGGTCCAAGGGTCTTTACCTGGCATCACAAGTAGGGCTTGGAAAGGATGAAAGCCTAGAGAGCCACTGCAAGTCAGTGTAGACAACACTGAGCTAAATGGACTAATGATCTGATTCATTATAAGGCAGCTTTCCAGGGTTCCTAACATGTCAGGCTGCATCTGTTTACAATCTCGGTGACATAACCAAAAGCAATTATAATTTAATTGTGTTGGCAGGCTCAAGGCAACCTACTCAGGCTTTAAACCTGGACCTGCTCAATTTTTCACAGCTGAAATCTCCTCACATTGCACTGGAGGCTTCTGTGAAATTTCTGGCAAGGTGCAGGAGAATCTTGCCGGACAATCAGATCAGATCAAATGCAGATCCTATCAGGGGCTTGCTGTTGAAAGGAGGAAGCTGAGGTTCTGTGCCATATGCAGCTCTGTGAATCTGGGGCTGAAATACTAAATGCCATTTTACATACTTCATCAATATTGGAAAACTTAAACATCGTTCAGAAACTCAAGGAATTGTTTAAATTGTTTATTTTTACTCTAGGGCAAGATCCTCAAAGTAAAAAGAGAACAAAATAAAATATATTGGCTTTTAAAACCACCCTTCTGTTATGGGATTTGGGGCCCATTCATGTAATTTTGATGAAAAATCCAAACCACACACACACACACACACACACACACACACCTTGATATGCTATCTAATAAGTGGATGCAAACTATTCTAAAAGTAGCTGCATGTTGTCATTCCAATATCCCCCTCCAGGCTGCATTGTTGTCTACCATGCCAGAGAAACTGACATCCTGTAGTTCCTTCAAAGAGTCCACAACATACTTTTCTCTTGTACTTGGGTGGTTTCCCATCAGGCAGCTTACAAGTCTTAAACCTGCTTAGCTTCAGCTGCAGAACTGCATTTGTACCACGTCAGATATTCTATACCTGTGCAGGCATTTGGCATGCAGAAAGCTAGACGGATCCGTTCTCTTTAAGCAGATGTTTGGTTTTAGTTGTGTTGGATAAGTCCTTTAGGATCATACCTGAAACTTCTATATCTTTCACAGCAACTTCTCATACTGTATTGGAAGCTGCTGTGAATGTTTCCCCAAGAGCCTTGGGATGAGTGAAAGTGCAGAGAATTAGGAGTTTTGAAAGAAAATCAAATTTCACATTTGATGGTTCACAAGGAAATCAGAAAGAAAAAATCCCAGTTGCCTTTATGCCTACAGCAAAAGTGCATCAAGTCAACAAACTTAGTATTTAAGCTATTTGAATATTTTACACTCTTGTCTATGCAATAGCTACAGCAGAGGGGGCCAGCATGATGCTGTGCTAGTGAAATTGGACTACGACTTCCTTCTAACCCAACCTGTGCGGCCAATGGTCAAGAATTATTAGAGCTGAAATCCCATAGATCTGGAAGTCACCTCATTGGCTGCTGCTGAGCAGGAGGAATATGCTTAATTTCTCCAGCAGGTCAAATTTCTCTAAAATTGTTTCTTCAAAATGAAGGGGTTTTCCCACATCAGTCCATGTGGTGAATTGTTTCACTTGCATAATGTGCTATTGGTTTTTAAAAACATATGTTGGGTTGCCACCAGGCCACAAATACCAGAAAACACTCTGCTAGGGACACATACCAGAAGACACCTTGTAGTAGCAAAACGTAATCACTGACAGTAGTAGATCAGGCTACCCCACAACCAGATGCCCTCCAGTCGCTGTTGGACTACAAGACTTATCTTCCATGAATGACCCTTGGTCATGCTGGCTTGAGCTGATGGGAGTCCTAGGCCAAAACATCTGTAGGCAACCAGGTTGGGGAAGGAAGTTGTCCTTGAACCATTCCCCTTTGTAGTAGTTAGCATCTTCTGTTTAGGCATCTAAAAGCCCAGCTTGATCATGTTTCCATGCACAAGTCTCCCACTGACCTCAGTTGCATTGAGCATATACAGAAACAAGAGGATAAGGAAAGGCGAAAGCATGAAATGAATTGATGCATGCCTATGTCTTCTACTCATAATCCATTATAGAGAGAGAGGGAATAAATGCACTAGAAAAGACAGATGAAATAACAGCATTATGAATACTTTCCCCAAAAAAGTTGCGGGCAAAATGTGAGGGAGATTTTCAGTAAATAAAAACACCTTTAATAGTCTATAAAAAAGAAAAAGAAAAAGTGATATTTTTTTTCTCCACAGGACTAGAAACAACCCTAATTTACAGTATACACCTCTGTATAGAGAGGCTATAAAAATAAAGCAAAACCAGTTCCAGGAGGGGCAGTCCATTTCTTGCCTTAAAACCACGCTCAAGTTGACAGATTTCTTCAAATGAGATATTCTTCACACATTTCATTATTCCCCCCTCCCCACCATAAAACTTAACAAGGCATATAGGTGACCAGAACTCCCATTACCTAAAGCTAAAGAAGAATTTACGGCTGTGTTTGCTCAAATTAATAGTTAATTTGTGTGCTTTCTTCTTCTTCTGTGATTCATATATAATACACATTGTTAAATGGATCCCAAGAAATCCCTGTCAATATATAAATAATTTAGAAATATGCACTAAAAGTATTTAGCAGGAATATTTTGTTTCGTTTCGTTACGAGTTTGGAAACTAACATTGCTTATAAGTCAACAACTTTTGTACACACAGTTCCCATTCACACAATGGGAATACGGCAGAAAATAATTGGCGGAATAAATTCTTGTAGCTACTACTGGTGTCAGTCTGCTCTGCAACAATTTGCAGCTATTGGGACTCTGATGCACTTACACACCTGGAAGTACAAAGATATGCTTGCAAACAGTTACCCCCGCCACAGAAGTGAATGAGGACGTCTCCCTGCAGGGAAGCTTCATGTGTGCATTGCTGTATACACAGACTCAATAATAATAATAATAATAATAATAATAAGTGTAATAGTATTTTCACTCCCCCCACCCTTACTTATACCGAGTCATATATACCCTGTGAACAGAATTCATTGTCAGCAAGGAAGCAATTTTATGGTCCTAGGGTATGAACCAAAAGCTTCCAAAATAAAAAGAGTGGATTCTTATCCTTCATTCAAAAGGGCACTGCATCCATTACCTCCAACTGAAACACAAGACATGCTTTTATGGTTGTTGTTTTCCTGAACATTTGACAGGTAGTCATCAGAGAGAAAGAAAAAGACAGTAGCATTACGACAGAAAGAACCAACGAAAAACCTCACTATATTTGACCTTTCTTTTTTCAATGGTACTTGTAATCAGAGGCCATGAAAGTAAAGGAAGCCTTTACTTTGTAGCATTTTGAATTTTTGACAATTTATTCTTTTTCTGATAAAAATATCCTTTCTGAGACGCTTCAAACCATCCAAACTACAAAACGATAACACAGGCAGGACTAACCTGCTTACCACTGAAGCTGGTTCTGACTATTCCTAACTTCAAATCGCTTTTATGTTAAAGAGAAATTAATCAAATTAATGGCTTGGCAACATGTATGACTTTGTGGTTGGTCTTTCTTTGAAAACCACTGCAAGTCAGCATGAAAAGATGTATTTGTGCAAAACAAGGTTAAAGGATGATATATGTTGTCAGCTATGAGTCTGGTGGCGCATGTGTGTGGGGGGAGATTGCCTTAAAATAGTTATCTTCACTTAACATCATATCTTACATTGCAAAATGTACAGACACCCAGTGTACTCTTTAACAACATATACATGTGAGTTTATAGAGCCTTTATAAAAAGTTTTTTGATTCCAAATTAAAAACCATAGAAATAGAATCAAAATAATGGAGGTTGATATATATACTTCGATAGTACATAGTCAGTGCTCATTTTCATAATTATTGACAGCTGTATCTTTGGCATTGAAAATTCAGTACAACTTTCAGAAAAAAAATGTTGTTGCTTACAGCTTTTTTTTTTTTTTAACAAGGACAAACAGGATTGACCAAAGTACAAAAATTTGGGAAGTATTATTAAAGATTTATTTTATTTTTAGGCAAGGATAATTTAAGGACCCTGAATTACCTTCTCGCTTTAGTGTATGGTGCGGATTGTATGAATTCATTTAAAAATCAACTAAATGGTACCACGTTTCCCGGAAAATTATATGTAATATAATATATATATTTTATATTTATTTAGAAGCTTTGAAATAGTACAGTAAACACTTTGCAACACGGTGTATAAACTACAGAATGTCTTTGATATTTTGTGGGTCTGCAGATTAACAACATTTCCATGACCCACAGGTGAAAAGAACATGATTCACAATTTCTTTTGTAAAGTTGGAATAGTCTGGGGGACACTTGATCACACAAAAATAATATAAAACAGTCAAGTTTAAAACAGTGATATTGCATTTATAATGCACGTTTCCTTTTTTAAAATCTGTACGATTGGCTTCTTGTGGCGAATATAAACATCTAAAGGGCTCAGTGACATTTTGGAGAGAGAAAGAGAAACAGAGAGCGATATAGTGCTGTAAACAGGCACACACTGATCAGGGAGGCAAAGTCAGTTGCCCCTTGAAGTTTCTACAGTTCCATACATTTCAACTCATTTCTCAGGCCTGCTGAGAGCAATTAGGTCCTATTATTGGCCAAGATGTCTCCAACAGCACAGTAAATCTTCAGTTTTACACAGAATCGGATGGCCAAGATAATGACGTTGAAAAGTTGATGCTTTTGTTGGTCGACTTTTGTGCAAATCATGCTGCTTCAGGTAAGTCCCGTAGAATTGACTAGCATATCCTTTTCCGTGCTGTGGGGGGAAAGAAAGAAACTTCTGAGAAAACAAAGAATAATTCTGTGGCATGTTAACACATAGCTGGTGCTCTATATTAAACAGAAGAAACAGCAGTGGGCAGAGTTCAGTACTCCATAGGTAGCAGTGATAACTGGGCTTTAATGTTCTCTTTCAGTAGTTTTCCATTTTGATAGGCAAATAGTAAAGTTGTTACAACAAAGTGGATGTGGTTTAGCAAAGCTACAGTGTTTTAAAGTCCCATTTGTAAAACTGAAGATATTTGAGCATGTGCTTTCTTCCCCACTGAAATCAACAGGTCATGCAGCATAAATCTAGGTAAATTCTGTCCAATTTCCATGGGGGTTTGCTCCCAAGTATATTGAAGCATCACAAATTTCTTGATCTGTATCAGATCATGCTGAATTTTAGATTTAGCAGAGGAGAATTACTGTGATTTTACATTACTGAAACCCAACTGCTTGTTATGACTTCTCTGGTAGCCCTGGTTATAGCTACCTATGTAGAATTGTAACCTAGACTGAAGAACATGGACAATCTATACAATGTATTGTTCCAATCACAATCTATTTCTGCATGATAGTTCTACTATTTCTAGAGCAGCTTGCCTCATCAATCTATCATATTCAGAGCTGGTAGTGCCAAAATTGCACACCAGACAGACAAGGGGAGAGTGGCCTGGTTCACATATAATGCTCTTGTTTATCCCAAGATTGCATTATTGTATTCCAGATCCTCTTGTTTCATGCCTTTATAGCTTGATTACATGTCTGGGATGGGGTGGTCTAGCATACTATGGTTAAGGATGTGTACTGGGTTTGCACAAAACACCAAGAAATAGTTAAAGCAAACTACGGTCTGTATGCCAGCAACAAACCATGGCTTTATACTGTGGTTTGTTCACAGTAAAGAAACCCTAGGTAAGTTGCTGGACAATCAAACAAACCATAGTTTAAAGAAACAAAGCTTAGCATTATGTGCAAACCAGGCTAGAGAAAGCTTTTACAGTGGTATCTCTGGTTCCGAACTTAATTCGTTCCAGAGGTCTGTTCTTAAGCCGAAATTGCTCATAATATGAGGCACGCTTTCGCTAATGGTGCTTCCCACTGCTGGCGCGCTGCTGGCGCATGACTTCCGCTCGCATCCTGGGGCAAAGTTTGCAACTGGGAGCATCTACTTCCAGGTTAGAGGAGCTCGTAACCCGCAAGCGTTTGCAAGAAGGACCGTACGTAATGCGAGGTTCCACTGTACATCAACCACATTCACCTTGAAGACACTAAAAAAAATTTCAATGAAAACACCAATTCAAGAGATATCAGGTATAGGATATCAGGTATAGGAACCTACACTGGAACCAGGACTGGCTGGCTAACCAATAGCAGTTCTCTAGATTTACGAGTCAAACTTTTCCAAGAACTGCTATCTTAGGTACTTGGAGTCACCTGAGATTGATAGTGGGATACTATAACTTCAGAGCCAGTGAGCCAATGTCTCTCCTAAACCTACAATCGTTGGTTTAGGAAATGACTGCTGGAATCCAAGTGAAATGGCCAGTAGGATTATACGGGAATGCAAATGAAACAAATGGACTTGAGGAACAAACTCCACTTGTTGTAGGCTCTGTGGTACTCTATTTTTCGATAAATAATCTGGTAGGCCATGACAAGGATTCAGTAATGCTTTTTGTACATTTTGGATGATGAAGAAGCGCACTTTCACTTCAATATAGCATTATAAAAGTAGCACTTTGAAACCAATTTGCTTTCTCCTTTCTCCTATTTGCTAAAGCTAAAGATCCCACAACAATCTTAAACTGGTTTTCCCTTCCTTTTCTAACTGAACCATTATCGTAGTCACCAACAGATATATGTATTTTCTGGGACTGACAGAAAACGAAAATATGTTGCACTAATCCCACCATTCAAATCCAGGCATTTACTGTCATGCTGAAAATTGACCTTCTTTTTTGTAGGTGAAAAGGGCCAGCGCATTAGCAGACGGGTATCCAAATCTGCCAGCTATGCTGGCTGTGTATTGTTAGCACCAGACATCAGCTATTTTGACTGTAATTGGGAGCAAAGGTAACAAACAATTTGTAGCGGCATTCAGAAAAGACACCAAATCAAATTCTCATCTGAGTCGCATGCCTGCAGCTAAGATGAGAAAGAAACTTGCTCTCTTGAAGTGTTCTTTTTGAAAATATTACACTTGTGTCAATACACGGTTTGCCATCAAACTATCAAAGGCCACATGGAAGAATCATCATTAACATGTTTTATGGGGTGAAATTTAACCTCCAAGGTTTCAGTGTCTTCAGATTATAAGGTGTGGGTTAAAAAAAACCCAGCTTCATTATGAGGGAAGGAAATACAAAGAAAACCCTAAAACTGCTTTAATGAAACATTGCTACATGGCAATAAGTTATAACTTTTTTCAGAAATATTGTTGAACACTCTAGTTTGTTTTAAACCTAAATTGCTTTGAACCCTAACTTGTTTCAAACACATTTTGATATTGTGTTTTAATTGTTGTAACCCACCCTGGGACCTTGGGGTGAAAGGCAGGTAATAAATTGTAATAATAATAATAATAATACAAATATGATCCTATCAATAATTTTAAAAGAAACTATGGCAAAATTATACAAAACACACTAAAAGGTTGGAATAATATTTAGTCCTAAGAATATGCAGCTTTAGTATCTATTATGTTTATACTTGTTTATTTATTTTACCTATGTCTTTATTTGCATTTTACTTTTATGTAGCCTGTTATTATTTTTTACTGAAGGGCAGTATAAAAAAATACATATCTGCATATTTTTATTTATTAAAAATAAACAACAAATTTACATACATCCTTTCCCCCGAAAGGCTTACAATATATTTTGATGTTATCCTATTGTAAACTAACAATAAACACAATCCAAATAAAAACTAAAATAAACAACGAAAAGCAGGAAACTCTTAAACCTATATAGGATGCTCTATCAATGTTTATCACTTGATAAACTTGATACTTTATGGACTGCAGGTGAAAGAATGAAACTCTTCCACTGAAAAGCAATAGGATGAAGATTCCCTTCCTTCAACAGGAGCTTTCTGGCTATTTTGGAAGGCATGATTGGATGTAGTGGAGACACCATTGGGCTTTCAAAAAGGCATTGTTTAAACATTTTATATTGAATTTTAAATGAACAAAATACATGATGATACTAACTGCCTAGAATCCAATGAAATCAGTTCTATGAGGACAACCCTATTAGCAACAGTCCTCCATCCCACATGGTAGCAAGTTTTGAAAGTAAGGGGAGTTTTAAAAGGAGTTTGTGATATGGTGTGAGGATCAGTTGCTCAAACAAAGAGAAAAGACCCCACTGAACTTGCAGAACTGTAAACTGCAGTTTGGATTTCAGTACTATGTGGTAAGCTACTAGAATTGGAAAACTGAATGTAGACTCTGTTCACTATGTATTGGAATACAAAGTATGAAGCAAACTGAGATACAGTTTCCTCTTTGGTGTGGCTCTACTTTACATTTTAAAAAAGAAAGAGAATGCCTATTTTCTTGAAGTGTTACTTTTTGCAACATCCTACAGCTAGTGTTGACATCACAGTAGCCAAAGCCATATGGAGAATCTGTTGTTTAGGTGGTTTGTGAGATGGAGGTGTTGGGATCAAAGTAAAATGTGTTTTCATAACCCACAGCTGAATTAATACATGCAAATCATGTATTTGCAGAAGCAGAGACATCAATAAATCAAGTTGTCAGTGGATGTTATTGTTGTGTCCAGTTGTAGTCCCCCAACCCCTCACTCACACCTCATGGAAAGCACTTTGATCCTGGAAAGGCCAGATATAGAAAGTGATTCTTCCAATTTCCCTCTTCTCCATCCTACCTCACACTGTGCCAGTTGGTCTCTGGTCTACAGTCTTTGTGCAGGGTTTTGGGGGTATGAGTGCAGGGGCCTGAGAAGGGAAATTAGCAAAAAAAAATCCTTCCCCCTCCAGAAGAGGAGAGCCAGGGAAGGATGTAACCCATAATATCTGATCTGAGCAAAATAAAACAGGAGGAGATCCATGATCTCTATTTTTTTAAAAAAAAACTATTAAAAATACCAATGCAGGAGAAAAAGAATCAGGGCATTGGGAATTGGAGGTGCGAAACCATTCCTCCAGATGTTTGCTTAAAGGTAAATGTAAAGGTACCCCTGACCATTAGGTCCAGTTGCAGACAACTCTGGGGTTGCGCGCTCATCTCGCTTGCTCTATAGGCTGAGGGAGCCGGTGTTTGTCCGCAAACAGCTTCCGGGTCATGTGGCCAGCATGACTAAGCCGCTTCTGGTGAACCAGAGCAGTGCACGGAAACACTGTTTACCTTCCCACTGCAATGATACCTATTTATCTACTTACACTTTGATGTGCTTTCTAACTGCTATGTGGGCAGGAGCTGGGACCAAACAATGGGAGCTCACCCCGCCATGGGGATTCAAACTGCCAACCTTCTGATCAGCAAGCTCTAGGCTCTGTGGTTTAGACCACAGCGCCACCTGCATCCCTCGATGTTTGCTTCCTAAAGCTCATATTGTGCCCCCTGGAATGACACGTAACAGGTTCCATGTCTTTTCCCCATTGGGGAAATTGGCAGCTTGTAGGGGACATTATATTGGGAAAACAACACAAGTTCTAAAAGCTGATGTAGCCCTGAACAACGAAGTCTCTTCTGCCATGTCAAAGACTGATAGTAATTATGGCATAAGCATTTAAGGATTACCATTCACCTTGTCTGATGAAGTGGACTCTGCTTCATGAAAACTTGTGCTGTAATTAATTTGGCAGTTTTTAAAGTACCGCAAGACCCTGTTGTTTATGTTGCAACACATTAACAGCTATCTCGCTGGAAACTGCACCCCTGAACTGATTTACCACCCTGGCTGCTTTTAAGATTAAAAACAAACAAAACCAAGAGGCCCTCACAAATAAATAGCACAGAGGCTTTGATCCAGTCTCTGTACAACTTTCCTTGTGGCCACTTTTATCCTCACCTAGTTCAGCTGCTGCTGTAAAGCTAAGTCATTGTGAAGCTTCATTCCAAACAAACCACAAGCTGTAACCAAGGTTTGTTTTATGGCTTACCTCTCTTAATTTGTCTTGGGGAGACAAACCATGATCTTGGGTTTGGATGGGATGGTTTAGTTTACGGAAGCACAGTGGCAGCAAAACAAGAGGAAGAGCAACACGGTTTGATCTTCTTTCTGGAAGACTCACTTGTGCTAAGTTATGGTTTTGCTTAGTGTTATGTGCAAACTGGACAACTATTTGCTGTTGGGGAAGCCACTTATAAAGCACTGACCAAATCAAGCTTTATCTCTATCTTCTATCTATCTATCTATCTATCATCTATCTATCTATCTATCTCTCTATCTATCATCTATCATCTATCTATCTATCATCTATCATCTATCATCTATCATCTATCATCTATCATCTATCTATCTATCTATCTATCATCTATCATCTATCTATCTATCTATCTATCTATCTATCTATGATCTATCTATCTATCTATCTATCATCTATCTATCTATCTATCATCTATCTATCATCTATCTATCTCTCTATTCACACAATTTCATTACAGCAGTGTCATGACAATGCTGAATATCCCTTTCCAGGGGGCACTATCAATTAAAAACCAATTTAAACACTCATTAGAGTATGCAGTTATTAAACTAACAGACTGTAGGCCTACTTGATCAGATCCTGGGACAACAATTCCTGAACTCACTTAATCCTCTGGAATTTAACAAAGTTAGCATGTAATCCAAGGGTGAAGACTGTGACTCTACAAATATTGCTGAAGTCACATCATCCCTAAGCACCGGGCCTGCAGACTGGAGCTGATGGCAGCTATAGGTTCTCTATCCCTGTTATAAAACAATGCTTGCGTAGAGTTGGAAGACAGACAATAATCCCAACAAGAACACTCCCTTGACATCATGGGATGAAGATAATGTTAAAATGATCATGTGGGCAAACAGCAGGGTCAGTATTACTTGAAGAGATGGGGGTGGAGTTCTGTATAGTTCAGAGAATGATTAAAAAGCTTCTGGAAACCAGCCTGACCATATGGATGGGGCCTGATTGTATGGGTCTTTCCAATGAAAATTGGCATCATGGAAGAAGAGACGGGCTGAAAGTCTCACGTAGTTGAATCCAGCCCACAAGGTTAGGGCATTTGAACATTCTGCCAGTCTGCAAGAGCTGCTTATAAATAAACAGCTCCCCCACAACTGGGAGAATCTCTAAAGATTCAGAAACTCTATGAATCCTGACAGTGTAAAACAGTATCTGATTTATTATCAAAGAAAGAGAGACAAAAAAAATATTATTTAGTTAAAAACCAGCATACTCTATTTAATACTACAAGTACCAATAGGGATAAAATAAAGTAAAACAAAAAGGTAAGTAAGTAAAACTGAAGGCTTAATAATTTAAATGAGAGATAAGAAGTCTATATATATATCCAGTAGGTAAAAGTGACTGATTTTATAGGCTGACGTGCAAAATTTTGTGACTAATATTGTAATCTCTGGTTTTCTATCTTCTAGAAGTAAACTAGACAATTCAAATTAGAACTTCTGGACAGTCTTCTAAGCAATGTGGCAATAATCTTTCCACGAGCATCCTGGTAGTAGGGGCAGAGTAAAATGATATGGTCTTAATTACGTGAATGTTCTTAATTACTTATGTGGTCTTAATTAATTACGTGAATCACCAGTATCTGTATAAATCTGATTAAAGACAAGTACAAGCTACACATGTGTTTTGATCTTGCATGTTTTTGCTGTGAACCACCCTGAGATACTCAGATGAAGGGTGGTATACAAATTAAATAAATAAAACAAATAAAAGTAATTGTAAGATATGGGGAAAATGTTAGTTTCAATTAGTGATGCTGTCAAAAGGTCATAAATGGGGAAAGGGAGTTGGGAATCAGTTCTCCCAGTTTTGGACAT
Organism: Podarcis tiliguerta; assembly: GCF_965153285.1. NCBI lineage: Eukaryota > Metazoa > Chordata > Lepidosauria > Squamata > Lacertidae > Podarcis > Podarcis tiliguerta. The sequence goes on along the minus strand of NC_139542.1, from coordinate 32,022,337 downwards.
CTAATGCCAATAACAAACCAAGCCAACACCGCACCACCACCTGAAGTTTGCACTTAGCTCGTAATGGGCTTGGCTGTCATCTTTTAAGCCAATAACTGCTGCCCATTTCTTTCTCTAACCAAGCTTACCAAATAACGCAGGGAAGGAATTGCATCTGAGTCTCCATGTTGGCCTTAATGGCTAATGCACCTACAGCCACCAGGAAGCAAGGGAGATGTAATTGCCTCTGTATCTTTAGCAGAAGTGTAATGAATGCACCTGGCCATGTCTGCACACCCATCCTGCAATACTATGCAGGTTTGGTTTGGAAAGGGAAGAGACAAGAGCAAAGGCTGTCTGGGTAGGGGTTAGTGGCAGAGAACTTCCTGGGTCCTGATGGTAATGAAGTCCAAATTAAGGTGTTTTAGTGAAATCCAGATTGAACTAAGTCTGGGGAAGCTTGCACATTGCTAACTACAACCACATGAAATGTAATACTTAGTGTGTTCAATATATCACTTTGCTTTTCATCAGTTAATGAATGATTACCGTATAGATGTAAGCATCTGCACAAAAATCTTTGAAAAAGAAATATTATTACAAATAGTTTGAAAATGTCAAATCACAATAAAACAACTAACCAGTATTTCCTTACAATTGCAAGAAATAGATGTCAATGGCATGCATTTTGAATATTGTCACTATCTCAAAACCAACTGGGTTCCAGGAAACATGATGTTTACCATTCATTTAGTTGCTGCATGTATACATAGGCAACAACTGCTAAATATTGGAGTGTTTTGGCAGTCAGAGCCATAAAAAGGTAAAGGTAAAGGGACCCCTGACAATTAGGTCCAGTCGTGACCGACTCTGGGGTTGCGGTGCTCATCTCGCTTTATTGGCCGAGGGAGCTGGCATACAGCTTCCGGGTCATGTGGCCAGCATGACTAAGCCACTTCTGGAGAATCAGAGCAGCGCACGGAAACACTGTTTACCTTCCTGCCGGAGCGGTAACTATTTATCTACTTGCACTTTGACGTGCTTTCGAACTGCTAGGTTGGCAGGAGCTGGGACCGAGCAACGGGAGCTCGCCCCGTTGTGGGGTTTCAAACCGCTGACCTTCTGTTCCTAGGCTCTGTGGTTTAACCCACAGCGCCACCCGTGTCCCCATACACACACACAAAAAGCAATTTGGTTTTACTAAACCAATGAAGGATGCGTAGAGAGATTCACACAACAAATGGAGTTGAGGTATGCACATTTAAATCCATTTAGACCAATGGGAATAAACTGGCATTCATCTAAGGATTTTGATTTACCTTTATCATCATAACCATCATAACAAACACCACCACCCCTGCAGATCTTGGGGATTCATGGAGAAGAGATTCTTAGACATAAGCTGTTGTAAGAAAAGTCCCTTCTGAGTCTAATCAATATTGATTTTTTTTCCTCGAGTAATAACACACTTCTGCTGGGATTTTATTTTCCTTTTTGCTTGGTCTCGAGGATTCACTGTTTGCCTGTGGCTTCCATATAAGTAAAAATGCTCTTTGGAATCTTGATTAAACTGCCTAAATTTAACTGCCTAAATTTATCTATATAAAAATATGATGCATGTTCATCTGTTGTAAACTCCTTCACTGCTTCATTAGTTTGGCCATCAATGGGATGATACTGAACAGTTATTTATATTAAAAAAACAAACAAACACCTGTATTTAAATTCTTCCAGTTTTGGAAATTCAGCAGTTCAGAGTACAACGATGCCTCTATCTGACCGTTTCTAAATCACCTCATAAAAAATAATTATGCCGCTTTTTAAACTCTTAATTCACCATACAACGAAAGTTAGCCAATATCCTGCTGAATTAATTCCTTTCCACAAAATTTAAGAGAGCTTTTTTCCACTCCAAACTTCAAGTGGAAGAATATGACCAGCCTCAAAGGTGGGGTCAGACCTAAATGTCTCACTTTTCAGCAGGCAAAGAAATGTGCCTGCACGAATATCTGTCTGAACCTGTATTATTATCCTTACTTTACAGTTGGGGAAATAGAGTCAGAGAGGTTATGTGGAAAGAAGGATTGCCATGTGGTTAAAGCAGGAGATATGAAGACAATATATCTGAGCTATTTCTGGCTTTGTCTTGAGGTTGGGGGAGGAAATCATCACTAAACCTCTCTGTCCATGATTCCCCCATCTGTAAAATGAGAATAATAATGCTTACCTATCTCACAGAGGATCTGCTGGCCTTAAATCACTATTCTTTTATAATCCACTTTGAGATCCACAAATGGCAAGGCCTAGAGAGGCGGAAAGCATAACGGTTATTACAAGAGTTCACATCAGAAATAAAGAATTCTAGCTCACACTATATTGAAGCTTTTTACAGTATCCTCATTATGGTTCGCCGAAAGAGAATCAAGAGGATAGCTTTCTGTTTATCCCTTGAGTCTGATGCCTTTTTTGCTTCGTTTCTTATTATTAAATCATTAGCAAAGTTAAATAAAATTGCTACCATATTTGCACAACAAACTAGGTCCTGTAATATGTGTCTGGGGGGACAAGGGATTAACAATCAGTTACACAGAAGAAGCAGGAGGAGAAAAGGCTTTTTAAATCTGTTCGTGGGTTTTCCACCTTAACACATTTATTCTGAGAAGAGTTCGGATATTTTAAAGGCACAAATCACAGTATGGTATATAAAGCAGTTTCTGTCCCAAAAGGTGATGGATTTTAAGAGCTGCACAGAGAGGACAGGATGTAATATAATACAGCAACCACCAAAAAACATAGCAAATGTATTTATAACAATGTGTTCATTTATTTCTATGCATGTGAGAGTCTGTAAAAAGGCAATGACAATATGGATAGGAGAATCCATCTAATGAATCCCATTATCAGCAGGGAAATGGGGAACCCTACTTTTTATTTAAATGCTTGTATATAGTGATCTGCCAGATTAAAGCTCTATCCCTAGGTACTTACTGGATGTAAGCTTCATTGAACATAGTAGCTGTTCAGATGTTCGGCCATGGCTCCATAAACCACGGTTTATGATGCATGACCACATGCCAGAGCAGTATATTCCTCACTTTCTTTGATTCAGAAATCCTGGCTTGCTTTGGACCAGAGTCACCCATTGCATCTGAATCAGGAAACTCTCATTTAATGTTGTTAAACAAATCAGAATAAGAAACCAAGATCTGATCTTCAGCAGATCCTGCATGCAGCTTGTTCACAACCTGTGGTCCAGAACTGTGATGCTTCACAAATAGACATTTAAATGTCTGGAAAAATAGCCATAGGGATTATTTGATCGAAATTGGCAAGAGAAAAATGCAGCCCTGCTTATGGTAAATGGCAGCTTGTGGCTGTCCTCATCTCAGTAAGTTAGATCAGGGAAAGGCAAAAGATTTCTTCCTGCCTTTGTAGAGTTTTCATACAGCCCATGTTCTAAGCACAGCATGTACAAAAATCAGCTGCTGCAGCTCAAGGGAGTCTATGACTCACAATTAAGTATTTATTCCTGTTCAGATCTGACAGTGCAGTGATGGAGTATTTGGGTCATCCTTTGGGGGCTCCTGGCTGATACTAGCAGGAAAGAACATTGCAACCATCTCTTCCAAACACTGAAGCAGACAACTTGCTACTTGTGCGGAGCCAGCAGCCGACAAGCAGCAGAGAAAGGCTGCTTCAAACCATATTTAAGATCAAATAAAGAGCAGATTTCTTTTTTGAAAATGTTGAAAATGTACAATGGTAAAAGGAAAAGTTAAGCTCCTTTGTACATTCAGGAGTCCCAGGGGACTTGTACCCAGGCTAGGGAGAAGCATATTCAATTGTGAATCCAGGGGAAGGACTTTTGAAGAAATCTCAGTGTATTGAAACCCCAAGGATTTTGCAACAAATGGCAAAAGCCCCGTATCCCATAGCCAATGTTCATTTAAAGTGGGCTCATGATGTCTCAGATCTGCTGGTCACACAAGAAGCTCTCTCTTTCTGCTTTCCACACCCTGGCATTTTCCTTATATGGCAAACTTGGGAAGAAACATTTCATTTTTGGCAGACACGCTGTCTGTAGTGTTGTGTGTTTTTTAACATCTGAGCTTTTAAAGCATCACACAGCATTATGGAGGCCCCCACTTCAGTTCATGGCACCTAGGAGAGATCTTGCTTCAGTCCAAATATGTCCCAGAACTGTCTTAAATAGCCCACTTTGGTTTAGGATTTGTCAGAATCCAATGCACGCCAGATCCCATCCCAAAACACATCAGGGCAAAGATAGGGAGGGAGTGATGTAACTTGGAAGACGTAACCTCTACTTCACAAAACACTAGAAGCAGCAGCCATTCCACAAATTCACTCTTCATTTCTCTTCAAAAGCAGCACAAAGGAAAGCAGTCCAGCCATTTTAAAAGCATTCTGTAGCCAGACACGACAAGACAAGACAAGACCACCCTTTAAGAGAGCATGCAAAAATGTGGAAATGTTTATAACAATAGAGGAATTTTGTCAGCTAAAGGAGCACAGTTCCAAATGTTTAAAAAAAAAAGACATTTTACTATCATGTGTTAGGAACACCAGAAGCTGCCTTACAGCGAGGCAGATCATTGGTTCATTTAGTTCAATATTGTCTACACTGACTGGCAGTGACTCTAGGAGTTCAAGCAAGAGTCACTCCCAGTTGTACCTGGAGACTGAACCTAGGAAGCATGTTCTATCACTGAGCTATTGACCTACATGATGCAAGCGGACAGCCAAATTTTCTTGAATGCCAGCGGTGGTCTCTATAGAATAGATTTCTGGGACAACTGATTTCTATTTTTTAAAAAAGATTCAGGAGCTGATGTCACCGTTATTTCAAAAAAGACATACAAAGGATCTCCTGAGATCTGCATATGGCAGGGATTGTTTTATAGAGACAAGAGAATATTCTAAATTGTCTTGGATGCTTTAACGTACAAACAAACTGCATAGAAGAGCAGCTTGTGTATACTATGTAAGTGATATGAAGTCAAAACCTGGATAATCTCAAATGTGGAGCAACGGCAGAATGGGACTGTGCAAAACAGTGGGATAAATTTAAGGAGGGTTTGGACACCCTGGTCAAATAAAAAGAAATCCTATGGACGTTTTAAGACCTGACACCAAACCATACAGCATGCAAACAGCCTGCAGAACACCCATTCCCTTACTCCACAAGGTGGAAATGGACCTGGATAGGATGGAGGAACATGGCATAATTAAGGAAATCAAGCCTACCTTGTGGTGTGCACCAAAGTTCCTAGTCATCGGGGGAGAGGTGGAAAAAAGAAGAAGATCTGTATTGATCTTTAAAAGCTGAATGAAGACGCACTCTAATAAAAAAATATGTACTTCCAACACTAGTATCTTTCCCAAAAGTGACAGGAATAAAAATATTTGTCAATTTGGATACCTCAAGTGATTTCTGGCAAATCCCTTTGACAAACCAGAGTGCTAAATTGATTACATTCATCACACTCTTTTTGAAGGCTTGCCATTTGGAACAACAAACGCTTCCAAAAATTTTCAAAGAAAGGTGGCAAAACTCCTTAAGAGATTTAAAAGGAGCAATTGCCCCATGGATGGGATCCTAATACATGGCACATCAATGGAAGACTATGACAAAATCCTGGCAATTGTTTAGTATTAGATGCATGAATCCTAGCTAGGAGAAACACGTTATTTTGCAGGATGAAAGAAGAGTCTATACAGAAGCTGTGCTTACAGGTACCATATAGGGTAGGCTAGTTTTGAACATCTATCATTTTAAGAGATTTCTGCCACCATCTCTTCTCTGCATAGAACCCCTGGATAGTCAAAAGAGGTGAAAAGGAATAGGGGGATCATATTCCATCTTTGAGATGTTTAGCTTGAGTGGCAAACAGGTGGGCTCAACCAATTAGATGAGCACCATGTGGCCAGAAAGGAACTCTTGGCACCTTGTGGGGAGCTAGCAAATGAGGTCAAAAAGGTGTTAATTAAAAGGAGATTGCTCAGGCTATTCTCTGGTACTCTGCCATATCAAAGGAGCTCTCATATCAAAGGAGGTCATTTATTTGAAAGTGTCAAGAAATACATGCATCTACAATAGCACTGACTCATAAAACCTTTCTAGGAATGGAAAACTCATTAGACCATTATTCACAAGCCATCTCAACAGAGGACTAGCCACCAATCTATTACTGAAATGTGTAGCAGCCTAGTTTTTGAACCAGATCAGGAAATCTAAAGGAAACAACCTCCAAGTATGTTCCAGGATTTATTCAAGCATTTATTCAACATCATTGGTGGGGAAGCAGGATATACATCTAAGAAACACATAAATAAAGTCATGAAGTCTCAAAACACAAGTAGACACTTAAAAAGTCATTCTGCGCCAATCAAACACCAGTTCTTTTTTCTATCTAGCTGTTAACAGTGCTACTCAGCAGCACGGCATTATGAAATCTACTACTAAATCTGTGCATATTGCTTCCTTGCAGTTTAGTAAACAGTCTGTCCTAAACAGACTCACTTAGTTTGCTAGTACAATTTGGACAGGGAAATACCCAATGCCTAATTTTGGGACTACAGATGATCGCTCATAGCTACAGCAATAAGGCCAGACTGTAAGCAAAACCTAACCTTACATTTCACTACCTGAGAACAGCAAAGTACCCAAGCCAGCTAAGTTAATTTGGCAGTTGAGACAGCAAACACCATAAACTCCGAAGGCATGGTGCGCCTTGCCTGAGGTTAACACCTTCCTGAAGCTAAGCAGGTCTGGGTCTGGTCAGTGCCCGGGTGGGTGACCTCCTGGGAGCAACATGTACACCACCTTGGGTTCTATGAAGAAAGGATCCATAAATGGAAAAATAAATATAAATGTATTAAAGTGAAATATTAAAATAATGAAACAATATAATAATCAATCAATAACAAATTTCTGTGTTTCATGTCACACGAAATCTACTGCCTGAGATAGTAGCCTCATTATGGTTAACATTCACACCATCAGAACCTCTCCATTATCTAACTAGAGTTCCTAGTGTTCCTTGGGGAAATCCGTAACTGTTAAAGTGGTACAAGAGTGATTTAAACTTATGGTGTGGATGTGACCTTTGCCTAAAGGTAGTGCTGCCTCTGTCTGTTGATACCATTTCCATCCAAATAGAAACCTCAGCATTAGTCATTATGTGCTTTACAACTAAAGCACCAAACAATCAATGGCCCAGTACATTACTGTTTCCCAGCATGATGTCCTCTGCTATTGGGTACCTGTTTTCCAAATAGATTTTAAAATCAGCTACCCCCAACATTGCAGACAAACAGATTCCCATTAGTGTTGAGACGTGGGGATGGAAAATAAAATAATACTAGCTACTTATTTCTCTCAGGACAGTAAAGCATATCATGACGAAGGGCAAGATACCTGTAAGAAGGCGTTGCAGAGCCTCACTTGTCTCCAAAATAAAAAATGAATGGCCAGAATCCAAAGACCTGTCCAGGCTTTCACAGGCAGAGAAGCTGTTTCCCTTTTGAACACCACTCGATAAAATGATGTGGCTCAAGGCACATCAAAACATCTCTTCTGATTTTTTGTAAATGTACGTTAGGTGTATTACTTTAGGGCATGCCAAGATGAACATTCAGAACTGCATGAGTGGCATCTACTCTTCAACTTGTTTGTGTACTGGAGTAACTTTCTCGACGGCCCAGAACCCCTACCCAGGGGGTGGGGGCTTGCAGTGGAGAATGAAAGGAAATAGGATGCTATCAACATGGATGGTTGTAAAAGAGGGTTAGATAAATTCAAGGAGGACAAGGCTATCAATGGCTCCTAGCCATAATGACTACACTCTACCTCCACTGGCAGAGGCAACATGCCTCTGAATATCAGCTGGTGGGAATTACAGGTGGGCAGAGAACCACTGTGTTCATGTCCAGCTTATAGGCTTCCCACAGACATTTAGAACAGGATGCTTGACGAGGTGGGCCACTGGCCTCATTCAGCAGATTTGTCTTAGGTTCTTGTGTTCTTGTCATTGAGGGCTATGGATGACTGCTGAGCACTTGAAAAATTATGTATTCTCTTTAAGACTACTTTCCCAAAATAAAAACAGATATGCTGACAACTGGTGATGCTGGAATACGTATACAATGTTGGTCCTTATAGCAACATTATTCAGTGTTTGAAAAGCAGCTAAATGTAGCAGTGAAGAGCCATTTGAAGACTTTTCTTACCGTGACCCCTATGTGCACTGTCACAATGCTAGTTATTTAACAATACATTTCCTGCTACATTTCAAATGAAGAGCAGGAAGGAATTTCCACTTTGGGGCTCATGCTCTGAAGGCAAGGGTGAAGTTAAAAATAGGCATGTTGCCACACTTTGCAGAATTGGTTTTATATGTTTTCTGGGAGCCCTGAAACACACACAAGCACAAAGCAAATTAGCAGAAAAATGAAGCATGATGAGGAAAGGAATGAGAAAGGCATCAAAGATGGCTGCATGATGTCAAACACCACAAGATCAGAGCTGACTATATGAATGCACGCTAACTATGAGATCCGTTGTTGTGCAGCGATTATAGTGTAAGACTTAAGACTGGAGAGACATAAGTTCAAATTCTTGGTTCACTGAGTTACTGGCAGCATAGAGAAATACTAGATAGGGAAGGCAAAGAAGCGCCTTTAGAAATATGCAGTAGGAAAACCTCTCAGGCTGTGATCCTGGATGAACTGAAATATTAAATACCGAAGAAAATTCTTAGTTTTCATCTGGTAAGGCATGAATTGTATGCGTACTGAAGAAGAAGCTATGATACACTTCAGTTTAAATGTATTCATAAATGCTAATGCATACTGGAATGTGACCTCTCCTCCACCTCTCCCCCCCCCCATCTACCCACATATATTGAGGTGCACTGTAGATGTGGATAGATGTGCACTGTCTCATAAAATGTATTAATAAATCAATAATGCATGTGAGAAAAGACAGGGTATAAGGTGTTTTTTGGTTTGTTTTTTTAGGTAACTAGCCCTAGGAAGCATAAACACACACCTCATATACGGTTCTGTGGGCATGCTGGAATTAGTATATTAACAGTTTTCAATGCCTTCCACATTTCGTTTCTTCTTAAAATGGATGTGAAGTATAAGCTGTTAAGGTAAGGTGCCATGTCTTAAAATATACTCGAAATATGGCTTATGTTGCCTCAACATTCTAACAAAAAGTAATTTTGAGCAGTTCTGCAGCTCTGGATTTTAATATTAATTTGTTTTTTTAACTAGCTTCCAATCTGTTGTGGTTTTTTTAATCTGCTCGTACTTGATTGTTCTATTGTTTTCACTGTGGTTCTGACATTACATGGTATTTTACATTGATTTTTCACCCCATTATATTGATTAGTACTGTCTTCTCATTATATCGATTAGTACCAGAGAAGGAATAACCGTTGGGAAGAGCACAGAGAGAAGAAACGACATTTGCACCTTTAGCAGCAAACCTGGAAGCCTTCCTCTGCCCCACCTGTACTAGAACATGTCTCTCCCAATCAGTCTCTACAGCCCCAGCAGGCACTGTAACTCCCCAATAGTTTGACTTTTTCATTGTCTCCTGTGAAAGATGGATGCCAACAACTGTGTACTATGTTATTAGCCGCTTTGGGAATTTTTAATGTCTCTGCATATAACATTTTGTAAGGTCATTTCAAATGTGCATTAGTGGGATTATTTCCTTCGTCAAAAGCTCTGGTTTTGTTTGTTTTGAAAAAAACAACTTTGAGAATTAATATTCTGCAGTTCAGTGGTGAAACACATGCTTTTGTAAGCAAAAGGTAACAGATCTCCTGACATCTCTAGTAGAGCTGGAAAAGACTCCTGTTTGAGAGCCACTGTCAGTATTGAGATTGTTGGTCCAAGGTAGCATCCTATGTTCCTCTGAGCATGTGAGCTATCCACATAACCAGTACTCCTTGCCATCACCTATACTCAAGTTTTCTAGCATTCAAGGCACCTACATGGCTCTGTCTGTTACACACCATTGGCATAGCATAGGGTTCAAACTAAGTATTTGATAAATGTACAGCATGCAGCTATTTTTTCTTATTTAATTATAGGTAGAGGGGACTGAGCAATGACAAACCTAGACACCATCTTAAAAAGCAGAGACATCACCTTGCCGACAAAGGTCCGTATAGTTAAAGCTATGGTTTTCCCAGTAGTGATGTATGGAAGTGAGAGCTGGACCATAAAGAAGGCCGATCGCCGAAGAATTGATGCTTTTGAATTATGGTGCTGGAGGAGTCTCTTGAGAGTCCCATGGACTGCAAGAAGATCAAACCTATCCATTCTGAAGGAAATCAGCCCTGAGTGCTCACTGGAAGGACAGATCCTGAAGCTGAAGCTCCAATACCTCATGAGAAGAGAAGACTCCCTGGAAAAGACCCTGATGTTGGGAAAGATTGAGGGCACAAGGAGAAGGGGATGACAGAGGACGAGATGGTTGGACAGTGTTCTTGAAGCTACCAACATGAGTTTGACCAGACTGCGGGAGGCAGTGGAAGACAGGAGTGCCTGGCATGCTCTGGTACATGGGGTCACGACGAGTCGGACACGACTAAACGACTAAACAACAACAACAAAGTGGGGACTGAGATACTTACTGAAAAGGCTGCATATGGGAAGGGGGGGTATTGCATCCTTCCTCTGCATTATTGGAGTTAAACTCTTTACCCACCTAAACAGTTAGGAGTCTTAAAAGAAAAGGGTTCCACTGACACAAAGGGGAGCATTATTCTTAAGGCTCCTAGCAACATGTAGGGGGTGGAGGTTCACTCTAATCATGCTGAGGTGGTGAGATATAAGCCGTACCTCCCTAGGAGCTGCCTTCCCCATAAGGGTTGACCCACCATGTCTGTAATTGAATAAGAAAAAAACTACGGCAGGTGCTTAGCAGCGGCATGCTACATGTCTAGCAAACATCTAGTTTGTCACGTGGCTTCTAGAGTAGCTGAGAATAAAGTCCAAGACTCACATATGAAACTCTAAAGTAAGCTGGCCATGCTCACCCTGACATGTACAATTATTTATAAGCTGTCTAAAAATCAAATGAGTGCTGTGAGCTCAAATGAGAGCTGTGAGCATCAGCTCTCTGGGTTGTGCAATAAAACAATGATTGAAGTAATTGCTGTTTTCTCCCCCTTTGCAACAAACATCCTTGCTTTCATCTATATAAATATATAAATACAACAGATCATTTCATCTCTATTCAGTGTACCAGTGGTTTTGTCCATACTCAAGAGGTCAAAAAATAGGGGGGGAAAGCACATCCAAAAGCTATCTTGCCTGCAGCAGGAATAAAACCCTGTCCTTCATCTTGCTGCATGTAAGTGCATGTGTAATATTGCTGCCCAAATCAACTCAAATCCATTTTGGTGACACTGATACAAACATAAGCAGGGATGCAAAAGGCACTGATGGACATAGCACTAACCATTCAGAGCTTTTTATCCATCGAAATGACTTTGATGCTGATGCTGTTACCTCCACCATCAAAATGGGGCAGATGGCTCATCTAAATGCAAATAGGTCACTTTTTCTGTCAGAGCATATTTGTGGATACTGGACCAGCAATCAAGTGAATTTGCTAAAAGGGGTTATGAACAAAATTCTGCAGACAGACAGACAGACAGACAGACAGACAGTTTCGTCAATTCCAGCACAGAATACGTCCTAGCAGTCTAGATGAGTCTGGTAGTCTAGGTTATTCAGGCAATCTCATAGAATTCTGATAAGAGACAAGAAGTCCTCTTTATGTTAGCCTTTTTGTAAGAACTACATTCTGGGGCTAAAATCTAATCTGCACTTACCTGCAACTAAGCATCACCGAACTTGCCACTGAGTTAATATTCATTGGTCTATGCTGTTCATATGAATTCATTTCAAACACTTAATACCACTGATTTCCCTTAGGCGAGCTCTTGACAATTAAGCAAGCATTTAATGTTTAGAATATAATTTTGTGTGTGTGTGTGTGTGTGTGTGTGTGAATACACACACACTCTCACACACAGTCATACCTCTGGTTGCGTTCGCTTCATGTTGTTGGATACGTCTGGGTTTCGCCCCGCGAGCACGTGCAGAAACAATCTGCGCACTTTGCATATGGACAGAAGTGCTCTATTGCGCTTTGCGCATATGCAGTAGCGACACTCTACTTATGGACTTTTTGGGGTGCGAATGGCACCCCAAAATGGGTCGCATTCGTAAGTAGAGGTACCACTGTATGTATGTGTGTATGTGTGTGTGTGTGTGTGTGTGTGTATATAATGTGTGTGTGTGTGTGTGTGTGTGTGTGTGTGTGTGAATGAGACAAATCTGATCCTGATATTCCAGATGCAGCATAAAATGTTAGTTTTTTTGTGGTCAGTAGTGTGAAGTAATGTACTTCAACCTATTCCTAAATTTTCAACACCCGGGGGAAGGAAAAAGTTGTGTAAAGAAATACATAAACAATTATCCTGACCATGCTACACATTCCATAAAGTACACCACAAACTCAACAGTATATCGCAAATAATTACTGCACACTGATATATTACTGTACATTTGTATTTGAAATGTCACCTCTGATGTTGATTATCTTGCGACAGCTATCCCATGCTTTCAGAGGCTTTAACTGATTATTCAGTGCTTCTGTTGTGGTGACTTCTTTAAGCACATATTAGCACATATTCAAGATCTCTCTAACTAGCGGCAACGTTTAACTAATTGCCAAGCTTGCATATAACTCCTCAAAATACCTGCTAAAAGAAAAGCTTAAAGAAACTTTCTAGAAGTGAGATAAATGTGACTGCAATTAACTTGGAGTGCAATCTTATGAATATCTATTCAGACTTAAGTCCCACTAACTTTGATGGGGCTTACTCTCAGATAGGTGGGTATAGGATTGAAATCAAAATGTATTAGCATAGCTTTTCTACATCTTCATGTAGCATCATCCCTACCCTTTTCCTAAATGCAGATCTTCCACTCTATTCCCCCAATGTAAACAACACAGGTGATAGGCAACCAACCTTCACCACATCCTCCTCATGTTCCCAGATCCTACAATCCCATGTCCTACCATCTCAGCAGTCTGTCCAGCAGGGGTGATGCATCTCATTTTTCTGCCTGAGGTAAAACAAGAACGTGCTGCTGCATCATTTCTGCAGCCTCCCTTACCTGGATTGCAATGCCTGTGAAACAGTGATGACAATGACGTATTCTGACAAAATTTCGTGAGACCTTGTGTGAGTTCTCATGAAATTTCTGCCACTCAAGGCAGCTGCTTCACATTGACTCATGGGCAGACCAGCCCTGCGGTCCAGATTTCAAGCCAACATGCCTGCATGGCACTTTCCCTTCTGGGCCCTTGAGATTTTTCACTTCAGTCTACCTTCTCTCATTGAAGATGCCAAAGGGCATACTACTACAGTTCTGCCCCTTGGAATTATCAGTCCATCACATTTTTTTGGGGGGGGGGGAGAGGGGAGACACAAGCTCTCATTACTTATAAAGCTGTTGCTATTAATAATATTATTGACTTGGCTCACAAAATTGACTCAAAGTGACTTACAACACAGTATGAACATGAAAACAAACAAATAAAAACTTTAAAAAATCATGCATTTAAATAAAAGACAGGTTTTACAGGACCTGCCCATTAAAAGAGGCCACAAATACTCAAAAACATGTACTAAATTGTGTTTGGAGTTCCTGCTTGTGACCCAATACACACATTGCAGCTACTAAGCAACTTCTGCCAGTTATGAAGCCACCATCCTACCGTATTCTTCTTTATAAATCATCCAATTGGGGCTACATGGTGACCACCTTACATTTTTTTTTTTTTTAATGTATATAGGGATACATATACAGTTTGTGGGACGCGGGTGGCGCTGTGGGTTAAAGCCTCAGTGCCTAGGGCTTGCTGATCGAAAGGTCGGCGGTTCGAATCCCCGCAGCGGGGTGCGCTCCCGCTGTTCGGTCCCAGCGCCTGCCAACCTAGCAGTTCGAAAGCACCCCTGGGTGCAAGTAGATAAATAGGGACCGCATATTGCGGGAAGGTAAACGGCGTTTCCGTGTGCGGCGTTGGCTCGCCAGAGCAGCGATGTCATGCTGGCCATGTGACCTGGAAGTGTCTTCGGACACTGCTGGCCCCCGGCCTCTTTGAGTGAGATGGGCGCACAACCCTAGAGTCTGTCAAGACTGGCCCATACAGGCAGGGGTACCTATACAGTTTGTACAATAAACATGTCATCATCTCTGCTTTATTTCTTTTATGCCATTTATTAAATATAGATTATTTCAGTCAAAGCACACAAATATTTGCCACAAGGCTGCAGAAGAATGCTGAGATACCAATGAAACCAGTATTTCTTTGGCCTCCATTGGCATGGGCAGCTGAAAAAAAGGCCCTCCAGCTATTCCATCTAGTCAATCTAAGATGGTGATCCGGAAGGATCCAACCAGGGCCAACAGTATGCTGATGTGGTTAAGTAGCAGACTCAAGGGAGCTAATAGAGGAAAGAAGGCTTCCTTCAGAAAATGGAAGTCATGTCCAAATGAGAAAATGTATACAAATTTTGGCCAAAAAAAAAAAATGTAAGCAGTCAATGAGGGAAAAGAAAGAAAGAAAGAAAGAAAGAAAGAAAGAAAGAAAGAAAGAAAGAAAGAAATCTAAATACATTAAAGCAGGAAATTGGCTAAGGCTGTGGTTGGACCTTTGGATGAGAAGGCAGTAGAAAGAGGAAAGGTTAACTCACATCCCTGCCTCGCCAACTGATCCACTCTGTCACATAGGAGTAAGACCACCTACAAGCAATAACTCATGGAAAGTGTCCTTGCCCTTGTCACATCCAAAAGAAGCAACCCAGAGGGGTACCATTCCCTTCAGAGTTGATCCTCTGGATGTGGGTTGTCAGTGGGTGTTCTCCAAATAGACTTGTATCCTGGAAATCATCTACCGCAATGGAAGTTCTTCCTTTTCGTGTGTAGGGCTAGTTCACCAAACCATCTGATTACTCCACCAAGCTGTTCTCCAGATGCAGTAGAAAAGTTATGGAAAAGCTAACATTCATAGCCATCACCTGTCCAGCCATAGTCCTGCTACTGTTACCTATATTCTTAAAGTAAACCCCACTGCATTTTACAATGGAAATGCGACGTTTTCCTTGCAGCACTAAGTTTGCTGCTCAGTAGCAGTGAAAATATATCCCAAAGGGTTAGCTGAATAATATATGCACATCAAAAGACGAGTCTCTCATTTTTTTCCTATATTTTGCTGGATATTGGCATGGATCCAACATACCATTGCAGTCGTGCCAGAGAAGATTGAAACATACCCTCCAACATTTCTCCATTCTCTCCCCCTCCCTACAAGCACACACACATCTGGCCACATAAAAATCCTCCCCCAGGCAATCTGAAGCGTCAATAGACATTCAGGTGCAGCTTTGCATGGACTACAGTGCTATAAAAGCCCAATTTCAAACCTAATGTGATAAAAGTCTTAACAAATCAATTCTGACCCTATTCAATTATCAACTTAAAATACAATTTCTGAAATAAACATTAACACTTGGGGGGAATGAAATGAAAAAGCAAAGAGTCGATCTACATATTTGGGGAAAACATGTTGTGCGCTCCTCCAAGAACAGTAACCAATTTAAAATGCAACTGGTACTGATGGTGTCCGTGATTTCAATGCATTTTAAAAATCCCTGTGTATGGAAAGTTAACATGGCAAGGAGAATGTTTTTAGCAAATCCTTCTGTCTGGCACTCAAGTTTTATTCATGCTGCAAGTTCCTTTTTTCTTCTTTTAATCTGCAGGAAGCATCAACCCTGTTCAGGTATGGTGCCTGAAGGACGTACGTGCCAGCCCTCCTTGCAGTGCTCCTGCCTGACCTTCCCATACAGTGGTACCTCGGGTTACAGGCGCTTCAGGTTACAGATGCTTCAGGTTACAGACTAACCCAGAAATATTACCTCGGGTTAAGAACTTTGCTTCAGGATGAGAACAGAAATTGCGCAGTTGCGGCACAGCAGCAGGGGGAGGCCCCATTAGCTAAAGTGGTACCTCAGGTTAAGAACAGTTTCAGGTTAAGAACGGACCTCCAGAACAAATTAAGTTCTTAACCAGAGGTACCACTGTACCATGAAGAAGTTTGAAGGCTCCCATACTCAACACAGGAAGGTGGGACCTGCATGCACCCTTTTCTTAAAGGTACAAAATGAGTTCACATATCCACAATGATGCTTTCCATCCATGCTGGCTGTTATTTATTACAGCACAGATCTTCAGATAACAGCATTATCATAATCCAGCCAGTGTTTCCTTAGACTTCTGCACATTTGAGTTACTCGTCCCTATTTTCTTCTTCTTTTTTTTGTGTCACTTCTTTATCCGCTTTGGTCTTTGATTTTGTGTTCAAAAGCAAAGCAATTATATCGTGTTTTGAAGTGCTATCCTATCAAATTTCAGCCCGTCCTTCTAATTTATCAAGATTATAGAGTACTTAATTGCATTCCGCAAAAGATTTGCAATCCTTTCCAAGCTTGTATTGTTTAAATATGTGATTAGCATACTCTTCACTGCAATGTCTAAGTCACTGATGAGTCATATTATGCCTGAAATAGGCCACTTGTTATCCTCTTCATCGCTGACACTAGGCCATCATAACAACAATTAGTGTGCTTTGTTACCGCAAGCTATATTTCTGAGCTCTTGTTTTATTTAACTACAAAAAGGTACTGACACAATGACTTTGATTTGGAATTGGGCAAACTTAACGCTGTAGATTTCTGTGCCCCACACAGGTAGGCCTAACAAAATGTTTACTGCCTCCTGGGTTTAAGATGACAAAAGGGGCCAGACAGCTCTGAATCTTTGTTAAAGGACAGGCTACTACAAATATAAACAACTCAATTCTTTTTATAATTTATTATTTAAAGGCAGTTTACATAAAAGAATTCAATTCATTTTGCTTCTTGTAAAATCACAAATGAGGAAAAGAGGGTACTGAGTACCAAGAAGGAAAGGAAAACATAGCCACCTGGCATATTTAAGCCATTTAATGTACATTCTGTCCAAGCTAAATTCTGCTAAATACATTAAATTCTGTACTAAATTAAGAAATGATGGGCCAAATATCTCTGCAGCACCTGCCATGTGCAGGCTGTGGCTAGCTAAGTCTCTGTGTTCGCTTGGGAAACCTGACAGGCTAAAACTGTGGCAAAATATTTATTAAATTTATATCCCACCCTTCCACTCAAAGGAATGCAGGAAGAGGCCCATCACTCCCTCCCTCACCTGGTATTTGTTGGTTTAACAATAATGATGCAATTGCTAATCACATAATTAATGCAACACAAGGTGCTTGGTATTTTAAAGTTTTGCCTGAGGGCAACTTTCACCTTTGGCCAGCTTTGCATGGGACACTTGCTAACTATGGGTTGGGGGACACACACAGAGAGGCATATAGCCTCTTCTCTCTTTTTCTGATCCATGCAGATAAACTGTAGATGGGACAACTGTCTCCACCCTGCTCATCATATGGTCAATCTGATGACTGAGGAGGGGACAATTTGCATCTCCATTAGAATTCCCAAGTGCTGTGTCTACTTTGACTTTTTGTGCCAGTTTCTGCCCAAATTGGTATGTTCTGGGTGGGTGGGTGAAAAAAAGTGCTTGGAGTGCCAGATCAGAGCTAGGAATTTACCACATCAAATGCAATGTATAGTATGCTATGTGAAGTTGTCAGTTGGTTCAGAACATGGTAGCTGGAGTGCTAACTCATTCAACGCTTGGGAGTCCCCTATTACAACAGCTGAATTGGCTTCTGGACCACTTCTGGGGACATGTTGAAGTGCTGAATAGTAGTAGTAATAGTAGTCATTAATTAAATTTGTATAATGCCATTCATTGAAAGATCCCCAGGGCGGTTCACAATAGAAAAACATAAAATGAGAATACAAAAATACACAATGCAACAAAAACAAACCAATAACCCCCCCTCCCAAAAACACATTCAAACAAACCCTCCTGCCTTTTAATTAGATTCTGCTTTAGTTCCTACTGTATTCCAGATAGATTGATTAAAAATGTTTTGCTGTAGAATCACAGAAATGGAGGGAATCCAGTAGTCCTCCTAGTCCATCTCATTGCAAGATGAAGGAAATCCAGAGCTAGAGAGCATTCCCAGCAAATGGCTGCACAGCCTCCATTTGAATTTCCCTTTCAAGAGAGCCCACCACTTCCCTCAGTAATCTGCTTCCATCACTGAACTTCTCT
Source organism: Podarcis tiliguerta (assembly GCF_965153285.1). Classification (NCBI taxonomy): domain Eukaryota; kingdom Metazoa; phylum Chordata; class Lepidosauria; order Squamata; family Lacertidae; genus Podarcis; species Podarcis tiliguerta. Next base: position 32,004,013 of record NC_139542.1, on the reverse strand, counting down.
TACCATTTCTCCTAGTACTCAACTGAAAACCATTCTCCTGTAAATTCAATCCACTGAATCTAGTCCTTTCCCCTGAGGCAGCAACAAAAAACCCATTTGACTTCACCTAGGTATGACAGCCTTTCAGGTATTTGAAGATTGATATCTGTTGAAGCTGGATGGACAGATCCTGAAGCTGAGGCTCCAATACTTTGGCAACCTCGTGAGAAGAGAAGACTCCCTGGAAAAGACCCTGATGTTGGGAAAGATGGAGGGCACAAGGAGAAGGGGACGATAGAGGATGAGATGGTTGGATAGTGTTCTCAAAGCTACCAACATGAGTCTGACCAAACTGTGGGAGGTAGTGGAAGACAGGAGTGCCTGGCGTGCTCTGGTCCATGGGGTCACGAAGAGTCAGACATGACTAAATGACTAAATAAAAATCTGTTGCAGCCAGCAGAGAGAGGCATGGCCATACACCTGACCTTCCCACAGCAGGGTCACTGCAGCTTAGCAGGAAGAGAGAGAAATGGGTGCAGTGGTGGGTTTATTGAGAGTGCCAGATCGGCTTGGCTGATGTGCCCACACAGTACAGACTTCTCCACCACCTCACTCTAGCAAGTTGCTGCTGCATAGTCAACTTTGCCTTTCTCTCTCCCCACCCCTCACCTCTCTTGGTCTTCTCTTCTTCATGCTAAACCTATGTAGTTCCTTCCATTTTCCCCTCACAGAAACAAAGTTGCTTTGAGAATTTTCTGCTTTAAAATAAATCAAAACGCCAGTTCACGTATGCAAATATGTTTGCCAAGAAACTGCAATGTGTGTGAATATTTAATTCCAATTATGGGAAGCAGTTGCTCATGATACAAGCCAGGTGGGTGGATAGGGCACAAAATGTATCTTTGGTTGTGAAAATGTCCCTGAACGTACCCCAGATCTAAAATACATTTAACTCAGGCACAATCGCCTGCATAACATGCTCATCACAACAGCCCACATGTCAGTCATGAGAGTGAGGCTTTAATGTGGATCAGAAGCAAGTCACAGAGTAGAAAATGCATGGTAGATGAATGACAAATGTAATGCATGTTAAACCTAACAACTTTGTTATATTGAAGACTTTAGTACTGACTTATTCATGTTCTTCATTATGTAATGTAGCACTTAACTATTTTCGTTCTTACTAAAATAGCGTCGGTAGTCATTTAGATAGATAAGCTTCATTTTCTCCTTTTTAGTTTTGACACTACATACATCCTTTCCCATTTTTCTCTACAGGTACATAAACTAAATACACACTTATGGCAAAGTGAATGTTATTTTCATTTGTGCTTTTAACCCCACAGATAAATCTTCTGCTTCACATTTTGAGAAGGCTGCTCTCAATCACTATGCCTCAAATATTATTGTGTGTTCCTCGCCACTACCTTCCCACAGATGAGCAGTAGCATAGCACTATATGATTTACTGTAGAACATTATTAACCAAAACTAACACAAGTATTTTATATGGTGATTACACAGGAAACTGACTTTTACATGGTTAGACTATTTGCCCATTTGGCTGAGCATTGGTTAAAGCAGTCTTTGCCAAACTGGTGTCCTGCAGCAGTTTTTGTCCACAACTTCCATCAGCTCCAAGAAGACCTACTGGCTGAGTTGAGGGAAGTTTTAGTCCAAACCATCTGTGGGCACCAGCGTGACAAAGCCTGGCCTAATTTGACTGGCAGCAGCTTTTCAGGTTCTTCCAGAGATCTTTCACATTTATTGCTGCCTGATCCTTAAAAACAAAAACAAAAGGAATGCCAGGAATTTAACCTATGCAAAGCACATGTTCTACCACTATGATAACATCCCTTTGCTAATGAAGTTTGTGTAACTATTATCTTTGGTATAAAAATGAAATCTAGTTTTGAATAACAGAAACCAGGGGAAGAAGGTTTGGATTCAGATTTAGGACAACTAAATCTCTTTGATTACAAATCATAACCCATTCACAGTATTTTTTTCCTCTCAACCGATTTGTCCAATGCAAGCTTGTATTCCTATGCATGCATAAACAGGGGCCTCTCCAAGAGCTAGTTTAATTCTCTGCTCTTCATACAGTTGCTTCTTCTGCAGATCGAAGGTAGTTGAAAGGAAGTCTTCTTAAATGAAGGTGGATGTTTTGGAACCAGGGACCTTAAGATATTAGTGGCAGAGTATTAGGAAAAACATAACAAATTAAACAAATCAAAAATATGATACCTAGAAAATATTGCTGAGAGATAAATTAACTACTAACAGCTGGGTTTCCTCCTTATCATACAGATCCAAAAACAAGAAAAACATTGCAACAGGAAGCTCTACTGTACACCTTCTTGAGATCAACGGATTTCATACTCCATGAAAGGTGTTCCATGCAGAAAGGACAAAGATAGATGGTATTTATGGGGTTGTGGAATGCTCAATAAGAATCAGTAATGCTAATGCTTAAAAATTTCTAGCTGTTCTACCCTGTTAACTCATGTTCTCCCAAATTAAGAGCAACTATTCCATATCCTAGTTGTGATCTCCACTGCTTGAATTATAGTAAATGAAATCATTATGACAGCCTCATTTTAGTACTATCTCAAAACTGCGGTGCAGTGCCATTTTTCAGTAAGATATATACCTGAAATTCCGAAAAACAACCATAACAATCCATAATATGCTAAAATCATTCTTGCCAATTTACAGAGGTGATGGTAAGCTGTCAGACCACGAGTTATGGAGAATGTGGAAGCTGGCATGCTATTTTGTGATATTTCTGGTTTGCCTAATACAGTTGTTAATTTTCAGTTTCTTTGTGCAACTAAATGGTTTCTTGAACTATTAGCACATATATAATTTCTCCACCTTTTTGTGATGAACTAACATTATCTATTCTTGGTTTTGCAAAGAAGCTTATAGTCATTGTGGTTGAAAGTACTACGCAAATGGCACTGAATCATCTCTGTCCTTGCTGCATTTTATAGAGACATCATACTGCAAAGTTCTCTTCCGCATATTTACCACACAAAGCAGCTCCTGCAATAGCTGCATAAAATAGCTGCTTTTTAAAACTAGAAAAGTGGATATATTCCCCTTCCTGTTTTTCTTTGATTTTTCTTGTTCTTTTTGAGCGGAATTCAAAATATTCATGGAATAAATATTATTTATATGTAATTTTATTCCCAAAATGAAGTTAATTTTCAGGATATTTCAACATAACTATTTCCTCACTGCCCGTTATTCCAACCATCCCATGGCTATGACCTTCTGAGAGGGCAAGTAACTGCTTCCTTAAGATTACTAACAAGAGATAAAATATGAGATAGAAAATCTTTTCATACATTATAAGAGTTTAATAAATGATTTTTACAAGATCACATTATTACAACCCATAAAAATGAACAACAACACTAGTTTGGTATGTGGAATTTTTTTTCAATTTGTTTGTTTGGTTTTTTTGAAAAAAGATTAGTTTATTTATTTAAAAGCAGTGATTTTTAGAACTGCAGGCAGTCCTATGCATGTTTATTGAGAAGAACATCTCAGTATGGTCAATGGGGCTTGCTTCTGCTAGGTATGGTATGCATAGAATTATAGGTTTAATATCTCAAAATGCAGGTGGACTAAATGTGGGAAATTCTGCACATAGTATATCTGGCATAGTAAAAGGTCTCTTTTGCATCCTGATATGGTCCAGACACTTACATGAGTTGTTATTTTGAAAGCTTGTCTTCTCAAAAGTTTTTTTCTGACCATGCCATTATCCATGGCCAAATTACAGGCTGTGGTTATAACATCTGAATTATGTGGTTTCGTCTGAGTAGCATAATATTCCCACTGAAGTCAGCAAGGGTTTGGTTCAAATACAGAGGATCTTTAAATAAAAGCCCTGTGTGGATTCTGCTTGTTGCCATCACAAATTATAAAAGACTTTCTTCATCCTCACTTTTAACTGCAGCCTCTTTAACTGCAGAGGGGCACTGACCTTCAGGAGTGACTTTCAAAACATGTGGCGGCTGTGAGACGGGCGATCTGGAAAGACTCAGCCTATGCTTAACTCAAAGTTCCCCAACCTGGTGCCCACCACTATTTTGGACTACAACTGAAATCACTCCTGACCAATGGCCATGCTAGCTAGGGCTGATTGGAGTTGTAGTTCAACAACACCTGGAGTGAAACCTTTCCTATCTCTTCAGCTGGAGAAGAAGAAGAAAGGCTTTTCAATATATGATTACATTCTACCTGACTTGAACAGACCAGAGCCAAGGCTATATCAAATACTTAGCATCAACTCCGCATCTCAAGTTTTATAGGCAGATGCCAACTTGAGTCTAATAAAACGCCCTTTGGTCACTTTTCCCAAAGGCTGGACAAGCAACCTGAAAACCTTTTTTAAGCCAGCTATCGATCAGCACATCTAGTTTCAAGTTTTGCCATGATTAATTATCTCCTTTAGTGACTGTAGAAAGTCCAATTCAATAGGACTTGCCTCTGAGATAAATTCACAGAACTTCCGTTTTGGTCTCAGTCCAATCTTAGAATCCCATTACTGTACTTGGTTTTTGACTCTTTAATATCATTAAATAACTCCAAAAGAATAAATATCACATTTGCTCTTTTTTTAAGGCTCCAGACAGGAGAGTTTCATAACCCTAGCTGGAGATGTTGGAACTGAGTGCACACCACTGAGCTACAGAGCTTCCACAACATACCGTTATTATCTAGATACTTACAATCTGGGGCTAAAATTATATGTAACAGTCTCAAGATTCTTTCTGTCCATATGGGAGAAGGGGACAACTTCCCTGCCATTTATACACTCATTACTGTCCCCTTTCCCACTCTATTCCCATCTGGTTTTCCACTTCATGTCCTTTAATCCTTTCTGCTGACTGTCCTCTCTGCTTCAAGAGACTATCATTCCTACCATTGCAGGAATAGTGCTTTGCATCTGTATGACCCAGAACCCATTTGCCCACATTTTGTCTTTACAAATGTTGCCAGATAGGAAAAGGACTACTCTTCTCTTAGACATTTCATGTCTCTCAATCCTTATGACGTCTCCTGATTTTTTAGTAGTGCCATTCTAAATGGATGAGATTTGATAACCACAGCAATTATAAAGTATTGCAAACTGAAACATTTTCCAAGTTTAATTTATCTAGAACAAGGGACAGGACTATTTCTGTTGGAAATAAAGTCAACTCCCCCCCCCCCTGAAAATCATATGCAACGGTTGGATGAATACCATCTGGTATAAGCAACTTATTTTTATTTAACGTGTTAGTATGTTCCAGCACTTTGTCACTTGACTTCTTATTCTCAGATGCGGCCTCTTAATTACCTGACATGAACAGATAAAATGAATGCAACTGTCATAACAGCTACTTTGGAATCTGCTTAATCTTATGAGTTGATCTCTGCTAAACTAATTTATTTTTATGCTGTTCCAACTACCTTTTAAACATGCAACTGCTAGGCTTGGGCATTTATTAGTTATGTGAGATATATGCTATATTTTATTGAGTTAGCTGTAATTTTCATATTTTCTATATTCTGTGAAGCTCCATTCTCTATACTCTGTGAAGCTCTATTTAGCATCTTGAAGTTTTGCGGTGCAGAATGTATATGCCGCTTTTACATTTCTGGTTAAGTATACATTCTTTGGCTATCACAGGAGTGGGGAAACCATGGGCCAAATGTGGTCCCTCACACCTCTCTATATGGCCCTACAGCTCTCCTCGTGCCACACAACCTCTTCAACAACAAACAGTCCCGCCAGGCCATTCACCAGCTCTGCTTCACTATCCCTGAGCTTTCATGATGGGATTAAGTCTGCAGCTGCTGCCTGTTGCACTGCAGACCTCCCCGCCCCCTGTTATCATTTCTCCAAATGTATGTTTCACAACAAATGTTTCCCATGTCAAAGGCTGCTCAGGGAAGCATTTTCAATCACACCCAGGGGCTTCTGCACAGGCAGTGTGAGTTTGGGGGCAGCTCTCCCTCAATCCTAGGAACTGGCTTCTTGGGAATTATTAATAGAGTCAAAAGTCCCAGTGGAAATACAGACTGAAGTTCTAGACTTTATCCATTCTGTTTCTGGGATTGCTTTGTTCTTTATCCTTTGAATAATTAAACTTGTTTAATAATATGCAAATAATATATTTCTCTCCTCCCATCCTGAAGCTAAGAAATAACACAATTTAAACAATAGGCATTTTATTTGTAGGGTCAAGTATGGCTGCCCTCCCTCCCCCAGCTGCAGACATGGGTAGAATACCTTGCTTTGTTAAGAGTTTTCTAAATTAGCTTTGTTTGTTTGTTTGTTTTAAATCCCCTTTGTAGCTTTCAACAGCTCCTTGATACTTTTTTGGGGGCACAATTTGCCCCAAGAGAATGTTAAACTTAATTAGCCTGTGGTCACTATAGCTCGACTCTAGTTACCACTTGAATAAACTCGGTTGCTTCTCTTAGAATTGCAACTGAGAATAGGCTCTCTCTCTCTCTGTTGGGTTCAAAAAAGAAATTGTTCATTGTAAAAGATTTTCTCAACTCTATGAAATATCGTGCTCTTCAGTAGCTGGTTTCTTCTCCTTCACCTACCTCTCTCTCTCCCTCTAAAATAACTCTTGCTTGTTATGAAGTTCAAAATCTAACTTTATACAAAAGAAAACATTAATTGCAGGTAGGGGAAAACCTGTCTGATTTTAGATTTAATATAGCTTTAGCCTGAAGTCTAGAAACAAGTCTAGAAGCAAAAAAAAAAAAAAAAAAAAAAAAAAAGCCCTGAATCCTATTCCCCTTTAAATGTCTTTCAGATACCACCAACACATTGCACAGGCTTACAAATCTTCAAATGTGCATCACAACGTATTAGAAAATAAACAAACTAGAGGGGCAGCTATGTAGAGTGGTCTAAGATTTAAATCATAGAATTTTAATCATAGAGTGGTCTATGATTTAAAAAGGCAGAAGCAACAGGAACAGGCTGAATTTGGATGATAAACCTCTTATAGCTGTTTGGCACTGCAAAGTTGCTGTTCATTTTCAGCCATTAGAAGAAAAAAGATACACTACCTTCACTGAACAAGCTCAGGCATCACCTTAAAGAAATGTACAATGCTACAGGTCTGAAACATATGACCTAAAATCATTAAAAGGTTATTAGGAATGCATGGCTGAAGTAGTATCTCTAGAGTGAAGGGTGCATTTGGAATGGCTGATCTGCTGAACAGTGAAAAAAAGATCTGTCAATCCTCCTCTAGATCATTAAGTTCAAAGGTAAGCTAGCAGGTACAAGAAGTACAACCAGATGGTGTTTTGGCTTTTTTCTTTTTCTTTTTGGAACAAGTGATGTGCCTTAACATCAGCTGCTAGAAACTAAAATATACAAAGCTGGAATCAGAAGCTTCTGCTATGTCTGGCTTCTTAGTCTAAAAGCTAAAATAAGCATAAATAAAGCATAAATTCCCACTTTAAGATGGGATCCCTCTAGGACAGAACTGGGGAGGGGAGGGCAGAACTGAGAAAAGGAAGCACTGCTATATTGCATTTCAATGGTGACATTACCACTCTCATCAATTAGATTTGCTTTTCTTTCTTTCAGAAAGATCCCTGCAACCTTTGCAGCCGCTGCACTTCCTAAATGACGGCACTGGTTTTCTTCATTTCCAGACACACAGACTCATCCTAAGCACTTATAATCAAGGGAAGACTTTACGATCTCCTAATAAAACATAATGGGCCGGTAAGCATCGCAATGTAGAATCTCGGGCCAAAGAGTGATTTCAAGGCACTCCACTTGGCAAGGAAATGAATAAGGAATTCTCCTCTTTCACCTAACCCTACGCACCATCTTCTGTATCACACACAAGCACCATCATAGTTACAATGGCCTCAAGAATTCAGAAAGCTCCAGAAAATATTGTTAAAAGTTCATCCCATGAAGGATGGTCAAGAGAACAAAAGGCGATGGCAGCAGCAGCAGCAGAGAAATATGAATCGGAGAATGAATGCCAAGCCTTGCTCAATGGGGAACAAAGCAGCTGTTGGGTACAAAACAAGTTTTGTACCACAAGTAGTCCCAATGAAGATGCACCACAAACAGCTTACAAATGTGAGGAAATACTTGTCTTGCTAACTATTTACTTTTAAAAAATTCATTAGGGCAACAGTTCCAAAAACAGCATTTTAAAAAAAACAAATCCATCTTCAACAGAGTCCTAGAAGTTACAAACTTAAAATGCCATAGGCATTTTCTTTAAAAAAATAATAATAATATATCAACATTGTTCTCTTCAGTGGTTCTTAATCCAAAGGGATTCAGGGCTTCTTCCCCCCATTGCCTCTGGTATACTGTTCTATTCCTAGCAAGCACCCTGGGGAATGGAGTTTTATTCCCATCAAGGGAAAACTCTCTAGCAGCCTTTTGAACAGTACTTACTCAAATATGGTGGTTTGTAAGGCGCTCGTGTATTAGACAGCAGTCCATCCAGTTCCTTCCTCTCCAGAGTGCTGTGAAGGGCCTTCTCTTTGCCAAAGGTGGAGAAGGACCTCTCTGCCCCTGGCTGGGCTTCTGGTGTTTCAAACACTTCAGTGTCTGGAACAGAGTCCATACCGGGCACATGAAGATTGCTGCGGTAATCCGCAGCTTGGCGTCCATCAGAAGGGACAAAAGAGGGCATCCAGCACCGATCCGAGTGGCCCAAGGCTTTACATTCCTCCGTGCAATTAGAGAAGAGATCCATGCCTACAAGCAGGAAAGAGAGAAAAACTGTAGATATAATCTTCAGCATCATGACCAGCTGCTGATAGATGTATGGTGATCAAAAAGGAGCTGGGTGTTTTTTTTCATCACCTTCATTCTCCCAATAAAGAATCTGATCATTCAGTCTTCAAAAGACAGCACCTTCATTTAAAAAGAAAGGAAGTGCTAGAACGCTCCACAAATGGCAAAGCAAGCATAAGATGACAGGAAAGATTGTTATTATATATATAATAAAATCTTGCGAACTTCCTCCATCAAGCTATCTGGGAGCTGGTCCCACTGTGTTTGATGGTAATGGCAGTGGCTTGATGCCCAACAATCGTCAACAAAGGGTTAGTATGACACAAAAAGGGTGGCATAGTGGGGAGGAAAGATGAGAAAGGGATGTAACTAAGTGGAATGAAATTCCACTTGTTCGGCTAGTGGAAAATGTCAATATACAGATAGGCTAAAGATTAAGGACTTTATTTTGGAGGAAGGAACATGACCTAAAAGAGCCAGCCTTTGGCGCCATTTCTTCCAAGTTATTTTTTCTGCTACCATCTACTTTACAGTCCCTTAAGCCACATTAGTAGCTATAAAAAAAGCCTATTGTGAAATTACTCTAATTAGTGGCACTAAGGGTAGCTGAAGCCTGATGCGACACAGATCCAGATACTATTGACAAACGTGTTAATGCTTACTCTATACCAGCAAACACTGGTCCCTGCCAACATGAAACTGTTTGCTTACAAATCCTTTAAAGCTATTAGAATTCTAAATGACAAGTGAGACTATCTTCCGATAGGCATTTCAATAGACTGATTCCTTTAAGGCACTAGGACAGGTTTCTCGAAGGAGCAGTGATGGCTGAAGTCGTTAAGAGTGGAATGGAATAACCAATGTTTGCTCAAGAGTGATATTACTGCATGCTTAAGAATTCAGTGGTCAAAAGTTGTTTTTCATGGCTTTGCTTGGAGAAAGAACTGAAAGGTTTTAGAGCTGAATTTGTACATGTAACAGTGGAAGAAAGCCTCGTGTTGACTTGGCTGGACAACAACAGCAATAAAATCACGCCCCCCCCCTTCCCTAACACAAAGCTTACCGCTCCAACAAAACACCAAAACTCATTAACACTAAAGATACTGTTCAACACCAACAAAATGATCCACACAGCCTGGCCACCATCAGATGTTCATCACTGTAAGCCGCAGATCGTCATTTCCCAAACCTAGAGCCAAGACTCACTGGCATTGCATCATGGCAGCCTTGCAAGTCAGTTGGCAGGCTGCGGACTGCAGAGAAAGGAATAATCTGCCACAAGACCTTTAAAGTGTACAGCTCCTCTGTGTCAGGATTCGAGAATGGCAGCTGGTTCCTACAGATTACATTTTCCTGATGAGAAATGTCTACTATTTTTAATGCAATAGAAAAGACTATGTAGCCACTGTCCTAAGTCAGTATCAGCTATCCCCACCCACACTACCCTCCAAGGAAAGATTCATATTAAGAATTCTGCTGCAGCTTTTATAAGTAGAAGCAGTGTCTTAGCAAATTTTCTGCAAATAAGGTATCCCACCCAATTACCAACAAGTGCTTGATAACTAGAGAAACACAAGGGGATTTGTCTCAAGATTAATCTCACTTTATAATGACAGTTTTATTTTAAATTAAGCTTTGTGCAATACAAAGTCTGGATTTGACTGTAACCTTCTACTGATAATTGCTATGCAGAAGTCTGGAAGTAAATTACTAATCGGTGAGCTGTTGAGGAATGCAAACGTGAACGGCAGCTGGGATTAAAGATTTAGGGGAGGAATAGCATCCGAGACATACAAATGGTTTGTTAAATAAATGGCTAGCTTATTTCTTTGCTGACACAATGGTAAAGAAAAGGGGTGGACAGAAAAGGCATTCTGAGACATTTTCAACATTTCTCCAGCAATATTCCTCTCTTTATATAATAAATCCGACTAGTAACTTTCCAGCAAAGTTACTAGTTGCAATTGCAATTGCAAAGCTGATTTTTAAAACATAGCTTAACATTTATATTTCATAAAAAATGAAGCAAATATAAAGAAATAAGTCATAATATTATCCAGAAGGATTTCAAGTTTCATTACAGTCACAATCTCTGTATTTGTTCAAAAAGGCTTCTGAAAATAAATTTCAGTTTTGGAAACTGACACAAAGACATGAGAAAACAAGTAAAACTATATTATATTCCTTGTCTAGGTCATTCCTCCCCCAATTCAAAACTACCTGTTTGCAGTTGTGAAACATGTATGAAATTGTAAACTCCTTTGATTTTCGCTGCTAAATGCAGTGAATTAAACATGTTGTACAATGCTGTGTAATAATATAGTATAATGCAAAATAGGAAACTATATAATAGCTACTATAAATAGGTATAATCAAACCCTAGTTAAGCACTTTAAGTTCCCATGTCATCAGGTAACTGATAATAACAGGTGCTATCCAACTGAGTGACATTCAGGATAGACCCATTGAAACAACAGACTGAAGTTACTTTCGCGCATTGATTTCAATGGGTCTGCCCAGAACATGACTAATGTTGGATATCAGCAACAGAAACTTTTAAAATGCTTTCTGCTCAGAAAAACTACCATGATTTCAATGGGCCCTACTCCCAGGGGTATAATGTTTGTGATTCAGGTGCTAAACTTTGCCTGAGTCACAGCCTAACACACACACACACACAACGTAAGTTAGGCAAGCATGGATTTAAGGGCTGTAGCCAATGGCAGGTTGCACAACCAAAAGTGATTCTTCAAACCCCGTTTCCACCAACTTCTACTGCCAAATCCAGTGGTGAAAACTGGGTGGCTCTCCTTGTGCTAGCAAATGTGTTTTTGTTAGCATAAAGCCAACAAAACCCCAATTGTTTAGCAATAGGAGAAACAAAATGTCTCTCCCACCCAAACCTTGAAGACTGAAATGATCAGACCATTATATCCTACAATACAATAAAGAGAAATGAAGATTCTGGTTTAGAAATTGCACTGGCAAAAATGCAGACTTTAATTCAAGTTGTGCATTCTCCCATTTTTAAACAGTCTATAACAGGGTGACATTTTACCAAATGGTTTCTAACAGGTGTTTCTTCATGGTGTCATAATGACCTAGAATTGGAGCAATAGAAGCACAGCTGGTGATGCATAGATTCAGTAAACAGAGAGATTGTGAATGGCTCAGTGTCTGGGAATTGAATTGGCTCTGGGGTGTTGTTGTTTTTTTAGTTTTTTTCCAGATCAGATTGCAATGTAGTTTTATGGCAAGCTAGCAATCTTATGCACGTTTACTCTGAAGCATGTCACACTGTATTCAATGAGACCTATACCCTAACCGGTGTGTTTAGGATTGCACATTCTGTCACTCTCATGTAATATTTAATAATGAAAACCTTTTAGAGGAAGAAACAAGATTTGGCTTTGTGCTCTACTTTACAGAAAGAGAGACTGTATCTACCATCAGGGAATGTCTGCTTCCACCTGCTATGTCCCATTCTCCTGCCTTGTTGTTGTTTAGTCGTTTAGTCATGTCCGACTCTTCGTGACCCCATGGACCAGAGCACGCCAGGCACTCCTGCCTTAGGAGGCTTTATCAGAAGATGACAGAAGGACAGAAGTTGGGGAAGGGGGTGGCTAGATACTAATCTCATTGCCTTAGGGTTATTTTCACAGTTTGTCATATGCCTCTTTGTAATTTATGCCAGGAATGTGGAATCTTCTTGCAACCCAAGGGCAACAATATCTCAAGAGTGACCTTCTGGGAGCCACGTACCAGTGGGGTGTGTGGCAATACACGCCACTCTCCACCTTCCATCTAGGCAAGCAAGACGTATTGTCACAGGTAAAACCACAAGAGGAGGATGCAGAGAAGGTTCAGTGAGGGGTGGAGCCTGGGGAAGGGGTGTGGCCTGAATCCCAAGGACCACCTACAGAGGCCCGGTGGGCCACATTTGGTTCCCAAGCACCTGCTTTATATGCTGTCTTAATTTTCTTTGATATATTTTGAATGAATTGTTGCATTGTGTAGTAGGAATATTATAATTGTTGTTATGCACCATGTCTATTGTACTATTGCATTGCAGTTTTGTTTTCTGAAACAGCTCTGAAGACAGATGTAGAAACAATCAGTCATAAAACTGACAGATTTTAAGCGCAGTGGCTTCAAATAAGTGATTTAAAACCACCAAGCACAAAACCAGTTTTTTTTTAGTTTTATAATACCATTTTCAATTTATGCAATGTCTTTTTATGGCATGGAGTGTGTATTTAGGATAGAGGGCAACTGCTACAGTGTTAGGTTGGGTTTCATATACCATCTATTTCATTACATTTATAGCCTGTACCACCCCAAAAGACTGAATGTGGGTAACTTCTCCTCTTGCAAACAAACAAAAACCCAGCAAAACCAAATAAACATGTTTGTGGCATATGATGTTCCGGAAATCATAGTAATTATACATTTCTTTAGACTTGGAGAGCTATTTTGCAAGAAACAAACAACTAGTCAATGAATGGCTGGTGTTATCACCAACACTTGTTGATTTACCACTAAAATACAGCTTGTTCACTATTTGGTAAACTTCAGTGCAAAAGAGGCCTGCTAAGGACTGAAGAAGTGGTTGCTTCCTCTGAACTTCTCAATAAACCAAGAATCCCGTTACTGATTTATATATAAAGGAAATGTTCAGTCACTCAAACACTTCCATCTCAACTTTGTCATAAATCTAACATGATGTGCAGTCTCTCTCTGCTAACTTATCAATTATTCCTGCCAAATCTACATTGGGGGAGATTGAATTAAAAATGGTAATTGAATTTGGAAAAAAGGAAAAATTTCCATTACATGTTAAACTGGGATTTTAAAAGTAAATGAGAGTTATGGATTTTCAATGACTGTGCCAAAAGGGTTCTTCTAACAACTAGTACAAGTTACTTGTCAATAATATCCCTCAGTATATCTCATTTGTTATAAACAAAAAACACGAGCAAACAAACAATTTGTCCCTCACACTCCATCTATATTTCTGAACAATTTCCACTGCCACTAGCCATATCATGGGGCATAAACTAGGGAAACCAAAAAGGCCATGATTATAAAGACTATGGTCAACAGTAGTATTGATTGAAGTAACAAAGGGGTATGTTTGAAACTCCTCCCGCAGTCAACACCCAGTTTGCAAGAGAAGTTAAACAGGGAAGTAGGTTTTAACTATGTGTGGAAGTGCAATCCCATTGAATTCAATGGGGCTAAAGCAGTCTAGCTATTCACAATAACGAAGCCTTTATAAGGCACTCAAGTTTACATGAAATAACATGATTTGCTCTCAAACATTAGGCATTTTTGAGATTTGTTCCTTCTTGATTAAATTAAATTAAGAGGAGAAAGAGAAAAGTATGCACAGAAAGCCTCTAGAGATTTTGAATAATCTTCAAAGTATCAGTCTCTAATTATCCAATTAAAAATTGCAACTGTAAGTAATAAGTATGCCAGACTTTCTTTCCTCCTCCCCTCCTCCCACCCGCCAACTGCACCTACTTTCTCCAAAACAGTTACATTTTTAAATAATAAAAGGCACTTCCCAGCTCTTTGGCAGCAAAAGTAGTCTTCAAAGTTTGTTTTCAACTACATGCATGTTTTTCCATCTGTGCTCTATGTCACCGCAAGGTTTTCTAGATATTACAGTAACGTCATGACAGAATCTAGACCAGTAGATTCTGAACAATCTTAAGGATAGCATCTACAGGAAAACAACTAAAAGATACAAAAGTCTTCCTAGAAAATAAAAGCACCAAAATGATATTCAAATCAAGGAACAACCTGGGATGAAAAATAAGAAATAGCTATCTATGCTCCTTTGGAATTTTGGCATTTTCATTTCTCATTCTCCACACAGTAACAGCAATGCAATTCTCTTTCCAATTCCCAGAATTGAACCCTGTTGGTTCTTATCTGAGCAGCTAAGAATTGTTCCTTAAATCCCTTGACAAGAGAATCCTGCAAAATTAAACACACACACACCTTGGTCATTGGCTTTTTAATGGCAATTCCCTTAAGATGCTCAGATGCAAGCAAAGATTTAAAAACAAAAACTAAACATAAATCCTTGCAGTACAGCCAATCACACACTGGACAGTCACTCTATCCTTGTTTCATTCACATCTGTGCCCAAAAGCAAAGCCATAAATTTTGTCTACAATCCAAGTCCATTTTTTAAAAAAATTCTGTACTGTAGCTATGTTCAAGTTTAAGGAGATCCCTTGCCATTTTCTTTCCCTATGAAAAATCTAGCCTTCTCAAGTCAGCGTACTCTTTGTATGTTTATTTCGTGAACATCTAGACGCAATGAGGTGGTGGCTGAGGTCCAAGTCCTGGCAGACAGGTGCTCATATCACACAGCATAAATGCAAACAAACACAGAGAGTGGTACTTAGCACCTATGCTGGAAGTCTCAGAAGAGGAGCCAAGAACTTAATTACTCATGGATTAAAAAAAACACCACACACACACCAAGAGAGAGGCATACATACACCACTAGATGCACTCCTAAAAAGATTTACCTTCAGGAGATAATTCTACATGCAGAAAGTGTTTCTTTAATGGAGCACATCCTGCCAAAAGCTACCACAATTATGTCACCTGAAGTCACAATCTAGCACCCTTACTTTGTGTCAAATTTATTGTCTACACTAAAATTACGGCATGAAGATTAATTTGTTGACTTTGGGGTCTTTCCCCCCCAACCCTCTCTCTCCTCTTGTTGTACTCTTCCTGTTGGATTCTTTTTTTTACTTTTTATTTTAGACTCTTGAGATTCCTCCCCCCTCTAAAACCCCAATAAAAACATTTATGCGGGGAATATACTGAACAGTCCAATGATTTTCCTGAGCTGTAATTGATCTCAATCAAATAACTTGTCCACAATACTTCAGTGAGTTACAGCAGGGAATTGGACTCTTTTGTTTAGATCATATACCATTCCATCTTTCAGGAAACAAAATACATATAATATTATGTTGTACTGGTATAAAGCCATCGGTGTCCATGATGCTTTACAGAGTACAAGAAGGCAAAGCCATGTCCAGTGAGTTTACAATCTGTAATTCAACACAGAGAGATGGAAATTCAGGCAGTATAAACAGAACGTAAGAAAATAAGAGAAGCCCTGCTGGATGACACACTCTGTTCTCATAGTGGCTCACCAGATGTCTATAGGAAGCCCATAAGCAGAACATAAACACACTGGGAAGATGCTGGTCCTACTCAACATAGACCCATTCAAGTTAATGGCTATAACTAAGTTAGACTCATTAATTTCACTGAGTCTACTTAAATACTTAAATACAAGCAAACAGCACTCTCCTACACATGATCCCTAGCAACTGGTGTTCAGTAGAACAAGTGGCAAGTAGTCACTGACAGTCTTATCTTCCTTGTTGTTGGCACCCTCCTTGAATATGACTAATAGCCTTATCCTCTGCAAATTCCTCCCTTTTCAAGCTGTCCAAAGCCAGATTGGTGGCCATCACTACATCTTGCAGTAGCACATGCCATCATTCAACTATGGGATGTGTGAAGAAGTGCTTCCTTTTGTCCTTCCCAAGTACTGTACAGTGGTACCTCGGGTTACATACGCTTCAGGTTACATACGCTTCAGGTTACAGACTCCGCTAACCCAGAAATATTACCTTGGGTTAAGAACTTTGCTTCAGGATGAGAACAGAAATCGTGCTCCGGCGGCGCGGCAGGAGCAGGAGGCCCCATTAGCTAAAGTGGTGCTTCAGGTTAAGAACAGTTTCAGGTTAAGAACAGACTTCCAGAACGAATTAAGTTCTTAACCTGAGGTACCACTGTATTCCAAAATTCAGGTTTGTTGAAGGGGACTGGGTTGGGTTCCAGCAGCATAAGAGAGTGAGAAAATTTTTTATCCACTTTCTTCCCACCATAAATAATTTGATACCACGAAATCATGTCCCCTGCTGACTCCTCCCTCCCCCCCCCCATTTAAAAGCCCCAAACTTTGTAGCCTGGCTTCATAGGGAGGTTGTTCCAGTCGCTTTCCCTTTCTACATAGGAAAATAATATGGGATTCTTTCAATTACATATACTGAGGAGGCAATCATAGACCCACTTATCTGGAAGCAAGCTCCATTTAACTCAATGACTATACATCTATAGGACGGCACTGTTAAGCTTAGTTGCATTAGGTAATGGGTTGTTGTGCTGAAACACTTAATGAAAAAGGGGGAATCTGGGTATATTTAGTAGCTGTATATAGCACATTCTAAGGGTGGTATTCTAAGGATACCAATTGGTATCCATCAGCTAACAGAAGGCTTCTGTCAGTGGAATGGGGAAGGAGGTAATTTTTGGCCCCCATTTCTCTCCAAATCTTGCTTCAGGGTTTTGGTGGGCCCCATGGAGAAGACCTGGGGACACAGGGAGCTATAGCTGGAATCACCTGCCTCTCTGGTCCACTAACTGCCTTCCATCAACTGCGGGACACCAACTGTATACGACCTTTAATATTTGTATATTATTTCCCAGTGTTTCCAGCACTTCACAAGGATTATCTTGCTGCAACACTTACAGCAATCCTATGGTGTACCTAAGTATACTGTGTGCATATTTGAAGATGAGGAGTTAGATGCTGTGAATGGCTTGCCTAACGCTACCTAGTGAATTCACAGTGCAAGAGGCAGGATTCACACCAGGTCCATTGTTGCTGTGCATCCCTGCTGGCATTACCCTAAGAACCATTTTCTCCAAGCTTGCCACAAACACCTGACATCTCTAAAGTGAACACTACAGCATTTTCGTCTACCTGATGCTAAACACAGGGCATAAACGAAAAGGGCTTGAGGGTTTATGTATTCCCCCCCCCCCTTAATTTGCAGGTGACTTCATTTATTAGCAGTTTTAGATCACTGATGCAGTGCTATTATGCAAGCACTTCTGGAATGAGATGAAACTAAAGAGAATCAGGAAAACAAGCAAAATGTGAAGCGAGAGAGCAGCATTAGGAGACATGTAGAGTGAAAATGAACTATTTTTAAAAGCAAAAGTGGAAGCGGGGATTAGAAAGACATTGTGGTCATTTGCTACGGATAGAACAACTTCTGCATCCATAAATAAATAAATAATGCAAGCACACAAACCTGTATATGTAAATAAGTGGATAAGAAGACGGGAATAGTTAAGTATTCTAGCTTTAGCCTCTTATTTTTTATATTTAGAATACTGATGAAGTTGGAGTCTGAAACACTTAACTGAATTCATTTATTTATATATTACTATTTGGCTGCATCATATATAGAGCCTTCTTCAATGCAGTTTAATTTTGTTGTTTTTCATTCATATATATATATATATATATATATATATATATATATGAGAGAGAAAATATATAGTGCCCTTGAACACTCCTCTAGATCGTTGTTAGCTACTAGAGTTCAAAGAAAACTAGTTCCCTCTCTTTCACAGAATAAACCAGGCAAAATGGACGGGAGTGAGAGTGAAAGCAGGATCCACTTGTTAGAAAGGGTGCTAGGGAAAACGTGACCTATGTGAAGAAAATGAAAGTCTTGCATTAATCAAAGAGCTTAATATATGTATCCCAAAGTCACAGGAGTAAGGTGAGATATTCCGGGACACTCCATGAATACGGATTTACACAGTGTCAGTATACTGCAAAAATCCTTATGCAAAGCAATAGCCATAAATGCCTAGCAGTAATTTCTCAAAACTGGTTATTTCAATTATTAACTTAAGTCAAAGTTTCAATTCAAAATGTTAAATCTAATTAGACTCAAAAGAAATTGTTCAATATAATTTATTCCTCTCCACTTTATTTGCGCAAGCCTGTAATTTAACAGGCAAGTCTACAAGTCAAGAATACCACAGACCATGCGTTTTTTTAAGTAAATGGATCAGAATTGGTTTAAATTCAAGCATTTTAGCTTGTTGGGTTTTTGTGTTAAAATCACAAATAACTAGATTAAAACAAAATGAAGCCTTTAAAGTTTGGACCCTATGTTGTGAAATAAATAGCATCAATGCATTAGGGCAATGCAAGAACAGATAAAAAGTCTCAGGTCATCATAAATACCCTAATTTCAGATAATCCATTAAAAACACACAGAGAACAGCAACAACAAAAAGCTAAGTGTAGTACACTGGTAGATGCTTCTCAACTAAAATGGCTTTTTGCTTGATGTGCATTACGATGATTATATTCCCGCATTCTGCCTCTCCATTCCAGGCCTTTGTACAGATGTTTATTCTTTTCTCTCCTATTTGGTTATTATGGTTCATTATGTTGAGAGAATAAACTGATTGAAATGTTCAGAGAGATGAGTACCGCAATAAAATGTGTGTTGGGAGGGGGTTGGAAGGGGTGGGGAGGAGGCAGACAGGGAGATGAGGGCAAGGGGGGATTTTATCATGCTTGAGCACTGCTGCCTCTGAAATGATGCAAAGGAACTAGGGGTAGCTTGGAGGAGGAAGAAGCCTAAAATGCACATATCTGGAAGTCGGGGGTAGGGGGAACCATATGCCAGATATAGAGACAGAAAAGAGAGGCGGGGGAGAGAGAGCGGCTCTGTGTTCCGATGTAAACTTCTGGCAAGAGCTGGTTTGTTGTCAGGTTCCCAGACACAAAATAGATGCTCTGTTCACTAAGCATGAAGCCCTGCAAGGAGCAGGGAGCTCAGAGGCTCTTGGCTTTCCTCAAGTCTCATTAGGTCTGCATATTAATGACTTGCAGTAATATAAAGCAGCCCTTGAACAGGCTTTCCTCTCTCCCCCCACCCAACCCCATCTTACAACGCGCCCAGGCTTCTCGTAGCAAAGGAAACAACACACTTGGAAGAGCAAAGGGCTGAAAAACCAACCAGCCAGCCTCCACTCAGTCTCTCCGTGCTTCTGAGGAAATTGAGTAGGGTGGGATTCACCTTCGTGTCCTCTCTCCAGATGGTTTGGGCTACAGCTCCCATCAGCTCTGGCCAGCACTGGCTGGGGCTCATGGGAGATGTAGTCCAAAACATTTGGAAGGGACCCAGCTGAGGAAGGCTGTTCTAGCATGAGAGACTTACACGCTTCCTCAGAGGATCACCTTGAAAGGTGTGGCTGTAACAACCAACAGGAGGCCCCTTGAACTTTTGTGACTTGACCGTTATTAATGCAAATATTGGATTCCAAGACCTCAGCTGATGACAATTCAGAAGCAGCTGGCACTGAATACTGTAGGGTGTGCATAACAGCCATGTAAATGCCAAAAGAATCCTTGCTCCTCTCAAACTGGTGGAAGCAGCTCCACCACAAGACTATGCTCTCTATTCATCCAGAAGCCGGTGGAGATCAAATCACCATGTACCACACAATCATGAATCCAAATATCACAATTAGATGCAGCCCACTTATTGGCTTATAAAAGCCAGGTTAACGAGATAGAAAGTAGCATCCTGCAAGTGCATCACATCATCACATATTCAAGATACCCTGTGAGAAGCTACTGATCACCACACACGCACACACACACAGACCTTCACTATCCAACTGTCATTCAATCATGACTCTTTTGCTGCCTCGCTTTTTCTCATTCAAACCCCTAGGGGCACACTCCCTGTGCATCACTCAACAAAGCCTGCTATCCAGTTGATGCTGCAAACTGCTTTGAAATCTTCTCAACAGCTTTTCAGAAGATCTTTTTCTGCCTGCTCCCAAATGTGTCAGTACCTCTGTACCTCTAATAGGCAAGGAAAGTCCACCACACAGATTAACATACCAAAACTCTGTAGCTCTCAAGAACAAGCCAAGGTTATGGTGTGTGTTTTTTTTAAAATCGCACACACATAAATATGTATTAAATGGAACACTCTTAAAACCCATCCATGCATCTGCAGAAAAAGACAACAAACACTCTGTATCCCATTACTTTCAGGCCTATTATTTATTTATCTATCTGTAATTGCCCTTGCTGCCTCGCTTATTAAAAGATCAAATATTTAGATTCCCCCTTATCAGACTTACCAGAGGATTGACCTCGATTAGTGGCGTCATGATCGCTGTCTCCTTGCTCACTGTCTCCATGACCACTGTCCTTAGAGCTTACTATGTCTGCTTCCTGGAATGCAGAACTAGAAACATAAAAAAGCGCTTAATATTTGAACACCCAGGAAAAAGGGAAAGTCATAAAACATTCTTCTGCCATCACATGGCCACATGTGGAGCTGCACTCAGCCAGACCTCCCGCTCACAGCACTGATGTTGCTGTTGCTGATGTTGCTGTTGCTGAGAAGCTCTTTCCATCAGAAACAAAACTTGTACTTCCAGGCATTAATAATCCATCTGGACAGTCAGTAGCCATTATTACACTGCCTGTGCTACAGAGTTGTTATGAATAATTTGGCTGAATTTGCTTAAACTGGGAAGCTAATTTCTGCACAGAGAAGTCAATACTATATGCCAGTTCTTGAAGAGAGGCTCATAAGTATTTGAGGCACGTTTCAGACCAGCACAAAATGAGATTCCACTCTCTTTTCAGGTAATCTCTGCAAGACCCACCAAAAGCCATAATTCAAAGGTGTTCATTCAGGGCCGATTTATTTTGCTTAATGTTCCTGTCTGAACAAATTCATTTTTATATTCCCCAGCTATTATTCGACATCTGCAGTAAACACATTTCCACGTCCTCCTTCATACTTGCTGAAATACATCTCAGGTTGTGCAAAATTAGGGCCATAATTTAGGAAATCAGGAGGTCCTACCTGTTTACCCGCCGTGGTCTATCAACTAGATAACTGAGCTCTGCACGCTGGTGTTTAGTCTAGAAAAATAATTAGAAAAAATAATTGAACTCCCAGTGTGTTTTTTGCAGGCAAAACCAGTTTATGTATCTATAATTATTATAATGGATCTATAAGTGCATTATAGTTAAGCCATATAATACCCAAGAAACAAGTATCACTGGTGTATATGAGTTCCTTACTTCCCTTACATTGGCAAGGACTGAAATATTAGCCCTAAGGCAAATAAACAAAGATTACTCTTGAATCCCATGCCTATACTGAATAGCAGTGGGTGAAAAATGTCAAATGAGGTACTACTTATTCTGAATAATAAACCTACAATTTGAACACCACTGTGTATTTCATTGCAGCATATGGAAAGAAGAAATACAAATTTATTTATTTATTTAAAAAAAAGATGAACAAGGAGAATATTTCTTCTTAGGTTCTAGAAGAACAATTTTTCAAATATTATCAAAAATTCTTCATTGGCTTCTCCAAGGTGCAAAACACTGTTTTCTCTCAGTAATAGACACAGAGAGTATACAC
The DNA here is from genome assembly GCF_965153285.1 of Podarcis tiliguerta. Taxonomy (NCBI): domain Eukaryota; kingdom Metazoa; phylum Chordata; class Lepidosauria; order Squamata; family Lacertidae; genus Podarcis; species Podarcis tiliguerta. The sequence goes on along the minus strand of NC_139542.1, from coordinate 31,981,910 downwards.
TCAATTAAATACCCAGCAGACCACATTTTAATCGAAGAATGTTAAGTCCAGATTATGTGATCTGCAAAAATTCTTTACACACCAGGGTAACACAAAACATGCACAATGTGGCAGAATGTTAAGCTTTGATAGAAGCTTTCAGTTGCATTCTTTTGAGATGGTTCTTTTATAACAAAAAATGCTTCATATGGAACCACTCTGCTAGAGTCATGAAAAGTTAATTAATAAATCCTTAATTCTTGAATTAATTAAAACTGCTGCCTGATAGTTAGATGTTCATAACCACAAGAAACCCCACCACTCTCCCCACAACCTTAATCATACAGGCAGGCACTTTGAGATATAAATGGCAGCTTTTTAATTAAAACACACACACACACAAAAAAAAAAACTTTACTGCATTGAATAGAAGCATCATTACAGAAACTATTTCAGATTTGCTGTTCCTGAAAGGAGCAATAAAATAACTAAAGGACCAAACGAACAGCAAAAAATTCCCTGACATGCATGGATTGCTCTGCACTGAGGGAAAATAAAAACTGGCAGCTGACCCAGGGCTGTGTTGCTTTGATACAGAAAAGGAAGAAGCTAGGCTAGCTTCATTCAAATGCACATAGTGTGGGCGCTTGGCTGCAACCATTTCTAAGATGCTCCCCAGTGCACAATTGCTTCTGCCTCTGAAAAGAAGCTACTTACTGGCTGAAACCAAAAGGTGCCTCAAAACACACAGAGTTGTCCAAGTAGCCTGCCCTGCATCAGGATGGAGCAAGATGGATATTTAGGAGGGTGTGTGTGTGTGTGTGTGTGACTGAGAGAAGGTGGACAAGGCATGTCTACACAGAAGTAAGTCCCCTTATGTTCAGTGGAGCTATTCCCCAGGTAACTGCACATCATTACAGCCTAAATAACAGTGAAGGAATTAGAGATGGTGCAGATGAAGGAAAGCTGCACTGCAGTTTCATGGCAGTACAGTGGCTGGAAATGCATGTGTTGCTGGAGAGAGGGCATAAATCAGCTGACTACTCATCTGCTACTACTTGCCACAACTGTAGTAGTAATCTACAGCCCACTTACGAGAACTGAACTGAGCAGCAGGTTGACAGTCTGGAGACCTGAAAGCATTTGAGCAGGGAGATTATAAGGCAAGTCAATGCTAGTAACACCTAATACCAGTAGTAATACCAGTAGTAACATTAATAATTAGATAAAAATATGCAACCAGTTAAGTGAGAGTTCTATGTGCAGCTGCTCAGGAGTGAGCCCCCTAGAAGGCAATGGGACTTACTTATGAGTAAATATTTGTTTACTCTTCACTTGACCACCTTGGACCTTCCACCTGATTTGTGTATCAGGTTCCAACACTGATAGTTGGTAACTGTTACAGCTCAAGAGCCAGTAAGATATAACAGGGTGTCAGACTAGGAGCAGGTGACACCTAGACTTAAAACTCTTCTCACCCAAGAAGCTCATTTGGTGACCATCATTCAGCCTGGTCTACCTCTAAAGGTTGTTGTGAGGGAAAAATGGGTATGGAGAACAACATGTGCCCCCTGCAGTTCCAGGGAGGAAAGGCAGGCCTGTTGTAAGTCTAGCAAAAGATAGTGAGGGCTACAGCAAAGGGAGGGGGGTAGTGCCCTGGTAGTAAGTGGCTCCTGAGGTTGTGAGAAGCCCCGAGGGCAGCCAGACGCCTTACCTCGCTGGACAATATACTGCCATTGGAGATGATGTCGGGCTGCTGGTCGGTGTATCCCGTGACGATGGCCCCGCAAGGGTTGTGCTCGGCGTCGGTGCTGCGGGAAGGGCTGCAAGGCTTGAGGAACATCAGGTCGGTCTTGGCCGACTCGGGGGTGAGGCAGACCTGGTAGCAGTAGTTCTGGTTGTGGTGGTGGGAGCCGAAGCTGGCTGACTCCTCGACGGGCACCTGGGCCGGGTTGCTGGGTACGTTGGAGCTCTGCACGAGCATGATATCGGACTTGCTGAGCTTCTTCTTGCGCGCCCGCGCTTGGCGGCTGCAGCAGGGGCAGCAGCAGCAGCAGCTGAGGCAGCAGTCGCTGGCCAGGCACGTGTAGATGTTGAGCTTCTTCTCCTTCTGGCAGCGCACGGCCAGCACGATCATGGCCAGCAGGAAGATGAAGGAGACCGAGCCCAGCGCAATGATGAGGATCAGAGTCAGGTCCAGGGATGTCTCGCCGCCGGCGCCGCCCCCCGAGCGGCTGGGCCGGTGCTCTCCGCCGGGGCCCCCAGCGCCCCCGGAACCCAGCCCCCCGCCTGCCCCTGCGCCGCCTCCGCCGCCTCCCGCGCCCGCGCCCTGCCTCTCCACGGCGCTGTCCACCAAGACCACGTGCAGGGCGGCGGTGGAGGAGAGCGGCGGCTGCCCGTGGTCGCGAACCTCGATGACCAGCTCGTAGGGCCGCTGCGCGTCGCGCTTGGCGGGCACCTTGCGCGCGGTGCGCAGCTCGCCCGTGCGCCAGTCCATGCGGAACAGGCTGGCCTCGTTGCCGCGCGCGATGCTGTAGGTGAGACGCGCGTTCTCGCCATCGTCCGCGTCCACGGCCGCCACGCGGGTCACCAGGTAGCCCGGCTCGGCGCCGCGGGGAAGCACCTCCCGCGCCGGCGTGCCATTGCGCCCGGGCAGCGGGCTGACGATGGCGGGCGCGTTGTCGTTCTGGTCCACCACTACGATGTTGACAGTCGCGTTGCCGGCCAGAGCTTGCTCGACGTCGGGGTCGTCGGGTCCTCCGCCTCCGCCCGCCGCGTCGCGGGCTTCCACTTGGAAGCTGAACTCCTTGAGCTGCTCGTAGTCGAAGGAGCGCAAGGCGTACAGGAAGCCGTTCTCGGAGTTGATGGACACGTAGGTGAACACCGACATGCCCTGGATCTGGCTGTCAAGGATGGAGTAGGCCAGCTGCGCGTTGGCGCCCTGGTCGCGGTCGGTGGCGCTCACGGCGTAGATGTACGCGCCAGGCACGTTGTTCTCGCTCACGTACACCTGGTAGACTGGCTGCGAGAAGCGCGGAGCGTTGTCGTTCACGTCGCTGATGCGCACCTGGATGGACTTGCTGGTGCTCAGCGCCGGCTCGCCCAGGTCCCGGGCTACCACCGTCAGCGTGTACGCGTCTCCGCCGGGCTGCTCGCGGTCCAGGGGCCCTTCGGTGACGATGGTGTAGTAGTTCTTGAAGGAGCTCTTCAGGCGGAAAGGCGCGTCGCCCTGCAGCAACTCGCACTGCACTTGCCCGTTCTCCTCAGAGTCGCGATCGGACACGCTAAACAGAGCCACCACGGTGCCCGGCGCGGCAGCCTCGCTCACGGCCTCCTTGACGGTGGAGAAGCTGATCTCCGGCGCGTTGTCGTTGGCGTCGAGCACCCGCACCAGCACTTTGCAGTGGGCGGGAACGGCGTTGGGGCCCAGGTCCTTGGCTTGCACGTACACCTGGTACACGCTGCTCTCCTCGAAGTCCAGCTCGCCGTTCACCTCGAGGCGACCCGTGCGCGGCGAAATGCCGAAGAGCTCTCGCGCACGGGCCGAGATGTGGCTGCTGAAAGAGTAGATGATCTCGCCATTCTGGCCCTCGTCCGGGTCGCTGGCGTTGAGCTGCAGCACCAGCGTGCCCGGCGGCGAGTTCTCGGGCAGGGCGACCGTGTAGACGGGCTGCTCGAAGGCGGGCACGTTGTCGTTGGAGTCCAGCACGCGGATGGTGAGCAGGGCTGTGCCCGTGCGCTGCTGGGGCTGCCCGCCATCTACGGCCGTCAGCACGTAGCGGTGTACCGCCTGCTGCTCGCGGTCCAGCGGCTTGGAGAGCACCAGCTCAGCGAAGCGGTTGCCGTCGGGCTGCGTCTGCACGTCCAGCGAGAAGTAGCCATTGGGGGTGATCTCGTAGGTGCGCAGCGAGTTGGTGCCCACGTCCGGGTCGAAAGCGCTCTCCAAGGGGAAGCGGGTGCCTGGCGTGGCGCTCTCCGAGATCTCCACCGTCAGGTCGGGCTCCGGGAAGGCGGGCGGGTTGTCGTTGATGTCCAGCACTTCGATCTCGACGCGGAAGAGCTCCAGCGGGTTCTCCAGGAAGACCTCGAGGTGCAGCTGGCACGAAGGGCTCTGCTTGCAGATCTGCTCGCGGTCGATCTTCTCGTTCACGTACAGCACCCCGGTCTCCAGGTTGAGGTCCAGGTAAGGGCTCCGCGAATTGGGCACCGTCTGGAAGCGGCGAGCGGAAAGTTTTGTAATGTCCAAGCCCAGATCTTCGGCGATATTCCCCACGAAAGTGCCATGCTCTTGCTCCTCCTGCACCGTGTAGTGAAGCTGCGAAAGGGCTCCCTCCACCATCCAGATTAAGGCAAAGACGAATAGCACGACCATCTCCAAAAGGGGAAAAGAGATTTCCCCCCCTCCCCGACGCTAACACTTCCCCCTTCTCCAGGAAAAGAAAAAAAAAACCCTCCTCCTTCGAGAAACACCGTGTCTGTGCGGGGAGGGAGGGAGGGGAGGGAGGGAGCGCCAGAGATTGATGGGAGCTTTAGAAAGGATTTATGATTCCTTTCCCTTCATGTTCTCTTTCCTCCCCCATCGCCTTCCTTTAAAATAAATTTAAAAATTGAGGTGGGGGTAGCTGGGGGAGGGAGAAATATCACCCAAGATGGGCACGGGAGGGAGCTAAGCCGAGCTCCCACCTCATCGGTGATCTTCGCAAGAAATGACCAACTGGAGGCAATAGGTAGGTGGCTATATAGACACAGGAGCCCGCTTTAATTTATTCCCAGAGTCCTGGCACTGCACCGCGGCAGCCGGAAAGGCGCTGGAGGCAGCGGTAGCCACGGCAAATCCCGAGGAACTGGTCGGTTTCAAGATTGTCCTCCGTTGGGCTTCCTGGTCGGAGCGGGAGCGCGGAAGGCTGCGGGAAGAAGCGATGGGCATGCCCCCTTCCGATGAAGAAAAAAGCATGAGAGACGGGGAAGGTCCTCTCTCTCTCAAAACATTTTTTTAAAGAGAGCTACAAAAATATGACAGCCAGCGGAAGGATGGGGAGAAAAGCGGCAGCCCCAAACTTTAAATTCCCTGAATTTCTCCGGGGCTTTGCTGAGATGCTCTTAAATCTCCAGCTCTTCCTTGCATGCCTTTGCGCTCAGTTTCCTTCCGCCGTCTCCTCCTCGGCTGCTTTGCCTCTTTCTCGCTGACTAGCAAGCACATTCACTAAGCAGTGCTGCTGCTGCTACTGCAGCTCCTCGCGCTAGCTCGCCCGCCCGCCTCCCGTCCCGAGCTCCAGCTCCCGCGATCTCGGCTGGCAGTTTCTGAGCTCGGAGCGCTCGGCTCTTCTGTTTTTGCGCAGCGACCTGCTCCTGCCAACCAATCGCCTCGCCGTCACAGCCCCAGGGCGGCATCCCATTGGATGTGCGGCACGTCCAGCAGCTGTCGTCACGGAGCAAAGAGGGAGGAGGAGGAGAAGGAGGGGGAGGGAGGGAGCCCGGGAGAACCCTGCGCTCCAGTCGACTCGGCGCGAGGGCGCGCGTGCGCGCCGGTCTCAGGCAGAGAGAAGAGCCCTGCCACTCCCGAGGCGCTTGCCGGGGAATCTCTGCCTCGGAAAGTTACTATTCCCCTGTCGCGGCTCCTGAGCGAGGAGATCACCTCTCGTCATCAGTGCAAACCATGACGCTAATAAACAAGCTGCTCCGTGGAGATGGAATTTCCACCTGCTGCCGACTTTCCCTTTCGCCTTTGCCTATTTCGGTACCTTTCTGCTCTGGAAAGCATCGCCAACATGGGAAACTTGACATACATTTCCCTTACTTATTTTTCTTTTCCCCGCGGTTTGATTTTCCTTTGCCGGATCGCCTTTGACGCGCAATGGAGAGCCACTTGGAGTTTCCACCAACTGCCTGCTGTGCCTTTTTTTTTTGGGGGGGGGGGGTCCTTAACAGCAAGCATTTATCTTCTAATCGATTTCACAAAACAAGCGCTCGCAGAGAGATGATGACACTGAATAACAATATATGGTGAACAAATTTATCCACAGGCCACCTATGCTACTATGAACATCGTACCCTCTATGGCTCAGCGGCAGGGCAGAGCAGAAGGTCGCAGGTCCGGCTGGGGGAGTTTCCTGTCTGAAATTCTGAGGAGGAGTTGCCAGTCAGTAGAGATCATCCTAGACCAATAGTCTGACTCGGTTTCTATGTCTAGCCAAGAATCTGACGGGATGTGGTTTTGTTGTTGCTTTAAAAAACAATAATTGTAGATTAGAGAGCCCATCCGATGCAATCAATATTCAAACATATTACAAGATCATACTACAAGGGTAGCCAACATGGTGCCCTCCGGATGTTATGGACTCCAACTCCCATCAGCCTCAGCCAGCCTTGCCAGTGAGCAAGGCTGATGGAAACTGTAGTCCTTAACTCCTGGAGGGCACCACGTTGGCTATCCTGTGTTTCCGAGTTTAAATATAGGTGCTTAAATGGTTATAACCAGTGTCCCGTGCTAGAATTGTAGAAGTGGGGAGCAGGGGTGCCAACTTGAATAAAATATTGGGGGTCTCCCAGGTAAGCCCCACCCTGCATAATCGATCACATGACCCAGTGCGCGCCCCCCCCATTTGAATGGCAATGCTCATCAACTTGAGGAACCCTGAAATATTTTATGGGGGTGCAAAGACCCCTTGCCCCTTAGGAGTTGGCTCCTGTGGCTCATTACCTTGTTAACAGCCATTCTAGTTACTGATGAAAGATTATGGGGCGACATGCTTTGGCTAAAACTTGGAGTGGGAGGAGTGAAACTAGTGAATGGACGGACTACCAAACTTTTTCTCCCACTGTCGACGACTCTAGCCTAAAACAAGTATCCTCAGAAGTTCTGCCGAGTTGAATGGAGCATCTTTCCGAGTTGGGATTTCTGTTTTGCTTTTTTAAAAGTGCTTTGGAGGCAGTGACGGTGGAAGAGATTACGATCAGCGAGGCTAAAAAAGCGAACTGGTGAAATCCCCCGTTCGACGCCCCGCGGGACAGAGTCTGTTTACTACGATTGGCTCTCCTACCTTCGCGCAATGACTAAAGACTCCTTTACGCAGAGGAATTGCACTATAGCAACTGAACGTAGGTGCTCCCTTGGCGCAACGCTGCCTTGCTTTTGCGCCTTATTGTTGCACGTTAATCTTTGAACTTCCCGGAGCCGCGAGAGGCTCCCACTCGCCTCCCTAAAAGCATCTTCGCGCTGGAAGGAAAGGACGTTCCCGGGTCGTTGTGTCTAACACCCCCGCCCCCCCGCCCACTCGCAGAGCGTCATAATTTATTACATTTGGGGAGCGGAATCAAAGAGAAGAGCGGCCAGCGGTAGGAAGTGGCCTGTCAAAGTGCAAAATGCAGCTCAGCAACTAAATGCTCTCACGTCATTTTTACAGTACGATCTTCTATTACAAGGAAGTAAGCCCTTGGGCTCATTCTCCGGTGAACATAGGCTTGAAATCCTACGCTTCCCTTACCTGGGAGGGAGCCCTATTGAACTCAACGCGCTTACTTGCGAGTAGGCGTGCATAGGCTTACACACTGGGTAGTGCTTCAGCGAAGCTCCTCGGTCTGAAGCAAGGGGTTTAGGATTGCAGGGGATGGTTTGACGTCACAGGATGGGAAATGTACCCACCAGTCATTCCTCCAAGTTGCCCTCACGTCTTCCTCTAAAATCAATGCAGAGTCAATCGGAAATGGCCACCGAAACTAGTGCTCTCGGGCTAAAAGTGGATGACCGCTACCCGATTGCTCCGGAGTAAGTGGCTTGTGAACGGCAGCCTCCGTAGACCATTCCCACAGTGCTTCCAAGGGCTACCTTGCTTTCTAAATACACATGCGGGGGCGGGGGCAATGCATCCGTGTGTACACAGATTCGAACGTTCGGCATCTCTCTCGAAGTCGATTCGAATCGGCTTCTCGGTCCCCAGCCGCAGACGCGGAGATGAGGCGGGCGCGCGCGGGCGCTTTTCTTTATGATGCATTATAATTTGGGGCTGGTTGCTTGAAAATGTACAAGCGAGCCCTTTGGCAAAGCATAGCGCACATTATCGGATACCTGGTGTCCTCTGGAGGAGGATAGCCTTTTGATCTGCAGCCGCTTTATGCCTTGGCTATAAGCCCGCTCATTAATTCGGGCCGAGGGTCCATTTGCCCAAGATGGTGTAAAAGCGCAAGAAAGGATTCCGGAAAGGATATTTGAGGAGCAGTGGCAATATTAGATTGGGGACGGGGCTGGTAGTGAAAGAGGCATGACCCTAGATCTGTACAAGCATGACTTCCCCGTGTATAATAGTCCGTCTCCGACTCCAAATAGCCCCAGCCTCCTGGGGAATCTTTCTTTTCGCGAAGACGGCTGCCGCCGCCACGGCCGTCTCCCTCTCCTCCTTTCCCCGCCTCGTCTGCCTATCGCCGCCAGCCACCCATTTCTAAGCATCCTTCCCTGCCTAGCTGCGCGCATCCTTCTCTTCACTGCGGGCTGCTCTCCTCCTCCTCCTCCGCTTCTTTTCACGTGAATGGGTCCTCCTGTCTCTGAGCAGTTAAAACCCTGGGTTGCCTCTCTGCCAGCAAAAGAGGGTGGGGGGAGCGACAGACAAAATGGCTAGTCCTTTCACAGCTGCAGTAAATTTACGGGCGGCCAGACAGAGCCAAAAGGAAAACCGCGGCAGCGTCACACGCTGGCAGCAGGGGAGGAGGGACCGGGGAGCCGGCTGAAAAGGGACCTGTGGCTTATAGCCGGAGAGGCTGGTGGGGTGGGAAGGGAGCCTGCAGGGTGCCTATTTGAACCTCCCCACCGGATCAGAGACTCTGCTGCACCCTCAGCCTCCGTTATGTACTTAACGGGAAAGAAATCGCCGTCGATTTCAACACCCTCTCTCCGGACTGGCAAGGGATGCGCGTGTGCGTTGGGTGGCGAATGCTTATCCGGTTTCCTCTGTCCTGGTTTTAAAACGCTGTCTTATTGTGGCACCTTGGTTGCCCCGAAGAGAACACCCGAGCCGCCCCTGCCTGTGTGTCAGTGTATACACGCGCGCGCGCGCACACAAGCGTGCTCGAAAGCTCAGTGTCTTTGACTCCGACGCTTAAAAGGAGAGGAAAGCGGGATGCGCCGCCGAGAGATGGATTGGACGGGTCTGGTGGTAAATAATCCACGATATCTACCGCCACGACGTTTTAAGTTTCCTCCAGCTCCGCAGGGGAAGTGGCGCGCGCGCTTGGCAAATGTAAGCAGCAGGCTCCTCCTAGCGGCCAGAGCGAGCCACTGCTGCAGACGTGACGTTTCGTCGAAAGAGTTGTGAGTAGCAACAGCAGCAGCAGCAGCAGCAGCAGCAGCAGCAGCAGTGTGGCTCCTCCGTCCGTTTGTGTGAACAACTCCCCTGCCTAGACCTCCGGCTCAAACAACCCTCCTCTTTTCGAAAGAGCCTATTTGCATTTGTAGCTTCGCCTCTTCAGCGGAGAAGCGAACTCCTCCGCGGAGGAGGCCGCACTGCATGAGATTTAGTCCCCTTGGGCTTTATAGCCTCTTTGCTTTGCTTTATAACCATTGCTTTGCCTTGGCTCTGTCTCCCTGTCTGAGCGTCTTCACCTTCCCCTGGTCCCCCCCCCCCTCGCCTGGACGTGACTCTTCCCCCTGTCCCCTTTCTTCCTTTCTTCCCCCCTGTCCCCTTTCTTCCTTTCGCGGGCAGCGCCCGCCGATTTACGAGGAAAGGGGAGTTACATCAGACAGCTGCTCGGGTGGGATAACGACAGCTATAAAGCGTCGAGGTGTATATAGTGGTACCTCGGGTTACAGATGCTTCAGGTTACAGACGCTTCAGGTTACAGACTCCGCTAACCCAGAAATAGTGCTTCAGGTTAACAACTTTGCTTCAGGATGAGAACAGAAATTGTGCTCCGGTGGCGCAGCGGCAGCAGGAGACCCCATTAGCTAAAGTGGTGCTTCAGGTTAAGAACAGTTTCAGGTTAAGTACGGAGCTCCGGAACGAATTAAGTACTTAACCCGAGGTGCCACTGTATTATAAACAGCACGGTGCAACTCGAAGGCAGTTGTGGCCACAGCACAACTGTAAACCCCACGCCCCGGCGGCTCACCAGCATCGTCCTCGAGGGAGCACGACCCTCCAAAAACAGGGCTTGAGGTGCTCCTAAGCTTCACTCGCCTCCTTCAGACCAGGGTAACAGAGTTACTGCGTCACACATGTCCGGATCACTTTTGGATCTTAAGTGACTGATTTGGGTATTATTATTATTATACCTTGATTGACCCTCTCTCTCTCTCTCTCTCTCTCTCTCTCTCTCTCTCTCTGTGTGTGTGTGTGTGTGTGTGTGTGTGTGTGTGTGTTTTAATACTGCCACAAATGTTCCTTTTCAGAGTTCTGGCAAAGCGGTGAGGTGGACTGGAGAACGGACTTTCTGTCTTCTGCAGCCTTTGGGAGAAGGAGGGGGGCAGTTTGTTAACATCTGGATAAATGGCTGCTTGTGGTGATTTAACATGACTTGAAAGCAATCTGTTCCTAAATCCTCTTATTATTGTGGCATGGCTCGGGGCTTGGCGAGAGGCGTTTTTCCGAGCAATTGAGGAAAAATAGGAAATCCAGATGGGATAATAAAAACAGGCATTTTCCAAAGCAAGAAAAAGGAAGAAAGGGGCTGGGGGAGATAGTCCAACTAGGATAATTAACCAATAAACAAGGGGCAAGGAAAACACACAAGCATCTCTTCGGGGAAATTCATGTGGGTGAAGAAAATAAGAAATGTTAGAGTAAAAGATAAGAAAAAGGCTTGAAAGCATACTGCCCGTTGACCATAATGGAGTACCGCACAACAGCATTGAACCAGAGACTGCATCTCCCATCGCCCTAGACCCGTGGTTCCCAATGTGGGGCACATGCCCCACAAGGGGGCAATTTGATTTATAAGGGGGGCAATTTGAGAATGAGTTATTAACAGTCAATGGCCTTTTAGGCTTCCTCCACGTGAATAGGAGTTCACTTTTTGAATAATAAGAATTATACGTCACGGGGCGGGGGGAACACATCAGGATTTTGGGTGGAGCATGGCCCCAAAAAAAGGTTGGGAACCACTGCCCTAGACCCATTGGGCATGCTCATGGCTGGTGCTGATGGGAGCTGGGAGTCCAGCAACATCTGGAGGTTCCCCATCCCTGGCAAAGAGACTCCTGCAGACTTCTTCACTATAATTGCCTCTTCTCTGTTAGGTTGAGGGTGCACAGAAGCAATGTGCACAATCTCAGAGAGCCAGCGTGGTGTAGTGGTTCAGAGCGGTGGACTCGTAATCTGGGGAACCGGGTTCGCTTCCCCGCTCCTCCACATGCAGCTGCTGGGTGACCTTGGGCCAGTCACACTTCTTTGAAGTCTCTCAGCCCCACTCACCTCACAGAGTGTTTGTTGTGGGGGAGGAAGGGAAAGGAGAATGTTAGCCGCTTTGAGACTCCTGAAGGGGAGTGAAAGGCGGGATATCAAATCCAAACTCTTCTTCTTCTTCTTCTTCTTCTTCTTCTTCTTCTTCTTCTTCTTCTTCTTCTTCTTCGAGCTACAGCCCCTACCCAAGGATGAAGGAACAGACTTCCCAGCCAGTTAGTATTATTCATTCATTCATTTTATTTGTATGCCGCTTTTCCACACACACAGACACACAGACACAGACACACAGACACACACACACACACACACACACACTCACACACACAAACGTTCAAAGTGGCTTGCTGCAATAAAGAAACAAGATATATTTTAAACAAACACTACAACATAATTTCATGATAACAGGGCAAAACATAACCGTAACGATTTCATAACATAGCAAAATAATAACTTCTTAAGAACATAGTAAAACAATGGCAAATATAATAACATATAAAGACATATTTCAGTACTATAAATATAACAAGATTACCGGTACTTAAACCACATGCAGCATGCAATAGCAAAAATAACAAGGGAGCATCACAGTTTCACTTTAGTCCTAGAAGCATCCCTCCGGTGATGTTGCTCACAGTCCCTCTCATTTGGCAGCTTCTTATAAGGCTTCCAACTCCTCCCATGATTATAGATGTAGTGCAATTGGTTTTTTATGTTTTGTAAGCAACTTAGAAGCCATCTGGGCACTAAGAGGTAGATAAATTAATTAGTATAGTAATCACAATCCCTTCACAGGTATGCTATAGATCAGGCATAGGCAAACTCGGCCCTCCAGATGTTTTGGGACTACAACTCCCATCATCCCTAGTTTACAGGACCAGTGGTCAGGGATGATGGGAATTGTAGTCTCAAAACATCTGGAGGGCTGGGTTTGCCTATGCCTGCTATAGATCTTGTAGTTGTTGGCATCTGCCTGTCATGGGAGACAATGGAAGTGTGTGCCTTCAGGGATGAATTCGAACCACTGGAGAGTCACAGCGGCCGATATGGGAGAGGCATGTGGGCAGGAAGGACAACCCATATTAATGCAGGGGTGAGTAACCTCAGCCCCTGGCCCCAGCCTCTCTGTCTGGCTTAAAGGATACTCCCCACACCACATCCCCTACTCCAGGCATCGGCAAACGCGGCCCTCCAGATGTTTTGAGACTACAATTCCCATCATCCCTGACCAGTGGTCCTGTTACCTAGGGATGATGGGAGTTGTAGTCCCAAGACATCTGGAGGGCCAAGTTTGCCTATGCCTGCCCTAATAAGCCACACTCACTTGCACCAGGCCCCTTACTAGCCATGCTTCGCACACTCCCTCGCCTGGCTGGAAACCAGTGGCGTAGCGTGGGTTGTCAGCACCCGGGGCAAGGCAAGTAATTTGCGCCCCCTAACCCATGGATTTGCGCCCCTTAACCCTAACCCCCAGATGTTGCGCCCGGTGCGGCTGGCCCCCCCTGCACCCCCACGCTACGCCACTGCTGGAAACTGCCCTTGAAATTTGAATGTGCTTTTGCTTGTTTATTTGGATGGAGAGGTGTGTGTGTGTAGAAAGGTTAAAAAAATACAGTTTTTTCTCTATCTATTTTTGCCTCTCATGCCACCTACCACAGGCTCGTGGCTACCAGAAGGTTAGCCAGAAGATGACCTTCAGGCTGATAAAGGGTTCCTTAACCCTGTATGAAAGAATGCAGTGGCATTGTGTCCCCAGAGAGCATGTTTGGCCATTAGTACTTAGATGCCATCCTGGAGTGAATGGAGGGTAATTTGTGGAATGGAGGATTTTATTTTTACTTTATATATTAAAAAGCTGGGTGTTGTAGGCAGAGAAAATTGAGTCACTTAGCTTTCACTGTACTTTTCTAGATGGTTATAGTGAATTATGTCCTCCAGATTGTTGTCACTGTATCTGCATATTCATCATTACAGTGGTACCTCGGGTTACATACACTTCAGGTTACATACGCTTCAGGTTACATACACTTCAGGTTACATACACTTCAGGTTACAGACTCTGCTAACCCAGAAATAGTACCTCGAGTTAAGAACTTTGCTTCTGGATGAGAACAGAAATCGTGCTCCGGCGGTGCGGCAGCAGCAGGACGCCCCATTAGCTAAAGTGGTGCTTCAGGTTAAGAACAGTTTCAGGTTAAGAACGGACCTCCAGAACGAATTAAGTACTTAACCCAAGGTACCACTGTATTATTATTTTTCTAATTCTCCATAGGAAAGATCTGATTATACCTTAATTCAAATTTTATTTATGATGGAGATAGGTTGGAAAGCTTATAGGTTTTAAACACACACACAAAGTTCTCGTATATAAGCATTTCGTAGGAAGTCGCACAATCTTGTGCACATTGAGCCTAAACACCCAAACTATGGTCTTGTGCAATTCCCTGTCATTTCCATGTAGTTCCACAGGAGGGTACGATCTCAGTAGATTATACCTAATATGCATAAACAAGGCTTCGGGGTCCACGAAGACTCTGGAACTGTAAAGGGCATTCTGCGCATCTCTTATCTTTATTTGTCCAAGCACCATGGTTGGGCACTTCATTCTCATATAGTCTCAGTTGTCAGACAGGGCTGGGCAGCATTTTGTTAAGCTTTAAATAGTGAATTAGAAGCACTGATGATCTGAAGCAGCCCCCTAATGCAAAATGACAAATTGCACTTAGGCAATACATGAACAAGAAAATGATTTATGGATTTTCACGATGGTCTGAGCAAATGAAGGCAATATGAATTATACATCCTAATGCTCACTATATCATTTTCTAATAATACTGTTGCAGCTGCGAGGCTGAACATGGCTCTCTTCAATAGGGGCTATTGATTAATAAGAAGTCCAGGCCTAGTTTTACAGCACATAAGCCTTCTCTCTCCTCTCTCTCTCTCTCTCTCTCTCTCTCTCTCTAAATGCCAGCACCAAATGAGGTTTTCTATTTTATTTTATTTATTTCTTCATTTCTGAGGCAAGTGACGAAAATCGACCCCACCGCCACAGTTCCTGTCAGCTCCTCCATATGTCATCGTTTTAGGCAGCAATTACTTCGACAAATGAAGACTAATCTTTTGCAAAACCACATTTTGCTCCATGCTGCCACTTAGAAATGCAAATAAATGGTTCCAGGCTGGTAAATCCACCTTTCAGATTGAAATGGAAAATTAGCAACAGATTCCTCCCTCCCTTGTAAAGTGCCTTGGTCTTCTTGATCATCATTTATCTCCTTTGCCTCCAGAAAAATGTTTTCTTTGCAATTATCTAAGACTTTGGCATCACGAAAAGATGATTTCAGCACACGGTGTTATTCAACTACCCTTTGTTTTTGTAATGGAACATGTGTGCCAGCCAATAGAATTTCCTCTCCCCTTTATTTTCTGGGAATCATCAATGTCCGCAAGACCTAAATATCCATAATTTTCTGATTATTATCAATGATCTGAAGAACAACAGGTGGAAAATGTCATAATCTCTCTTGATCTTGGATTTTACTTTCAGGGGTATTAAAAATGAAAGCAATTGATTGATCTACCACTGCATTTTCCCACTTCAACAAATGGGTTAATCCATGGAAGAAAGCATTCTTGAGTAATTTATATATCCCTGTATGAAAAAAGTCCTTTGAATACATGATGCTTAGAGAACTTTTTCATACCTTACCATTTTCTTTTTTCAGGAGTCAGCAGTTACTCTGCCTTTATGGTGCCTGGAATGGATGCATCAAACAGATTTAAGTGTGAACACGAAGTAATTCACACCACTATTTTCTAACTACAACATGACCCTTTGGCAATCTTATTTTGGAGGATATCCACATGGAACCCATTTTTGTGACTGAATCAAAATAAGCCCAGCAGCCTGTGCAAACGAGATGTCACACAAACTGGACAGAAATCACTTCATGGTGAGAAAGCAGTTGTAACTTGCTGAAGAATAGTGGCACTGTGGCAGCTAGAGAACAGTCTCTTAATCAACTTTTCACATCCCTTTCATGGGAAAATCTAATTTGTATTAAATCATTGATTCTGAGTCGAGACAAGACAATAGTAATTTGTAATTGTGACTAGTATTAGTGAAAGGATATAAACCTCAATGCCCTCGAGAGACGAAAAGATTTAAGCTTAACCCAAATATTTTGAAATAGATTTTGTTTAAATGGGATGGAAGACAGTATTTTACATCTGTGTATCTTTTGTTGTGAGATAGCTATTCCAATGAAGATCTTTTGTGAGGAGAAAAGGCAAGGGTCGCAAGTAAATCGTACTCAAATGGTTTATTAGTTGCCTAGACATGTTTAATTTGTATTAATTTGTAGCTCTCCTTTCTTCTGGCAGGGCTTTGGAAGAAGCATAAATTCAAGCAGGTAATGGAGATGGTGTGATGGAGAACATTTCACATAAGGACGGAAGATTATCTCTACTAGATCAGATTAAAGGCCTATTTAGTCCTGTTTTCTGCAGGGGCCATCCACATGGCTGTGGGAAGCCAACAGTCATGGGATTCTTTCTCAGGAACTGGTACGCATGCCTCTGATATGTAACTATCATGTCTAGAAACCATTTACCTGCTGTATTTATGCCTATCAGATAAAGGCAGGGACAATCAGACTTTGCTCTTGCATAGATGATGATAATGATTTTACTAGACTCTCCAATGTGTTTCTAATACTGTTACCATGATGCTCTTGGTTAAGCATAACCAAGGAACTGCACTAGGGGTAATAGCCTGTCAGTGATCTCCTCTTTTTATGAACTTCGACTTTACTTGCAAAGCAGACATGACCGGAATCACTGTGAAAATTGGATTGCAAGAAATGATAATACTGAAACTATTTGGCTGTCAAAAGATCGCTAAATGCAGAGACTTTCTCTGCTTGAAGGATCATAAGCAAGCTAATAAAGTTTGCACCAATCATCCTTGAATTTGGACTTTGAAAGCTCTGGCAAATACTTTTCCCCTAGTACGTTCTCTTTAGTTACACAATAATATTGACCAGAGGAGGAAATTACTTGAATTCCCCAAGTGACCATGATGCACAAAAACATGGCAATTCAATTTCAGACTCATGCAACAAATCAGGGGTTGTTTGTTTTCAGTCCTTACAATTTACAGAAATATTGCACCTTATTACTCCTTTAGGTTCAAGACAGGTTCTGATTCATTTGACTGAATAAGTAAATGTTTCTTAGGTTTCTCTTTTTAGTCTGACCTGACAGTCTAGCATGCTACATAAAGTAAGGATTTCAAACTAAAATCTTACTGAATACTCTTTGAAGCATACATGCTCTCAGTTACAATGGGAAATTCTGCTCTCGCTGTAGTTTCTCCATTAACATTAGATGTGGTCTTCCTAGCAGTTCTAAGAGAAATCTCCAGGGTGTCATTACTCAGCTTAATTTTAATTATCTAGGCTTACAAAACAAACAAACAAACACCCTGGTCCTGTTTCAAGAGGATTAATAACTGCTCTTAGTGCAGGAAAGATTACCAAAATCAATGATGTGATTAGGATTGTAAATAAGAAGAACAAGCTGTTGCCATATTTTAAGAAGTTGCCTTCATGTCTAACAGCTCAGTCTACATTTTGCTGATGGGGTAGGGTGATTGGGTGGGCTTGGGCAAACAAACAAAGAAACAAAAACCTTGGTTCAAACCTTGTGGACTGACTGAACAGGAAATTACCTGGAAGGCCAAATTTAAGGTTAATTGTATGAGATGGAAAAGGTTAACTACACCTGTTACCACCTATTCTCCTAAAGTTTTCTTAATTGCCTGTGATGAGACAAAAAGAAAAAGAAAATGGGAATCTACATTCCTCTGCAGTCTTCCAAGGAAGTAGGCCTCATTGACCTGTATGAAGTTTACTTCTGCATAAATAGGCTTATTCAGACTGTACAGCTCAGTCCATTGTAAGGAACTCTATGGTAAATAGCACAGGGTGGGTTGATGTCAAGCTTGTCTGTACATGAGACTGGTCCATTAGAATGATTGAGAAAGTGCCCTATCAAGCACATCTGCCCACTGCCTCCTGACATCAGGAGGCAACATGTGGGTCCAGACGGAAAAACGGTGCCACTGGCAGCCAGCCAGTGGTGAGTGACCCAGGATAGGGGACTCCATTGCACTGCTCCTCTCCTCATCAGCCACCTGAGGCAAAAGTCTCACATTGCCTTTTGATAGATCTGGCCCTAACCCATAGTCACATAATTAATACTGGTCTGGGGTAAATGTTTCCACTTACAAAAAATCCCCTTCCACCTCTGATTTCTTAATGTCTTGCCCTAAACCCTGTCACAATTATAGGGAGTGGAATGATATAACACTTGTTTCATGAGCGGGGCGTGTTCGAGAAGAGCAAATACATTTTCTTCTCTTGAATTTCTAATGAGGGCATGTGTTACTTTAAATCACATAAGGAGACTGTTTGTCTAGTAATCTAGCCAGCTCTTGCTTGTAGCCTCTTTGTCCAGTTTAACTCCACCACTAAACCTGAGCCATTTTTGGGTTTTCTTTCCCAACATGTTGATACCAGATACCTGCCTTTTCTCTCTCTCTTCTCTACACATCCTGTAAATAGTTCCTGTATGAATAATGCCCTTGTACTCCAGAAACTACAAGCAATTATTTCAATCTGATTTACCCAAGATGGTATGTTTCCTGTCCTTACTATTGTGGCCTAGTCAGTAACGCTGTTAGGTTCAAATTTTGGTAGCTTAGGTTCGTGATCTATCTCCTGTTTTAGTGGCAAGGCAAGCCCTACCATTAGAAAGAGCAAGGTGGCTGTCTCAGCCAGCTTGTGCTGAGCACAGGGCAGTGGCAGTGAGGTGCTGAAGGACATACATGGGTTAAGCTAGCTTTCTTCCCCTGGGAATGATGGAGGACACTGCCCTGGCCTCAGCATTAAAGTAAGATTCAACAGCCAGCCCAGTTGGCTTCTGTATATCAACTGGGGGATGAGACACCCTCTTGTCCTTTATTTCAGGTAATAAAACACCTTGTCTGGTCCTGCTTGTGAACTCTGTATACACAGGGAGACTCTCAAAATAGGACTGGAGAAGAAACCTTAATTCCATGCTACAGCTTAAATGTTAGTTAAATGAAGTTAATGATGCTTATCTTTCTCCAAACAGGGGAGTGTGTGAGAGTGCACAATCATATGTGTGTGTGTGTGTGTGTGTGTGAAAGAGGATGTTCTGGGATGTGTGCATCAATATAAATAAGAGTGACAGAACTGGGTTATATCTTTAGTATTCCAAATGACATTTGACGATGCCTGATGACAAGGTGACAAAGGTTTTCCAAAGTGACTAGTCATCTCAGGTTTTGCATTGTTTGAGTGCCTCAATTGAGTCCAGCTTGCCTAGAAATACCTCTGTTCTTTTCTTTTCTTTTCTTTTCTTTTTTCTTTTCTTTTCCTTTCCTTTCCTTTTCTCTCTAGATGAGACCCCGAATGGTTAGTTCTTATCAAAATAGCACTGTAAATAGAAAATAATGAGGCTGATGACATTCAGCCACCCGAGTTTTATAGAAACCCAGCCAGTTGTGTGGGGTATTATTATTATTATTATTATTATTATTATTACTACTACTACTACTACTACTACACTAATCAAAACACAAAGGGATATATATATATATATATATATATATATATATATATATATATATATGAATGAATCATAGAGTTGGCAAGGATCACGAAGATCATCTAGTCCAAACCCCTGCAATGCAGGAATCTTTTGCCCAGCATGGGGCTCTACACAACTACTAAAGATGCAGAAGGCCTGCCCCCTTTTGCATCTGACCACTCTAATCACACAACTGTAGTATCAAATCATATGTATGTTGTCAAAACACTTCATTTCCCCCTATACATCTGCTTTTCAATCTCTCTCTCTCTCTCTCTCTCTCTCTCTCTCTGGCATTGGTGAATTTATAAGGAGAGGAGAAATGAGAGCAATAGAAATACAAGAATAGGATTGTTGCATTCATTTTGTTCTCTTGTATGAAAGTGTTCCCTAACAACAAAATGTTTTTTACATGCCTGTTTCATTAATGCAAATAAGAAATAAAGGAACCTGACTGAGCATGTATCACTGTTTGCCTAATGAACGAGTTTTCCCTTGTGAACCTTGTCTGCCCTGCAGCTAAGTGGCCTGACGTGGTGAATATAACTTTATCCTCGGCAATTAGAGTCCATTCTTTTATTTTCATTTTAATCTTTAGGGTTAATTCATTTTTAATCAGGAAATACTTAACTAAAACACAAAAGCGTATTGTGCATGGACCTGCTCAAGCTCAGTACATGTCACAGCATGGCTTTTATAACCTAATTTAGTTTTGTAGATCCGAGGCAGTATCCTGGCAGCAAAGGGTGTGTCGAGGTCAAGGAGTCAGCAGACAGCAAGAACTGATATCTTTGTTGCTCAGATTGGTGAACTAACCTGACCCAGAAGATCTTACAAAGGTCAGGATGAAGCACTTGTCCTGTGGATTTCCTTGGCTGGTGATCTTTGTTGCCTGCAATTAGGGACGCTTGAGGAACTTTTGATCTTTGCAAATTACAGGACGAACAGATCTAATGTGCACCTCCCAGACTAATGTGCAGATAGCGACAAAGCTATCCATTGGATTTCTCATTTTTCTGAAGGTTGCAACACATGTTTTGGCTCAAAAACACACCAGATATGCAGTTAATATGTGTATTTTGAGATAACATACATTTTAAATTACCTATGTAACTGTGAATTCTTGTGTGTTTAATGAAGAAACAATATGCATGCACGGGTAAACATCCTTTTTATTATAAAGCAGCCTTTCTCAACCTTACTTCCCCAGATTTGTTGGACTACAACTCCCATCATCCTTGACTGCTGGCCCTGCTAGCTAGGAATGATGGGAGCTGTGGTCCAACAATATTTGGAGACACGAGGTTGACAAAGGCTCTTCTAGCCTGTGCTTCATTGGTTCATAGGGTGGGCTACAGTATAAAACATATGCAACAATTACACAAAGAGTCAAAGACAAGTATAAAAATATAAAGCACCGGACAAAGACTTGAAACAGTCAGTAATGGAAGAAGCTGGAAAGCCAGTTATTTAACAACCAGTCTTGCAAGAATGCATGGGTGAATGGTATGGCTTCAGTCAGTACAGAGAAGCAAATGGCATCAGTGCCAGATGCACTTCAGAGAGGAGAGCATTCCACAATCACAGTACCATCATAGAGGTGCCAGCACTGTACTGTGTCACAATATGCTTCACTCAGGGCCAGCCTGACCATAAGCCTTGCTGAGGCAGTCACCTAAGTGGCAGGCTCAGGAGAGCTGGCAGCTGTGACAGACCTGAAAAGAAAAGAGATAGGCATTCTCCTTTACCTTTTCCACTCCTTCAGCTGCAGATGCAGTGCTGCAAGGATCTTGCCACTGCCCGCCTGGTGAGGGATCTGGGCCTGTTGGCTCCACAGGCTTTCTCCAGTTGTCTCAGGCTGTGGCTTCCTACAGGGGCCACCACAGGTCAGAGGAGGAGAAGACACACGAGGGCCCCAGATGCCACCATTCCTGTCACTGTCATCTGTGCTAGCCCCCAGCACTGGCCCCAGCCAATGAGCGAGGGGCTTTCCTGCTGCTGAGTCACCTCAAGTGGCAAAATGTCTTGGAACTGGCCCTGGCTCCTCCCAAAGGTACATCAACAAGTAGGATCTGGGCCAGATATGGAGTGATATTTGAATGTGGCATAGAGTGATATATGTATTGGTATAGTGGATCACTCCAGGTAAGGGTATACAGGGTACGTTTCTCCTGTTTATAACTCAGGCAACCACTTTAGCGCCTGTACAGCCTAATACACATTTCTTTTCCTTTTCTTTTCCACCCACCACCCAATCATGGTTGAAATCTGAACAACATTCAGGTTACTTCATTGAACGTGGAAAGTGCAAATGAGGCTCAAAGGATCATAGAACATTTCAATTGCTTCCTTTTCTTTCAGGGTTCACATTACTCTGTCAAAGATAGCACAAATGAACTCTCATTATTTATCATTATGAAAATTGTTCCCGTGGCTGCGACAGTGTAGGTAGCTCAGGTGCTGATGCAGATCCCTTATGTCAGAAAGAAGTACAGTGCTGGTTTAAGAACTGCTAAGGAGGGGGTGGATTATGGTATATTGTGGCCGCAAGTCCCAAATCCACATCTTCCTATATCTGCTGCTCCCCAGATATCCATCTTCTCTAGGAGTGACCATCTATTCCAGGAGTTGGGAACTGGGAAACTCATGCCTGAAGGCTAAATGTGGCCTTCCATATCTATCTATCATCTATCATCTATCTCTATCTATCTATCTATCTATCTATCTATCTATCTATCTATCATCTATCATCTATTATCTATCTATCATCTATCTATATCTATCTATCATCTATCTATCTATCTATCTATCTATCTATCTATCTATCTATCATCATCTATCTATCTATCTATCTATCTATCTATCTATCATCTATCTATCTATCTATCATCTATATCTAGCCATCTATCTATCTCCATCTCCCTCTGAACTCTTCCTACCCCACTCCCATATCAGGACACGCCCCTTTCACCATACCATACCCCCTTTGGTCCTGATTGACAGTCTCTTCAAGGGTTCTTTCTTGGTCAAAATGTGTCCATCAACTGGCTTGGCTGGATGAAGAGAGGCATGTGTTGCATGTGGGTGTAAAAACCTCTGACTTCTGACTGACTGGAAGGTAGCCCACTCTAAAAAAGCTAGAGACACATTCATTACTTTGCCCACCTTTGCCCTCTGGCCCCACCACCATGTGGCCTCTGGAAGACAATGTGGCCCTCTGGCTTCAAAAGGGGATATATTTGGTGGGCGCTTGTTGATGTCTATGAATTTGTTTGGATTGAATTTCCTGAGAAAATTCCTGAGAACGGTTTGCATTGAGTGGGGCTTAAATGCAGGCTGATAGTTGCAACAAATTTTTAAAATGTTGGAAATGGTGTTGGTGTTGGAAAAGGAAGTTGATGTGTTAGTTTCTTAATTCCTACTGAGAAGAAGCTCCCCACTTCCATGGCACCTTTTTGCCATGTCATATTTTTTACCTCTTCACATATTACCACACAAGGTATTACCACACAAAGTATTTTTCTTTCCTAAGAGTATTGCCTGAATGCCAAATTACCAGCAGCAGTGACATGGAAATCAATATGGTAAAGGTGTAAAACAGCTGAAATGTGCCTGACAGCATCCTTCACAATGTAGAAACTGATCTGTAGAAAATGTAACTTGAAAAAAAGACATTGCACATACTTTTGCAAACCAAGAAATCTTTAATAAAAAATACAGTAAAATAAAAATTAAAAAATGTTTTAACCACTTGGAAAAAAAACTTCAAAATTTGAAGTTAATTTTGGTAATAGGCCCTTTCCCTGTTTTATTGTACTGTATATTCTATGGCAGGCTTCCTCAGCCTTGGCCCTCCAGATGTTTTTGACCTACAACTCCCATGATCCCTAGCTAGCACGACCAGTGGTCAGGGATGATGGGAATTGTAGTCTCAAAACATCTGGAGGGCCGAGGTTGAGGAAGCCTGTTCTATGGCTTGTATTTCTGCTAATACAGAAGTGTCCTTCATGTGCTATAAATGTCAAGGGGGCTCCAGGTGATTAAAAGGAAGTGGGGCGACATTGCTCCCTTTGCCCTGAGCTCATGAGCTTCCTTGCCCCCAGACTTCTGTAAGATGAGCACAGATGCCTAAAAAGAAGAACTCTGGGTGCAAAACCTTCTGTGTGATCTCTTCTTCTATTTAACTATCCACAGTCAATGTGCAGATGTTGGAGGGTATGGGGCAAGGAGGCACATTCTGTGTTGGAGATGGCATACGCAGTTCCACTTCCCCTTAATTATGTGGCATTCCCTGCATGAGTGCAATTGTGGCTAAGAAGTCACAGAATAAGCATGAGAGAAGCAAGGACCAGTTAGAGGTGGGCAGCTCAATAGAGTGCCTAGACGTTGCTGTAGTGTGTTGTCTGGGAGAAAAGAAAGCAGAGACTCTTTCCTGACCAGAGAGTGTTGCATGGCAGTACCAAGCAGAGACATCACCTTGCCAACAAAGGTCCGTATAGTTAAAGCCATGGTTTTCCCAGTAGTGATGTATGGAAGTGAGAGCTGGACCATAAAGAAGGCCACTCACCGAAGAATTGATGCTTTTGAATTATGGTGCTGGAGGAGACTCTTGAGAGTCCCATGGACTGCAAGAAGATCAAACACATCCATTCTTAGGGAAATTAGCCCTGAGTGCTCACTGGAAGGACAGTGAAGCTGAGTCTCCAATACTTTGGCCACCTCATGAGAAGGGAAGACTCCCTGGAAAAGACCCTGATGTTGGGAAAGATTGAGGGCACAAGGAGAAAGGGACGACAGAGGACGAGATGGTTGGACAGTGTTCTTGAAGCTACAAACATGAGTCTGACCAAACTGCGAGAGGCAGTGGAAGACAGGAGTGTCTTGACATGCTCTGGTCCATGGGGTCATGAAGAGTCGGACACGACTAAACGACTAAACAACAAAACAACCACTGCTGCAGTGACACTTTAATGCTTTTTTGTTATTCTTTCATCCAGCTGTTTTTGCCCTGAGCCTCCTGACCAGGCATTCCAATGCAACAGCAGTTCTACAGCTTTGCCTTTCTGAAAGTGGTGGAAAGGCTCATCAATTCCTATTTTATTTTTCTTCCCAGTTCCTGGTACACAAATGTGCTTAAAGACTGTATTTCTTAAACACCCACACCCACACACACTTGAACAGTTAACTAAAGAATAAGAAATATATAATATGTTAGTTCTACCCTTTCCCCTCTGTTACGCGCCCAGAATTGTTTTCAAATAGTTCTAACAGAATTGCTTCTCTCCATTCACTGTCATTGGTGGCTGAGTTAATGGGACTGCTGAGGAGTGGACTCAAATCAATAGAAAACTCCCATTCATGCCAATGGGCTTTTGATCAGCCTCTCATTCTTCTCCAAACTGCTGACTGCAACTGTACCATGGTATGCCTGGTGCTGACTATGCAAGGTGTTTGTTCTTCTGCTTAAATGGGGAGAAGGTGGAGATTTACCAACAGATTGTTTCTTTGGAAATTTTGTTTTAGTCTCCTTGCAGCTGTTTATATAAAGAGGATATAAAAATAATCACACATATATTCCTTAAAAAATAAAATGGTGCTTTTGCATTAAGGCATCTCAAAGCTGAGGCTAGTGCAATTCTTGATGAAAGACGATCAGCTAGGGCTTATTCTGCAGTAAACATCCATTTATCTCCTGTGAATAGGGAGTTAGCATAAAGTGATCACAAGTTGGCAATAAACCAGGGCTTATCTTCTCTTTAACATACAGGTCATATGTTTAAAATGGAATTGGAATATTACCATCTTTCCTTAAATTGACAAATCACTCTCCTGTGTTAATCTTCCATATATTAAAAAGTTGTTTGGTTGGTTATTTACCCACATAATTTAGCATACCCCCCTTCAGCTTAAACTGAGGATAGCATACAATTAAAGAGATAAAAGAGACTGAAACATCAATTAAAGCAAAAACTAAAGGCTAAAAACAGAAGCAAACTAAAAAGGTAAGGCAACTGCAATTTCCAGTAAAAGCAGATGAGATATTTAAAAATCTGGGTAAGGAAAGATCTAGGTGAAGCTGGGTAAATTGAAAGGTCTTTGCCAGGTATCCAAAAGACTTGGCTCCAGGCCTTGATCTTGTGGGAAAGAGTTCCATACATGAGCTGTCACTACTGAAAAGGCCCTTTCCCTGATTGCCACTTTCCTCACTATAACCAGAGAAGGGTCTCTGCACATGATATTAGTACATGGGCAGTTTGTAGGGGGTTAGGCAGACCTTCAGATGTTGGAGTTCCTAGATGCACAAACTTCAAATGTTAAGACCAGTATTTTGAATTGTTCTGTGAAATGGACTGATAGCCGGTAAAACTATTTAAATACTGCAGTTGTGTGTTCTGTCTTACAATGATCTATCAGCAGTGTTCAGGACCAATTGAAATAACCAAGTAGTTCCGAAATGCAGCACCACACATATAAAGAATGTGTGTCTAAACATTCTTTTGTCTAAACAGTTGTCTAAACAGGATCATACAAGAGCACAAGTAAGGTAGAGGCAGCAACTGGCACAACACCCACAGTGCCACAGATGCCAGTTGGGCATCCAAAAACAAAGCTGGATCTAACAATGGGACTCCCAGACCTGAAACTTCATCATTTAGGGAAGTGTACAACTCAATCCAGAATAAGTTGAACACCCCTTCCTTGGTTCACTACCAACCTTACCTCCATCCTGTCTGAAATGAGCTTCATTTTATTGCCCTTTATTGAAGCCATTATGCATATCAGATCTGATGTAATGTTTCAAGTGCATCACCTAAAAAGAAACAGAGCTGGGTGTCATTAGCACATTGATGACACCTCACTCCAGATTCCTGGATGCTCTCACTCACTGGTTTCATGTAGATGCTAAACAGAACGAGATATGAAGCAGAACCCAGTGGAATACAACAGCAGAAGTATCATGGGCAGATCAGTGAAATTCCAGAACCACTTGCTGGAACTGGCTGTCAGTGTGCAACCAATTGCCATCCAATACAACTTCTTCAGAACAATGGGGGGCATGACCAATAGTATCAAAAGCTGCCAAGAGGCCCAGGAGAATTTTCAGGGCTGCATGTTTCGGTTCTTCTAACCTAGGTTATCAGGATAACTAAGTATCAGTACCAAACCTGGGATCCATATAATCCAAGAATGTCTGAAGTTAGCAATTAAGGGTACATGCACTATTGATTAGGTGTTTTGGCATCAAACCAGAAGCTGGTGGAATGGATAGGAAGACTTCACTCATAAACAAAGTGACCTTTTCCCAGGAGGTCCTTTGCTTTGATATGGCAGGAAATAGGTCATGCAGATTTCACAGTCACGTTGAGTTTCAGTTAACATTTCAGAAAAAAGGACTAGTAAGCCCAATAAATAATAAAGTACCAATAATTAGACTCCCCTCCTTCAGTGGGTCACCAGCAACAGGCAGAAAAACAAGCACAGTATTGACTGCTTGATGGGTGATGGTGGTTCTGTATAATGGGATACAAAATTTATCCAGGAAGTGCTTCCAATCCTTTCAAAAAGCACTCAATCTCAGAACGCAGAGGTAAGGACACTGACTATTCAGTACTACTAGCGAGGAAGCCACTTTGAATTCTACGTCAACTGAAGTGCTAAGGCAACTCCTAGTAATTGATACAAGAATTGGACTAATGCATTGCGAAGGACCAAGGTTTGCTTTGCTAAAGAGGAACAAAAATGTTTTGCATAGAAACATGGAAATGGACTCCCTTCAGGTTCAAAGCATAACAGCTGGGAATGCAGATTACTAGCGACTGTGTGGAAAAGTTTAATTTGCTCCTGTAAACTTATGAAATCAGGTGAAATTTAACTTTGCTGTGAATATTTTTCCAGTTCCATAAAACACAGAGACACTCATCACCCACCCCCACACTAACATTGGGCCAAGTGTTTAAGTGAGCAAACATAAGCACATCATCATTAAAGCGTCCACCAACAAACCAAACATTGTGGTGATTCACAATGTGATACACAGTTTACAGCTTTGTAATGGGAAGGGGGAGAGAGACAGAGTGCTGAGAAGATTTCCAAACTCTTTCCATTTTTTTCCACCCAAAAGTCAACTTTACACACAAAAACACCATTGACAATTAATCTCACTCTTTTCCTCAATGTCCTCACCACCCCAGAATAAAAACATATTAATGGATCTATTCAGTAAACATTTACTTAAACTAGACTTCCTGCATTTCCACAACATCAAGAAATATGTTTTTATGGTTTTTCTTTTTGTTTGTTTTGTTATTGTACTGTCTTTGTTTGTTGTTGTTAACTGCCTTGGGCACTGTGTTCAGGAAGGGAGAAAACAAACAAACAAACAATAATAACAAACTCCTCAAAATAATTTATGTAATAACCTTGAAATTTACTCCAAACGATCCCAGATAAATTCGCTGCACAGATAACATCTGCTTCCTGGCCCCAGTCTGGATTCAGACTTAGTCACTGTTAGAATGGGTCTACTCTAAAAGTGACTCAGGCTCCAACCTTAACCCTACCGACCTGGGATTAAGCCCCACTCAGTTCAGTGCACTTGAGTAGACATGGTTGGGATAGCAGTGTAAGTCTGGATCCAATCGATTGACTGTAGTATCAGCTGGGGACCCTATCCTGAGAATCATCATCATCATCATTAGTAGATTTTTACACCACCCTTCATAAAAAGAGCTCAGGATGGTTCACAAGATAAAAATACAATATAAAAGCACAAACAAATAGTTAAAACTTTTCTCCACAAAGGAAACAAAAAATACAAAAAAGGAACAACTGTGTCCCTTTTGTGATAGAATTTCATCCAGTATCTTCTAAACTAAACTTTTGCAATTACAGAAAACTACCCCTTGGCAGCCACTTCACAACATCTTAAAAAAGCTATAGGTATACTTCCTTGCACTGCATTCTCCTTGTCTCCAGATCTATGCAAATGACTTGTTAGAGCTGAACCAAATCTGCCTATCATAAATTCTGAATGGCATCATTATAAATCCAATGGCCAAATTTATCTTAGGGGGAACTTATCTTAGGAAAACGGTCACCTTCAAAAGCAGAATGGCTGGCAAGACCTATTACATCACCTGCAAGCCCAGCATTGTAATATATGTTACAGAGTGCAAATGCCCTGGATGTCGCATGCAGTATGCTAGGAAAACATCTATGGACCTTTGCCCCATCCGGAAATCACAAGTCAGCAATCACAGCATAAATGCTTGAAGAGCCTGTTGCAAGACGTTTTAATATAGGTGACCGTATCCTTTCAGATATATAAAAAAAGCATTCCTAATTGAAAAGTCATCCAATCTTGGACTAGTGACAAATGTGGGGCAGGGGGCACATTTCTTAAACACCCAGTGCCCTAAGCTGGAGGATAATACTTCAACTTTCACATTTTATTTTATTTTATTAAAAAAACCACTTGTATTGTACATGCACACACACACATTTTTTATCCAAGTTGCTCCAGGTGGCTTACACATTACTCCCCTCTCCATTTCACCCTCACAACAACCCTCTAGGGTAGATTAGGTGGAAAGGTCGTGACTGGCCCAAGTTCACCCAGCGAGCTTTACGTCTGAGTGGGGATTTGAACTCTGGTCTCCCAGGCCCTTGTCCGGCACTCTAGCCACTACATCACATATGGCAGATATCACTATCTTGCGTATTATCTCCAGGAGGATTCTTAGAAATATCGCCTTGGTTACCAGTGCTCAGTTTGAAATCCAACTCTAACCCTATTTACATATTATATGTATGTAGGGGTGGGACACCTATCTCAGGGGTCAAATGCAGTTTTTCAGGAAGACGTTTCTATTTGGCCTTAGAGACCCTGCCCACATGTCAGGAGTCCAGTCCCCGGCTTGATAACACAGTGAACATAATTCATTAAAAGGATGATTTATTGTCAAAACAAACAGATAACTCTGGACAGCTCTAACACAGCCTCTGCCATCATCAATCATGATGACTCGTCTAAGGAGTCTTTCCTCTTACACCAACATAAACAGAACCTATGATGCTTACATTTCTGATTCTGTTTCCTGTCATACACCCTCCCCCAGTGACAACTCTCAGGGCTCATTGGATCTCCTCCAACTTCTTCCTGAGAAGACAGACTGTCAATCTTCTCTTCCGTGCCTTTTCCCTCACCCTGAGAGACCTGGCTGAGATCCTGCTCACCCAAGATAGTTCCCTTGCCAACTTGCATTCCAAGGGACGGTGGAGTTACCCCTGTCTGATGTGAACTCTCCTCAGCCTGCATGTGATTTGACTCTCTCTGTTCTTCAGCAGGCTGCAACCTTTCGCTTAGAGCTGTCTCAGTCCTGACACCATGCAATGCCCCTCCCCATGGGTCATGCCATCCTTGAGTACTTTCCCCGGCTGGAGTATGCCCTTGAACTCTTGCTTGCCTGAAAGGGGGATGGAGAGATGGGGAGCATGTGTGCAGAAGCCTCCAACCTGCTGTACAAAGCTAAGAGAGTCACATCCATTGGTCCTCCCACCTGCACCCAACCTTGGCCACCACTAATATGTTGCCTCCAGAAAAAGGTTCTCCATCTCTGATGCTAAGCTTCTGTGTCAATAATGAGAAGGTAGGT
Organism: Podarcis tiliguerta; assembly: GCF_965153285.1. Taxonomy (NCBI): domain Eukaryota; kingdom Metazoa; phylum Chordata; class Lepidosauria; order Squamata; family Lacertidae; genus Podarcis; species Podarcis tiliguerta. The sequence continues at coordinate 31,952,209 of NC_139542.1, read as the reverse complement.
TGTGGTGATGGTTCTGCTCCCAGTGCCACAAGCTTTCTTTTATCAGCCACTTATTTACATATACATTTCAGAGTAGGTGTGTGTGTGATTGCATCCCATGAGGATTTAAAATCCAGGTGGATGCAGCACTATTTCATTGTTTTTCACATCATGTATGCATCTATTAGCACATACACACTTTTCTATATTCTCCACTACAGTTGTTATGTGATCATGAATAAGCAGCAAAGCAGTCCCTGCAACTGGAATGGAGTCAGCCAGCTGCTAAGATGTGTTCGAGTTTTTATTAAAAAACCAGAGCACAGCCAGCAGCTGAATCCTAATTGTAGCAATTCACATTTATGGAGTTTAAAAACCTTTCTGGTTTTCATCCGAACAGGTGGATTTTCCACTACTGAGGGAGACTGAGCAGAAATTAACTAGAGCTTAGAAACAGTTGCATTCTTTTAGCTATATTGTATTTTCCTATTGTCTGCAGCGTTTTGATCCAGGAAAAAGCATTATGCTTATGAACTGGTGATGTGCTTCAATTACAGTCTCTTCTCCTCGGCAAATATTGGAAATAATGATTCTTTAAAGAAATAGTTTTCCTTCTCATGTGAAACTCTCTCAAACATAGTCAGATCCTGAGCCAACCCTACATTAGGCAGAGTGAGGAGCACAACTCATGTGGCAAATGCAGAGCAGTTGTGAATTGTGTGTGCACCTTGTTCTGAGCCACCCAAGCTAGCCTGCTGTCATTAGGTGTGGTCCCATAGCCAGAGCTGAAGCATGTTTCAACTACCAGTCTGGTCAGCTTTTGAACACAGAACAGGATATGTTCTACATTATCCTTAGCCCCAGGCAGCATAATATCTTGGGCTAGCCCTGGTGAGGGCCATCTAATCGAGCACTGTCTACGCCAAGATCTCAGATGGAAGACCTTGGTGAAGGGAGATGCTGAAGACTGAACCTGGGACCTTCCATATATAAATGTGTTCGTGGTAGAAATCCTTTCAGAACCAGGGGTGAAAAGATGTCATGCTATGCTCTCCAAGGTTTTTATAAGCATTAAGAAAGGTTAAGAAAAGTGGAGAGAAGCAGCAGCCAGTTTTGTCCTACTGGATAGGAAAAACACCCCATATTCATTTTAAGTCCGTGTAGTCAATATGTTGACTCTAAAATAAGATAATTACTATTTTACTACTTACTTCGTACAAAAATATGCATGAAACTCTTTAATTTTGGACACACCTTGACAGATGAAACTGTTCAAAATGGGGGTATATAGCATAAGGTAAGTTTGGATCTATCTATCCTAGAAGGATATCGTCAATCTCTTAATAATACTGTATGAAAGGCAAGTGAATGTTAAAACTGAGATAGATCAGACACAGGGTAGTTACATGTTTTGGCTTCCACCTTCCACAGCAAAACATTAGGGATTAATATTTGGGATGGAATAACTCTAAGAAGTGTGGTATGTACAAGAAAATTAGACAACATGTGTTGTCTTTAATCTTAAATTCCTGGTTTGATAGGACCCTTTACTCTATACATCTAAAACTTCTATTTTCCTTCTAATACCCCTTGATTTGATGGTTGCTCTGAAGCAAGGATGGGAAATCTGTGGCCCTCCAGAAGGTGATGGATTACAACTTCCACCATCTCTGATCATTGACCATGCTGACTGGAGCTGATGGAAGTTGTAGTCTGAAAATATCTGGAAGGCCGCAGGTTCCCCAACTCTGTTCTGTAGGAAATAGTTCTAAGTCAGATAAGTTGTGTCTATGAGAAAAGTCTTAAAACAGCTTGCACACATGTGTGCACCACACACACACACACACAAACACACACATTTTATATACATACACCCACTTATTCTATCTAAACTATGTATAAATGCCTACTATTGTTTTACCAATGTATTGGGCATGGAACATAGATTAAACAATACTAATAGTATTAATATCATAGTTAGATGTACAGACAGAAAGGAAGTATGTGTACCTATCTGCCCATTTTATCCACTTCTACTAATCTGTACAGTTAGGTTTGTACTCCTGACAACAGTATCATAATGATTCAAAATCTGAAATATGGAATTGATATGAGGGGGAAATGCAATTCCTTCCACTTTGGAAAATTCAAAGGGAGAATAACATTTTTTTTGAGAGAGAAATTAAGTCAGGTCATGTCATTTTACAATGGTGGTATGGAACAAACAGAGCAAAAGAACAGCTGCCATTTTAGTTCAATAGACCTTGAACCCCCTTGTGATACTGTTTGGAGCCTGCAGCGTAGGAAGAGTTGAAAGGTCTATTGTAAACGACTCAAAATTCTATTTATTAATTAGACTAGTCAGAGGCTGCTTTGTATTTGAAACAATGACTAACCTTTATTCCTGGGGTGTAGCTAAGCCCTTAAGCTAATTTGATTTCCTGCTTTTGCTTATATTTAACAATACTTTACCTTTATTTAGTTATTGCTCTGGATTGAACTTTCAGTGTTTAGATTTCCCTTTTATGTTTCAGATTGCCTGCTCTTTGAAGAAGGTGGGGGGGGGGACCCATCTCATTGTAATGGCATTAAGGGTTCGACCAGATGGTTCCAGCCAGGTACACGCCAGAGAGCTATCCAATAAACACATTTCTCTCCATGCCTGTGTTTATCTCAGGTCATTGAAACAGGAGAGGGGAAACAGTTGCATAGCTAACTTACAGGCTAGAGAACAGTTTTGTTTTTTAAAGTCCTATCCCACCATTTATTCCCTTCTGCCAGCTTTTTCTTTCTTTCTGCATTTCTTCCAGCTGGATTGAAGAACAGAAATAAACCACCAGGAGGGAGAATTTTAGGGGTGAATTGTTGTGTGTGGTAGGGAAAGAGTTAAACACCCCCTATTACCTGTTGGTTTGCTCCTATAAATGGCCTGTTGTATTACAATTTTCTAGCAAAGTTGTGGTGAAATATATGTCTGCCAAGTTAATGGGATGTTCAGTACAAAGTGTCAATACAGGGTGTTGTCAGGACATGGTGGGGTTCACAGCATCCTTGGTTATTTCAGGGTCACCTGCTTCTTTAAAGTGGCTGCAGTCCACCTTGGATGCAGAAGAGCAAGAGGCTTTTTCTCACACTCTGCCGGTTGGACATGGACCAGCTGCAGCCATAAAGATCTAATAAAAGGTTCCTGGAGTCAATGGGCTCACATTATCATGTGAAAATAGTTGGGGCAGGAAAGAAAGGAGTGTGAAGGTATCATGAGTCATAGGAGAGACTGATCATAAATATCCATTTCAGAAGAGACTGATCTACATCAGACTCCTTTCTCCTCTCTCCTTGTCCCCACAAAAGCCCATAGCAAGAAGCTTTAAGAAAACCCTCTGAGGACTTTCAAGCCAGAGGCAACACAGAGTTTGAAGCTATTGCTCCAGATCTCTTTCCAAAGACAATATGGAAGAAGACTACACCTCTTGAGAAAGTTTGCCCAAGAGATGAGACCAGATCTACAACATTCCTCACAGCTACTAGTGCAAGAGTGGGCAAGCTGGTCACCATTCTGTGATCCACTGTTGGGTGGGCCCACCTACTTGTCAATCAAGTGACATCATAATTGCATCAGGTAGATCTGAGCCCACCGGAAAGCAGCAGGACTTGCATGGGGTGATGGATTTAAATGGTGTTGAATGCAAATAGTGCACTCCTGAGAGTTCCTTAGCAGCAAAGCCAAATGTGAGCCCTGCTACTTTCAGCAGGGATCAGATCCACTCAGATGGACACCCTACTTCCACCCAGGTTGCAGCTCCCCTGACATGCCACCCGCCATGTGTTTTGAAGTCCAGTTTTCATCATCCCTGGCCATGTCTCACTATAGTTGTAGTCCAAAATATCTGGAGGCATCAAGTTGGAGAAGGCTACTCTAGAGCTTCTTTGTACCATCTTGATCAATGCAGAGCAGACTGTCTGGGTCAGGTTGCCATGCTAATGCTGAAGAGGTGGAGAACATCCCAGAAATATTCACTTGGGTGACTTTTTCATTTGTTTATGCATACACAAGTTGGTGATTGCACTGTGCATTGTTTGCCTTTTCTATTCTATTCCACAATTGCCTTTTTAATTATTGTTTGTTGTGCCAATGAGATCTCATTTCTCCCTTGAATTTGTTACCACAGAATACACACACAAATTTCATACAGACAGAGCAAGCATGCATTTGCAATACCAGCAAGGAAGAATACAAAATGTTATAAAGCTAAAAAGCAATGTTAGAAATGTGTGCTGGGGGGCGGGCGGATCCCATGAGGACTTTGGAAGTAAGGAAAAAGGCTAAAGATACTGTTGGTCCCTTGACTGCTAGAAAAGGTTAGGGTTTTTTTTTTATTAGTTCTGTGCTACAACCTGGCCTCCAATTTCCACAAAATTTTCTTCACCTGTGGAAGAGGCTTCTGTTTTTCTGACGCAGTCCCAGGGTGCTTCTGAATTATTTTAGAATTCTAGTGGGTGTGGGGTTGAGCTTGCATTTCATTGCAAGATGCATAAGGTCACATTCACATCATACATTTAAAGTGCTATGATGCCACTTTAAACAATCATGGCTTTCCCTAAAGAATTCTGTAGTTCATTAAGGTTGCTGGGAGTTGTTAGGAGACCCCCATTTCTCTCACAGAATCAAAATTCTCAGAGTTCGTATGAAGAGGGGTTGGTTGTTAAGCCAGCCTGAGAAATGTAACTCTGGAAGGGTATCTGGGATCTTCAAACAACTCTCAGTACCCTTATTAAAATACAGCTCCCATAATTCTTTGGCGGAAGTTATGACTGTCTGAATTGTGCTTAAATACAGTGGTGTCCAAACTTTTTTCAAAGAAGGCCAGATTTGATGAAGTGAAGGGCAGTGAAACCAACCAAGAAGAAGAAGAAGAAGAAGAGTTTGGATTTGATACCCTGCTTTATCACTACCTGAAGGAGTCTCAAAGCGACTAACATTCTCCTTTCCCTTCCTCCCCCACAACAAACACACTGTGAGGTGAGTGGGGCTGAAAGACTTCAGAGAAGTGTGACTGGCCCAAGGTCACCCAGCAGCTGCATGTGGAGGAGCGGAGACACGAATCTGGTTCACCAGATTACGAGTCTACCGCTCTTAACCACTACATCATACTGGCTCTCCAAGGGGTCGGCCAAAGTTGTTGATGTTTTCTAGGATTGAAGATGTTGAGCCACAGGGGCCTGATTAAACTGACCGGTGGCCCGGATTAGGCTCCCAATAAAGAAAAGGCAAGACTCAAGTACCGTATGTTGGGTTGAACTAGGGTCATATTTTATACAAATGTCATTGGAGGGTAAACCATGTGTGGGAGCAAGTCTAATTCCACAGAACTTGGGCAAGGCCATGACTTGATCATAGCCCCTTGCACAAGGCCCAGCCTCAATAGGGAGACTTTCCAGCCCTAGCCCAGCAGCACATAACTCCTGGTAGGTGAGTCCAGGAAGCAGCACAAGTCACACAACCTGAAAGGGCCTGGTACGTCCCTCATCTCCAAAGGTGCTCATCTGTTCATCTTATCATCCTTCCATCTCTACCTACCTGCCAAAATATGACCAATTTAGCCTGTTTAGCAACACTAACTTCTAACACACTTAACTCCATGATGTAAGCACAAAGGAAGCATAAATTTCCTTTCCACATGAGCCAAATTGCTGATAAACAAAGAATTCCTATTCTGCCTCAATTGCCATACTCCAATAACATCTAGAAGATGCCTTCTTTGCTACTCCTAACTCAGCACAACAAATACTTTTGCCCCAGCCATGATCACTTTCTCTCCTTTATTATTTTTTAATGCAATCTCTTTTCTCATTTATTGATGGGATATGATGAAAAGCACAAAGAAGAAATCAGCAGATATAGAAAAGACCCGGCTGCCCAGTAATTTGCTTGTTTTTTTGTCAGAGGAAAAATAGTTGTATCAGATGATGAGCAGAATTGCTGCACATATTAAAGATGGGTCAAGAATCATGATAGGAAAAGTCTGTCACATAACATGTGGCTACCTTGCATGAGAAGTCATGATAAATCAATCCATCTTTCTAACTCCTGATATGCAATGCATCAACTGCCTTGGGGATATGTGTTCAAAAAGCAAAATATCAATCTAAAAATAAATAGCTACATCCCCACCTCCCTACCTAACCATCCTTGCATGCTGGTGGATGTAGAAATCCCAGAGCCACTAAGACAGCAAATTTAAGCAGATTGAGAGTTTGGCTCTCAGGGATACTAAAAATCATCAGCATAAATTAACCAAGTTATTCATGAGAGATGAGTAAGATGAAGAGCTTTTAGTAAGTAAAGCATCACTTCAATTTGAGGGTTTAATTTTATTTTTAAAAAATGTGTTAGTAATGAAATGAGTGATGTAAGAGATACTTTTCATATGTTATGATTCTATGGAAACCCAAGGTGGGGCAGAAAGGCGGAAATGGGGAATTAATTTTCAAAATGGTGAAGCAAGGCTTGTGAATGGAAGACTGAATAGTGATTATTTGATATCTAATATTATTTCAGTGCTAATGTAAGCATTTATTTTTACAAAAGGAATGCTAATGATCTTATAGAGATGGGGAGAAACAGATAGATATACTAGATGCAGCTACATTTCATATTAGCAGGTATGAGTGATTATATCAACTTCTGCCTTTCTGTTTCTTCTGTTTTCATATTTTCACATCAGTTTGTGATTCTTTTTTTTTAAGTAATCATAAAAATTTGCCAACATTTTAGTGTGAATTTCTCCTAAACTGCAATTTTGTCTAACAGACATATCTTTGCAAAGCAATTTCTCCTAATGGAACACAGGTTTGCATGTTATTTTCACTGATTTATGTATTTCCACGCACATTTACCCTAATATATGTGGGAAATCCAGCCTCATATAACCAGCATGCTTAGCTCTAGTTAATGCAAAAAGGGGTAAAGACCATAGAGTAAGCTGTTTTGCCATACTTGACTAGGTTGACTATGCCCCCTCTTGTTGAATGAGGAAGGATCAGCTAGTTTAGAAACATTTTACCAACTTCTGTAACTAAGGTTTTCTGCTTGAGATCTGTTGCATGGGAAAACACATTAAGCTGACCTTTGACAAGTTTGTAAGTAAATCATTTTGATAGCTTACCAAACTGTGTGGTCTTTTCTATGCTACAGAGGGAGAAAGGGGAAGCCTTGTAAGTGACTTCAAGAGGGGATCTTTTAAAGGTCTAACAGCCTACATTTTCATGCTTTGCTGCATGTTTTGTGCTTTTTAAATATCTGCTGGGGCTCTCTTACCAGAGAGTGCTTGCCCCGTGTCTGGGGCAAACTCTTTTGTTAGCCAAAACCAACCATAACCGACAATATGCAGTATGTACTTTTGTATACATTACTTGGCTGGACAACTGCCTTGCAAAATTCAGAACTTGTTTTTTAAAAATTGCATTTTGTTTTAGAAAGTGTGGATCAGGTAAATTCACCTTTACATGTGAAGTTAATCAAATCCCTCCCCAATCCTGGCATGTTAGCATATGTAACCAATGGCCTGATACCTTAGAAAGGCAAATATCATTTGGGGGATGGATTTGCATTAGTCGAGGTGCTTAACACTTTCACTATCCTGTTTATCATGTTAAATCTACCACAGTGGTTCCCCTGCATCTGGTTTGTAAGGACAAGTTCAGAGTTACTATAAGGTTCCTTATGGCCTTCACCAGTACAACATAAAGGCATCCATGTTCTTCCTAGTATATATTAATTGAACCAGCTACTCCGGCAATATATGAATAGTATGGGAGACTATAGAACACTGCACTCCTGTCTAGATTAATGGGCTACAGAAGATTAATTAATAGATAAGAATTTTTTTGAGAAACAGGTTTGGGTTTTTTGCTGAGCTTGTAGTGATTTTTAACAGATGTTGATCTCCTTTAATATTTTGCACAACAGCTTATTTCTTTCCTAACCACTCAGTAAGACTAAATGAAATTCCCCATCTGTATTTTATTTTTTTCTTCTCATGCAGATTGTCAAGAATCTAAGCTCATGTTCTCTTCTCAGTATTGCTGGATGTAAATCTGCTAATATTTCCAACTCCATGTCAGAAAACTTTAGGGGGTGTCCTGCTCATACCTTTTGTATTTCATCTTTTACTCTGTGACATATACAAGCCAGTCTCATATAATTTATTTGAAGTCTGATATATATATAAAAAACACATGAAACTTAAACTAACCCCCAAAAATGCACCTCCATGTTTGGCACTATGTTGGTCTTTCAAGACTGATACACATAGGCTGCAGATGACCAGTTGTCCTTCTCACTTGGCAAGATGGTACAAAAGGCTTACTAAGGAGCTACATGATCATCTTATTAACTTATTATTTAGCACTTGTTAAATAAATGTCCAACCACCTATTGGATCATCTGACGGATATTGGCATATCTGAACAATGTCATATTTGACCCAATTACCTATACTTGCAGAGATCACAGATGATAGTGGAACATCCGTAGGATATGACCCCATATGCTACAGAAGAAGCCTCATTTGTGCATCATTAGAGAAATCTGAATATTGAATGGACTCTGCAGCCATGCTTATAAGACAAAACCATATTGACTTATGAGATGGATGTGGCTTCCTGGAAGATGTTTATCTGAAAAGTTTTCTTGTTGCATTGACTCCGTTGATTCATCTAAGGTGCGTACATGTCACTCTTCAGATAAAAAGTTCCAGGGCACCTCATGCAATCACATAAAAACAATAAAACATTAATAAATACAAAATAAAACCTAGTAATAAATGCCACAGAAATCAACAGAAGCAAAGCTGAGGCATAAAACAGAACAGAACCAATAAAGCTATAAATTTTAACCAACTGTGGCAGGAGTATGGCAGGAACTGTGTCCCCCAGCTCTTATTAGCCCCAGTCAGTGTGGCCCATGACCAGGGATAACCAGAGTTGTAGTCTTGAGTGCATACACATTCAGTTTAACTACAGTGATATGCTGAATAACCTACACAAATAATAAAAAAGTCATTGCCTGGCAGTGGAAATATATCAGATTTGAAACCAGGCAAACCTCCCTGAGGATGAAGCACCACATATGAAGCATCAGAACTGAGGAAGTACTCTTGCAAGTCACTGCCTGGCAAACTTCAAAGGGCTTGAAGGAGAGTCTCCAATGATAATCATAAAGTTCAAGCATGATTCTGAAGAAGATAGACCTTTAGGTTGCTAAAAGCCCTAAGCCATTTAAGGAATTAAAGGTAATTGCCAGCACTTTGAATAACAGAGAAATGAATCACCAGCCAGTACAAATGTTTAAAAACTGGTGAAATATATATTCTGTGAAAGGTCCCAGTTAGCAGTCTGCAGCTACCTGAAGTTGATGAGAAGTCTTCGAAGACAACCTTGCATATGTTGCAGTAGTCTAATCTGGAGGGTGCCAAGACATAGGTAAATTGTGGGCTGGCTATCTCTGAGCAGAAGCGGTCACTACTGGTGCACCAGTATTGGCTAGTAGAAGATGCTGAGTACCAGAGATTCATTTTGGGCCTCCAGTGGTAGGACTGGAATTAAAAGCACCCCATAATCTGTGAATCTGACATTTACTTATTATATTCACGGGATAGTCCAACTTCATTTCTGAACAAGTTGGACACTAGCTCAATGGTCAGATGAACTACCCACAACAGAACCCCCATCTTCTTTGGGTTGAGTTTGAATTATCTAGTCCACTGGTGTTCTAATACATCAATCTAGCATCCCCACTGCCTCACCTGAATCTATGAAAATGGTGTCATGTATTGAAGTCTGTGCATAGTATACTCTAGTGTCAACATGTTGAGAAGCAAATTGCTATATGGATTAATGTGCATTAGAAAGCAACATGCCTGCAAAATGGAAAACTGGGAGGAAATAGCTTTTGGTGTGAAAATGCAATTACTTCATTTCAATTTAATATTTGAATTTAAGAAGATCTGCTTAATCACCACTGCTGCTTAAATGTGGAGTATCATTGAAATGGAATACATTTGTGTTCATGTGTTCCATGCAATTGATGAAAATATAATATGCTGTTCTTTTTCTAGCAAAAAAATAAAGAAAATCCATTAGAGCCAATAATAATGTGCTGTCAAGGAAAACACTGTCTTTTTGTCTTTTTTTTTTTTGGAAAGAAAATGTTTGGAGTTCCTGTTACAGTAAGCCATTTCAGGCAATCCAGGAAAACAAGTTTTGGAGAGTCATGTGCTTGCTCATGTAACCTTGTAGCCAATTGCCTGATAGGGTCACTCTTCATTGCATGCCTGAATAAGCCCATTAGGTTTGAAGAGACTGCAGAGAATATATTTTTTAAAAAATGCACCAGCAATTCAGCATGAGGAAGCACTGAAAATATTTGCTAATGCAAAAGCTACTGGAGATGTTTTAGACTGACTTTGATCAACACATTGTCACTAACCCTAAGAAAGTGCTAATTTTGGGAATGGAGGAGAAAAACCAACACTACCCAGAGTGAATAGTGATGTTCAGCTTAGTTATTTAGTTATTTTGCAAAAAGTCCACAACAGAGTTTGCTCTGTGGAGCTCTCTCATTGCCCTACATGATCTTTGGCAGGGTCAGGGATTTAGGAATACAGTGGTACCTCGGGTTACATACGCTTCAGGTTACATACGCTTCAGGTTACAGACTCCGCTAACTCAGAAATAGTACCTCAGTTTAAGAACTTTGCTTCAGGATGAGAACAGAAATCGTGCTCCGGCAGCGCGGCGGCAGCAGGAGGCCCCATTAGCTAAAGTGGTGCTTCAGGGTAAGAACAGTTTCAGGTTAAGAACGGACCTCTGGAACGAATTAAGTACTTAACCCAAGGTACCACTGTACTTTGAACAAGCAAGACTTAGCAGTGCTGTTATCACAGGGCAAGAGTCAGCTAGCTAGGCAAATACAGAATTCCAACATGGGTGAACAACTCTTTCTTGATATTCCTCTTCCTTGATATTCTGATTCACTGTATAACCTCAGAGTGTACAGACCATGTTTGCAGTTCAGAGCACCAAATCAGTTGTCCTAGGATGAAGCCTATTTTTACATGCAAGTGATAAATCAGGAGTACCACACTTGTTGGATCTGCACATGGGAAGCATGCACCTGTGGCAGGTAATGACACTGCAGTATGTGCAAACCTAGCCAAGAACAATGGAGAAAGGGAATGTGCTGTAAACTAAATTTCTGGTGGTGCTGCTAACACTTGAAATATTTTTTTCTTAAAAAAAGCATACCTGAACAGGGCATGGTGGAGTGGTTCTATAGCATGATAGGGAACCTGTAGCCCACCAGATGTTGTTGGATCCAACTCCTTTCATGCTTGGTCATTGAACATACTGTTGATGAAAACTGGCATTCAATAACATTTGGATGGATGCACGTTCATCATTCTCTATAGAAAAGGGGCTGCACTGTATTGATTAGGAGGTGAAATGCAGAACAGGCTCAGCATTATTTCCAGGTGGTTGAGCTTAGGAATTTTTAACAATTTTTAACATGGTCATGTGATGTGTAGAGCCTTTAAGAAATGGCTGTTAGAGGAGAAACAGTCTTGCCCTTACTTATCTAGCAAATGATCACAAAGCCTCGCCCATCTACCGCCGGTCTGGAAAATGCTTCTGATGCTTGCCCTCCCCCTTCAGTTGGTAAATTTGGTGCCAGTGTGATAATGGATTTTGTCCTTTGTTTTGCAATATGCAACTCAAATTCTGTGCATGAACCATCAGCTGTATTTATCATTGTACATCCCCATCAGTAGTGAGTATCTGCTTTACTTGGAAATTATACATGCTCTCAAGATTATAATCAGCTAACTTTTCAAATGCATAACTATAACATTATTGCACTGAACATAATGGCCCACTCCTTTCATAGTACCTGATCTTTTCCTTTTATTTTGTCTACTAATTGTGGTGTTCCTCCAACTCTTTAGAAATCAATTATGTTTCTTGATTTAGAGCAGCTGCTAGATTTATAAACCAGTTCCTCTCTAATAAGATTACAAAAACTTCTTTCAAGCTGGCTTTAGCTGAGCACGGTAGACATCAAAGGTCACTTGAGTGCAATTTCTGTACTACATTGAAACCATATGCTACATTTTGACCCAACAGCCATAAATTATGTCCAAACAGGCTATTTATTACTGAATGCCCAAACATTTTCTATGTGATCAGAAAAGTATTAATCTTTCATGTTCTCCATCGTCAGATAAGACAAAATTCCTGCACATATAAGACTATCAAAGGGTTATGCTAAACTACTTATATATGGCAGGTTACTTTTCTTTAAGTAGGAAATAAAACATGGACCTTTGACCAAATTGGTAAACTACAGTGGAAAGCAGAGAACAACCCCAAAGCTGGAGTTTGGAGATAAGCCCATAGCCCCAGACTGGTTTATTAAGGAATTGTCCTGATTTGCTTGCACAAAGCTTTCATGTAGGTAAGATTCTATCTGGTCTTTATCAAGCATACATTCCTATTTGTTTGCAGGGCAATTATAGGACAATGAGCATTTGCCCTGCATCCCTCCTAATTTGCTTCAAAGGGCGTTTAGACATCTTCCTGTTCCTTATTCAACCAACACTTTTCAATGCATTTTCTCGTCACTTTCCAAGCTGCAAAATGCCCAATTCTTTCACAGCAGATTTGTTGCACTAGGGATACAGAACCCTTTAATCCAGGTTAGCTGCAGAAACCCAGCTTTCCAGCTTGCTTGAATCCCTCCCACAAAATAGTGACAAATCTGGATACACCCTTAGAAAGTACTTGAAAAAGGCGTAGCTCAGTGGTAGAGCCTCTGCTTTGCATGGACAAGGTCCCAGGCTCAGTCCCTGCCATTTCGAGGTAAGGCTGGGAGAAATGGCTGACTGAAATCCTGCAGAGCTACTGTCAGTCAGTGTAGGCAAATCTGAGCTGGATGGATGGATGGTCCTCTTCTCCCACAACATGCTGTTATTGGGGGGATTATCCTGACCCCGAGAGCTGATTTGGTGCACATTGGGCATGCACGGGGGGGGGGGAGCAGAGGGGGGAAAACTCTGTTGCAGTAGCAGGACTTGTTTTGGCTCTCATTTGTGAGACTATTTAGATGAATACTGCTCAGTGAACCAAATTTAGTCATGTCTATTACCCCCTGGTCCCATCACCTCCTGGCAAATAGAAGGGGAAGAAGTGGAGGTAGTGAGAGATTTTACTTTCTTGGGCTCCATGATCACTGCAGATGGTGACAGCAGCCACGAAATTAAAAGATGCCTGCTTCTTGGGAGAAAAGCAATGACAAACCTAGACAGCATCTTAAAAAGTAGAGATATCACCTTGGCAACAAAGGTCCGTATAGTAAAAGCTATGGTTTTCCCAGTAGTGATGTATGGAGGTGAGTGCTGGACCATAAAGAAGGCTGATCGCTGAAGAATTGATGCTTTTGAATTATGTCCCGTGGACTGCAAGAAGATCAAACCTATCCATTCTTAAGGAAATCAGCCCTGAGTGCTCACTGGAAGGACAGATAATGAAGCTGAGGCTCCAATACTTTGGCCACCTCATGAGAAGAGAAGACTCCCTGGAAAAGACCCTGATGTTGGGAAAGATGGAGGGCACAAGGAGAAGGGGACATCAGAGGACGAGATGGTCGGACAGTGTTCTCGAAGCTACCAGCATGAGTTTGACCAAACTGCGGAGGCAGTGGAGGACAGAAGTGCTTGGCGTGCTCTGGTCCATGGGGTCACGAAGAGTCGGACACGACTAAACGACTAAACAACAACATTACCCAAAGAGTGAGTTGGACTAGCATAGGCATTTACTTGTGTGTGTGTGAATCTACTTGCTGTTTAGTCTCAGGCAGCAAAATGACTTAGGTTGTCCCTGGATGGATAGTACAAATTGGTTCACAGTTTCATGTATTTGCTGCCAAGGAAACAAAATTATATTTCCTGAAGATTTTGTTTGGGGGTGGGAAACCCTTTAATTTTATACAAAGGGGGGGGGGAGAGAAATCAAATTACTTTTGTTCCCATTGATTTGTGATCTGGAGCCAGACATAATTACCATAAGCACACTAAAGCAAAGTCTCGAAAAAATCAATGCATAGCATAATACATCCCAATGTATTTATATTCTCCATAAGGGGAATTTATTGCACTCTATGATTCCTTGTTAGCTCTTCAAAGGGTAGAACCAAGATGAGGTCCCTATTTAATACTCTGCATGTAAGGAAATTACAGATAGGAAATTGCTAGATAGCTGGTTTCTAATGCTGCAAAAGTCCATTTATATCACCTGTTTGTTTCAGCATTTTTCCTTCCTTCCTCAAGTTTTTTTTTTAAGATATCAAAGGAAATTAGTGTAATGATTGTTATGCAATTAGACAGAAATCCTGAAAATAGTAAGCAAAATGGAAAGCTGCTGTGCTTATAACAGCCACACAATATTACATCACTGCATTTTGGTAAACAGGTATTATTTCCCATATATATGTATATGAAATTATGAACAGCATAATAAAGGAAATAGAAAATTAAATGCACAAAGGAATGGTGGCAATTTGCTTTTATTGTATGGGTTGCTGTCATACAGAAATTGGATCAGGGGAAAATAATTGAACTCAGAGGTTTGTAATTATAAAAAAAAACCAACCCACATACAAATGTGAGACTTTATGTATCCTTTCTGAACAGGTTTTTAAATGACTAATGCATGCCAGGAAATGAATGGAATGCATCAAACATAAATATATCCGAAGCAGAAACCAAAGCAAAGACTCCTGCAGAAATACTGAATTTTGAGGTGTCTTTGTGTGAGGTAGGAGCACTTTAAGACAACATGATTGCGTGGCATGGTTTATGCATGCTTAAAGTAGGGATAGCCAACTTTTGGGTACTGGGAATGGGGTCCGGATTCAGCTGACACTGCCCTTGTTAGCAGCAGTATGGAAGAGGCCACCACTAATCTGACAGGTAATGACCATGGTGGCAGAAATGTGAAAATTGACTTCAGCCCATCAGTTGACCAGTCCTGCTGAAAGCTACTTGCCGCAAACCTTGAGCATTTCTTAGTGGGGAAATTAGAGCATTTCTAGTCCACATTTTACATTGTTTCACAGTGGTGTATAGTCATTTATAAATATGTACATACCAAATGTTGAAATCACAGCACAAAATAAAATTCAGTTCATAATCCAGGGCAGAGTTAAAATTATAAAAATCTGTGGGAATTAAGCACCAGTTTAAGGCCTGGTTCCAATTCATTTCACTGGGCCTTGTGCAAAAGTGTCTAGCATTTGTTAATTTCACTTCACTCTCCACCAAGCAAAGTCTCTGAGTTGAGGTATAGTAGAAGCGGCGAGAATACATATATCACTAGGGTCCAAAAAATATTTATGTTTGATGTAGCTGCCTTTTATGATTGCCACAGCCAAATCAATAGCCTAAACTGATACTCTTGTCTTCACTTTCCAAGCTGCTTACTACACCTGTCAGTTATATGACAGGTGGGGTACCTCATTGCCTCAGGGCAAGATGGTTTCTAGACAGTCCTGTAGTGGTAGGTCAAGGAAGAAGGCACCTGGTCTAGCTCCTACTTACTCCAACAAAGTAGGAGCTAGACCAGGGAGCCTCGATTAGCTGGCTTGGGGAGGCAGTGCAAGGGCTGGGTGGTGGTGGTCAAATGTACAGTAGCTGAGGACCACCCAAAAGGGCCTTGAGGACCTTGTTGGACCACCCTGAGCTGGACACTGGGCATCTGACAAGCTGCCCTGTTTGGGTTTGAACCTAAGTAGAGCAGGAAATTCAGAAGGGAAATTGGATGGTTATGGGGCAAAAAATCCCCCACCCATTTACCTTAATTTTCATTCCTTCAGTGGACGTTCACAGTCACAGCAATCATATCCATTCTGAATTTTCTCATTGTGCTGGAGGGAGCCACCCAATTGCCCAGGCTCTCCCGATCTTCTGGTGTTTCATTCAACACAGTAGAGACTTACAGGAAAGTGCAGCTAGGCAAACTCTTCCCTAAATTCTATTCTCATGCTAAGATCCAATTTAAAATGGATGTGCTCCTCATGATAAGAAAATAAAAAGAATTGTAGGATCAAAGTGGATGGACGCTGCAGTGCTTTATGTCCCAAATACAGTTTGCTTTGCCCTCTTGTGTGCATATTAACCACACATGCATTTCAAGCATTTCTTACCATTTGCATCGTTCACCATCCTTTACAATCAAAAGATGTTATGCTTGTTGTTCTAATATTTTTTAAAAAATATTTTTTATTAAAAAATTTCTTGGTTTACAAAATTATGTGCATTGTCTCTTTTTCAGGTTGTAAAATCTTTTCTACAGATCAGTTACATTTGTTATGAGACATTAGTTTTGAGTACAGTATAAGGTGGGGGAAGAGGGGGGATGGGGTAGTGAAACTTACATTCTTTTATATAGTGTACATGTGGGGTTTGATGTCAGCGTCAACTGGGTCAGTTTTCTTTCTATTCACTTATTACATTTCCTTGGCAGTGAGAGGTATTGGGGGCAGGGTGTGGTTGGTTGTCTGTGGTTGGCTGCAGTGAGGTTTGTTCGCATCTGTGAGAGGGTGGGGAGCTTGTTGGGTCAAGTAAGCCAGATCAATTCATATGCCATCAGTGGGTTCTTGCTGTTGTCTTGTTGTTTCAATATTGAATAAACATTATCCAGAATTTGATTAATTTATCTCTCTGGACGTGTCCATTTCTCATTCTAACACTGCTACTTTGATTTACCAGTCCTATAATCTGCCTCTTTTTAAAATAGCATTTCTCATACCCAAATAATGTATCCTGCCCTTTCCCTCTAAATTGCAATCGAACTGTAGACTAAGTCAAGATACTGTCAACTGAGGGAGACTGTATTTATTCTTGCTTTTCATTTACTCTGTGTAATTTACTTAACATTTGTCTTATCTCCCTGAATACTGACAGCGTTATTGTTCATTTGCAATTATTTAGTAATATTGTTGAAGACTGGGGAGAGATTATTTTGTTTTAAGACCAGGCAGCATCAGAAACAAACAACAACTGGACTCTGTTGGGAACTTCTCCCTACAGATACAGATATTAGATGGTTTGATTAAATGAGGGAAGCTGGAATAAAGTACATCTCCAGTCTACAGTCTTGTTACAGTGAGGTAAGTTAGTGTTTGTTAAGATAACTTAACCATCAGGTCAGTTACATGTCTACCAACATGTGTAATGTCAGACAAAGTGTCCCTCTACAAGTAGCTGCAGTTGGGACTTCTGTGAGCCAGCAATTTGTACTTTTTGAACCAGTTTTTAATCTTATTCACATTAAGAAATAGAAGTACACCACTTAGCTGGGGGTGTTGATCAGGCTGCCCATAGCCTTTTGGCTCTGTGTGTAGGCAGAGAACCTCCTGGAATTTTGATAAATGATATCCCTAAAGAAATCCTTGTGTGTTCATATCCAACTGTTAAAACAATGTTAATAGATGTTTGGCCATGTCTTGCCTTCATATATTCTTGGCAGATGCTAATATCGGGATGTAAATGCGTGGTCACTTCCAGAAACAGCAGCCACCTATCTAGATTACTTCTGCAATGTTTGGTAGAACTTAAAACTTAGCCACACTTACCTGTCCTATGTGCTTTCCTGGTACTGTCCACACTTTAAACCTCCAGTTCAGAGTGCCTGTTTGTTTGTTTTCCTTCAGAGCTTTCCCCATGAAAACCCACTCTTTAAAGCTGAATCAGAGCAAACAGCAATCGACATAAAACCCAAATAGCCATTTCCTCTAATTCAGCTTTAAAGAGTTGGGGGGGGGGGGCTTGGGGGGAAAGCTCTGGAGCAAAAAAAAAAAAGTGCACTCAGACATGGAGCTGTCTTAATATGTGTCTGGATGTCAACACATTCTGCAACTCCTGCTACCAGAAGCAGCCAATTGTATGAAGGAGCAGCATAACTTAACATATTAGAGCATGAAGGTCCCAGGCTTAACTCCTGGCATCTCCAGGTGGGGCTTGGAGAGACCCCACCTGAAAACCTGGAGAGCTGCTGCCAGTCAGTGGAGGCAACGGTCCAATGAGCCCAAAGGGGGAACATGGGGTTCATACATTGATGTCAGAAGGAAGGCTAGATGTATATTCTCATGTTTAGTTTAGTGCACAGAAGAACTTCATTGTCAAAAAACTTTATTTGAAGTTTAGGGTTAACAAATGAACACCTTTCTCCTTTGTCAGAATCTATGCTAGATCACAGGATCTGCATGTGAGGGACTTTGGTATCCTCATTCTTTCAAGCTGAGAACTGAACTGTGTCTCAGCTTGATTTCCAGCACATCAAGCAACATCTTAAATGCCAGCCTTTTGCTCGTTCCTATTATACAAGAACCATTTTCTCCCTTCCTCTGAGTTATTGGAAGACATCTGCACTTTTATACACAAAGCTTTTAAAAAAGCAGAATGGCTTTCAGTAATGTCTCACTTTTATGCAATCGACTCTTTAGTGTCTTCCTAAATCTTTGTTGCCTTTCATACTGGAATAATGTTACAACATCTAATTTTTAAAAGTTCTGCTTTTGTGGCTGAATGATTCATGGATACTTTGGTGTCGATACTGAGCACATCGTTAATACAGCATATTTTTCAGTGACATACAAACAACCAGTTGGCAGTCTCTTAGAAACAGTTCCCATATATTTTCCATTTTCTTTTATTAGTCCTTCAAAAACTCTAAGAAAACAGAATTAATCAGAATGGGGAGGGGAAAACATTTCGAAATGTGAGATATATAGTCCATCAGGATAGGACTGCTTATTATGGACTCTGTAGAAATTCTTGTAGTAGAGGTTCAAAGGTTCATAGCCAAACCATCCTTCAACAATAAGTTCAGCTGTTCTAAAGCTGTAACAGAAAGGGAAATTAAGAACATGGCAGCAGATCATATTCTGGTATCTTGCTGAAATGCAAGACGTTTGCACACATACAAAACCCCATTTGCACACACATAGAAGCCTCTGTGCATAAAACATGGGTACACATAGACTCAAAAAAAAAAAAAATCAATCTGCATAGGCTGGAACAGGGTGAGCAAACATCATCCAGGTTCTTCATTGTGCATTGATTCTACAGTTTTGGTGCATCTGAAAAGAACCAGAAGGTGGTGAATGAGAAGGCATCTCATCATTTCATCAGATTTAAAAGTTTGGTGTCCTGGCTTGGAACTGTTTGTGTGCTGCTACTGAAGACCTTGGATTGTTTAATACAGTGGTGCCTTGGTTCTCAAACGCCTTGGTTCTCAAATGCTGAAAACCTGGAAATAAGTGTCTGGTTTTTGAAAGATTTTTGGAAGCTGAACATCCAGTGTGGCTGTCGGCTATTGTTTCTGGGGCGCTTGCACGAATCAGAAGCTGCGCCTTGGTTTTTTAACATTTCGGAAGCCAAATGGACTTCTGTCATTTTTTGTCTCCAATGTATCCAATAGTAGTCCTACTTAGAGCAGGCCAATTGAAATAGATACATATAATTTACTTATGCATATTCGTTTCCATGGGTCTACTCTCAGCAGAACTGAGCTGACTATAATCCTGTGTTTCTTTCTTTTAAAATACATTTTTGAAGCTTTTTTTTTAGCAGGAAAAAAAGAGCAAAAATAAATAAGGACAATAAACAATAATTATAAACTTGAATCCAAGAGCTCGGTAATCAGTCTGCTGGAATAGATGTGTTAGTGGACCAGTGGTAACCTGTCTGCTGGAATAGATGTGTTAGTGGACCAGGCTTGCCACATATTCCTTATTTCAAAGAAATGGTACTTATTTAGTATTAAAATGCGGCATTCATTTTCATGCTAATAAGGAATGAAATTTATTCCTTTTAATTCATTCTGGCTCAGACTGGTTGCTGTGCACTGTAAACGCAGTTACAAAAGGGTTATTGTAGGTTACAGGACTCCATAAATCAGCCCCCCTAAGTCTATCCCAAAGGATACGGAGCAGATTGCATTGCGGGGTGGGGTAGAATTCATTGAAGTTTTTTTTATGTGTGTTATGTGTGTGTGTGTGTTAAATGAAACTATCAACAACCTTTTGGCAGAATTGAATGAAATTTGCCAGCATAGTAGCTCCTTCTGCAGGGATGAATCCTGCCATATTTCAAAAGGATGTCTGCAAAGTTTTCGTTTTATTTCTTTTCTTCTTTTTATTTGCAAGGGTTATCTTTATGGTTTTTGGTTGTTTATAAAAGGATTGATTATGAAAGAATATTATTCTGTTCACAATTTGTATGGGAATGCTTACTTCATAAATATTATCCCTAGGTACGAAATCTCTGGTATTACATAAAAATATGAAATTCAGGGGTTTTCATGCTGGGCACATTTAAAGCTGGGGAGTGGAGGGGGAGAACTAAAAAGAAATAACTTCCCTCATTGTGAATTTGTGAGCTATGATTTTCATATGAAAATGGCATTATTACATTAGTGCTCCACCATCTTTCCTTTCTGGCATTTTACTTATAAGTCAAGGTTTGAGAGAAATATTTCTATTTGGCCCAGATATGCCTCCTACAGCACTCCAGTATGCTTTGGAGGCTTCCAATTGAGTTTAGAGAAATTCAGAGGTATCTCATTTAAATTGGCACGAACTCCAAATATTTTCAAATCATCCCAATTTGGTTCAGGATTTGATATCTATCCAAATTTTGTACATGCCTCTGCTAGAGAGACCATTGGTATGATTCCACATAAGGCAGTAATTCCATGCTTTCAGCCTCATTTTATTCACTACCAGTTTTTATGGTAGGGAAACGTCAATGTTTATACTGCCAGTGATCTGAATCTCTTTGGATTTATGCCTATTTCCCTTTTATCAATGAATAAAACTGGGCAAGGAATTCCTTCAAATAACTCCCTGAAAATATACAATGCAGAAATGTACATGCAATTTTATTTCCTGTGATATTTTTATTCTTTGTGCATATCTGTTGCCTTCTATCCACCTTTGTTTTGTGTGTCTTTTGTATGTTTTGATGACCCCCCCCCCCAATGGAAACTGACTGAGATTCTCATTTCTCACTAAGATGGCAAATGACTGAATACCAGGAAAGTGCCTGTAGTAAGAGGATGGCAAAAGTTCAGACTGATGACTCAGGGCTCAGCAGGCGAGCATTTCATATACCGCCAGTGCTCTGTGACAATTGATACACTGGCTCAGGGATGAATTGCACTTTTCTTTATCATTGCAGGGCAATGAAGAGTTTTGTTTCAATGATTTTCTGCCACTATATGAGAATAATAGGGTCTGTGACCGCTAGTGCAATAGAAGAATAAGGGTTTCCTCAATAAGTTTCCAGCGATAGAGAGTAGGTACCACATTGCTCTCATTTCACATTTTGAAAGATGAACCTTTAAGGTTCATGGAAGCTTAAAGCAACAAGCAACTGCAGACTGTGAGGGTCATTTCTCTCATAAAGCACTTCAGTTTCACCACAGAACAAGAGCATGTCAATGACCTACCTAGATGAAGGATAGATCAGGTTGAACGACATGTAATGGACAAAATCTTGAATGCTATTTGCACTTACCGCAAAGGGCAGAACAATACTTATTTGGGATGGAAGGTGAAGGGAAGAGGAGAAGGGGTGAAACATCATTACATGGCAGTAATCTGTCAACATAAAGTGGCTTCATGGCTTAGAGCTTTTGATATGCAGAATGACAGAAGGGTAGTGAAGCCACATAGGTATAGCAAGTACTTCTCTTGCTTCAGCACAATCCCCCTTTCTGATCTCCCAGACAGGTTAGCTCATCCCATGCTACTTGCAAGGCCAGTAATAGAAGCTATATGGCAGCCAGCCAGGAGGACAGAGGTGAAAAACTGTTAGCTGAAAGAGAGATGGAGAGAAGCCTTCCACAGGCGCTGAAAAAGAATATTTAAAAAATGTTGGAACAAAGTGTGGAGAGACCATGGCACCAGCACACTATCCTAAATAGCCACGCTCCATTCCAGATCTCACCACATTGAGGTCAAAATGGGATTTGCCACACATTTGACTAAATATATTAGGAATCCTCCCTAAAACTGGGAAGCCTGTACAATCAAGGTTCCCAATCATGGGGGCAATTCTAAGCATGTTCAGCCAAATGAGTAAATAATTCCACTTCATGCCTTTGGTCTCAGTCTACAGAGGTCAACATGAGATGTTGGGAATGGGGATAATGTATGGGCACCTTCCTGCTTTCTCCACATTTTGTTCCTAGGCACCTTCTTTGAACACCTAGAGCAGAAATGGCCAAACCTTTTGAGTCCATTTGCAAACTGAAGTTGTAGACACCTTACGCAAACCACAACAAAGCACTCACTGCAGAATATTTGGGTAACTACAACAGAATGCTTCTTTCAAGCCTTGGTTCAGTGGCAGAAGGGGGCAGCAGAGCGTGCCTTGATGGTGCCATGGAATGCCTCTGTAAATACTTGTGTGCCCTCAGCTAGAGTATTATGAGGGAAAAAAGAACCATTCAAGGGAAGCAAATTTATCTGGATTTAAAAGTCCATTCATTAGTACACTTCGTTTGAGATCCCTGAAATATGAAAGTTTGGCGAAGGTGAATCTGCTGCTGCACAAACTGCAAATACTTTGCAAATCAGGAGAGGAGAAAAGCAATGACCTTTGCAGTTAAAAATCATGAATATATTTTAGAAAGGTAATGACATGTCTATCTATCACTGAAACAGGAGGCAGAACATGGGCACAAAAAAATTAATGATTATTTGTAAACCTCCTTAAAGATTTCCAAGGACACCTCATGTTACTACACACTGTTACTTGGAATATGAATGGCAGAAGTTTAAAAGGAACAACCAATAAAAAGTTATGCTCAAATTACCTTGCCCTTTTGGTGAATATATAATTATCTAGAAAGAGGTTTTGTAATGAACAGTGTGATGAATGTGCTGTGTTCCGGATCATATTTGCTTGTTTCCTATGAGCTTGAATGACATAACTCAAGGCTCTATATTTGCTTATGCTAAAGCCACAAAAGGGAAGAATTCTCATCACAGTGAGAGACTTGCTATACGGTGCTGAAGCTCTGAACAGAAGTAACTCACATACACATGTGTTTATTTAATTGTTTGATTTTTTAAAAAATATTTTTACCTTTTTGTACAATGTTCAGGGTGGCTTAAAAGAAAAGAGTTTAACCCCTCCCCTTTTAAAAGAAAACCACTTTAACATCATTTTAGCTAAAGCTGCAATAGCAAAAATAAGTTCCTTAGCCTACTCTAAATAGGCTTTCCTGAGAAGCCAGATCTTGGATGCATGTTTATTTGGGCTTTTACATCATATGGCAAGCCTGCACAAGGAGAATCGGGCTCCCTGTTTCACACAGTTACCCACCAACTCATTGAGGATGACAGGGATGTGTGATCAGGGCTGGATCTACATTGATCTGGAAAAAGCTATAAAAATGCTATAAAAAAACTCCCAGTGCAATTTCCCATTGGCGAAAGATCGTTGTTCTACAGACCAGGGCTAGCATGCTAATTTCTATACCCTGTACAGATGTTAATTTTACCACTTTCCTGAAGCTTTCTTAGTATTTCCTTGAGCTTTTTTATTATTCTTATTTCTGGGGTACTTCTTTGGTAATTTTGAACTGGGCTGTCCAAAGAGAGGAAATGCATCATAAAAAATTGGATCAAAAGAGGATAAAGATCTGCATAAAATCTGCATATGCTAATTTATAGGTACAGAGGCATATCCTACAATTTAAATTGAAGTACAATACAAGTCACTATAACATAGGGTTACCATACACCCAGGAAATCCCAGACATGTCTTCTTTAGGGGGGCCTACATGCCCATGGGGAGGAGGGTTTGCAATTGTAAGCAAATGTCTGGATTGGGGGGGGGGGAGTTTAAAATGTTTGTGTGTGCATGCAGGCAGTTCGGGTTCAGGCTCTGACTCTGGCACAGGCAGCTCTGGTTCTGTTTCGGGTTCTGTTTCGGGCAGCTCTGGCTCTGTTTGGGGCTTTGTCACGTGTGGGTGGTTCAGACACGGGTTTGGTCTCAGTGGTAATGGCCAGCCGGAGGGGCCTCAACAACTTATTTTGTCCAGATTTTTACCTCTGGAAATACGGCAACCCTACTATAACAGGAAAGACTGTGATGCAGCCCACATTTTCTCAGTGGTTTACAGGCAAGACCTATTTCCAAGGAACTAGGGAATGGTAGTTCTGTGAGAGAAATAAGGCCTACTAACACCTCTCGGCATCCTTAACATACTACAGCTCTCAGAGTTATTTGGGGAACATCATGGCTGTCTATCTGAGAATGCATTTTAATTCACCATGGGTAGAACTGTAACAGCAGATTACATCTTGCTCTTAGGAAGGGCCAATTCTTACTGAAATCTTGGCTTGTACCTCTTGTCATGGGAAATTGTAGAGATTAATAGTGACCCAACAGAATTCTGTAAACAGGAATGAATATTTGAGAAGCAATAGCATGTGGTCCTAATTGGCATCTAAATAAATGCACAGAGGGAGGAAAATAAAACAGGCTATAATAGGAAGTCATTTTTCACCTCTGCTGAAATATCACAACAGCATGGTTGACTTGAAGCTCAAACCTTCAGCACTAGAATATAGCTGCTCTATGAAGTTATTAAAAAACTTGCTCTGTAATTTTTTTAACTAATGTAATTGAAATCTAGTGAAATAAGATGTTAAGATGTTTCCTTGTAGCTGCAACATTTTTTATTTTATGTTACTGGTGGTAAACTAACATTTCTTCTTATTCAGAAACAAAATCCCAAAATGGTAACACAGAGAAAAGAAAGTGAGTGTGTGTGTGCATGACAAGGGGTGGGGTGGAACCCAGCCTTACAAAGGAATTCTCTTTACAAAGATTCCCTGTGTTGAAAGACTTAGTCCACCTTTTGCTCTGCCAATTTACCATCCCTACTACTAAAATTATCTCATAATACTGAAGTTTCTCTTGAGTTCCATGTTTTTCTGTGTTTATCTCACAAAAGCTTTGCCAATGATCTGTGAGGAAGGTAATTGAGGCTGTCAGCTTATCTCACAAATCCAGGAGAAAAGGAAGACATCAAAAGATGAGTTTAAGCAATACATGCTTCTCAGATGATCATTTTCATGTCAGACTGGCTACGCCCCTATTATTTTCTCTTTATTTGCTGTTGCAGAGAGGCTCTATTATAATAAAGTACTTAACACTTTCCTGGTGGCGGTGAGAAAGGACACACACAGATGTCTGAAGTCTTCTGGGGCCTATTTTCAAACTGCTTATTACAGAATTCTGGCATCCCAATGGGAAGTTACCTTTTGAGTCATTGACATGACTCCAATGCTTGACAAGCATCCCTAAGGCAGATGGTAGTTATGGGACCTTTGGTGACTTCTGCTGCTTCCATGATTAAAATGATAGAAGGAAATGGTGAACTGTCATAGTGCTATGGGAATTTCTAATGCATGCTGAAGAGGCAAGACACATTGCAATGTGAACTACAACATGGGAATATAAGAAGCTGCCTTCTACTGAGCCAGACCATTGGTCCATCTAGCTCAGCATTGTCAATTCTGGCTGGTAACAATTCTTAAGGTTTTCATACAGGTATTTCTCCCAGACCTATCTGGGCATGCCAGGGATTAAACTTGGGACCTTCTGCATGCAAAGCTTCTACCCCACAGCTACAGTCTTCCCCTTCTAGTCCATTCAAGGAATGGAAGAATAACTTACAGACCCAAGAGGACAGAATCCAGTTCTATAGTGGACACAGTCCTGCTTCATAGGCCATAAATGTGCTAATTCTCGCATGATCTGCTGTGTTTTCTTTTAGCCTACAAGGAGCCTTGAGGTACACCAATGAGTTTCAAATTTAAAAAACAGGAGGGCAACCTTGGCATCACTTAACATCACGGTATCACTTAACAGTGAAAGTGATCTTGAGTATGCACCATTCCTGAGAAACACTTGACTGGGGACTGACTTTCTTCAGCTTGGTGCAAGTTATTCAACCTCTGAGCATGTTACTAAAGAGAAACAAATAAAACAGAAGGTATACAGACCTCACAACCCCCTTAATGGCTCTATATGTGCTGTGTTCCAGCACCAAAGTGTGGAGTTTGGAGCTAGAACTATTGAGTCCTGTGTTTACCCTCCTATACATGTCCACTGTGCACAAGCTAAAATGGATTGGGTCCATTGGCTGAGATCCATTGTAGCAAGGTTGGATGTTCATGCATGCAATGGGACTGCTTCTTCCTTTTTTTGCCCCTACAGCCCTTGTGCAACTTAAAATTCTGTTGTAGAGGGTTGGGGGCCTATCAGACTTTGGGGGCACACAGGGGGGCTGGAGAGAGGGAGAGACAATAAAATAAAATAAAATGGGGAGTCCTATTGCAGAAGCAGACTTCCATGCCACAATTGTTGTTGTTGTTGTTTAGTTGTTTAGTCGTGGTCGGACTCTTCGTGACCCCATGGACCAGAGCACGCCAGGTACTCCTGTCTTCCACTGCCTCCTGCAGTTTGGTCAAACTCATGTTTGTAGCTTCGAGAACCCTGTCCAAACATCTCATCCTCTGTCATCCCCTTCTCCTTGTGCCCTCCATCTTTCCCAACATCAGGGTCTTTTCCAGGGAGTCTTCTCTTCTCATGAGGTGGCCAAAGTATTGGAGTCTCAGCTTCACGATCTGTCCTTCCAGTGAGCATTCAGGGCTGATTTCTTTAAGAATGGATAGGTCTGATCTTCTTGCAATCCATGGGACTCTCAAGAGTCTCCTCCAGCACCATAATTCAACCATGCCAAAATGGGTAGACATCATTGTTGTCCCTCGTTACACAGCACATAGTGGCATAAAAGTAATAAATATTGATTAATTAAATGTCTTTCAAATATGCAATCATGTTCGTGCTGCTAACAACTTTATTGTGTAGTGCACAATGCATCTATCAGTGAGTCTTTTCCCACTGGTGACGCACCCTTGATGTTCTTGCATTTCCTATTATCTAAACATGTCACAACTTAAAGAACATATTTCTTGCCACACCTTGTCCTTCAGCTCACAAACTAGTTTTTCTTCAGACCACATTACAACTTTACTTTACTTACAACTATCACATTAATTAAAAAGTACATATCCCTAGTACATACTCCTCCAACTATTCCTTTACATAGAAATTAGGTAATTGGTTGAATTAGTTGTAACAAGTCGTTCTCATAATGTCATAATGGCTGTGTAGAGCACAGAGGATTCTAGGGCAATCTCCCATAATGGCACTAATCAGAGTCTGATCTGTTTAGCTTCCTTTGGCATTCTACACATAACTAGCAAGCTCATTTTATGTGCACCATCCATACACTTGAAGGTAGGTACTGGCAGACCTGGGGTAACCTGAAGGCTTGCAGAAGTACAACAAAATCTTTGACAGGAGGAATAACAGTATGAACAGAGAGCAGCTCAATGAGGACTAAGCATGCTCAGTGACCATGGAATTCTGACTTACTATTGGAGGGAGGAAATGAAAAGAAGGTGAAAGAGGAGTGGGATGGGGTATCCTAGAAAAGGGCAGGGCTGGCTGGCATACTTAGGATGAGCTTTACACACCACAACATTTTGCTGCAGGTACCTCTTGGTCATGCTTAGTACATAAATTGATGTAATTGTTTATACAAATATGAAGCTTCAGGTGACCTCTCCAACACATGGTAGAGCACAAGAAGGGGGCTTGGGGGCTCTGCAAACTAGACCTGTGCCCCATTTGTGACATGTCCAATGACCATGCTGTCCCCCCACCCCCACATAGTCATCTGGCATGTAAAGGGATTCTGTGCAGATAGAGGGTTCTTCCTTGAGTGAAGAGTATCAGCATACTGCTCTTTAATATCTCATCCAAATGTATGGGTTCTGTAGGAGTATAGCATCTAGATCAAGGGAAGTAATAGTGCCACTGTATTCTGCTCTGGTCAGACCTCACCTGGAGTACTGTGTCCAGTTCTGGGCACCACAGTTCAAGAAGGACACTGACAAACTGGAACGGGTCTAGAGGAGGGCAACCAAAATGGTCGAAGGCCTGGAAACGATGCCTTATGAGGAAAGGCTAAGGGAGCTGGGCATGTTTAGCCTGGAGAAGAGGAGGTTAAGGGGTGATATGATAGCCATGTTTAAATATATAAAAGGATGTCACATAGAGGAGGGAGAAAGGTTGTTTTCTGCTGCTCCAGAGAAGCGGACACGGACTACAAGAAAGAAGATTCCACCTAAACATTAGGAAGAACTTCCTGACAGTAAGAGCAGTTCGACAGTGGAATTTGCTGCCAAGGAGTGTGGTGGAGTCTCCTTCTTTGGAGGTCTTTAAGCAGAGGCTTGACAACCATATGTCAGGAGTGCTCTGGTGGTATTTCCTGCTTGGCAGGGGGTTGGACTCGATGACCCTTGTGGTCTCTTCCAACTCTATGATTCTATGATTCTACTGTATGTGTGGAAGTGGTGCAGTGACAGGGCTAGCCCATAAAGTCACAACCTCTGTCACATACTCTTTCAACACATAGGGGGTTATGGTAACACGTAATTTGAATTATGGTCAGGGTAGGGCATCCACACAGGACCAGAATCAGAGGTTGGCCAGGCCAGATACTGACCAAGGGTCCCTGGGGCTCAGAATATGTGGGAAATGGATTGAGGATTAAATATGTAGATTTAGATCTAAACCTCTTATCCCTCATGTGTGGGAGAAATACAAAAGGTAATCTGACTGTGAAGCCTTTTCAGCAGAGTAAAACACTTATAAATTTTGTTGTTGTTGTTTAGTCTTTTAGTCGTGTCCGACTCTTCGTGACCCCATGGACCAAAGCACACCATGCACTCCTGTACATCTTATTAAAGGCTGTTACTTTTTTATCCCTTACTTTTGTGGTCTGCTGACCTCCCCTTCTTCACCCCAGTTTCAGAGAACAAACCACACATTTTTAGTTTACTTACATTTCAATGCAAGCAACATATACAACAAAAGTAGTATGAAGAAAAAAATACTTTTAAAGTTACAATAAATACTTCTAGGTTACAAAGAGCTTTAGTCATGCACGTCTGGTCAGCTTGGAGGCATGGTAGAAAGAGAGAACCTCCTCACAGTCAGAAGGAAATTTGATGCATCATCTCCTTTGTTGCTGAGTTCCTGCCCAGAGGAAGCAAAGGAAGTGACCACACACAGAGTGTCATCTCTAGGAACTTCAAGAACTCTCTGTATACTAGCCCTGTCCTTGTCTAACAGAATATGCACCTGTAATTTGGGTTGTAAACCCCAAACAGAAGGGACTCACTGCCACTCAGCACTCGTTGCTGGACCTCTGGACCCATTTCAGCATTGGGAAGGCATCCACCATGTTACCAAAAGCTAAGTAGGCTCAGTCTATAGATTTTATGGATCTACATATGAAAGATAAGCCCAGGTGCGAGGCCCTTTGGCAGCACTGTGCTGGGAGCCCTCTGCACTCTGGCCCTGCATCTATATTATGGTTGAACTAGGGTTGGAAAGAAATGCCTTTAGTCAAATCAAGACTGCATGAAGAACTTCACAAGGCAGCAATGGGAAGTTATAATAGCACAGAAAGCATCTTTAACAATCCAATTTCAAGTTTACGTATCTTGCAAAGGTAGTATAGATTAGCGAACAAGTTAGTGTTAAGTGAATGTATTCAGAAAACTATTACAGCATTGTGACTCTGCAGATATGAATGGCATATATGGGATAATTAGGACACATTCCTTAACATGCTATGGAGCAATTTCATAAAACTTAATGGGACTTAATTGTGAGTAAAAGATGCTTAGGATTGTTCTGCATGATTTCTCTGAAGAGAGAACACACGCAGCGATGGGTGTAACCACCAGAAATGCTAGCATTGTGAAATAGCACTTTTGCTTATAAACAAGGTTTTGTGTTTAGTTTTAATTGCTCAATAGTACACACATCACTGCCAGGATCTGCTAACATTCCTGTGAAATTTTAAATGGCATGTTAAGGCATATTATTTGTTGCCACCCATAAAGCAATTATTTCCTATCCAGTTCAGTCATCTAAATTTGAGCTGCTTACATTGCACCATTAGTCTGAAATAATTTCCCCTGAAACAATGTGATCCTGTGCAAGAGAAACTTACAATTGCTTTAATTGACTATTTAATTAAACTAAATGCATAAGATGGGGGAAAGCCTTTGGACTCTGACTCTCATTTTTTGCTAGAAGGCTAAGCATGTGTTTTATATTACTGCCCCAAGAATTTATTAGATACAAAACTTAGTTCATTTATGTTTAACTGATTTGCAGATTGGGCTGTCAATGGAAGCGACAGGACTATGTCTTTGAATGCACCCAGATCAAGCAAGGGTGAGGATGGTGCATATGAAACTAGACTTTAAGGCATGTTCTATATCTGCAGTAGGTAATGCCTGGGAGTAAGAACAAGTCAACATCTCAGAACCTGGGGTGCACATGTGATGATGTCTTTGTAGGAGGGATGCTGATTCCAGGCACAGACTGAAATGACTAATCTGGGAATATGGGATCAACCTGTGTTGGAATGAGGTAGCAATCCCCTTGAAAGATCAGGTCCAGTGGTATCCTCAACACAACCTTGCTGCTTGTTGCCCAAGTGGTGGCTGTGCCCCGGTGTGTGAGTATCTTTCTTCATCTTAAGCTAGTGTGCCAGCTGGGGCCATTTCTGTGTGGGTTGGATCAAAGTTGACATGCTTTAGTTACACACAGACTGGATGACTGTGATGTATTTTAAAAGGGGCTGCCTTTGAAGAGTCTTTGCAAACACAAGCTGGCCCAGAATTCACCAGCAAGGATATTGACAACGGCTAGTTCCTAGGAGCATGTGACTGACTTCCAGTTTGCTTCAAACTGTTTACTGCTTTTAAAGCCCTAAATGGTTTGCGACCAGGAGACCTAAGGGTCTGCCTCTTTCCCTACGGTATTTTAATTAGTGCTGCTGAAGTTTTCATCAAAAGTAGAAATGCAACTAGCTGGAAAATGGGAGCAGCCCTTAGCTTTTGACATGCCCAGGCTATGGAACTTCTGTCTAGTGAAGTGTCCTCTCCCTGGCCAAAATGTTTGTTTCTGATGGCTTGTTTTGAGTTGCCCCTAAGGTTGCTTTAATCTGTTTTGTCTCTGTGATTTATTATTATTATTATGGATAGAGTGAGTTCAAGTGCTGCCTTTCCACAGTGAGCTGTGCCCACTCTCACCTTCAGAAGATGACAGAAGCAAAGGAGAAATGCTGGGCAAGTCCTCTCCCCCCAGCCTCCTGTAAGTTCCACCACCTGCTTCAGGTCTTCGCTTTATTATTATTTCATACTCTGTGAGCTTCCATATGCATTGTTTTACAATGGTAAGGGAGGATGCAAATACACTGAAGAAACAAACAAACTTGGGGCCACAGGCATGAGGTACAATTAGAATAATTTTGCTAGCTGAGGAGCTCAGAGGGACAGTCACGAGGCCTTGAATGCACCCCAAAAATTATTTTGCAAGGTCAAATGAAGGCTTAGGAAATCCTGTTAGCAGCCTGTAAAGTTTCCCATTTCTCATAAGGTAAACAGATTTGACAGCACTAGCCTTTTCTTTGGCAGGAGATGTACCATTGTGCACAATAGAGAAGTTCCCCAAACGAGATCACATATTTTCTCTCTCTGTTTGTCTTGCTGTATTTCATTATCACAGAAATGGATTGTAAATTCATTTGTTCCCTGTAGAGAACATTAGCTTTACATAATTTCATCAAAATGCAACATCTGAGGTCACTAAAAACAAATGAAACACTCTGGTTACACTCGTGTGTAGTATTAGACACAGATTTCTTTCTGGAAGGCTGAAAGTTGAACATTTCTGTATGTGTATTTCCAAGTAGCTCATACTCACAGTAGATCCATTGACATCAGCAGAGCTAATTCCATTGATGTCAATGAATTTGCTCTGAGAATGATTAACACTGTGTATCACTGAATATGTAGGAAGATCAGATGCCACTTTCACACACCCACCCACATCCACTTTCCTGATTCCACAGAACTACATTATTATACTTGCTTAGGCACAGACCTGAATCACAAGGCTAAGGCGACAAAAAATTCTTAGGCTGCATATGTAATTTGCTAAGGGTACTGGGAATTGTACCTCTGTGAGGGGCAAACTACATTCTCTGTGGGAAGTTGTGTGCTTTAAATGTGTTTTAAATTTGTGGTGTCTACACAGCCTTGCTTTATAATATTAAGTCCAATTAAATATAAGCAATATTATTAATGCCAGATGTGATTCAATTGATAATGATGGCACAATGAAATCTGTAACAACAACAACAACAACAACAACAGACCCCATTAGATCCTAGGGTGGGGTACCACAATAAAAAAAATGCAAATTAATAACAATTTACAATTAGAAAAATAGAATGGGACTAAAAATTACAATATGAAAGTTTAAATTAATAAGGCAATACACTTGGATCTTTGGTGGTGGCGGCGGCATGTGTCACTTTTTTAAAAAGCCAATTATCTTGAGCTATTATCATCTGCATTTCCTAATCAAGAGTTCATAATCTTATATCACACCTAGCAATTGTCAGTTCTGTTTCTACTTATGTGGGTTCTGAGTTCTGCATACCTCTTGAAGCATTTGCTTCATTTACATTGCAGAAAAGTACCGGAGGGCATGATATGTGCATGTATAACCTTTCTCTCAGGCATAGATAGTTCATTCGTGAAATCTTTAGTGTTATGAATGGGTGCTTCCTTGTCTAGGCAAGGCTTTTTGGTTCAGGAAATTAATTATGCTTCAATATATAAAGGAACTTCCACTTTTATAATGGTTGTTTCTTCGTTGAGTGCATTATTCAATATTTACAGCAAGGAAGCCTTTTTAAGAGGAAATTTAATCAAAGAAAGGTGGCATTGCTTAAAAAGATGATTTCAAAACTACTTTTTTTAAAAGTATGAAATTAATTCTCATATTTTATTTTTAAAATATTTATATTTTAACTAAGTTTCTATTTGGGTACTCTCTTAATGCATTGATATACTTCTCAAGCTGATTAGAAAGTGCAACATAAAATGCAGAAGCAACAATGCGTTTTCAAAAATAAAAATAAACATAAGAAACCTGGATAAACATCTTTGGCTAGCATCAAAAGCTGAACAAGGTTGGCACCTGGGGGGCCTTTCTAGAAAGAAAAATCCTACAAACAGAAGACCTTACTGAGCAAGCAAACATTCTTTGGTTTCCATACATCTTTCTGGTTACCATAGATGCCAGGGACACCTGGAGGGACACCTCAAAGCATGAGCAGGTTGATATGAGTGTAGGCATTCCTTTAAGTACCTGTGTGTCCTAATACATAGAAATGGTTTGAATTGTGCTCAGAAATCGACCAGAAGCCATTGAAGTCCTGTCAGTACCAGTGAGCTATGTTCCCACCAATTGTTCTCAGTCAATTGCTTGATGGCTGTATTTTGAACTAACTGATGTTTCAAAGGAGTCTTCAAAGGCAGTTCCACAAAAAGGACGTTACAGTAGCCAGTCCTACATAGTTCCAGAGGCTACTGATGTACAGCAGAGGTTGAAGTTGGAATACCAGCCTAAGCTGATGTAAGGCACATGAAGAGTATCCCATTCTCCAATGACAAGGCTGAATCAAGGAGCATCTGCATACATACTCCCCACCCCTAACAACAATGATAATCCTTTAGGGGGAGCGCAGTTTCATCTGGAAAATACTGAATGCTATCATTTTGAACAAAGGAACCATCTCTGACAGAACCTCTATCTTGCTGGGACTGAGTTTAAGTTTATTGACCCTGATTTATCCCATTATGGATTTCAGCACATCCACTGTGTCACCTGAATCAAGTGAAAAAGAGAGGCAGGGCTGAAACAGAGCTTTGGTACGCTCCCCCCCCCCCCCAAAAAAAAAAACCCCACCAGTTTGGGGGCAGAATTCCTGCTATTGATAGCTGCTTCTGTGATGAGCCAGGATATCCCTTTTAAATATATAATTACTGACCACCATTGCTCCTATAACCATTTTTATCTGGACATGGTATTAAGGTATCATTGTTTTCTCTATCCCATTTATCCCAGAAGAAAGATAGCATCAATATACAGCTTTGGAATACAGCATGTTAGTGGTGTGTCTTGTCATTTGTGCATTACGGGAATGTTTCTGCTGAAGCATTGGCAGGATATACCTGAATAGTCTTTAAATTACCATTGTCACTTAGTAAGATCATTGTCTTTCATATGCAGGTAAACACCCAAGCCTTATCTTCAATCTTTGGGTGTCAACACCCGCTTTCATCAGTAAATCCTACTGCATCCTTGTGAAATAACTGAATCTACTTTAATGTTTTTATTCACTGTCTCTCCTCTTCCACAAGAGATAAACACAGATTAGAAACATTCATTTTATTTCAAAAGTTAGTCCATCATTTTTTTAAAAAATAAATAAATCATGAAGACAACAGAACAAGTTGTTTTTATCTGGGGGGAGGGGTGTTCTGATAATTTTATTGTTTTGTTCTTTTTGTAAACCACTTTGAGGTTGCTGGTTGTTGTTGTTTTTACAATAAATGGTATATCATTTGTGTGAAATAAATAAAACAAAACAAATAAGCATATTAGCAGATCCCTCTGAAGCTACCACTTCTGTTATCACTCTACTATCATAGTTTTGGATGACAGCATTGTAGAATTGTGAAGTTTTGTAACATCCGTTTATTTATAGATGGAAACCCATTTTAGCTGTGAACCTGAACTCAGCGACCAACCTGAATCAAGGTGGAAATAGCAGGTTCTGTATCGATATCTGTATTTATATGAAGTCCCACCTCTGCAGAATGCCTTTTAGAGACTGACCCTTTAACTTCACTACATCAAAACAGCTGTAGGCCTACAGTTTCCACTTGGCAACTGGTGCTTGCAGGCCTGCATCTTTCTTCCAACAGTGCAAAGTACCAGTTATATTTTTATCATTTTATTGCCATGGAATATGGAGGGAGGACCCTGCTGGTTTCAAGATTCACAAACATATAGAAAAAGCAAAGAAGAGCAAAACTTTGCCCATGTTTCCTTTTCATTTCCATCCCATTTGCAAGATCCCAACTTTTTTTGACTTTCCCAAAACTTCTTTTAAGTTGTTTCTAGGGCTAAGCCAAAGTGGTGTTTGTGTACACACACTTTTTGTGAATAACCATTGGCAATTCTGGGGAACTAAAAAAAAGAGAGAGATGGAAATGCTTAGGTGCTGATTATGATCCCATTGCAGAGTTAACTAGACTGGCACCTGCATGTTCAGACCCAGAAACCTCCCCCCCCTAAATAAATTCACACGTGACTCAAATTTTAGTTTGGTTTTTGGCAGAATTTAGGCCACAACTTTATTGATTACAGAAAGTGAGTGGTTGCATAGGCTCTCGTTCGACTAGCTCCCTGACATGAAGGTAGCACTGACCCGGGGTTCCAGCATAGGTCAGCCAAAGGTGATCACCTGGATAGGCAGAAAGTCGGGAACAGACTATGTCCACCACCCAGATGACCTCCTGGACTCAGGCACGGGCACAACCCCCTCTCAAGGGTTGACCAAACCATTTGAGTCCCTGGATTCCTTTAACGGAATACCCTTCACATAGGGATGGCGAGAGTGTTCTCCCATTCCTATCACCTGAACCAGAGCCTATACACCACACGAGCACCTGTGCTCGCCACCAACCACTCACACCTTTAACCAATCGCTTAACCACACTGACATGGAGGTCAGCCACAAATCATTTCCAAGTACAGACAGATGAACCCCATCAAGCCTGTAAAGGGATGCGTCATGGAAGGTAATGCCCGGGTGACGGATCACCGTCCCGCCCAAAGCCAGAACATTCTTGGCCACTGAGCTCTGGACACACCTCCTGGCCCTCTCAGTGGCAGCTGGGCATCAGCTACCTCACCACACACATCGCTGCTGCAGCTGCGACCAGAATATTTTGAGTCCAGGAAGAGCTGCCTTCAACTCTTCCAAGTCCTCCTGCATGCAGGTAAATTGCTCTTTCTCGGCTGTGCAGAGGACACGCTATTGCCATTCCGAATGCACGCACTGAAAGAGGAAGCTCTGGTTCACGTGCATGGGTATATAAAGGTCCCTCGAGCCATTTGGACTGTGCCCCATGGGCCAGATTGAACCCAGTATCGAGGGACCTACCAATCGGGTGTTGTGGCTGACCAATCTTACCCACCCACAACATAGGGGTTCGGTGTCCTCTTTAAGGGAGGACATGATTTCCTATGTTTCCAGTACAGCTTGGCAGTCCCTCACCTTCCCTGACCAATTTAAAGAGAGGTCCTAGCAGCAGAGGTCTAACAGAGCATACAGCCACACCCACAAACAAATTCACAATCAAGTCTTTAAACAGCTCAGACAAGCAACCAGTCTTAATCCGAAAGATACAAGCTCACTCTCTTCAGTCTCCTTCATCAATCCCGCACAAGTACTCCTGTTTACAAGTCCTGGTCACAAGGTCCCAGAGACTGAAAGCAACTAAGTAGAACTACTGTGACTGCATGCGCCCAAACATGATTGGCTGTATAGTTCCTTGATAATGTTATCATTGTGTGTTCCCTGACTGGCTAGGATCATTTGGAAAACAAAACAACAGTATCAAATAGAAATGCAAGAACTGTGGATTGCTTTCAGCTGCAGTGAGATATGGTGCTTTTAGGGGTTTAGAGGAATATTTTAGAGTCCCACCTCTCCAGCAGCCATGTAATCCTGAAAAATTTCCAAGGTAAAAATTCAGCTCAAATCTATTTGCTTCCTACTTCTTAGTGACTCAGGAAATAGGAAGTTCCAGTATGGTTTTCCATGATGGTTTTAAAAATATGCTTTAAAGGTAAATACAGTCCCAAACGCCGCAAACCCGGAAGTGATTGTTCCAGTTTGCAAGCGTTCTTTTGGAACCCAAATGTCCAACAGGAGCTTCCTGCAGCCAATCAGAAGACGCAATTTCGTTTTTTAACATTTTGGAAGTCAAACGGACTTCCCAAACGTATTCCGTTCGACTTCCAAGGTACAAGTGTATACACATTGAACATTACAAATATGCAGATAGCAATACATAGATAGGCAGACCCATACACCCCAAAACCAAAGGAACAATTTTCCACAGCGTCAGGCTTTAAATAAATTATTTCTGTTTCACCATCCAGATCCAAACTCATTCCCCGGTTCTGGGTATGCTGACCTTTAACATATTGTGACTGCTCAAACCATTTTCATAATCTTTTCCCATACTGGAGATGAGCCTGAACAGACCATCCAAATGGCCCAAGTGATCAGTTATTGTGATTGCCCATTAACTAGCAATCATTAGTGGCAAAGCCATGCCAAATCTAAAGGGAGCATTTGACTAATAGGACAGCGCAACACAATGCAACACTTAAAAGACAACCCTCTTGAGATCGGCATTTTAAGATTTGCTTGAAGGAAACATAAATTGATTATAGAGACTTTTATTTCACTGCTGAGCATGAAGCAGGCTCAGAAGAGGAATTCTGAAAATGGGCTTCTGCATCTAGGCGTCTGAAGGCTGTTTCAGTGGGCTGGAGCAATGTGTAAACATACCATGAGAAATCTGTTTATATATAAAATAATAATATTTAATTCAGCTAAAATCCATGTAATTAGCATCGGGGGAGATGTAGCACTGAAAACAAATTAGACCATTATTTTATTTAATCATCTGTGAAGGGTCTAAATAATAAATGGTTTCTGGGGATATCCAGCTGCCCCACATCCCAGTAGGGCTCCCATGTCTTTAACAGCTTCAGAGGTGGCAAATATAAGCAGATGACTTTTTCTTTTCTGGCATAGAGATTTGCTGACTGAGAAAAAAAATCTGGCAGCTATTTTTAATCTCATGCCTTAATACTGTAGTTTAGCGAGGGTTCTCAAAATGAAATTGCCACTTCATGGTGCATTTTGGGTTTACTACATCATTTGCTCATAGCAGGAATGGGGGACACATTAAAATTGTCCTCTCCTAGCGACATATAGGGACACGGGTGGCGCTGTGGGTTAAACCACAGAGCCTAGGACTTGCCGATCAAAAGGTCGACAGTTCGAATCCCCGTGACCGGGTGAGCTCCCATCACTTGGTCCCTGCTCCTGTCAACCTAGCAGTTCAAAAACACGAAGTGAAAGTAGATAAATAGGTACCACTCCAGCGGGAAGGTAAACAGTGTTTCTGTGTGCTGCTCTTCCTCGCCAGAAGCGGCTTAGTTATGCTGGCCACATGACCTGGAAGCTGTACGCTGGCTCCCTTGGCCAATAAAGTGAGATGAGCACCGCAACCCCAGAGTCGGTCACGACTGGACCTAATGGTCAAGGGTCCCTTTACCTTTTAGAGACATATAAATTCCAACAGATTCCTGAATTTCTTGTTGAGGTCCTGGCAGGGTTTTTTTTTTTAAGGGGGAACTCACCAGAACACAGTTCCAGTTGCTCTCAGGTGAGTTCCTGCACTTCTCAGGCAGGTGCCAATTGCAATTTTAAAAGAAAGAGGGAGCAGTTCATGGTGAGTACTGGCACCTCTTTTCCTAGAAAAATAGCACTGGGTCCTGATCTCTCTATGGAATTGTGACATGTGGGTGGTAAACACCATGCAGTACCATTAGGATATGTGAGACTGGATCTAGAAGGGCAATGTCTACATGAGCCATCCTTGCTCACTATTTCACTTTAGTTGGTCTGTTGGAACTGAAATTTGAATTTGTAAGTAACTTGATGCTCACAAGTTTACTGCAGAATCTAACACAGCAGTTTGCAGAAAGCTATGCCTTTAAGGAGAAATTATAAAGTTAATAAAAGAAACCTTTTTAGGGAGATGTTTTGCATTTTTTAAAATATAAAATATGCATTACACTACTTTTTAAAGTACTTTCACTAAGGAAACATATGTCTTGTTTGGAGTAAAAAAACAAACAAACAAACCCAAAAGCTTTGTTAAAAGAAAAACAATTAAATTGTAATTAACCGAAACCATGAATTATGGTGACAAAGAGAGTAGAGATGGTTAATCAAAAAGTAATGAAAAGTGTAGCAATTGTATGTTAATTATTCTTCCATTTCTCTTTATCCACACCAAAAAGAAACAAGTAAATTCTAGAATGACTCATAGCCTTTTCAAAATATAACATTGAAAAAGCTGAGTCTTGGTAAAGTTTGAGTAACCTTCAGTGGTTTTGCTCAGCAAAACTGTAAACAGCCATTATGTTGCAAAGGGAGAACTATTATCCTCATACTTTTTTTACACTGGTAGAGGGAGATCTTGGTGTTAGTAAGTGCTTCACTGTTGACTGGATAGCTGTTCCTGGTATCATTCAGGACCATTCAGGTAGCAACTATTTATTGAACGGTGCTGGCGCCACCTCCATCCTTCACTAAATGTGAAGTTAAGAATTCTAATTTCCTCCTTCTAATTGACACACAGCTACTACTGGCAGTTTCACCTAGTGAACTGTAGCAGCAACCTCTCCTGATAGCCCTTCTATCATAACATTCTCTAGAAAGCTATGATAGTGAATGATAGCCTCTCTTTTCATTGTTAGGCATATTATGTGTATATATGGTTGCTCCATAAGGAACATGTGAGATCACTTAATCACAACCAGGAGCTACAAAACCTTTTGATAAGCAGCAATTCTGACACAAAGGGTCTCTCTGATAAAGCTTGTCAGCACTTGTCTGTTAAATGCAACCAAAGTCAACCACAGCTTGAGATGCTAGACTGATAAACACTACACGTGCTTCTCAATTTTCTCACTTTCAGCACTGCTGCGATGTCCATCTTCTGTTGCTACTTCAAAGATGGCAAAAGTAATCTTCCTGCTTCAGTAGCATTCTAACACCTTGTGATTGCAAAGCTTTGATACCTGGATTTGCCATGTGATTTAAAATTATAAATGGGTAAACATCAAAATGTGCTGCTTCAAAGTAGTCCAATGACACCAAATTCCATGCCATAAACCTAATATCAACATAATATTGCATATATATATATATATATATATATATATATATATATATATATGATTGCATTTCTTTCCAAAGCGGCACTAAAGTCATAACCTATGTGTGTATTCACAGTTCTTCTATGCCTGTGTTGCTGCACCTTGTGGTCCACCAGATATTGTTGATTCCAATTCCCATCAGCCCTAGCAAAAATGACTAATGGACAGTGATGATGGGAGCAGGAGATTAGCAATGGCTGACCTATCCCTGTTCTGTGTATACAGTGGTATGTATACAGACAACAGTTTACAGTGGACAGTAGAGCTGCAGAAGCTCCAGTGACCCAATCCAGGTTGTGCCAACCTGGGTCCAGCCTCAAATCAATTTGCAGGAAAGGCTAATGTTTAATTTGGGAGAGGGGAGGAAACACATTGTCTCCATCCCTGTGTGACTGCACTGCAGAGGAACACGGTGCAGGGAATGCACAGGTGAAGCAGTCCCCTGCCGCCAGCAGGACTGAGTCCTCCACTTGCCAGCAGGAGAGAAAGAAAAATCCAGCCTATTTCCCCAGTGCACTCCCTGCAGAACGCAGCAGAGTTTATTCTCCTGCTCTTTGCAGTGTGGTTGTGGGGAGGGTGTTGGTGCAGGAAATACACTGGGGAAATAGAAATCACTTTTCTTTTTCCATCCTCATGCAGGGCTCAGTAGTGCTCTCTGGCTGCTGCTTCTCAGCAACCATAGTGCCTTTGAACATGGACGTTCTTCATGACAAACAGCCATGGACTCCCATGTCACAGAGAGCACAGTGAAAGCATTCTCATTGAATGGCTGGAGCTGTCTGGGAATGCCATGTGCACACGTAGTGATGGAATATTGTGGATGTGTTTGAGATTAAGATACGAGCAGAGGCATTGAATAAAGCTGGTTAATTTTCTCGGTTTAGGGATACTTAATAGACTCATAGATTGTCACAGCTTTGGGGACTGCATTATTTGGGACTTCTGCACAAGCAAGGCCTGTAGCTATCCGCTTCCTCCAGAGCCATCAGTATATATCATTGCTGCCAGTTTTCCCCCTGCAGACAATGACATATGCAGTTTCTTTGTTCTGGTCTAGGCAGCATCCCAAAGGTTGCTAATCTATGACAAGAGGGAGATGGACTTGGCAGTAATTTGAACTGTATGTGATTTTACAGCAATAATCACATGTTCAGATGCACAACATTTCTGAGAAATAGTGGATTGAATAATATGTACATTAAAATATAATTGTTTAGTCCTCAGTCTATGTCAAGAATCAATTTTTTATTTGAATGGCCCTAATAGTTATTGTTCAAAGAAAGGGGTGTGCGTGTTCAAGCCCATCTTTAAATAGCAGCTCTTGCTCTTGGAAGTTCCAACTCAGTCCTAGCCCAACCTGAGTGGTAAGTGATTATTGGAACCTGCACAAATATACAGACACTTTTACAGGGGTGCTGACCCTCCAGGGCCCTGGGTGCCCGAACACCCACAAATTTTAAATGAAGGGGCTACCCCCCAAAACATCCTCTCAGGTATGCCGCAGGTTGTGCTGACATCACTCACGTATGCCACAGTGAGCCACAGCATGTGCTGGGCATCAGTTGTCACAGGGCCAAGGCAACACACTTACACTTTTATATAAATCACAGAATTATATTGAAGAGTACCTCATGTGTGGGCATCTGTAGTTCATTCGAGGTTTGTTGAACTTATTTCAAATAGCTAGGATTCATACATCAACAATCATTAAAAGATTAGCAATTATTTATCTTAGGGTTTTTGAGGCCCAAACTAGAACTTTGATGCACACCTGTTCACAAATTCAAAGCCAATGACACAATATTTACCTCAAGAAAAAAAAACCCCTTCCAGTAGCACCTTAGAGACCAACTAAGTTTGTTATTGGTATGAGCTTTCATGTACATGCACACTTCTTACCTGTACCTCAAGAAAGTATGCTCATCATGGAGGTGAACTGATATCTTGAATTAGAATTCCCATCAGGAAATGTGCATAGTTGCCTGCTGTCAGGCAAACTGCCACATATACATGGCAATACATTTGTGTAAATACAACTTATCTTCCTGCCAGTACCACCTAAAGGCTGCCATAATTGGACTCCACACAAGTATGCTTATCTATCCTAAGCATTTCAGAAAACTGCTGCTGTACTCAGGTTTTGCTTGTAGGTTTCCTATAGGCAACTGGTTGGCCACTCTGAGAACAGGATGTTGGACTAGATGGGCCATCGGCCTGATCCAGCAGGCTCTTCTTATGTATTTGAAAACTTATTATCCACTGCAGTCTTACATCATGCATATATACAGTCTACTGATGACAGGTTTATGGGTTTATGGTTCAGCACTATTTGAGTTACAGCCCCCTCAATCTAGACATTTCTTTTCTAAAGGGAAAAAAAAATCTATCAAACTGATTCATCTCCAACTGCAATCCCAATGAAAATAATTTATGCTTAATTGCATCAAAATCAGGCCTGCCTTCCATCATTTCGACAAACTAGTACAGAGTTGCCCATTAGACTGTTTATTTTAAGACCCATTACTCATAATTGCATAAAACTTTGTCCCTCTTTCACTCTTCCAGATAGTACAAAATTACTCATTTGATTCAAGAGATATTACTCTCTGTTCTTCTGTTACTATATCACAGTGCATTGTGAACATTAGTATTGCCTTTGGCCTCCATAATTAAGCTATTAGTTAATTGGTTCAGACCTAATCAGAACACAAATTAACATACAATGTTGTCACAACATTGCACCTCTTTTCATAACAATTAATATGTCTCTCTCTTTGATGGTGGTTGTGGAGAACCCTTTATAATTACTTCATGTTCTGCCTCACTGCAAAACAAATCTGGAACCCCACACTTTACCAAACAAAACTGAACATTTACCCTCTGTCCTAGAATTCATCAAATCTATCACTATAATATTAATAATTATTTAACTGAAGCATATAGTGAATCCAGAACATAATAGAAATTCAAAGAAGATTGACACCAGGGCAGCCGTAACTAAATACACTGGTTGTATTTATAATAATTTACACAATGGATATTTATTAGATACTAGATTACAGTGTGCATCGCCTTTCTGGTAGTAATTTTTGCGAGTACCCACTATAGAACACTTGTATCATGTCATGAATGTTCATGCATTAGCAATCTTTTGCGGTTTGTGTGTGCATGCACATGAATGTTGAGGTCATCACACAATAAGCACTTGTGAATGTTATGTTCAAAAATAAATTGTTTTCAAGCAACGTGGAGACAATCCACACAAATATCCCCCATTGCTACTATTAAACGTGTCTTGACTCTCAGTAAATATATATAT
Source organism: Podarcis tiliguerta (assembly GCF_965153285.1). Lineage (NCBI taxonomy): Eukaryota > Metazoa > Chordata > Lepidosauria > Squamata > Lacertidae > Podarcis > Podarcis tiliguerta. Next base: position 31,908,727 of record NC_139542.1, on the reverse strand, counting down.
ATATATATATATATATATATTCAAGGTTATCTAAATGTTGATTGCCTCCATGTATCATGTATGGATGGACCGAGAAGCCAAATTCCATTCTACAGTGGTACCTCGGGTTACAGTCTCTTCAGGTTACAGACGCTTTAGGTTACAGACTCCGCCAACCCAGAAATAGTACCTCATGTTAAGAACTTTGTTTCAGGATGAGAACAGAAATTGTGCTCCAGCAGCGCGGCAGCAGCAGGAGGCCCCATTAGCTAAAGTGGTACCACAGGTTAAGAACAGTTTCAGGTTAAGAGCGGACCTCCAGAATGAATTAGTAAGTTCTTAACCTGAGGTACCACTGTATTTCAATTTAATTAGAACTCAGTCATAAATATGTTCCACCTATTTCATTTGGTATTTATTATTATTATTATTAAAACCCATGAAACATATGCATTCAAACTAGGCATTTTTGTGTGGATTTTGTATAGTTTTTTACACTTTTTACATAAAATATGCAGCTATACATAAATACACTTTCCCCAGTGTTTTTCCGATACATCTGCCTCATTTTTGTGTGTACTGTTTGTACAGTGAAATTGCATTTTGATATCTGGAAACATGCATAATCTGACTGTGTGTTTTATTGTGAAAGCAAGTTTCAATCTCAGATTGGTTTGGACTGCTTTGAGAAATGGACTAAATAAATTCCTCCTCCAATGGCATGAGAACACGAAATGAAAACAATTCCCATTCATTCAGAACTGAGTTTATCCAAATATTGTGCGTACGAAGCTTACAATTAACACAGGGCCTTATTGTATCATGTGTATTACAGAGAACATTAGAAACCTGGTAAATGTTGACATTTATTGGCAATGCTTACAATTTTTATGAACCATTGGGAAATCTATAAAAATTCTGACATTTATTTTTGTACACATTGCATTGTTGCAATGAGACTTATAGTTCAGCTTGGGAGGGAACATTTGGCAGTCTTATTGAAGATCTGGATTGAATAGAATGGGATCCCTCTAAGCTTTAAAGGGAATTCTTTCTCTAAAGGAGAATACATGACTGTATATTATGGCTTTGGCTTGTGCTAAAGAAGTGCAGAACCAGATTTTCAAAATTAGGCAAAATATGCATGTATGCAAATCAGGTGTTTTGTGTGCATATGGCAAGTTAACTATCTGGCTTTTGGCCAGGCAGCTGTATGTTGAAAGAAATTAATGTACTGAGTAGTAATTGTTTAGGGCTATATCACTGGAGATCTTTCATGCCAAGAGATGAAATAGCTTATATACTGTCTCTCAAAACAGTTGTGAAATAATGTGATAAGTGAGCAGCCTAGTCTACTATGTATCAGTGTAGATGAAGAGGAAGTCTGTGTTTGAGTCTAGTCTATATCCCAACTGAGATTTATGTTCAAAGTGCAAGAAAACTGAAAATTATTGAATCTGTGACAAAGCAAATATAATGCATGAGTCACTCAAGAAACACACACATTTAAATATGATTATTTTAACTCTCAGAATTCTTGAATTTGAAAGTACATGGAAATAAAAGTGCATTTCGATTGTGAAACTAAACATCTAGTGCAATTAGGGGTTCAATATTTGTAAATATTGAGCCCTAATGACTCTTTTCGGACCTTCTCACAGTCCTCACCAGCCCTGCTTTGTACCCCACTTGAGTACAACTTGAGTGCTTTTACCTGGCTAGAATTTGCTTGGATGAAGGTTAGAGAGGAATGTTTGAATAACTTAACAATTATTACTCTACCTACATTTGATTTTGGTTCCTCTCACCACTGGCATGTGGGCCCTGGGAACTTGCCTAGAAGGGAATACAGCTCCTGGGAAGGAAAATGTTCTATAACTTTAATAACACTAAGTTTAGTTTACCTTTTAGAAACCTATCTTCACCACTTCCTCATAAATAGCTTCTTGTTAGATAAAAGCAACAACAATCCAAATTTGAGGATATATCCTTGTGTGTATATAATATTTGTTGGTACACATAGCCTTATATATAAACTTAGGCTGCCTTCACAGAACAGTTTTATTCCGTTTCCCTAACAGTTAATTTCAGCATTACATTTGAGCTAAGTTTAGCACTCATTTCTGTGTTATTTGATTTTAGGGAAAAATACCTTTGTAAATAACACAGAAATGAACACCAAAATTCTGCCATATTCTGCCATATTTCTGGAAATGGCATTTACATCGTGTGAAGTATAATGCCAAAATGAAGAGTTAGGGGAATGTTAGAGAAAACAGAATAAACTGCAGTGTGAATGCAGCCTTAGATACACAGTGACTTCCACACAAATGATAGGGCATGCTTTAAAAACCATTTTATGAACACACGCCTAAGATAGATTAATCTTTCATGAGTTATGATGTGTAAGCTGCTCAAGCGATTCATTAATTTTTGGGGTAAAGAAAACCAACATTTTCATAGGCAGATGGCACTGTTATTTTGGAAGAGAAAGCTGGAGTCAACGAGAAAAGAGTGTGATCTATTGTTTGCTGTGCATTCAGCACTACAGGGAAAGAAGTATGGGGAAATGTCAGCATCTGCAACATCCACAGCAGCAGGTACTTATTATCACATGAAGTCAAAGTGCTTAGAGAAACCACAGTTTGTATGTCCTTTTAATTGTGCCTTGCAATCGTGATACAGTCAAGAAAACAAAGTTGTTCTCAGGGAGGAAGAAGACTCATAATAGGAGACAATGGCCTAATTGTCTCATTGGTTGGAGGCGGGGTGCTGCAATGTGCGATGGATAAAATTTGCTTGCAAAGAAGCAAACGCTGTGATGTTATTTCAAATGGTCAGCACCATTATTTTAAGAGACAAAAGGAAAAGTTTTTAATAGACGCGGTAAGTCCAGTGCTTTTTTCACCTAGAAAAATAGGTGCTGGTACTCACCACGAAGTTGTTATAGTATGTGCCACACTTTTGAACAACAAAAAAGGGTACTGTGTATCCTTGAGTGTCCCCTGGAAAAAGCACTGGTTATTAGTAATAATAACACAGTTTGCAAATCACTTCCTCGTAACATAATACATTCCTGTATGTTATTTTCAGAAATAGATACATTTTTATGCACACTTTACAGAGTGCATACACCTTATGTACAGAGGTGGGGAATGACTTATAGACCAATCTTGGCCTGCCAGGCCATTTTTCCCAAACCAAGTGCATACACCTATCAGCTGATGTCACTGGTGACATCAGCTGATGGGCAAAAGGTCAGGTTTTTATCCTGCATTGGCTGTGCCACCCTTTTCCTAGCAGGAAACATAATCGTGCGGGTTAGGCACTGGGATGTAATCTCCACTTATCACCCGAGATAGACAGAGAACCCAACAAACTGTCAGACTAAGACCAGAGAGACTCAGGATCAGGTTTCTACTCTGTCATGAAGCTCCCTTGATGTCATTGGGACAGACTAACCTCCTTACATGTTTTGAGGATAAAGTAGAGAGGGTGAACCATATTTGCTGCCTTGAGCTTTCTGGAGAATGAATACGATAAAGTTGAGATGAATTATAATGAGAATCAGTTTTTTATCCAAGAGATAGGATAGAAAATTGTCTGCACAGATTCCTAAGTTGAAGGTTGATTTGCAAATCACTGTCATAGGCAATGCATAAGATAATGTTTCAGAGTTCTAGATCACACCAAGAGCCTCCAGGAACACAGGAGGCTCCCCACTTCAGTAATTTATGGAGGATGATGTGGATGCTGAATAGGTCAGAAGTATGCACATTTTCCAGCTTGTGTGTTGCTTGTAAGTGCAAGTAGAATGCCTGAAGAAGGCTTATAAAAGTGTGTGATCTGAAAGCAGCCTCTACATTCCAGATTTCATCTCTTTCATTTCTTTTTTTTTTACTTCCGATGAAAAATGGAAAGATGACTTTGAAGCCTGCAAATGAAATAAAAGATACTTTCCTAAAGATAACCCACGTTATTTCAAGGCCATCTATCCTTTCAGAATCAAATGTCTCTAGCATACCACCGAAGGTTGAAGACATTAGTCAATTGTGAGAGTTGATGTCACTGGCATCTATCTCAGCTATACATGCAAGTAAATTGCCTGCCTTCTCTCCACAGATAATTGGCATGTGTGCACTGTAAATTATCTTTCTTTTAACACCACTCCAGCTGAAGCTAACTTCAGTAATCTTCTTCACACCTTATGGCCAGTAATTTGTCTTACACTGTGCACTTAACCAAGCTACACTCTGCTTTGGAAAATCCTTATATTCTAAAAAGAGCCATTCATACCCTCTCAGTACAGTATGTAATTTATGTATGATAAGAGTCAGAAGTGAGTCTATAAGTGTTGAGATCATAGAATGGCTTGCAAATCCACATAGATAAATTTACAGATAGATAAATAGATAGATAGATAGATGATGATGATGATGATAGATGATAGATAGATGATAGATATATATACACATATTTAGTAATAGTGCCAACATATTAAAAATCCAGTAAGGCTCCAGTGACAGGTTAGAAAGAACATGTAGCTCCTGCAGACCTTCTAAAATCTCCCCCATTATGTTTAACTCAAGCAAACATGAGGTGAATTGGCATGGTTTTCAAAGTGATGGCACCTTGACCCCACTTCATTGGCTGCTGATCTTTTACAATGAAGAACCTAAAAATCAAAATGTCAAGAGATATGATACCTATAAATGTTACCAAATATATATATATGAAGAAGCGACATGTATCAATGGCATAGGAAAGATCATTTCTGGATCAAACCAAAGCCCTGTGTAGTCTAGCATCATGTGTTCACAGTGACCAACCAGATGCCTCTGGCAAGACCTGAAACAGAACATCAGGGCAACAGCTCTCTCTTGCAGCTGACTAGCTACTAGTATTTGGAAGCATACTGCCTATGATCTTGGTGGTAGCATACTTATTCCGAACGAGAAATATATGCAGCATTCAAAGTTTGCACTGTGGACTATTGAGAGCAAGCCATTAGGGAGCTGTCCTTTGCAAGTTGCCCATTGAAATGAACAAGAGTTGTGCAAGAGCACACTAAATTCAATCAGGGATACAGAGAGGGGGTGAGAGAAATAACAGCAGAACAGGCAAAATCCTTTAGGTCAATCTTTCCCAAATTTGGGTCTCCAGCACTTTTTGGATTACAATTCCCATCATTCCTAACCACTGGTCCTGCAGGCTAGGGATGATGGGAGTTGTAGCCCAAAAAGAGCTGGAGTCCCAAGTTTGGGAAACACTGCTAATAACAGTTTAATTTATATCCTTCCTTTCCTCCCAAAGGAGCCCGAGACAGCACGCAATAAAACAATATAAACATCTTAAAAATATGAGGGGAAATTTCATGTCAACAGGTGTATCTTAGGAAGAATCTGCTGATGAATTTGCATGAAAACATTTTTTAAAAATGCATGGAACACTAGAGACCTGAACTTAAGATTGGGGAGGGGAGGGGGAGAGAAACTGAAATTTATAGATGTGGCCATCCCTATCATCAACTAAATCAGAGAGTGCTATTTCCACCCTAGCAGTTTCTTTGAAATTTCCACCATTTTGCTGAATCACTTTTTATGAAAAATCCATAAGTTTATGCCCTATATTTCAGTGTTTTCTGTGCTGCTGTCCTATCTTTACTTTCATTTAGGGAGGGTTTCCAGGTGATGATCTGGAGAAAAAGCAGGTAGCTTTAACCTCACCAATCAAACCGGAGACAAGGTAGTAGCAGATGTTCCTGCTCATTCCCAACTCTGTTGTTTTTCACCAACTTCTCCACCTCTGATAGGGTGGAGAAAAGCTGTTGAAAGCAGAGGACCAAGGCAGACAAAAGCACCAGAGAAGGATTGGTGGGGGTAGCAGTGATTACTTTGTCTGCCACATCACTGGCATATTTAAAGATAAAGCTCTCATTCTCTTGCTTGCAGCCCATTCTTGCACATCAGTGAACCCCCTGAGTACAGCTCAGATGGAACCAGAAATCAGCCAGTTCATTCTGCAGCGATAGCTTCAAACTACTCACAGCACTGCCAAAAAGCAAACAACACACATACACAAAGCCACCAGAAGGTAAAAAACTGTGACATAAATCATTGTGTGTATGAGTCATCAATCCCTATGCTTTATTTTAATATATAACTGACTAGCATAAAAGACAAAACAAATGACTCTCCACTTGAAGAATTCATTTCTGTTTGTTAGTGCTTACAGTGTGACTGTGACAGTGAATGAGTGTGCATCTTTAATGTAGCCATTCTATCTCCATTTTAAAAAACTCAAAAAAACAGGGATCACATTCAGACAATACTTGCTAGTCATGTCTGATTTGATCCATCTAAAATAAAAGATAAGCCTTTTTTTTTTCTTTTTTTTTGCAATGCCCCATAAATGTCCTGCTGCTCTCTCTGTCAAGTCAACTGCATATCTTGGTGACTTCGATGTAAGCTAATGAAGCTTTTCTTACATTATGGAGAAGCTGTCCCCATAAATATATAATATTGGGAAATGTATGCAAACCCTTTATTTTGCAAAATGTGATGGGATGGACTTTGCTTGCTTTCCTGCTTTCCCCAGGCCTGAAAGAGATGTGAACAGGAGACTTGATTATGAAGGTCAATGCTCATCAATACTTCCAGGGAAGCAAAGGGATTGTCAAGATGAAACCCTGGAAAGATGAATTGTACAAAAATTGTGACCAGAGAGGTTAATAATGAGAGGTCTTATACACTTTAAAACAGGGAGAAGTCATGGCTGGAGATAATCTGTTCTGCAAAGTGTACACTCTTGTTGATGCCCATCTTAGGCTAGAGTCTCTGATGCCTTTTGAAATCAACAACAAAAAGAGATGTTCTCTGTTCATCTAACTTATCAAAGCAAGCCTTGCCTAGGGCCTTATTCCAGAACAAAGAAGAGAAGAAATGATCAAAGAGACTGGACCCAACAGGAACCAGACAGCAACAGACTAATTGGACTTTCTCTTGCCTCCGCTCATGTGGTACTGGCTTTATCCTGGTTCTACTAAATTCATGCACTTTTGCAGCTGTTTTGCAACACTTGGATTAATTAATTAGCATTCTACTTTCAGGCAGTAATTTTTTGTTGTATCACCATCTGAAAAGCAACACCTCCAAATTAGTCCATAGCTGATAGTTGATTTTAGGCTGTAAAGCAGGGGTAGTTAACCTGTGGTCCTCCAGAGGTCACTGAACTACAACTTCCATATTCTCTGCCCATTGACCATGCTGACTGGGGCTCATGGGAATTGAGGACTAGGAACTTCTGGAGGGTCAAAGATTAGCCACTCCTGATGTAAAGCTCTAAATGGCTATTGGCCAGATTATTTATACCAGGGACGTCAAACTCCCAAGAGACTGCAATCTACTCACTGTATAAAAGAATGGCAGTGATCTACCCAGTGTCAGTTTTTGAGCTTTTTTTTAGGGAGCCAGAGTCGTTGATCAAAAGGTCAACCAGGATCAACCAGGGACATCCCGCAATCGACCAGTAGATTACAATAGACCTACTGGACATGCCTGATTTATACCAAGTGAATTACAGCAGTCACAGTAGCAGCCAAGCTATGGGATGACCTTTCAAGAGAGGCTCATATGGAACCCACTTTGTACTATTTTCAGTGTCAGAAAAAGTTTATTTTTTATTTTTAAAGGGGGGGGGGGAGATTACAGGGCATTTTGGAGGTTCTTAATGGCTTTCAAAAGTGTTGAGATCTGCTTGTGAGTCTTGTATTGTTTGATTCTGTTCTCTGATGCTTACAGTTTGGAAAAAACTTTTTTATTTTTATTGAAGGATGGGAGAGGTTTTTGTAAACCATCCAGAGAATCTTGGTTCTGGTTATACCAGGCAAAGGGCCTTCTTGATAATGGTGCCTGCCCTGTGGAACACCCTCCCATCAGATGTCAAGGAAATAAACAACTATCTGACTTTTAGTAGACATCTGAAGGCAGCCCTGTTTAGGGAAGCTTTAAATGTTTGATATTTTATCACATTTTTAACATTCTGTTGGGAGGTGTCCAGAGTGGCTGGGGAAACCCAGCCAGATGTGTGGGGTATAAAATAATAATAATAATAATAATAATAATAATAATAATAATAATAATACATAAATTACCTAGTACCTAGATGAATCTTCCCAAGCAAGAAAGCCAAACTGAGATTGGGAAATGAGGCAAAGGGGAAGGCAGAAAGCCAGTTCCAAGATGTGCTAGAAGTGGAAAAAGGGGAAAGGGATACTTTCATTTGCAGGGGTGGGGGTTGGGAGAGGACATGGGCGTGATTTTATTTCATAAGAACATAAGAGACCTGCTGCATCTAGTCCTCAAGGACTGCTTCTCCCCATATGATCTGACCTGGACTCTGTGTTCATCATCTGAGGTTGTTCTTTGTGTGCCTCCTCCACGTGAGGTCTGGAGGGTGGCAACACAAGAACAGCATCTTTCTGCAGTGGCAGCCCATGTACAGAATCCTCTCCCCAGGGATGTTCTCCTGGCACCTTCATTATATATCTTTAGGTGTCAAGTGAAAACGTTCTCCTTTGGGCTGATTAATATCCCACAGCCTAATAAATGTGTTTGTGGGAAGGGGGTTATTGTTTTGTTGTTTTTGTTTTAACTATTTATTTGTGCTTTTACCTTTTATTTTTATCTTGTGAAGTACTATGAGATCTTGTGATGTAAGGCTTTATATAAATCTATAATCATCACCACCATCATCTAGCATTCTGTTCTCACAGTGGCCCATGAGAAACCTACAAACGAGACCTGAGTATAACAGCACCCCCCACACTTGTGATTCCCAGTACACTGGACCCTCCGGATATGAACTTAATTCATCCTGGGGGTCCATACTTACCCTGAAAAGTCCATATCCGGAGGTGCCGCTTCTGCACACATGCGCGACGTGATAGAGCACTTCTGTGCATGCATGTGTGGCAAACTCTTGCCGCATTTGTAACTCAAAATGATGTTACCCGAAGGTAATGTAACCTGAGGTACCACTGTAACTGGTAATTCATAGGCTTACTGCCTGTGATAATGAAGCTAGAACATGGATGTTAAACTCGCCTATTTCGTCTCGTCCAAACAATTAGGGTCATGTTGTACTAGCATACAGGGAAGAGAGCAATATAGGAAGAATTATCTCATAATTCTAATTCATCACATTTCAGTTGTCTAGTCATTATTGGTATTCACATTCTGTACAGCTATTCCTGTGTTTCGCTGGTTAGCATCATTTTCTCTTTAAGCATTTATGGCTGAGTATGCAATGGCATCTTCAGTGCATATTTAAACAGCTCTCCACTTTTGGGTGCTTGATTGGTTGGATGGATTACAAAAAAAAAAAAAAGAAAACGACAGAAGTGCAAGAAACAATTGATGGCATTTATTTTAAAATCTACAGATGCTTGCTGATATAACATTGACTTTAGCTCAGAGAGGTAATTGCAAACAGCAGGGAAAAGTCTCACAAATAAACTTCGGCTCTAGATTTGATTTAGAATGTGCTAATAAATGTGAATGTAGTGGCTGCCATTAAAGAAAATAATCTGGAGGGATTTCTAAAAATACGAGCTTCTGTAAAGCAATTTCCTGCAGGGTACATAAAATCATAGCTTCTAAAGGGTCTATTTTCCAGGCAGTTCCAGTTAGTTAATATCTGGTAACTAGCACAGGCTTGTTCTCCATAGCCAGACATTTGTCTTTAAAGCAATGATTGCTTCTAAATATGCAATGCAGCATATATTTGGGGTGATTTAAAAGGGTAAATAGCCCATCATACTAGAAGGAAAGCAAACAAGGCCTGTTGAAAAGAGAACCAGAAGTTTAAAATACTTTAAAGCACATGAACATTTTTTACAGGACTTCATTGAAGGGGTTGGGCTGAAACCTGTCTTCCAATTTATAAAAAAGCTTTATTCTCCCATGAAAGAGACTTCTCTTTGTCTATGTTCCATTCACAGGGCACATTTAGAATGTTTTTAGCATTGAGTTTAACTTTATCATCCTGAGACAGCCAAGGGCAGTGTGTAGGTTTTTCTTTCCATTAAACATTTATCCAGCACTCTGCAGCCTCCCTGGCTGCCCTCATTTCCTGATTGGAAAAAGCCCCATGAGAGAAATTACCTCATGATGCTTCCCCACAGGCTTTAATTGAAATGTGGGAGGTTATTGGGGCTGACTACTTAGCACCTGATATCCTTGTACTTACTGGTTTTGTTTTTAAGTGAAGTTCTTACTTCCCTTTAAAAAACCCTAAAAAGACTTTTCTTAAAACAAAACAAAAGCAAGCAATGAACAGCGGTCAGTTGGATGGGATAACTCTGATTACAGGAAAGCCCAGCTGAGGATGTAATGGGATTTTTAGGAAATGCAGATACCTGGGACGGCTGCGGAAAGCAGACCACTGGAGAGATGATTTGTAGAATGAAAGTACACTCACAAAACTGCTCAGTCATCTTGAGCAATAAAAAACCCACTCCTTTGGATGTTTCACCACAATTTCTCCCTCTCTTTTTAAAGTTTCTTTTCTTTTCTTAACCGATGGAGAACAGCCTAGAAAGATACAGAAGAATTTTTCAGTGCAGTAGTAGAAGGAACCTATGGTCATGGAATGTGAATTTCTGTAATCCTACATGTTAAAGGCCACATGGACTTGTTATCCCAGTGGGATGGTATCTGGCCTGTTCAAATAGCAAACATTAACGTTGCTTGTGTGAAGTGGCTTGTATGAAACTGAAGCTCATTGTAACCATGAGGTTCATTCTTGAGGCAGCCCTGCACATGTTGTGCATCACAAGTCCAGTGGCCAGCTCCTTCAGAGCACTCAGACTCCTCCACTGTGTGCAACATCACATGCATGTGATTCACGCCAGGCACCACCCGAGCTTGGGGGCAACCTGGTGCCTCTGGTTATATGGGCATTTTTTAACACAAGTGCTCAGTTGTGCAGGTCAGCCACCTGATGGTTGGGATAATGTATAAATAGGGCCAAAGAAAATTCAGAAAGGTAACAGGGTATATATAATTTTATGTAGTATGGACTGTATTTGGGAGTGAAGAGTGTATGTGATGAATCTGTGATTACACATCATATGCAAAGCATGCATAGTTGTTTCCAAAGAACTTTCCATGTAAATGGCAGGAAATGAAGGAAACACTTAACGTGGGATCAAGGTTACATTGCTACGGGGGGAAATAAAAATTCACTTCAGAATATTTCAATCATTTCATTTCACAACTAGGATAATTTCTTTTCACATGTTTGAATGGAATGATCCTGTCTCTAATTAAACTTTCCACTCTCACATCACATCACCACACCACACAAACACCTGCTGGTGTGTGTTTGTGTGTGTGGTTTTACAAAGTTGCTAGATACTTTTATACTGACAACTTGAATTACATAGAGGAGTGTCTTCTGAAATATTTCAAATGTTAGGAAGAATAGTAAGTCTCTCCTCTGGGTGGACACAGTTATATAAGATGATTAACACTTGCCTCATTCCAAACCTGCTGAAATCAATAGTTGTCTTTCCACCGGGAGTTATATCATGCCCTTGCTGCATACTTTATATAAAAACAGTTGCTCTATTATTATTTTTTCACATTCTTTCAGCAGACAGAAGGGAATGCAAATCAGGATGTTATAAGCATTTTTATTTCTATTTTTAACCAGTGATCACCAACTTATGGCATAACTGAGGTAGAGGCTTGATTCTTTTGTCTTTTCTATATAAAAAAAACATCCAATGGAACATGTTAATTCGTGTTCCTTGTTCTTTCTTTCTTTTAATCATTATTCTTACATTCAGGAAGATCGTTAAATCTCTCTGACAATCTTTCGTGGAAGCCTGACATCAGTTCTAATTACGTGCTCACTATGTGGAAGGTTTTTATGTAATTGGTTCTTTTCCCCCCTTTAAAAAAATGTAATTCTATTGTTGACTCTGCTTCCTGTAACTTCCTTCTTTTCTAGGGTATCAGTTGTCATTACTGCTCTTGAAGGTATTGCAGATTTTAATTTTTTTTTAAAATCCACTTGTATTTCATATAGAACCACACCTTTTCCATTTCAACTGCAAAATTCTATCTGGTTTTCTGAATACAGAGAACAAGACTCTCTGCATACCAGACACACTAGCTTGTCCCTGCTTGCATGCATATTTTTCAAATTCATTATTCATTTGTCTTTTGCTCTCAGGCTAGACAGTGATCTACAAATAGTTTCTAACAAATGGAAACCAATCTGTTTATGGTACCCACTTGATTGTCAACCACTTTGATAGAAGTTTAATTGAAATGAATCAATGGTTTTAAAGAAAATACCAATGGCAAGAATACAAGGCTACATCCAACAAAGTCATATTTTGAGTAGTCCCACTGAAATCAGTAGATCCCTAGCTCCTTTTCACATGTACTGCTAGTAAGCCAGATGTTCCCCCATGTTATATTTGTGCAGCTGGTTCATCCTGCCTAAGTGTAGAACCTTACATTTGTCCCTATTAAAATTCATTTTGTTAGTTTGGCCCAATTCTTCATTCTGTTAAGGTCAGTTTGAATCCCAATTGTGTCTTCTGCCGCATTAGCTACACCTTCCAGTTTGGTGTCATCTGAAAATTTGATAACAAACACTCAAGTCCTTCATCCAAGTCATTTATAAACATAAAAACAGGCTCAGGACAGAAACTTGTGGCACCTCACTTGTAACTTTTCCCCCATGATGACTGAACCAAGCACCCCCCCCCTTAAATCTGCCTTTGCTTCCTCTGTGTGTTGTACACGTTCAATTGAACACAGAATCTCCTATTTGCAGCGAGGCTGATGCAAAAATGCAGTCAGATGTGGATTGCATTTTGTGCCATTGCTTTTCAGTTGGAACTCACAGAATCATCAGGCAATGGCTAAAATGCAGAAGGAGCCCTGTGTATTATCCCTCTGGATAAGTTTTTCAAACAAAAAGAGACCAGGAAAAAGTGAAGAGTAAAAGTTTTACTTTGTAATTTAGATGTGCATACATCTTTTGAGAAAAGAGGCAATATTTTTTTCCTTCTTTCTTTCCAAAAGATTAAATGTTGGTGAATAAAAGTTAACCGAGTACTAGAAAGCAATGCTAGAGGCTGTTCTAGATGTCATTGTAAAGCAGTACAAAGCGATAATCATGTTAGGAGATGTGGAAGCAAACCCTTATCCTACAGGCAAGACTGAATGGCAGCCATTAGGAATGGCCAATACGGAACACAACATTTTCCTTCCTCTCAAATGTTCAAAGCTATGATACTGAGGCAAATAAATATCAGAAAAACAGCATCTTGACCCTTTGCTGTTCCTGCTTCTGGGAAATCTAGGGAGGTCCTTGAATCAGAAGACAAGCTTCTCAAGAAGAGGAACTGCTTGTTTGTTGGCTGAGACTCTACCTTCCTGCCCACTTTATTGCCAGGGTGGTACACACTGGTTATCTCCTGATTGGACCAGAGAAATGCACTCTACATGGGGATATCTTAGAAGGTGACTCAGAAACTACAATTAATCCAGAATGCAGCTGTCACACTGGTGACTGGGAGCAGCTGCTGGGAATATATAGCATGAGTCCTAAAAGAACTACATTGGCCCCCAATCCAAGCACAATTCAAAGTGTTCGTGTCAACCTTTATAGCTCTACATGGCTTCGGACCTGTATATCTGAAAGTGTGTCTCTTCCCCCACTGTTCAGCCTGGATACTGAGGTCCTGTTCCAAGGGCCCTCTAGTGGTTCCCTCATTGTAAGAAGTGAAGCTACAGAGAACCAGACAGAGGGCCTTCTTGGTAGTTGCACCCACTCTGTGGAATGCCCTTCTGTCAGATGTCAAAGAATTAAACAACATCTAAAAGAAGGCCTGTTTCAGGAAACTTTTAATGTCTGATGTGTCTCTCACCCAGACCCTCTGTATCTAGTTGGAAGTCACCCAGATTGGTTAGGGTATAAGAAATGAATTATTATTATTATTATTATTATTATTATTATTATTATTATTATCTGCTACTTGAACTAGTGCAGGGTTAGGGGATCTCAGGAACCAAATGCAATCCTCCAAGCCTCTGTTTGATCCTCATCTCTCATTGTATGCTGAGGATGACCCACTCTGGAACCACCTAGTTAAGGGCAGGCAACAAATATAGCATCATTATTATTACCCATACCACACCTCATTCCTCAGCTATGCACCCTTTGCCCATGCAACACCCCTCACCTGCTTGGCATCCTCCTTGACTATTTCTGGAATGTGTCCTTGAACTCTGATAATACATCAGAAAAGCTGGGAAAGGCTTAACAGTGGTAGAACATGCAGAAGGTGCCAAGTTCAACCCCTGGCATATCTAGGCAGGGATGCAAAAGACTCTTATCTGAAACCTGGATTCACTGTCAAACAATGTAGACAATAATGACCTCATTGGACCATGGGTCTGACAGTTTCATATCTTATGTTCCTCTTGCCTGAACTTCAGTTTTTTGCTCCTGGGATGTCCCACCAGCAAACACTTAACAGTAAGCAGAGTCTGGAAAAGTATGTTTACCCGTGGCACCAACTTGAGCAAAACATTGAGGGGAGCCAGTGTCATTCTCCTTCCCAGTCGGGGGGTGGGGTGGGGTGGTTAGCCTGTCATGCACCCAGACAGGCAGGGCGAGCATCAACAGCATGGTTGGGGCACTCATTCTGCCTTCTTCCCTCCTTCCCTTGGTTGGCTGGACAGGCACACTCTTCAGCCCTTGGGCTCTTCAGCCCTTGGGCCACCATTGCAGTAGTTTCAGGGGTGAAGTCCCCTGAGGAGGTTGCATTTCCCTGCCACGGGAGAGCACCACATCCACTGGCTCACCTGTCTGCATGTTTGTAGGAAGCGAGGGAGGCAGGCAGGCAGGTGGGGGGATAAAAAATATTGAGGGGGCTGTGCCCCCAGAAGAAAAGTATTGGGAGGGCAAATGGACTCTGCCCCCTAGAATTGGGGTCTATGATTTTTACATAGTGCCTCTGGCCCTGAGGTGGCATAGTCTGAAAACTGAAAAAGACAGAATTGCATAACCCTGAAGCTTAATCTATCATGGCCTGCTAGATATTTGGTAACCCTCCTATTTTTTGCAGTCCCAGATAGGAAGTAAAAACTAGTAGCTTTATTGAGTCCCATGAATATTATGGATGGTAACTAGGTTGTGTTCAACTTGTACACCAAAAGTCTTGTAGGCCGAGCTGATATGAGGAAACATAGAGAACTTCAAGGAATATATTTGGATTGATCACATACAAGAGATCAAGAGTGCTGAGAACAGTCCTGCATCCAAAATAATTCTCTAAAATATTCAGTACCATTAGACATCAAACCTCAAACCATTTCTTCACACAGAAAGGAGAACTTTTAAGCTTCACCTTGAATTTCCAGTCCTCCTTGAATTCGGATAAGACCTGCAAGGAAAATGGAGAATGACAACGAATGTTCTTTGAACCAGTCATTTATCTTGGTTTAATAGGCACTAAATGTGTCCTTTCTGTCTCCAAATATCAAGCATTTGAGCTTTTCATTTGAAAGTGATATTTGTGCCCACAGCATATCTCAGTAATTCACTTAGGGCAGTTGAAGCAACATTATGAACATTTCCAGGAGAAAAAAGTCCTACCTAGCTATATTCTAAAGCTGTTCTGTTTTCTACAAAGAGAGTAGCATTCTAAAAACCCATTTATATTCTGTAATATATTTAAGCACAGATGCTCTTATGTGCTGCAGAATTCTGTCAATTTTCATAAAAAAGGCTTCAGTTCTGATGCTTACCATGCTTACCTAGGTCAACATTTTATTATTAAAATTGGATTTTCCTTTCAAATAGTTGCATTCCTAATGCCAGCATCTATTTATATATCTTAAAGAATAATACGTCACCTGTTCAATATAATGTTCAGATATGGTTCAGCTCATAGCTCCTGTTTCCAGTTTTTGCATTGATGACATGCAGATGGTACCTCAGTATTTGAAATGCTGTTTCTCTTTGTAGGAAAATCAGTTTCTACCAGCAACACTGACTGAGGCTTGTAGAGGCTTCTCTCCACACTGTACTTTGTTTTGAGAAACCCTAATCTTCTCACTGGAGAGCAACTGGACATCTCTGCTCAGGAGCCAATCAATGCAGCTTATTAATCAATTTGAGTGATTTGCTGTGAAACAGCTTCTTTCTCCCTAGTGTGATGTGCTTAGTTCACAACACCCCCAGATCCCCTCAGCTAGTCCACAGAGTGAGGCAGCTGAATCCTGATGTGAAGGTAGAAAAGCATGCCCAAGTCATAGTAAATTATATCCTAATGCCTCTGTAATGAATCCCAAATTTGCAAAAACACAAACCACCTACTGTTTGCGAGCTCTGTAGTGATTGAATTGGCTAGCTGGGGATGCATCTCATTTGAAGAATGCTTTGAATAATGTGGCCTTGATTTTATGAAGCCTTCTTGAGAGAAATGGCATAAGAGAATGCAATTAATCAAGAGTAAGATTTTAAGACTTGATGGATTGAGTGGTTGCAGTTTTAAATGTAAAAGGAAGGCTCATTTTCAAGATGTTGCTAATTGTAAATCACACCCTGAGATGTTTTGTTGGAATTGCAACTGCAGTTGAGAATCATTGTTGTTTTCAATTTGGTACTTGTATTTCAATATAAAAACGCTATATATTGTTTTGATGGTTTCTCACAATTTTCTTGATTTTTAAAAATTGAATGCCCCGTAAATGACCACCAGCAAATCTAAAATCAGATATCCTTAATGTCTATCACAATTACTTGCATAAAGAAGTTGTTATACAGTGGCTAACCTAAGTAGCTGCTAAGAATTATTGCTACTCCATAAACATTATTTTCCATGTAGCTTTTGTTACAAATTCAGTTGAAGTTAATGAGTTTTGACTAGTGTTATGCTGGGCACAATCTATTGTGTTTGTGCAGACCTAAATTAAATTGGCTATGCCAAAGAAAAGAGGCCTTACTGATAGACTGTAAGGAGAAAATCCACAGTAGGGATGACTGAATTGGTCAATTTCAGTTTCTTTTTATCAGGGGTGCTTCTAGGCTTGAGGGGGATGAGATGACAGACTATTGTACTCTTTTCTTGTTTCCCAGTATCATTGACTTCTTTTTTTACCTTTGTGGTTGTTGTAATTGACAGTGGCCAAACTATTCCCTCTCTCCCTCGATGGCTGGCTAGTTGGGTGGCAGGTAGGGAAGCTGGAACATGTGAGCAAAGCTTCTGGCTGGTGTGCACTGCAAAGCAAATTGCTGTGCCAGCCAGCTCCTCTGAGGCTCCAATTGCTCCTCATACTCATTTTAAGAATACAGTGGTACCCCTGGTTGCGAACGGGATCCGTTCCGGAGGCCCGTTCGCAACATGAAAAGAGCGCAACCCGCAGCGGTGCATCTGTGCATGTGCGGGTTGCGATTCGCCGCTTCTGTGTATGCACGTGATGTCATTTTGCGCTTCTGCCCATGCGCACGTGGCGAAACCCGGAAGTAACAATTTCCAGTACAATTTCCAGCATAACCTGAAAGAACGTAACATGAAGCGGACGTTACATGAGGTATGACTGTAGCTAACCTTAGTGCAAAAGTGGCAGTGAGCTCTGCCAATGAGACACTAGTTTTGGTATTGTGGGAACAATGATGATGCCAGAGTAGCAGGGGGCAATCAAAGCCCCCCTTAAACCCAGCGTCCCTGCTCTCATTGCCCCTGTGACCCAAATGGTAGTGTCTAATTGGTGTGGTATCACTGCCGCTAGGAGCATAATAATGTAAACAAGAGCCTGCTAGACCAGGGCCAGTCACCTATGTTGTACAGTGGTACCTCGGGTTACATATGCTTCAGGTTACATATGCTTCAGGTTACAGACTCCACTAACCCAGAAATAGTGCTTCAGGTTAAGAACTTGGCTTCAGGATAAGAACAGAAATTGTGCTCCGGTGGCGAGGCAGCAGCAGGAGGCCCCATTAGCTAAAGTGGTGCTTCAGGTTAAGAACAGTTTCAGGTTAAGAACGGACCTCCGGAGCGAATTAAGTACTTAACCTGAGGTACCACTGTATAGGTTCTCACAGTGGCCAACCAAATGCCTGCGGGCAACTCTCAAGCAGGTTTCAAGCAACAGAGCACTCTTCCCTCCCGTAGTTTCCAGCAACTGGTTTCCAGCAACTTCTTCATCTTTACATTTTTGGGCAAGTAACATTCTTGCCGCTGCAGTTGCAAGTTTGTTGTTTAGCATTTTGGGGCAAAGTTTTTTAATTTCCCTGGACTTTTTATTTTTACCAATTTTTGCCAAGACACTGTATTCTGGATATGTTCAGGAAATGTATGGCAGATGCACGGCAACCCTATTCTCTGTTTACCGTTTTTACAACCTTATGTTCAATCTGCCTCATTTCTGCATTAGTTCATGATCACCCTTCCCTCCCCAAAAGTCCATGCAAAATGTTGTTCTTGTTTTTATGCATATTTCTTCTAATATGCATATTTTTGCAAGCAATTTTCCTTAGCATAATCCCATTTTTTGGTACAGTTTTTACTAAGATACACATTTTTGTGTGCATGAATATATAAGCTTGGTTGTTTGTTTGGAGAACTTCACCACAAAATTTACAAAAGTGCACATTTATAAGGGTTTTGGTTTTGGTTCATAATAGTGTTTAGGCAATGCAGTGGAAGTGTGAATGGAATGAGTTTATCTCCCATCCCTAATTCACAGAAAATATTCACTCTTCTGTGTTTTCCATTGGTTCCAATGGCTGGCAAACTACCGAGCTCAAAATGTCAGACACATAAGAAGGCAAATGAGCAAAGCTCTTTTGTTCCAAAAAGCAATAAAATGGGACTTAGAAAGACCTCACTATTTTTCTGTTTCCCCAGGAGAGGATTTTGCCTCAAGTTTTCATTTGCCATAGCACAGGCTCATCAGAAAACAGGAGGACAAGATGTATGGTGATCAAGGCAGGGCAAATTAACCTCTTAATAGGTTCTATAGACCTAGTATCCTTAATTGACTCCATTCTGGCCAATGGGAAAACATAGGAACAAAGGTCGCTGTCTCACTCTAAATCAGACTACTAGTCTGTCTAGGCCAGTATTGTCTACAATGACTAACAATGGCTCTCCAGGATTTCAGAAAGAGTTTTCTCCCAACCTTGCCTGGAGATGATGGGGACTAAACCTGGGACATTAGCAGTTCTATTACCGAGCAACGATCTTTTTCCTAAACTGATGGCGCTGATATACACATATTTCTATAGAAAAATATGTAGGTTTAGGAAGAGGATGGTGGTTGGTTGGTTGGTTGGTTTAAAGATACAGGGAAATTATCCTTCATACCACATCAGTTTGCTTTCAGCCCTCTTTCTGTTGTGAAACAGCACCTTCTGCAAGCCCAATTCAAGCAACCTTATTCAAAGCTATAGACAGATTCTAACCTCTCAGTTAACAGGTCCACAAAATCCTAAGCACCAATTTTTTCAAGTCCTATATAGGCAGGTTAAATTTCACAATATAGCCATTGATTTCTTTATTGAATGCCCTTGCAGCATCATTTTTCAAACAATGATATTCTTAAATGGAGCATGTGCTACTTTTGATTTTAGTTTGGGATCTCAAAATGTGTTAAAACTGTCAGATTTTCTTTTTGCTAAATGGCAGGAAGAAAATGAGACCAGAAACCTCACAGCACAGAAGTCTCAGTTATAGATCACTTTCTTCCATACCTTTAATTTGCTTTACATCAAATTCTTATTTCCCATAGAGAAACGTAAGTGCCAATGTACTCATTAGAACAAAAATGCTGTCTTATTTTGGGGTGTCCTTTTAAAAATGTGCAATTTTACAAGTTGCAGATGGAGCACCAGGCTCAGTCCTCATGAAATCAGCAAAGTTTTGCCTTCAAAGTGTAGGCCTGTAAAGAATGATGTCCTTACTTTGAAGAAAGCATATAAAGAAATTTCTCACAGGTGTGTGTCTGTAACTACTGTAGAATACCACTTTGAGGTTTTAATCTGTGTCTACAGATGGCAATCTATAGATACTCCAGAACATTTATGCTTTTGTACCTTTCACATGTTGCAATCTCTGCACCAGACCTAGAACATGGTGCCAATAATCTCTTCAGAACAAGACAATGGTTAAGGCTTTGGGGAAATGACAGTCACAGATAATACGCTTGCTCATATTTGAAAACTGCAGGCATTAGAAGCTATATATTGGTCGTATTTTTCAAACGATCAAGGTCTTCAGCTCCTGTTGACATTAGCAGAGTTTCTTGGTGCTCATTGCTTTTGAAACTGAAGCCATCACAGTTAGCAAATGTATATATTTAGCTCCTGTGATGCTTCTGTAGTTGAGAAAAGTTAGAAGTGATTGAAAATAGTTTTTATAAAACTAATCTTAACAATGGCACCAGATGTGGATGGGGCGTTTTTTGGAAGTGGGAGAATGAGAGATATCAATTCTTTATTCTATTAAAGGTTTCTAAGAATGACACTTGATATTATCAGAGAGTTTAGTGCCAAGTAAGATAATTAGGTGAGTTGTAGAAGATCAGGTGATAGAGAGATGATTTCATTTTGTATTAAATGCCATTATAATTTCCATGCTCTAAAATCTCTGATGTCCCTTTCGATGGATCTGCTGTATTAATGCAGAAAGGAGAAATGTGCCCAAAGACCAGTTAATGCATAGTTGAATGACACAAAATGATATCCAGTTATCCCTGCCTCAGGGATAAAAACTATGATGTGGTTGTGTAATTTATATCCTTAAACAACAAATCTCTGAGGTGGGCAGGGCAATGCAACTCAATCTATGGAATCTATGTTTGAATTTCTGTATATCTCAGGCACTATCTAGGAAACAGTTCACAATAAGTAAACATTCAGTCAATATTTGTTATTAATCAGACCATTCTGGAAGCTATATTTACTTTTTAACTGTACATCTGAATCTCTATTAACTCCTGTTAACTTTTTTCTATCAATCATGCTCCAAAATATTATTTTCATAGGCTGACATTTTTACTCCTCAGTAAGCCCAGTGGTGTTCAGTGGGATTTTATTGGCTGTGCTAGCATATGGGACGTATCCATTCTTAAGGAAATCAGCCCTGAGTGCTCACTGGAAGGACAGCTCGTGAAGCTGAGGCTCCAATACTTTGGCCACCTCATGAGAAGAGAAGACTCCCTGGAAAAGACCCTGATGTTGGGAAAGATTGAGGGCACAAGAAGAAGGGGACAACAGAGGACGAGATGGTTGGACAGCATTCTCGAAGCTACAAACATGAGTGTGACCAAACTGCGGGAGGCAGTGGAAGACAGGAGTGCCTGGCGTGCTCTAGTCCATGGGGTCACGAAGAGTCGGTCACGACTAAACGACTAAACAACAACAACAAAGCATATGGGACAAGTCAGGTGACCACCATTAAAAAATGCCATACCACTCAGGAGACATAAAAGGGTAAATGAACAAATTAACATTTAAAGAAGAGATAGTCCACATTATAGTGGTAGCTAATGAACACTTGTCTAAAGCAATATTTGCTGCTGTAAATTAGTTGTCTTATGCACATTGTTGACTAAATCATGAAATAAAGTTCTGTTCTTAAACATGTGCAAGTCTTACATGACAATATACAATCCTATGCAAATTTTCTCTGAAGTAAGTGTCATTTCTTCAGTGGAACACATATTGACATAGACAAGTGTAAGAAGTTTCTTTTGTCTTATATGGTACAATTATTCATGGAAAATATTGTTTCTTGATCTATTTTACCAAAACACTTTGAAGCAAATTTGAGGTCTTCTTGCCTTTCCTAAAGACCCGAAGTTGACAGAATCTGATTGCAGTCATCTGCACACTTAGCTGTGAATAAGGATCAGTTGAATAAGATGAGCCTTACAACTCAGTAAACATGCATAGGATTGTACAGTTTAGCTGTGATCCTTAGCACAATTTCTAGGGATTAAGCCCCACTGAACACAGGAGAACTTTTGTTGTTGTTTAGTCATTTAGTCATGTCCGACTCTTCATGACCCCATGGACCAGAGCACGCCAGGCACCCCTGTCCTCCACTGCCTCCCACAGCTTGGTCAAACTCATGCTGGTAGCCTCGAGAGCCCCTCCAGCCCCCTCTCCCGCTAAAAAATAAACAAGAGAGGGAGAAAAGGTTTTTTTATGTGTGGTCAGGGGAGTTTAATATTGCGGGCTAAGAGTGATTAATTTTCATTACTTGATTGTCCTCTGTGTGTACACACTACTTTTTATAGGTCCTACCTTCTTTCCAAGATAGACAGAGGAAGGGAATCAGGTTCTCTTCACAAATCCAGCTTCAAATAATTACAAAATCTTCCACCACTGTGGATTTCCAAATCGGCATGTTGCGTGCATTGCTGTATAATGATTCTCTTACTGGAATTTCTTTCACAGCATGGCTTCTAACCCATAAGTGGCATACTAGTGCTTCTTCATCCTTTTCTTTTCATTTTTTTCTGATGAAAATGGTTGTCATCTCAGTGTCCACAGGTTGAAAGGCTTTCACATTTTTCCTATAACCCCAGTCAGCAGTTTTATATTGCAAAAGGGGTGGGGGGAATTGGCATAGACTTCATATTTCTAGGTCTGCTACTGTGTACCTAGTAGCCAGTTTGAGAAGCATGCTGAGTTTCTATTGCTCTTCCCATGTTTTTTACCATTAGTGTCTTAGAAAAATTTCTCCAGCACAAGAAGCTGTAATTGCAGCTACTTGGTGACCACCTGAGAAAATTACCTTTACCATTAAAAGTGAATGGATGAAAAAGGCTCGGTTCATCCTTCCTCTACAAAAACATATCTCAAGCAGAGCACAAGCATCAAGGTGATCTGGGGAACTGAATGGGGTTTCACAGGGCACTTAGATATCTTTGTGAATGTCAATATTTTTCTGGAACAATATTCATTAAGAAAAGATAAATTTGTATCCAACTAAATTAAGAATGTAAGGGTTGTATCCAACTAAATTAAGAACATAAATAGGACCTGCTGGGTCAAGCCAATGGCCCATTTTGTCTAGCATCACAGTCTCACAGTTGCCAACTAGGTGCCTATGGGAAGCCCAAAAGCAAGACCTGACTGCAACAGAAATCTCCCTACCAGTGATTTCCAATAATTGGTATTCAGAACCATACTGCCTCTGAAGTTCTACTCCGCCCCAATGAAATCAATTTACTTGTTAGTCATGAATTTCAATGGGTCTGCTCTGTGTATGGCTAACCCTGGATACAATCCCCAAAATGAAAAATGCTACTTAAGAAGAAGAAGAAGAAGAAGAAGAAGAAGAAGAAGAAGAGTTTGGATTTGATATCCCACCTTTCACTCCCTTTAAGGAGTCTCAAAGCGGCTAACATTCTTCTTTTCCTTCCTCCCCCACAACAACCACTCTGTGAGGTGAGTGGGGCTGAGAAACTTCAAAGAAGTGTGACTGGCCCAAGGTCACCCAGCAGCTGCATGTGGAGGAGCGGAGACGCGAACCCGGTTCCCCAGATTACGAGACTACCGCTCTTAACCACTACACCACACTGGCTCTAAGTAAGAGACAGGCAGCCTAAATATGTTTTAGAGATTTATGTCCCCAGATTTGCAGTGTCCCTGGCTGTAGTGAAATTATCGGAGGGCATTTCTGCATAGAGGGAGCTTGGCTACACACCATTCTCAAAGCTCTTCATAGCTCAGAGCACAGTCTAATCTGAATAGCAGCCATAAAAAGGGTATTCCATCAACATTTTCAGTTCCCATCGACTGATTGCTGCTCTGAGTCATGTGAAAAGGGAAACACTATACCACGTCTTGTTATATTACAAGATATTGTATGGGCCTCCAGATGTTTCAATCCAGCCATGGTTAAAATAGTTGTGGCATCCAAGTATGGTGGGGAAATGTTTCACAAGGATTGTAACCATTATTGTATCTGGCCTCCCTAAAGACTCCTCCACTCTTTAAATACTTCTGGAGATAATCTAGTATTTGTTACCTAGCCATACAGCAGAATTCCATTCCCCTGGTGACAGTACTGACAATAAGCCCCAGGCAAAAAGAGCATATGCTCAACAAAGGAGTGGGGGAAAGGAACAAAGCCTTGATATACCAGAGTGTAGAAACCCTCCTCCAGAGATTTAATTCAAATTGCTGCAAACTTGTGCAACCTCTGCTGCAGCATCTGCTTTCACAAGTCTCACTTCTCTGCTAGAACAATAGTTTACATCTACTAAAATGAGCAGGTTCTATCTGCATCTTCACTTTTGTTTTGACACAGAGACATGCCAGGTTGAACAGACCCCCGTCACTCCTTGAATGGATGGACACACCGTCTTCAGTTGAGCTGAAGGCATATGAGAGCAGCAGGGAAAAGAATATGCCAAAGAGTTGGGACAAGAACCCAACCCTCTTCCACACCTTTATAGCGAAGGTTTCAGAGGATGAGCTGACTTACTGGATGGTGTCACACATGTTCTTGTGGAAGGACACAATAATATTGTGGAGTTTAGGTGGGCATCCTGTCTTGTTGAGCAGCGTGAAGACTCCTTTATGGCAGATGAGGTCAAAGTATTTCATCAGGTCTATGAAGGGGATGTATAAGGCACAGCTCTGCTGTTGGAATTTCTCTTGCAGCTGGTGCAGCAAGAAAATCATGTAGACTGTTGACCTCTGAGATATAAAGCTGCATTGTGACTCAGGATAGATCCTGTCGGTGAGCAACTGGAATCTCTTGAAAAATACATGGGCAAAGGCTTTACCCACAGTACTCAGCAGGGAGATTCCACAGTAGTTGTTACAATCATGGCAGTTACCTTTGTTCTTTCAGAGGGTCACAATGCTGGAGTTGTGCATGTCTTGTGGCATAGATCCTTCTTCCCAACACGACAAGAGTAGGCCATGGAGGCATGTCATGAGAAAGGAATTGAAGCCAGCTTTCATGTTTTCAGGGGTGCAGTTTTTCTGACTGTTGGTCCAAAGGCTTTCTTCATGCCTTTGTACATTTTGCGAGTATTGCCAGCATCAGCAGCGAGTTGAGTTTTCTCACACAGCTTTAGCCAGTAGTCATTGGCACATCATCTGGCAACCCACAGGGCTTTCTCAGTGTAGCAAATGTATTTTTGCAGGGCGCATGCTTGTAGTTCACAAGAGCCTTGCGCTTTGCATCAATGTTCCTTTTCCCAGCCTCAAACCAGTCAGGGATCTGCTGCTCTTTTTGGCCAAAGGCAGACAGAGCTGTGTTGTAGATTCCCTCTTTTTTGAGGTTCAACCTTACGTTGACGCTATATCTGGGGCAGTTCAGTAGGGCTTGTTTGGCAGAATCAGAGGAGCAGTAACAGAGTTCAAGTATGACAGTTGTCACAGTGTTGATTCAAGTCTGTACTTTCTGCTATTTGCTATGCACCCTCTCTGACTGGAGATGGCTCTTTCTTGCCACCAGGGAGTGATCTGTGTTGCAGTTGGCACTGTGTAGGTCCATGTGACACAAATACAGTTAAGTGCTGATTGCCTGCTGACAATCAAGTCCAGCTAGTGCCAGTGGTCTGACCTTGGATGTCTCCAGGACACTGGGAGTTTTGTCTTAGTAGAAAAGAACATGTTCATGATGCAAGCACAGCTCAAGCAGTCTTAGTTCGTTCTAGGTATTAATGAATATAGTTTTTGCCTATAAGGACATCTGGCAGCTAAGCTTGTGTTTTCTTTGCTGCTCTGTAGAAATACTTTTGCGTGACCAGGCGGTGACAGTCCCAGCCCCCAGGGATCATAAGGATGGAATAATGACTCTGACAACGTATATGGAATTAAAATTAGGCCACAACTTTATTAAACTTCCGAATGTAAGAAGCTGTTTCTCCTCAACATCAGCACTTGCAAAATGTAGCTTCAAAGTGACATTAATCTATCTACTGGTATTTATCAATGACATCACAACAGCACACTCGTGCTTCCTGAAAATCTTGACTGTTCTATTGAAATCAAACCCAACTGCATGTTTCACCACACTTTATCTTGCATAAATAAAATGTTGCTTTATGACAGTCATTATGCCTAAGCAATAAATCTGATTGTGTTTATCTTGCCATACAAGATCTGGCATGGACATTCTAGATGGATGATGTTCTCATTGGAATGCTACAAAACAAAAATGGAGTGAAGGAGGAGCAAACACTTTAAGGGGGGGGTGTTGTATTGAGAATACAGGCTGGCATCTCAAAGGAAAAAGAGTGCATTATGTGCTATTAATAAGTAGAAAGTTTCCAGGTGATTTGTATATCTTTCTTATGACTGAAATATCAAGAATTCACGAAATATCTGTTCTACTTATTCTAAGAGTTCTGGAAGTTGGTCATTTTAGATCAGTGCTAGAGAGTGCTGGCAATATCTTTCTTTCTGATTACAAATTAGACTTACAGTGGAGCTCTTTCTCCATGCCCTCTTCCCATTCTGGTGTTTGCTTCATCCCTTCCCAACTTTATGGTAAGTTTAGCGATATTATTTTCATTTTCAGCAGACACTTACTTCCACTTTATTTTTTAAAAGTCTGGTCTGTCAAGGTGCCACGAAACAGTTCAGGGGCCCTTCCTTGTACTCGTGCAGATTCCAATTTGCTTCTGATAAAATATCTGCAAAGTATCTTGCTTTGGCTCAGGATGCAGAATTCATCCAAATCCAATTTGTACCTCTAGTATAGTCACTAGTTGGGGGTAAACTGTATTATCTGATTATTGTAGGAGTGGAACAGGTCTACTCTTGACTCTCCCATTTATCTTGAGTCTGTATAGGATTGTGAGGAAACATGCATTGCTGACTCTTCCACTTTGTTTTTCAGTCCTACTGTGTAAAACTGGTTTTCTTCCCATCCTTTTAGATGCAATGTTCTCACTAATCTTTTTATTTAGTAGTACATGAATTTGTTGATCTTAAAGGTGCCATAGGATTCTGTTGATGTTTTGGCTACAACAGCACACTTTACCCTTCAGGAATTAATATATTCAGGGAATATGTTGCACGAAACTACTTAACAGGGTACCTTATTTTTCCTTAGGGAGTGTATTTTCATACTCTGGGTTTAGTACTAAAGCACCAGACATACCACATGAGAAGTGCTTGGGTGTATCTCTGTATGATGGATGGGTGTATCCTTAATAGTGTGTCAACAGGATAGGCAGAAATAGTGAAGAATGATCAGTGCAGCAATTTTGAGTCAAAGGAGAAAATATATGCTATAAAGCATACACTTTTAAAAAGAGTTTTCAAATAACCAGCAATATTCAGGAATGGAATTGCAAACTTTCCCTCCTAATGTGCATAACATGCTGGATGAGGTCCTCAGCTGCAGTAAATGGGCATGAAGGTATGGCCATTTACACCAGCTGCCCATAATAAAATTGCACTGTCAAAGAATTTAGCATCATAGAATTATTCCACCAGAATAATAAAACAAACCATCATAGATACCACTTCCCCTCCAGTTAGAATCTGCACTGGCTTCATTGAAAATTTTCTCTTTATATTAGTGATAGAGAACCGTATTGTTAAATACAGTCTCATGGCAGCTAACATGAAGGAGGCTTCATTCCTTGGATGACAACAAACTGGAAACTCCCACATACTTCAAAGATTTCACCAAGTTCTTTACTAACATTTTCAAAAGGGTGCGGCTGTGAGAAATGTTCACAGCATTATGGTTTCAGCTATTAGTAGCTGCTGGTGGTTATCCAAACATTTCACATGCATTAAGATAAAATTAACACCCGCAGCTCTTCCAGCCAACACCCAACTAACTACAATAAATGAAGTCTAGCCACTAATTCCTTCCATACATAATGTTAATATCTTTGCTGTAGAACCTTTACATTTTAATAAGCCTAATGTGACTCTGATCCAAGTTTCTTCTGGCAAATCCTGCAGACTACAACTGTAAAGTAATTACAGCTGATTATTTAACAGGACAAATAATATTTAATATTTGTTGAGTTTCAACAGGATGCTAGGCACTTTAAAGAACACAGATGTCAAACCAGAGCCTTTACAATGTATATTAGGTGGAGAAGAGGAACATAAGAGGCTGGCTTATAGTGGATCAAATTATTTGTCAGTTTAGCCTAGTATAATATACTCTGACTGGCAGGAGTTTTCCAGGAATGCCAGCAAAGGTTTCCCTGAACCTTTTAAATTAGGCTCCAGGAGGGAACATAGGATCTTCTGTATGCAAAGCACACACAATACTGGTAAGCTATGGTCACTCTCAGCAGCAGTCAGGGGTTGACAATAAGGATGGGATGGAAGGAAAACAAACAAACGGTAGTGGATGATAGTTAAGTGTTGCCAGTGAGGAAATAGCCCTTTTCTCCCTTTTACTGAAAAGAAATTTACAAGACATGAGCATGGCTGGAACGATTCAGATGAGGAGCCAACATCAATCACAAGGAGCAGTATTGTAAAAAGGGTTATAAGGCACCCCGATTCCCACTTAGGACAGTTTTAACTATGCCCCAACATCTTGTCCCTAAGAAGCTCCATTGTGACTAGGGAATGTGAACTAAGTGATATCTTAGAGAACCAGGACAAAGACCAACCTTTAACTTCAGGAGTGGTTCTTGCCAATTATGCAAAGAAGCTTGATAACCCCAGAATATGCAGATGCCTGGTTTCTAGTTCAGTCAAATTGCCCAAGTTGTGCCCACTATTCCGACATTTCAAAAGCCCAAATTGAGGACACTGCATACCTGAAACACTGCTATCCCCAGCAGCAAACATATTTATAAGTACTTAGCCACTAGCAGCTATCAAGGTTAGGAACTTCCACCCAATAAATTGCATTTAGTTTTTACTCCAAGCTCCAGCATTTTCTTTGACTTCTAACTCCCCCTCATGTAATCTGCCTCCTGGTGCACAGGGACCCTTAGCTAAAGACTCAGACATGCCAGTTGCATACACATGTACATTTGTGTGCAAGTGTAGATGGGGATGCACAGTAAAAGCAGTATCTATTCTAGCTTCCTTAAGAACTAACAAAACATTCAAAACTCAAAATCCATCAGGATGAGAGAGTTTGGATTTGGTGAACCTTGGCCTTTTCCATCTCAGTCGGGGCTCACAAATTGTAAATTCTTCACCCTGGCTGAACCAGTGGAATTTAAGGTAATGCCAGTCCCTCCCAAAGGGGTGTTTTAAAGGTGTGGCAGGGTCATGCTGGTGCTGGTACAGAGCAAGGAGAGACTTATACATATTCCAAACCCTTTCAGCTCTATCATGTGACCTACTGACCTGACAGAACTAAGCTGGCAAAAAGGTGGTGTAAGGAAAATTCTTCTTATTACAAGCTGGACCTATAAGTCATGAAAGAGCTGCCCCTCCACTTCATGATTCTTGTGTTTTACTTAAGCTAGATACGTAAGATTCAATTTTGCAAGGCTGTTCTCTCTCCCTGCTGACATTTCCCTTAAATGCAAAATATATATTTTACCCTTAGATGGAGTGAGTGGGAGTGGGACACCACAAATACAAAACTGGATAATTTTCATATCATCTTAGCATAGTACTATGAGTCATGCCACATATTCGGCTATCAGTCATGAAATGTACAAAATTCAAGTGGAGGAAAATGAAGTGATATAAGTGCAATACAGTCAGGTTGTGTATCCACAGCAGTGACCAGAGGATGAATGGCCACTGGGAAGAACGCAGAGGGAAGAAATGTCATACACCCAATATAGCAAAACCAGATGCCTTCATCTGCTCCACCTGCAATAAAACATGTCTCTCCTATATCAGTCTCTACAGCCACAGCAGGTGCTGTAACTCTCTAATGATTTGACTTTACCCCCCTAGGCGCATTCTTCCATTGGCTCCAGAAATAGATGGATTTTAACAACAAAAACCACCAGTGTGTTGTTGTAGCTGTCTTCAGCAACAGAAATGTCATTCGAAAAGAGGACCTGATGATACAAAGTAGTTATATACTTCCTTTTTTGGTAAATAGAATGAAAATTGAGCAAATTTGTTTAGTAAACTTACCTAATTATTTGTAGTTCCTTAGCAACAAAGCTTTCTTTCTTTTTTGAACAAGTCCATTTCAAATTGTCACATGTAGTTTAATCCATTTTACTCTATTATTATTTTTAAATAGCATTGCACCCTAGCATTGTACTTTCCTTATGATATATTACTGTGCTATAAACTGAGCTCATGACTCTTCCTCACCCATGCCCCTGTTTTCCCATAATTCAGTCACTTTCTCTAAACATTATCCATCCCCTCCCCTGATGATTTGTTAACTTAGTTTACCAAAATGAAATTCATAATCAAAAAAGACTTCTGAAATAGCAAGAACTCCATCTGTTCTAATGGAGTGTGTGTAATAAAAATGTATGGCGCTGAACACCTCTACCATTTTTTTAAAAGGTCAATTTTAAAAATATTGCAGTAAACATTAGACCAATTAACACTGGTACTGAAATAGTTTCAGGCCTTATGTTCTTGCACTTGCAGATTTATGAGCAGAGATGCTGTTGTTTATAAATTGCATGTATACTTAATTGTATAGAATTCTGCTTCCTCATCAAGTTATGTAAGAATACTCAGGCATCGTTCAGCCTTTATATTGTTAATTTAGGCCATGAGAGGTCTCATTTTGTAACACGTTATTACTTATTTCTCTCAACAGAATTATCTTGTTTAACTTGAAACAAAACAATATTTCCATTTTGCGTAACTTCAATGAGACTTTTTAAATGTTGCAACAGGCATTGTCTATATGATGATCACTTCCAAGTATCCAGTAATGGAATAGTTAACAGACAACATTAAACATGGCACCACCTAATCACGGGAAGAATAATGTAATTTACTGAGTGGAATTTGTCACTGGACTGTCTAAAGAAATGCACACATTGAACTTTGTTATAGTAAGCAAAGCCAAAATGGGGGAAAAAAGTGATTTATTTATTTTGTTTGCAAAACAAAGATGACGTAGTGAAGGATGCTATCAGAACCCCACTCATGCTATGTTGCCATTGCTGCCTGTGGCTGATGGAGTACATTCCACAAGCACTTTTCTTTTGCTACAGGCAACAGTGGGAGAGAACACACTGGCCCCAGAGAATGGTCTTAAGGTGTAAAATGCAGCAGCTTTGCTAAAGTTCAGCAGGTCTGGGTCTGGTCAGTTCCTGGCACAGATGGGCTCATCAACTCAGTGTATAGCATGAATTTTAATCCCCCTTTAAGCCATTGAAGCTAGTAACCATCACCACATCTTATAGCAGCAGATTCTATAAATTAACTATGTGCTGTATGAAGGAGGATACCTCTTCTTGTCTGTGCTGAATCTGCTGCTAACCAGTTGCATGTGATGACCCCCAGATTCCAGCCTTGGGCATCCATGGGATGAATCTGTTGTTGGAAATAACAGTTGATAAATAGTCCTTGCTAGTAGACAAGGGCTCTGAAAGTGCTTGGATTGAATGTTTGCTCAAGCATGACACTGTTCAGGGTGCAGAGGCTAAAAATGCAACAGAACTCTCTTCATAGATGCAAAGTTTTTCTTATCAGTACCATTATTCAAATGTGATATAAATATGTTTTGTTTGTTTTGTTTTGTTTTTTAAAAATCTTGTTACAAATGTCATCATTCACACTTCATTAAGAGGTAAGTCTGTGAATTTTACTGCTCTCTCAAGCCACTCCCCCCCCCAACCCAATGCTAACTTTAAACTATTATTGAGCAAAAATGAGAGTCTCATCTGAATTCCATTCTTTGATAACCCAAAATAACAGATGGTCTGTTCTCCTAACCTAGTTATTATTTATCAAGGTCTCTTGGGCTTTTTAGAAACCTTGCACAATATTCTGAGAATAAAGAATATTTTTCTCAGTCAACTCCTTATGCTATAAAGTGTGGAAATATGTGTACACTAACAACAGATTATGGATTAGCATGACCAGAACGCAAAACAATAGTGCAAATTGCCACACACAGATCCGCAACAGATATATCTGATCATACCTTTGATCATTTTAAAATAATTTCCTGGCTGCATTATGAACCTTCTCAGCAACACCCCTGAAATAATGAAAGCATTGTAATTGTCAAAGTTGAACATCTTTTCCTGTGCTGCTCATGTAGTGAAACAAATTATGTGGGCCATATTGTATTAGGTTTGCACCTTGACTTGGTTATTATTACAGAATTGAATTTTGTGCTAGGTACTGTACAAGGAAAATAAACAAAAGCTATAATGAGACCCTGCCAATGGCTGACAATGTAACAAGCTGTGTTTTGTTTAAAATTGACAGCATTGTCTTCTGCTTCATCCACTTAATTGAACCTGAAAATATGACCTACTGACTAACAAGGAGTAACTTCCATACGGACAGATGTTTTTCTTCTGCTTGGTAGATTAGCAATTTATGTGTTAAGCTTAGTATCCCTTTGAGAACGTCACTGAGAACTTTTGTCATTGCTTAATTTTTTAGCGTATTTGTTTAATGAAGTTTGACGCTGAATAGTTCAGTTGTTTTGCAATAGATTTTTAGATGGGCCATTAAGAAGAATTAAGGAAGTGATTTAGGCAAGTTGCAACATTCCAGCCAGCTAGGCAATTTGAATGCTATTGTCAGTTTATGCTATGTCATTTGACTGTGAGTTTACTGCAACACCTAAATGCTATTCATCTCCTGCTGGCAACACAGAAGATGAAAATAGTTGCTCAGAATTAAAAGCTAGCATGGTTTGAAACCAAAAGATAGCTGATACATTAAAATAATAGCAATCAAAAGTTGTGCATGGAAACAAATATGTGTTTGTGCCGTATGTGTATGGATGGATTATGTTAAAAACTTAGTATGCCATCTATCTTCTACCAAGTGCACAGATCACAGAGGAGTATTCACTGGAGGGAATAGGACCAAGTTCAGGGACTATAGGCTCATCCCTCTCTCTGTTGGTCTCATACTCCACGGGCTGCTGTACTATCCATCAGATATATGCGCAGCCCACCCTATGATCAGGAGCTGTGACTAGGCTACTGCCGGTGGTTCCCCTATTGACCTAGACCCATTTCCATGCATGATTCAGTATATCTGAAGGAGCATCTCCACCCCCATCATTCTATCTGGACACTGAGGTCCAGCACAGAGGGCCTTCTGGCGGTTCCCTCACTGCGAGAAGCCAAGTTACAGGGAACCAGGCAGAGGGCCTTCTCGGTAGTGGCGCCCTCCCATCAGATGTCAAAGAGAACAACAATTACCAGACTTTTAGAAAACATCTGAAGGCAGCCCTGTTTAGGGAAGCTTTTAATGTTTGATGTATTACAGTATTTTAATATTTTTTGGGAAGCCGCCCAGAGTATTATTATTATTATTATTATTATTATTATTATTATTCATGACATGCAACAGATGCTACCCTGCTGCCTATAGAACAACTGTCCAAGCCAAAGGAGCCCTGGTGGGGTGTGCAGTTTACAACCCCATGCATGTAACATTTTCAGGAGCTACTCCATCTCAAAATGCTGATCATGGTTACATGGAGTTGTAGATGGAGATGCTCCCCCCTCCCCCCGCGATTTAATTTGGCTTCAGTTTCCCTGAGGGCAAGACTGTTGGGGGGAAGGAATGATGAGGAAGTGGCAATGAGTACTTTTGTGATGCTCCCTGGCATGTTAGAGTCGTTGCAATGGAATCCGTGATTAGGACCGTGTGCAGAGTAGAAATGAATGTTCTCCACCACAAAGCTTTACAGTGTTAAATCTGTACAAATAAACATTACAAGATGTAGCCCCATCTTTGTTTTTATTCCTTAATGCAGTTCAATACCGTATTTTTCGCCCTATAGGTGCGCACTGACCCCTCTCGCTCTCCAGGCTTCAGGAAGCTATTCACAAGCCTTGGGAGCTCCGCGGGAGTTCCCATCGGGCTCCCAAGGCTTGCGGATAGCAGCCTCCAAACCTGACCTGGTTTGGAGGCTGGCGGTGGGGAAAGCAGCGCTTCTCCCCGCCGCTAGCCCCACAAGCTCGGGGGACAGCAGAAAGGTGGAGCGTGCCTTCCTGCTGTTCCTTGACCTGGTTTGAAGGCTGGTGGTGGGAGCTGCCTGCATCCCGAAGCCTGGGGCGCGCTGAGCCACGCGCCCTGGGCTTCGGGAAGATTCTGCAAGCCTGGGGAGACCGGCGTGACTTCGCACCGGGCTCCCTAGGCTTGCGGATAGCAGCCTGTTCTGGGGGCTGGGGTCGGGGGAAGCTCGGGCTTCCCCCGCCCCAGCCCTGCACCTGGGGGGAGGGGAAATAATTTTTTTCTTCTTTATCCCCCCCCCCCAAAAAAAACTAGGTGCGTCCTATGGGCCAGTGCGCCCTATGGAGAGAAAAATACGGTACTTTCCTTTCTCTGGTCCCAAAGAGAGATCCTAAGCAACTCGCTTGTATCATCATCATGCTTACTTGCTACTACTACTGTTGCTGCTGGCTCCATCCATGGCAAAGAGACTGAATTCTCAGGTTTCACCTTCCTGCTGTGAGAGATCTGTAGCTTGGCTTTCTGGTGACGAGTCATCAATTAGTCTAAAGACTGAAATGGAAAAATGCCCAACCTTTCCTTGCCGCTTTTGCCAGAATGAAACCTCCTTCCTAATGAGAACTTTTCTTCATAGCATTTTAAATGCAATGCACTCAAACCATATCATTTTATGGATATTATATCTTTATATACTTTTGTATCTTTAACATGTTTATTAGGTCAAATAGCAGGAATGATTGATCACAAGAGTTGCCAAGAGAAAGGTGGTCCAAAATGGTTGGTTAGCCCATGAAGGAACCAGCCTATTTGTCCAAGTGGTGCTCCTCTTGATTGGCTCAGCCCAGAACCATAGAATCATAGAATCATATAGTTGGAAGAGACCACAAGGGCCATCGAGTCCAACCCCCTGCCAAGCAGGAAACACCATCAGAGCACTCCTGACATATGGTTGTCAAGCCTCTGCTTAAAGACCTCCAAAGAAGGAGACTCCACCACATTCCTTGGCAGCAAATTCCACTGTCGAACAGCTCTTACTGTCAGGAAGTTCTTCCTAATGTTTAGGTGGAATCTTCTTTCTTGTAGTTTGGATCCATTGCTCCGTGTCCGCTTCTCTGGAGCAGCAGAAAACAACCTTTCTCCCTCCTCCATGTGACATCCCTTCATATATTTGAACATGGCTATCATATCACCCCTTAACCTCCTCTTCTCCATGTCTAGTGGGCATTTATACCCTTGATTTAAAGCTGGGACCCTGTGCATATAAAGCTAGGCTTTGTGCTACAGACATCTATGAATGGGTCTTGGGATAGGAAGACCCCATTATATTCTCTAATGTGCCTGACTCACGTCTACTGCTGGGATGGTTAGAGAACTGCTCTGTGAGTTCCAGGATTTCAATCTTGTTTTGCCACTGAGAATGACTGGCTGCTTTTCCAGGCATGCAAAAAGTGTGAGAGAGGCATATGGCCCTCACTTTCCCCTACTGCAGTTTGAACTCCCATTTTGTGCTTCCTTTCTAGCATTCCCATGTTCTCAGAAGTTTATGGAATACCAAATTAATGGAGGTTAATAAAAAATAATCCCCTAATGCCATTGTCAAGCCTTCACAGCCTTGAAGATGAAGAATTAATTGAAGGTTTGTTTGCTAAAGATAAAAATAAACCTCACAAAAGACACAGTTTCATTTTTCTACCCATGAATAATTTATTGTAAAGGGAATGAACTGTTTGAGGCACAATTGAGCTCAAATTCAGAATTTTTACATCTCATTGAATTTAATGGGGGAAGATTAGGCATATGCATACATTTCTCACATTGTAGTGAATTGAATGGACCTTAAAAGTGCTTAACCTGGCTAGATCATTACTCAACACTAAAATCCTATACATGTTTCATTGGTACCAAGTCTTAATGTGTAAGATAATATTGTTATGCCTTTAGTCCTCTCTTCCTATTGAATAGGCATTTATTTACAGGGTTAACAGCACCAATCCTAAGAACATAAACAATAGTGCTGCTGGATCATATTAGAGACTTTTGTAGGCCAAATTCCTGATTCCCTAGTAGCCAACCAGATGACATGTCAGATGTTCATAAGCAGGGCATGAGGATAGCACCTCTCTCTTGCTGCTGTTCTCCAGTAACTGATATTCAGTGGAATGGTACCTTTAATGGGATGTCAGGTGTATTAGGGGAGGGGTAGTACCTCTGATGGGACACGTCATGCTTCTTCTGGGATAGTCTGTCCACCTTTGGTCCTCCACCCTGCACTCAGCTCTCACTTGTAACTCCTAGATGTAAGCATGGGACAGTGGCTTTGATTGGCTGGCTAAATTAGGTGAGGGTCACGGGTGAGTATATTAGGTGAGGGTAAACCAGTGAGTTAGGGACTCCCCCTGCATGCGAAGACAGGCAAATTAAGCGGACAAGACCAATACTGGGTCCAATAGTCAAGAAGGCGGTTTCTGCACGTGCTCCAGAGGGAAGTGAGGAGCAGGTAGGGCTTGTAAACCTGGAAAGCTAGCTCATATAGGAGAAGGAAAATTTTGACCCTAAACTTCCACTGCCCTGTGGGATATCTTTGGGAGAAGAAAGGGCTAAGGAGTAAATCCTACAAAAAATCCAGAGTGGAGTCCCTAAGATGGTTGGATGGCGCCTTGTATGTCTCCTTTCAGCAATCCCTGCAGCCCAGCTGGTGTCTAATGTATTGCACTGCTTTCATTTAGTCTACATCAGTTAAGCCAAGAGGAATGTCTTATTATCTGGGCAGCCCAGGACCTCCATACACACTGCCCAGGCTTGCGTCCTGGGGATGTCATTTTGGTGCTGCCAACACAGCAGTTTGACTTCATCCCTAGAGGGGCACTCCATTGTCTCTTGAGATGGACAGATGCCAACAAAAACAAAAATGTGCCTCTGATCAAGGAGGTACTATACAGCAGTTAAGACTAGTAGCCACTGGTAGCATTCTTGTCCATGAACTTGCCTAATTTTCCTTCAATTTTGGGACTGTGAGGAAGTGAACTCTACAGTTTAAATATGCACTAAGTGAAGAAGGACTACATTTTATGTGTGCTAAATCTTCTACCATTCAGCTTTATTGACTGACCATGGGTTCCAGGAGAAAAGGAGAGGGAGGGAGGGAGGGAGTAGATACTGTGGTGTAAGTCCTCCTTTGCAGCTCAGCCAGAGCCAACCAAGATGAGGCTGGTATATGTCCTGCAGAAAGGGTGTTCTGGAGTTGGAAGAGAGGGGGACCTATCCCTTTTCCAAACTCTATTCTGCTCAGTCACACATGACCCACTGGACATTACACTAGCAAAAAGGCTGGTGCAAATCAAACTCTAATACAAATGCTTCTTCTTTCTCTGCTAGGCTTGGGCTTGCTTATGTGGTAGTAACCCCCCTCCTGAACCGAGTTTGGAATAGTGGTAAATTACATTGCCATAATTTACTCCAGCTGTATTCCTATAGTTTGGATTACTAAACTGCGGATCTAACATGTGGAAAAACTATGATATGGGATGTGCTGCATTTGTTTTTCCCCCTTGCAGATTTTCTGAACTTGTCCAGCGCAACAGTCACATTATTGTTTTTTCAGAATCATTTGAAACACCCTTATTGAAAATTCACTATTGTCGGTCATTATAAAGGCAGATGAAGAAAAAATAATAATGTTTTGGGTAATTTTTATACTGACTTAAAAATGCTAAAAGATTACTAAAAGGTAATTGTTTCCTTTGTGTTTTTTTCTTAACACAAACATGTTCCAGTGCTAAGCATGGTGTTACTTTTATTTAAATCTCTGAAACATCACTGGCAATCTGGATCAGATTTTCTTACCCATCTCTGCCAGATTTGCATTATGAAAAGAGTGTTACTGCCCTAGGGCAGAGCCTTTTGCATGTTGTGTTTCCAGCTGATCACGGATTGTGATGGTGGATATTTGTTGCTTTAATTGCAGTTTCCAGTTCTCCAACTGAGACCAGGTTTCTACCACAAACATGATCATGCCTGGAGCTTTGGAACAGGGAAAAATGTAGGGAAAAAGGGGAGAAGATACAAATGAATGGCAGCTCGGATTCAGTGAGCACATCTTTCTGGAGAGGATATGCATATTACAGTCTCTGAATCATCTGAGCAAGGACAGAAAAAAACTCAGCAGGAATATCAAGTAGAGTTTAGAAATATTCAAGGCAGTCAGGTATTCAGTTTTCTTTATGAAGGAAATTGCTGGATATTTATGTAATGTTTGTCACTGTCTGCTCATTAAAAAATATCCGTACATGTCAAATAAGTATTAAGAGGGTACAAAAGCAAACATTAGCAGTTCCAGTTCCAAACAAGAGAAAGGGGTGTTTCCTCTCCATCTCACTGTAGTTCAACCAAATGCAACTGAATGTAAAGCTGTTTTAATGAGGCATTTGATGCAAACTTAGGTATAGTCATCCTAGTTATAAAAATACACATTTGTAGTAGTAGCTGTAGTAGTAATATCTTCCAGTTTGCATGGTGAGCTGCTGCCCACAAATGGCACAGTCTGTGACCTGATCTATACATGCAGCAGAACGAACTCTTAGAGGTGGTATGCTGGGATGTATCACACCAAATTGCAGGTGGGAGAAGCACAGTTTTGAATCCTATAATCATTAAATTGTAGAGTTGGAAGGGACCCCGGGCATCATCTAGTCCATAGGTCAGCCAACTTTTTCAGCTGGGGGCCGGTCCACCATCCCTCAGACCATGTGGTGGGCCGAACTATATATATTTTTTTTTTGGGGGGGGGGGAAATGAACAAATTCCTATGCCCCACAAATAACCCAGAGATGCATTTTAAATAAAAGCACACATTCTACTCATGTAAAAACACGCTGATTCCTGGACCATCCACGGGCCAGATTTAGAAGGCGATTGGGTCGGATCTGGCCCCAGGGCATTAGTTTGCCTACCCATGATCTAGTCTAACCCCTGCAATGCAGGAACACATCTCAACATACATACAATTACAACCTCCCCCATACAATTTCAAACCATACCAGACCCTGCTTAGCTTAGGTTTTATTGCTGTACCACTAGGAGGTAATAACCCTGTCGTGAGGGGAGCACATTTTAGTACTATTTTAATGTAAAATTATTATGTGTTTAGAGTTATGAATTATAACAAGTTTTGGATTGTGGTTAGATACCCCAGCATGACATGAAACATGAAGAAAAACTGTGTTGGGATAGATTAGGCCTCAGACCCCTGTGAAGGTCACAGCATAAGGGGTCTTGGCTGCTAGCAGAAACCGTGGTAACACTTACTGTAGAAAGCAGCACCTCTGGAAGTCAACAGCACTAAAAATGAATGACGCTGGTATTTACTGAGCAGGGACTAATCTAATTGGTGTTCTGAGCATCATTTTACAATGCCTATTGGTCTTTGGGTAAAGACCAATAAAAGAAAGTTCCGGAGCAGGGGAAGGGAACCTTTTTCAGATTGACAGCTGGATTACAATTTGGGGAACCATCTGGGGGCAATATCCCACAGTGGTGGGTGGGGTGGGTGAAGCAACTAATGCAAATATTACTTTTGTATACCGTAGGCTCATTTCTACACCAACCCTCTTTATCCTCCACTGAATAAAGCAACTTCATTGGAGTTTAATGACAGATTCTAGCCTGGGACGCGGGTGGCGCTGTGGGTAAAACCTCAGTGCCTAGGACTTGCTGATCATATGGTCGGCAGTTCTAATCCCCACGGCGGGGTGAGCTCCCGTCGTTCGGCCCCAGCTCCTGCCCACCTAGCAGTTCGAAAGCACCCCTAAGTGCAAGCAGATAAATAGGTACCGCTTTATAGCGGGAAGGTAAATGCCGTTTCCGTGTGCTGTGCTGGCTCGCCAGCTGCAGCTTCGTCACACTGGCCATGTGACCTGGAAGTATCTTCGGACGGCGCTGGCTCACGGCCTCTAGAGCAAGATGAGCATGCAACCCTTGAGTTGGACATGACTGGCCCGTACGGGCAGGGATACCTTTACCTTTACTAGCCTGACCAAAAAATGACAGGAGGATGTGAAACAAGGCTAGTGAGGGGATGGCATTGGGAAAGTGGTTGTGACCAGGTAGAAAGGGGTTGGAGAACGACATTTGGCCCCTGGGAATCAGGTTCCCCATCTTCAAGCAACAGATACACACACAATAACTTGCGCTCAGGGTGAGGAAACAAAAGAAACAAAAGAAAACCCCACAAATCAACCCATTGTCCTTCTTTTCCCCACCTGTTTCTGCTTCTTCCTAGTTATGTTTTAACGGTCTCTTACATAGAGAGTAACATCTTTGTGACAATAAATTAGCCCAGAAAGAGAAATCTTCATCTACAACTATCCAGAACCAAAACGGAGCTATACAAAAGTACTTTTTTTTTTTTTTTTTTTTTTTTTTGCAAACCTTCACACAAAATATTGCTAAGATGTCCTTTTCTTTGTGGCATTTGACAAAGAGTGCAAAGTTAATTACTACCAAATACAGTAAATCAAATAGGAACGTTTGAAATAACCATCTGCTGATTTCACCTGAAGCAAAATATACACTATGGAATAAAACAAACAGATTGTGGCCTATAGATTACCCCGCCCCCACGAACAGCAAAGAGCATTAAGTTAATACAGCATTAGTTGGCACTAGTGCTCCAAGAAACAATTAAAGAAAGGAAGATTTTCAAATGTGTAGCTTATGCAAGATTAATAATAAGAGAAGTGAAGTGCTTTGTGAAATTCAGCATGGTGTCAATGACATTTAGGAAGAAACATAAGTCTTTTGGTTTTGGTTGTATTGCACTTGTACACAGGCCTGTAGCTAAGTTTAAAAGATGAACATTGCTCTTCCCCACACCCCAAATAGATGTTTCAGGTTTATCGCTTCAGTTATTTGGATTGGATTTGTTTAGACAAGCATAAAGTGCACCTTTTATTACTTTAAACCTGTCCAAAAATGTCAGAGTTACCAACAAAGCAAATTTTGGGATGCTAATCCAGTTCCTTCATTTTAACATAAATCTTGTTGGGGGTGTGCTGCTCATGAGTAAAGGCTACACCCCAGTATCATTATACTTGTCTGTCTCTATGAGCTGGAGCAGGAAATATGAAGCAGGAAGCCTCCTCTATTTGTAGATGTTCCCTGCCTGGCATGATTTAGAACCCCCGATTTCCAGGGTTATAAATCACATAGGGAAACTCCATTAGTAGAGGAGGCTCCCCACTTCAGACCTTTGCCTCCAAGTCATAGAGGGTAAAGAGGATATCAACACTTTGGGATACTCATTGATCTGTCTCCATCACTTGATGGAGGTCCCATTGGCAAGGCATGCCTGTTTCCAGCACCAGCTGTTTTGCAAACTATAGAACTTCCTGGAGAGGGAATTGGCAACCATGATCCACGCCATGGTAACCTCTCAATGGGACTTCCCCTGAAGATGGTTCAGAAGTTGTAACTAAGTTAGCAGAACAGCCACCATTTTGCATCCTTTATAATCAAGCATCATTCCAGATCACTGTGCGAGTGTATGTGGGGGTGGCGCAACCAGGTAAGATAGTCAAGTCTATTTGGCAAAAAGTCTGGAAAAGGGTAATGTGAGAGATAAAAAACCTGGGTTTTTCTCAGGAAAATCAACTCTTCAGGAAAGTGCTGCAGGAAAAGTATTTGCAGTGGAACCTCTACTCACGACCACAATCCGTTCTGGAGGCCCGTCCTTATGGCAAAATGGGTCACTGGGAGAGGCGCCGTTGTGCGCAAGTGCAGGCAATTGCCGCTCCTGCATGTGCGCAAATGGCGGCAAACCCGCTGGTTACTTCCGTGTTTGCTGTGGTCGCAACTTGGAATGTCTGCAAGTGGAGGTGGTTGTAAGTGGAGGTTCTACTGTATTAATTTATATGCTGCTTACCTGCCAAAATTGCTAATAGGTGGTTTGCAAGTATAAAACCACTTTAAAATAAGGGCTTCGCATAATTCAAATACACTATAAAACAGTTCCATCAAAACATTGGAATAAACACACATAATTAAAATGTGCAATAAACAAGGCCATTAAAACAGCACAGCGATTAAAGCAGCGGTTAAAAGAATAAAAACAAGAGATGAGGAAAATGCTCATCTTAACAGATGCAAGCAAAGAAAGCACTCCACAACACTAGTGCCACCAGTGAACAAGACTGCCTCCATGTTAAAAAGGTAAAGGGACCCCTGACCGTTAGGTCCAGTCATGCCCGACTCTGGGGTTGTGGCGCTCATCTTGCTTTATTGGCTGAGGGAGCTGGCATACAGCTTCCGGGTCATGTGGCCAGCATGACTAAGCCGCTTCTGATGAACCAGAGCAGCGCACGGAAACACCGCTTACCTTCCCGCTGGAGCGGTACCTATTTATCTACTTGCACTTTGTGCTTTCGAACTGCTAGGTTGGCAGGAGCTGGGACCGAGCAACGGGAGCTCACCCCGTCATGGGGATTCGAACCGCCGACCTTCTGATCAGCAAGTCCAAGGCTCTGTGGTTTAACCCACAGTGCCACCCGTGTCCCAGGTGGTAAACATGGGGCTGTGGCTCAACCTCCTACATTTCATTTTTCTTTCTTACACACTTTTCATACTTGGTTGATTTCTACCTATATATCAATTTTTTTCAGCCTATTACAGGGCGTATAAAGTTCACCATGTCCCCTGATGCTGTTAACCCTTGCTAGAAAAACTTACAAAAAGGAAATATTTACTTGGGTTGGCCATTATAATGGCCACTTAACCAAATTTCAGAAAGAATTTTCTATTCAGAGCCGTCTTTTAAATAGCTCTTTTATTTACCAGTTGAATTGAAGGCACTGGCAAATCTCACAGTTGCACCTAATTGTTCTTGACTGCACATAAAATTACTAAAGGCCCAGCTTGCTGCATGCCAGAACATGATCTGAGCTGCCACTGAACTGACAGATGCTATTCCAGGATGTTTGCAAAGAGTCCTACTAGATGCTTATCAAGTTAGTGAAGTAAGTCTGTGCCAACATCCTCATGTGATATGATAATTATGGGAAAGCAGAGATACTTGCAACATTTGAAAACAAGGGTCACGCTAGATGGGATGCTAAATGCATCACTAGGTTGCATATCAGGGATTTAAAATAAATAATGGGTGTGGGGAAGTGATTTTCATCGAGACAGCAGCACAAGGAGAGTGGGATTCTTAGTGTGAATTCTGCCCATCCTAAGTTGAAGTATGAAAAAAGCTACTTCTCCTGCATTTGGAATTTTGAAAAGGCAGCCAAAAAACCATTGTAATCCATGTAAGAAAAACCACCACATCAATAAAAAAAACTGAGCTGTGATAACGAAAAGTGGGGGGGGGGGGAATAGGCTCAACATTTTTTGAAAGCAATCTGTGTTTTTAATAGGTTTATTTTAACCATTCCCCATCCCCCTGGCTCCTGTAAAATAGTTAAGTATGTCGAGAGATTCTGGATCTCTGCCAAGGTATTTGGCAGCCATTAGAATTTTAAATGATATATTTGATGTGCCTTGGCAGTTGAAAAGTTACAGTAATGGCTGTCTCAGATACAATAGGGCTTTAAAATAAAGATAATTGATTTGTTTTTTTATAAAAAATAAAAACAAGACTAAAAAAACAAAACAGCTTATTGAGTGCTCCAGATAGCCAATCATGTTACTCATACAACCTTGTGGATATGTACTCCATGACCTAATGATTCACTAAGGAACAGGGAATTTATACTGTTTACAAAGGAGCAGACACACTGTCTGCTGATTTGTACCGGCAAGAGGAGCAGAACAGAGAATTAAGGGACAATCTGGGAATTTATCTTTCTGGTGCCATACAGTACATCCATACTCTACTAGACGAAGGCAAATTATGACATTAGCCCTTCACAAGTTACTCTTGCTTCGTCTCATTGATTCATGAAGGTTTTTTAATTTACCTTAAGTATTTAGAAATGAAAAATGCAATATTGGTTCAGCATAAAATAAAGTATGTGATGTAGGGTTTTCATTTTAAAAAGTCAGCGTAATATAATAACTCTTCAATTATGACAGAAGAGAAGCTTAACACTAGGAGTTGCACTGATGAGCAGATTTAGTTAGATCTGGATTCATTGTATTGTAAAACAGACTGTCTCGATCTGAGATGCTTCATAGGTTGCCCAGTTCAACTCATCAGTCCAAGTCCATGTTGCTTCCCTCCTTCAATTTCACTGTTAATATTCTTTTTTACTAAAAAAAATTATATAACTCACCCTTTTGGCAGAAGTAGATTGATTTTTTTTAAGGAACTGTAGCTCCCCCAGAATAGATAAAGCCTGCTGGATTGCAGGCAGCAGCCTCAGGGTTTTTTGTGTTTGATACATCTAAATTATGATATGTAGTTTATAAAATTAATACTTACAATTTTTAAACTGTTGGAGAAAAATTGGAAGAAATTTGCAGGCAAGTCTATTCTTTTTGGGGGAAATAATCCTAGCAAACTTCAGAAGAATAGCTGCAGTAGTTTTCCTGCAAGAAGACTGTCAACATTTTGGGATAGTTAAAAAAATATATATTTATCTTTCGTTGGTGTTTCATGACCAATTGATCTGAAAACTGCAGACATGACCGAGGTGTTATTGGGTAAGAAGCCTGCCAAATTGCAGAATAAAAGGTCCAGAGCATTTTGTGTTATGCACTCGCAGACAAGGCCTGTCAATCACAGCACAGCTCTCCCACCATGCTGCTTCCTCCTCCAAAGCATTGGGATTGGAGTGCACTGATAAAATAATCCCCTTCGATTGCAAAGTAGACCTGTCAGTCATGAAGGAGTTTCCCCTAACTCCTGACATTTTTCTAGGGATGGGATGTAAATTTTGATTTTACAAAGCTACTCCATCTTCTCACATCCTGACATTAATTTTTTGAGGACACTT
Organism: Podarcis tiliguerta; assembly: GCF_965153285.1. Taxonomy (NCBI): domain Eukaryota; kingdom Metazoa; phylum Chordata; class Lepidosauria; order Squamata; family Lacertidae; genus Podarcis; species Podarcis tiliguerta. Next base: position 31,863,731 of record NC_139542.1, on the reverse strand, counting down.
GATTTCATCTTTTTATTTAGTGTCTGGATTCCTGAGGAAGACACAACACTTCAAGGGCTTTCTGCCTTGACTCATGCCTACCTTGTAGAATCCAAAAATTCTTTGAAGGCACCCAACCTCAGCATGGGACGCGGGTGGCGCTGTGGGAAAAACCTCAGTGCCTAGGACTTGCTGATCATATGGTCGGCGGTTCGAATCCCCACGGCGGGGTGAGCTCCCGTCGTTCGGTCCCAGCTCCTGCCCACCTAGCAGTTCGAAAGCACCCCTAAGTGCAAGTAGATAAATAGGTACCGCTTTATAGTGGGAAGGTAAACGGCGTTTCCGTGTGCTGCACTGGTGCTGGCTTGCCAGAGCAGCTTCGTCACGCTGGCCACGTGACCCGGAAGTGTCTCCGGACAGCGCTGGCTCCCAGCCTCTTAAGTGAGATGAGCGCACAACCCTAGAGTCGGACACGACTGGCCCGTATGGGCAGGGGTACCTTTACCTTTACCTTTTAACCTCAGCATGCTATGGAGGGTTTGTACAGCTCTACTCAACACTCTAAAGTCTGTACTCAGGGAGGAACACATGTGCACTTTATTAACTATGAGTTCATTTATAATACTTGAAATTGGAAGCCTAGGCATAGAGTCATAAAATTGTAGAGTTGGAAGGGACCTGATGGCCGTCTAATCCAACCCGCTGCAATGCAGGAATCTCAACAAGATCATACATTTACATCTGCCACCGGCTATTTTAAAGATGCAGGTACAGAATTGTACATGTGTGTAAACATAATATTTGATTTCTGTACTGAACATGTTACAAATGGAGGATGGCATTGAAATAACTTTTACTTAGAGAAGACCCTCTGAAACTAATGAACCTAGGTTAGTCATGTCCATTAACTCTAATGGGTCTACCCTGAGTAGGACTAGTGTGGAATACCACCCATAGTGTTTGATATCAGCCTAATTTTATGATTAAAGTTGGTGTGATAACAAGTAACAATGAAGCTTGCAAAAACATTTGCTGTAGCCAATATGTTGATTTTTCTGTTGCATTTTTCGTATGCCCTAGTTTTGCTTGGGAGGAGACTAATGAGAAAATGGCCCTTTTTATATAAGCCAAGGAGCTGATTTCATATTTACATGCTTTAAAATCATATAGAAAAGAGAAAACCATTCAGCAGATCAAGAGCAAAATTGAAAATGTCAAAAGTTGTGGAGCACAGAACAATAATTATCAAAGTACATCAGGTGTTATTAGAACTTTCATAGCTTCCTCATTGACAGCCAAGGTAATGAGAACAGAAAAAATACAAAATTAATTTATTTTATGACAAAAAATAGCAATGAAGTGAGATGATGGCAGACAGTTCATATTGTTAAAGTTGTCATTTCCTGTTGAAATTCTAGGGTAATTTAATAGCATAACTAAATAACTTGTTGGAACTCCACTTTTCTAACTGTGTGCTCAAGAACACAGTCAGGCCCTGGTACTAAGGTTAACATTTTGTGGCTACAAGAAAGAGGTGGACATTCAGTCTGGAACAAAATTCCACTGCTGTATCACCAGTGTAGACATAAAACTAATACAGTGGTACCTCCGGTTACGAACTTAATTCATTCCAGAGGTCCATTCTTAACCCAAAACTGTTCTTAACTTGAGGCGCGCTTTCACTAATGGGGCCTCCCACTGCCACCGTGCCACCGCTCACATCTTGGGGCAAAGTTCGCAGCTAGGGGCATCTACTTCCGGGTTAGCAGAGCTCGTTACCTGAAGTGTTCATAAGGAAGATGGTACGTAATCCACAGTTCCACTGTATGGTGATAATTGAGAAGACACAAAATCTCCAGGCCAGAAACACACCCTTCTAAATACAACACTCTCCAGTAGAGAGGTGAAACCTGAGAAAGACATTTAGTGTTGAGAAAGACAGAAAAGGCTTCATTTGGGCTCTAGACCTTGTCCAAGTAAATTGCTCAGTTGGAGCTCTCCAAATTCTGTAACTCTGGACTACATCTTTTTACTTTAATTATGATCAAAGTTTATTTATATACCACATTTCCCACAGTGATTTACAAAAAAGAAAATAAAAGAAAGCAAAACAGATATAAGTTCAAAATCTGGAATAAAAAATACAATATGACTACAGCACTAACAGGTCAACAAGTTTTTTTAAAAAAAAATCATTTAAAATATATAAAAGAAAGGTGAGCATAAAGTTTGTCAATAGGTCCATTAATATCCCACCAACTAATTATAATAAGAACAGCTCCCCATGCCCACACTTTTATACCCAGACTCAAAATTCCAGCGGAAAAACCTCACAGCTCATTTGCTTAGTTATGACTGTCCTGAGTGGATGCAGCCATTGCTGGATGTCATATAGACTCTCTGACACCTTGGAGTTTTTCTGTCAATGAACAAGTCATTTACGCCAAATCAAAGAATATTGGAGGGCAGAGAACATAAGAAGAGCTTGCTGGATCAGGGCAATGGCTCATCTAGTTCAGCATCATGTTATCACAGTGGCTGATCAGATGCCTATGGGAAACCATCAAGCAGGTTTGGAGTACAAGAGCACTTGCCCCTCCTTTGTTTTATAGCAGTAAAATAATACTGCCCATGAAGGCAGAGCCCAGCTATCATGGCTAGTAGCCATTGATAGCCTTATCCTCTGTGCATTTGTATAATCCACTTCTAAAGAGTTGGTGGCCATCCACTGCCTCCTGCAGGAGTGAGTAAAAGGTAAAGGTAAAGGGACCCCTGAGCATTAGGTCCAGTCGCAGATGACTCTGGGGTTACGGCACTCATCTCGCTTTATTGGCTGAGGGAGCCAGCGTACAGCTTCTGGGTCATGTGGCCGGCATGACTAAGCCACTTCTGGTGAACCAGAGCAGTGCACAGAAACACCGTTTACCTCCCCGCCGGAGTGGTACTATTTATCTACTTGCACTGCATGCTTTTGAAATGCTAGGTTGGCAGGAGCCGGGACCAAACAATGGGAGCTCACCCCATTGTGGGGATTCGAACCACGACCTTCTGATTAGCAAGCCCTAGGCTCCGTGGTTTAACCCACAGCGCCACCCACGTCCCTTGCAGGAGTGATTACCATAGTTTAACTATGTGCTGCCTGAAGAAGTATTTTCTTTTATCTCTCTCTTGAATCTTCCAACCTTCAGCTTCATCAGATGTCCATGAGTTCTAGTGTTATGAGAAAAGGAAAACCACTTTTCTTCACCCACTTTCTCTAAGCCATGCATAATTGTATAAACGTCTATCATTTCACCCTTTCTCTAAACTAAAAAGTTCACAGCACTGCAACTTTTCTACATAGGGGAGTTGCTCCATCCCCTTGATCATTTGGGTTGCCCTTTCTTCGTAACCTTTTCCAACTCTAAATATCCATTTTGTGGTGAGGTGACCAGAACTGTACCATTTTATTTTCAATGCCTTTTCTAATGATCCCTAACATAGATTTTGCCATTTTCATGCCCGCTGCACACTGGGTTGACATCTCCACTAAGCTATATACTATGACTCCAAAGTCTCATTCCTGGTTTGTCATCAACCGTTCAGAAGCCATGAATGTATATGTGAAATTAAGATTTTACACCTAAACATGCATTACTTTGCAGAAGTATCAATCTGTCTGTATTCTCCACCAAAGGAACTAGCCTGGCTCTCTGTGCTACTCCTCGGGCCAGTCTACTCATGCATGAGCATTCTGCCTATGATAAAGCTCTGTGCTTGGGCATATAGTTAGGCTAAGAGCAAATCCTGTCCAAGCACTTCCCCATGGTCTATGTTGTTGGCTACAGGTGCCTCCTGAGCCTTGGAAGACCCCTCTCTTCAAGCAAAGCATGCCAAGACATATATCTGGCTTCACCATCAAAGTTCCTTACTGTGTCTTAACTGAAACTCACAGTGGCCAATGAAGTCCAGGCTGACCATTAACTGTCCATTCTTCATTGGCTAGAATCTCCAACCAGTTAGGGTCCATTTTTTACCAGACCAATCAGAATGCATTTTCCTGATCCAGGCCCTGCCTATAAATTCTAACGTGAGAGGCTTTCCCATCTCTTTTTAGAACTTGTGACCAATCAGCTAATGCTAAAAAGTCCTGCAGCACAGTAGCAGCACAAGGCCTTGGACTCTGAAAGTTACACTCTGGCATCACCAAAAGCCACAGAAGTCCATTTCAAAGTACAAAACATAAACAGATATATACACAATATTTCCCTCACATGTTCAGGTTTTCTTCATCCTTTTCCCTCAAGAGACCTGCTCCATAGTTCAAGAATGTAGGATTTAGTTCATATGTAGCCGAGCTGATACTTAAGGTAGGAAAGTCTCTTACTGCTAGCAAACTCTCAGCTTCAAAACCCCACAGGAAGACCATAAAACATCCAGCCACATTAGTGAAGGCTCCTAGATAACTGGTGCTAACATGTGAAGAGCTGGTTCAGTGCTAGGGAAGTTAGAATCCTTTGAATTGGGTAGTGTGGGTAGAAGACTATAGAGTTCAGTTTCATACTTGAAAAATTATCATCTAAATAAATACAAGAGAAGTTGTGGGAGTACACCAGAACTTTAATGAAAAACCATGTAGAGCTTCATCTTATCTATTAACTTTCCATTTTCCCTGTAGAAATTGTTTCTGTCAATATTTTATTATGACAGGGGATGAATGGGGAGGGGGGAGTGAAGTCTAATCTAAGCAGATGTTGCCATAAATGGCACACAGCAATTGAGACTACTGAAAGGAATCAAGAGATTTCTCCTCTTTTCCATGTTTATGCTAGAAGTAGTAAAATGATTCATGAGGGGGGGGGAGTAGGAAAATGAGATGCAAAGCAGTTGGAGAAATAAATAAAGCACTGAAAATATCTCTTGGACATTATTTGGGATTGAGATTACCACTGGAGCTTAAACAATCAATGCATTCATAGCCAACAGAAAACAATAGAAATTGGCATATTTATTATAGTCATGAATCGATGGTCTTATCTTCTGAGATATTACAAGGTTGATTCATTCTGACAGGAATGAAGGAATGTCTTTCAAGCTGTTTCTCCATTACTGATAGATCAAATGAGTTACACCATGTTTCTTGTCAATGAGGTGGATGAAAATACTAAGGGGTAACGGCTGCTGGTAAGGCTAGATTTAGCTTGGTAAGCAAAAAAATGCAACTCAGTAGCTATCAGTCCTTTCTGATTAAAGATCCAAAGCTAAGCTTTGATGAAAACTTTTTCTTGGTTCTTTGCAATATAATTCTACATCCCCTTTATATAGTTTTATAGTACTGAACTACACAGTATACTTTTAAAAAAATCTATAATTTATTAGAGTTTTTACATTACTACAATAAAACAGTATTTTTCCTTATTTCCCCACTCCCAGCTCTCCTCCCTCCACTTATTTTATTTTTAAAAAACAACAACCTTAAAGCACACTTATTTCTGATGCCTCTGATATTGTTTGGATGAATTTCTATTTCTGTATGGCTGCTTGTGGCAAATTGCATCTCCAGCAATCAACCGTGGCTATGATGCCCATGAATTTAAGGCACGTTTAGTGATATTGAACACATTCCAGAGTAAGGACCACTATTTTATTCAGAGTAAATATGTTTGAGATTGGGCTGAGGTTGTTATTTTTAAAAATAAACGACAAAGGCCTCTATGATTCAATGGGCAATTGACCTAGGACACAACATAGATATGGCCTTTTGAGAGAAATTGTGGAAAACAACAATACATTTCTTGGCATGCTATGCTCTAAAATAGAATCTACAAAAGATGATATATAGATGGTACTTGACCCTAGAAAACTTGTAAAAATGTATAAAAAGGGAACCAATTTACATTGGAAATGTGAAGAGATTGAAGGGACATTTATGCACATGTGGTGGGGTTGCAAGAAAGCCAAAGAGTATTGGGAGATGATATACTCAGAACTAAAAAAGATGTTAAGGGTCTTATTTCCCAAGAAACCAGAGATGTTCTCACTGAGTATAGCAGAGGGGGAAATACCAGCAGCCAGAATAATTTATGCCCAATGGTGGAAGGACAAAAATAGACTGGCAGAATAAGCTAATAGAATAAGCAGAGCTAGCAATGTTGATTGCAAAGATAAGAAATCAGGATGAGTCTGATATAAGAGAAGAGTGGGAATACTTTGGTGAATATTTAAAGAAATATAACAATCAGATAAACTTCAAACTGTGGTTAGATATATGAGCAGCAGTTAAAATAAGCAGAAGTGGAGTAGTAATTAAGGAAATGCAGCTTAACAAGGACAAAATAAGGTCCCATGGAGGGATGAGTGTGGAAGTCAAAGAGTGTAAGATAAATGGTGACAATTGTATAACTGATGTACTAAGGTATGTAAAATGCATAAATAAATAATTAAATAAAGAACCGAACAACAATTAAAAAGCACCTGAATTGTTAATTGCAGTGAACATGAGGGTTGTCTAGTGTTGTTGGCAATATGTGAAATGACATGAACCACAATGGAGTCTACCTACTGAGAAACAAAAAAGTTTCATCTAAACAAGTCAACATTTCATACATTTACCTACGACAGAAATACATTACATTCCTCACACAACAGCTCAGCAATACAAATAATCAAAACTCGGGGTGCCAGTCAACTGAAGCAAAGATAGAGATCTTCCCTGACTTAAAACACATCGGTAAATTAGACAATGAACAAGGAAGCAGAGCATATAATAGAATATTTAATTTGCGACTGAAAAGATAGTTATTCAGATTCTCTTTGGTACAATTTGAACAATTCTTGCATAAATAGTGATGCCCCCCTTCACGTCTGTCCTTCTCTGCAGTAAGGATTTTGTCGCAAATCCATATTCTCATTTAATATGATGGAGAAAATGATTTTCATAAAAAAATATTTCTCTTTCTATAAGAATAATAACTTGGGATTACAGTGGCTGTAGATTTGGATTTGAACATCTCTCTTCGGACAGTCTATCATTTCTTTGAACACATAACCATATACTGTCAATGTCTCATCAAGTAATTTGATCCATTATAAACTAATTTGTAACATGTGGAGTGAGGTAACATAGGATCCTGATTGTTTCAGGCAATTACATTGATTGACAAAAGGGTTTTAGGCTATGCTGGCATGTTGTGGCAAATTATATATTCAGTGAGGAGCAAAATGTGAGTATTTTTATGTTGCTACATTACAAAAATGTGTGTGTGTGTGTGCACGCGCGTGCATGCAATTTCCAGCAGTTTAAAATTATTTTTATCATTAGTTTTCCTGCATGAATATAGATATTTGTATAACTTCTAGGCTAAATACATTTCTCCATGAAATACCTGAAAACATTGCCATAATTTTAGGAGTGGCTACGTCCAGGACCAGTCCAAGACATTTTAGCAACTGAGGTCAACTACAAAATCTTCCCCATGTTAAGCCTGTGGTCTATTAAGACCCCTATATACTTTTCACATGTTCCACTAACAAGCCAGATATCCCACACCTTATATTTGTACAGCTCATTATTGCTGTCAGTGCAGAACCTTACATTTGTCCCTATTGACATTCATTTCCTTTATTGGGCCCAGTTCTCCAATCTGTTAAGGTCATATTGAATCCTGATTCCGTCTTCTGTGGCATTAGCCCCCCTCCCACTTTGCAAATTGGATGTGCATCCACTGAATTCCTTCAACCAAGTCATTCATAAAGCCCTTGAAGAACAACTTGTCCAGGACAGAACCCTGAGGCACCCTGCTTGTCACCTTTTTCCAGGATGACAAGGAACCATTAGTGAGCACTCTTTGCGTTCATCCAATCAACCAGCCACAAATCCATCTAACAGTTACCTCATCTAGTCCCCATTTTACCAGCTTCTCTGCAAGAAGCTCCTGGGGTACTTTGTCAAAAGCCTTGCTGCAATCAAGAACATTACATCCACAGCATTCTCCTAATCCACCAAGCGATCTAATAAGCTTGCATCAAAATAAAAAATAAGATTCATCTGGTATGACTAGTTTTTGAGTAAGCCATACTGGGTCTTAGTAATCACAGCATCCTTTTCTAAGTGTTCACAGACTGGATGTTTTATTAACTGTTCTAAGACCTTTTCTGGTATCAACATCAAGCTCACCAATCTGTGGTTTGGCTCACCTTTGGCTCATAATTAGCTTCAGGTAGTGAGTGAATTGCCCTCAGTCTCATACACCTTCATACCAGCTGTATTCCTTGGAGTCTGGATCTGCTACCTCTGTGGATCCTGGCACCCAAGGCAGTTGTCTCACCTTGCCTCATATGCGGGCTAGCCCTAGTTACTTCATCACCATTAATCAGAATGGAGGCTGTGATGCATCTCAGTATCTGAGTGGTGAGAGACTCCAGGGGTGCCAGCACTTATCCAGGGTTGTTTCCTTGGAAAGAAGGTCATAAGACATTGTAGTGTCTCTAGTACATATGGTTTTATTTACACAAATATACAACCTAAGCATAAGACGGAGTGTTAATGCTGTGAGTCTGACCAACAGATCTTGCTTGTCCATTAAGTTTCAAGTAAGGTCCCGAAAGTCACAGCTTTGGATTCCCCAAGCTCCCAGCTTCAGACCAGACCTAAAACAACGACCAGTCCTTGGCCTGTTGTCCTCTTATCCCTAGGATGGTGCAGCATTCTGCCAGGGGAGGTGAGGGGAGTCTTAGCCCTCCTGAAAGAATATCACCACTCAGTTGTCGCTATGGCAACACTTCTGTTCTTAACCAGCTCCTCAGGCATGTAAATGGAGTGCTTACAGGCTTGACTGGGAACATAAACAATTCGGTGCAAAGTAGCTGTAAAATCAATGACTCACATTTGCGATACAATAAAACACAAAGGATGAGATGGTATTTCATAGCTGTCTTGTGTACTTAATGGTTTGGGAGTATAGCTTTGGACAAGAGCTTCATAATCAGTGCAGAGATATATTAAGATTCTCCACAAGGTTACCATGATTTATTTTGATTTCTTATGAATTGCTTCTTCTTTTTACCTCCTAAATGTGCTTAAGAAAGCACATGTGAAACTGGTCTTCACATAATATTCAATTCACACTAAGTCAGACCTTCAAGTTCTGCAAGCCATATGCTAGTGTCACCAGTTCCCTTTATATCAGCTTGTTATTCACTGATTGACTGGCCCACCATTTATTAACTGCAACAAACACATGTACCAAATGGTGCTTTTCAGCCAATGGTAACTCACAGAATGCCAGGCAGTTATGCGTACCACAAGATGAAGAGCACTGGCCACAAACAGAAGCAGAAAATTCTATCTAAATAAATAATAATAAACTATGTTGGAAACTCAAATGATATTATAATGGCTTAATTTATTATCTTCATTATTTACTATTGACAAAATGAAGATGGGAGGGGAACTATGGAGAAAATGTTTGATACACCCATCAATGATATGTAGCTGGCTTCTGTGCAATTCCATTTTTGCAATCAGCCCAAAATACAGTGAAGTTAGACCACATAAGATATGACCGATTTGCCTGCTGTTTGATATATATTTTCAACATTGAGTGCAGTACACAGTCAAAATGGGGAAAACTACTCACTACATTCAATCCTACACACACCTGGGAGTAATTCCTTTGAACTTAATGAAACTTATTTTGGAGCAGATAAGCATAGAATTGCACTGAAAGAATACTAGAGTGTAGTTGCCAACTTGAATTGTCGCCACTTCTCCTTTTTTATTTATGTATCAGAAAGACTGGGTTTGTGCCTGCTTTTTAAAATGGATGTAAAGAAGAAACAAATGTAACTACAGAAACACCTGACAGATGGGAAGTACTTCAGGGAACTAAGGCCAAAGGATAACCAATACTTCATATACAAGCAATGAAAGGAAATAAATAGCTGACACTTTAGTCTCCAGCATATCCATGGAATGAATTACACAGGTCACCGGGTCTGGATAGTGTTCAAATACTCAAACAATATTGTACAATAATTAAGAACAGTGTGGGGACTGGAACACTGGCAAAGCATCATGTTTCAACAGAGCATCTTCAAAATAACAAAGGAAAATGTGCTGCCTACAGAATGAATTATGTTAATGGAACATTCAAGCAAAAGTATGTGGTATTCAACATGGGGTCAGCATTAAAAGATCATGAATACATTACTATAACAAATAGGAAGGTAATAAGTTTTTTTAAAAACAAAAACAAAACAAAAACTAAATGTAATTAACAACATGCACATTTGAAGGCTAAAGTGGCTTATTTGAAATGCTATGCAGAATTTCATTCTCTCTGCTATTTTTTCCAGTCTAAGCAATAAGAGATCTAAGTATATCCCACCCCAAGAGAAAGCCTTATTAGTGTAAAAGGATTACTAAAAGCTCCCTGTCCCATTTTTATTTAAAAATGTATCACTATTACCAGAATCCTACACCCACTTACCTACAAGTAAACCCCAATAAATACAGTGGGACTTGCTACTCAGTAACATGCATAGGATGTATGGAAATTTTCAATCCTGGAAATGTTGAGATCTGAAGACTTGCGGGTCAAGGGGATAGTGGGGGGTCAAACTGCAAGATCCAGAACTTAAATTTTAGACAAAACGTTCAGTTAAAGCTCTTTGCTAGCCAGTACTGGAAGCAGCAGGAGTTGAGAAGCACTTTCGTGATGATAACAAGCCTATGCACAATAGCAATATCCAGTGCCAACCTCAAAGAGCTTCTCCTTCACTGCCATCACTGTTAGCTGAAGACGAGGAAGTTAACCCTATATTGAAGAAACAGGTATGGGGAGGGGAGCTGTGGGGAGGACAAGTGGGTCTTAGTCTTTTGCACTTCAGATGATTCAAAAAGGCTTAGAGTGCAAGCCTATGTATGCTTAATTAGAATTAAGCTTCATTGTGTTCAGTGAGTCTTCCTCCAAAGTAAGGGTGCATAGGATTGCAGCCTTAGTATGGCCCAATCAGGCACAATTGCTCATCTATTTCAGTACCCATAGTCCAGAAGAAATCCAGACTTCAATATGCAGTGGCCCCTACCAGTCCTTATAGCCAACGGAGTCTGTTCTAGCTGCTGATGAACCTAAACTTTCTGCCACATGTTTTTTCCAACTATTCTCCATCAATTAATGAGGAAAGAAATAGAAAAGAGGAGATTAAACAGTGAAATTTAATTATGGGTGAGGTGCAAGACTTTGTTATGTGAAGCTTACTTTTAAGGTCATTGAGCAATGTTTTGTGAGTGTCATTCCTTCCCATTCGGTACCCTGCAGCCTTCCTGGGTGCTCTCTTTTCCTGAAAATTCCATGACATCCCCAATGGATTTACCTGTAAGCACAGGAAAATGGGAAGACCGCTTAATGTGCACCTAACAGCTGTACATTGTTACCTATTGTTTTAGGTCATCGTACTTTTAAAGAAATCAGCAATTATTAACAATAAAAGATAAGAGAAAGGCTTCCCTTAAAAATAACATCATTGAGCACACTAATTCCAGACATTCTGTAAGCAGCTTCACAGGCTTCCTACCTGTCAATTAAAGTTCAGGGAAAGACATTATAATGCATTATAAGGTAACTCATCTGATGGGGCTTTTCCAGGACAGGAGGAATAGGCAGCCAGGGAGAATGCAGGATGCTAGAATGGAGTTTAACCTATTGCCAGCTTACAATAAAACAAGCTATACTCTGTACCCACCAATAATCTGAATAAATTCTGAAGTGCCCTGAGAATGTGTCAGTAAAATAGAAGCCTCTTTCATAGACAGCACAATTGCGTTAACCTAGGGGTACAAAAAGGTGTCCCTTGACATGACTCAGATGTGTCAATACAGCACTTGACTACTTGAATTTGAAAGAAGACTTTGGAAGGATATTCCCTCCCCCTATTTTAAACAGTATGCTACTAAAAAGCAGAAGGCACAGAGTAGGAGAAATTATAAATAAAAATGTGAATAGCACCTAAATTCCCCCCCCCTCAATATCTGTTTGTCTTTCATTTAGAGGGTGGGAGATGAAAAACAATTAGATGATGCATTCACTTTGCTAGGCTGATTAAAAGCTCATCAAGGGCCTCAAGTGGCGTAAAGTTTTAAATCCATTGATTAAATTTGCATCTCTTGTTTTAGAAGTGTTCATCCACACAGAGTGCAACCTAAACAGCAAAATCTTTTGCCATGTTAGGTATAGATTTATAACACTTTAAATAGATTGATCAAAACTGGTGTTCCAGTTTTGAAATTTTGAAATACCAATTTGTGCTGGATTTTAACAGCCCCGTAAACCAATGCTATCACTGGAAGGCATATGGATAAGAATGACTCTGTGGATAAGAAAGGAAATATGAGGTATTTGGTTTTGGTTTAATTAATTTTAGTCTAGAATTTATTGTTATGTTGTATCTTAGAACAAGTGCATTCAGTACTCTGGAGCACAAGTTATTCCCATGTGGTGGGAATAGAAAATGGCTTTTTCTTGGGACAGTCAACAAAGAGCAGTTTTCCTGTTAGCCATAGCCAGCAGAGAGCTCCAAAACATCCTAGTGCTCTTGCAATTCAGCATTTAAAGCTTAATATCAGGGGTCAGCAACCTTTTTCAGCCATGGGCCAGTCCACCATCCCTAAGACCATGTGGTGGGTCGGACTATATTTTTTTTTTGGGGGGGGGGATGAACGAATTCCTATGCCCCACAAATAACCCAGAGATGCATTTTAAATAAAAGGACACATTCTACGATGTAAAAACACGCTGATTCCCGGACCATCCGCAGACCAGATTGAGAAGGCGAATGGGCTGCATCCAGCCCCCGGGCCTTAGGTTGCCTACCCCTGCTTAATATTTTGTTGTTATTTTTTGAGAAACAATTTTGATTTCAAGGGATTAAAATATTCAGGACACCACATGAAAAGGAAAGAAAGAGAAAGACAATTTGTTAATAAAAGGGAAAGAAATAGATAGACATTTTTTTTTACTAACAGTGGTCCAAATATCAGTCACAGTGGTCCATTTCTCATGTTATCTATATGTACAATGCACACATGAGGCAGTGGGGAGCCAAACCACAACCCACACTCCTGCTGGTGCAGCACACAATGCCCATGCATTTGCTGCAGTGTCTGTAAAAGTCTTAGGACTGAGGTGTTAATTGTCTTTTGTCGTGTAACAATGTGCTGTATTGCTGCATATTTCTCTGTGCTAAAATTTGATATGTTAGCCCAGACAACAGATGAGTTTTACACCCAATTTATGTTTGCATGCCAACTGAAAGTAAAGTTGACAAGGTCCCTTGCAGTGTCAGTAGGAATTGCAGGGAGCCAGTTCATAAAGGTATTTTGCTGTTGTTTAGTCATTTAGTCGTGTCCGACTCTTCATGACCCATGCTACATAAAGAAGTGTTTGTGGCTAGATTACACTGAATTTCTGAGTATTAATTTTTCACTTCCATATAGGTGTTGGCAAAAGTGATTTCTTAAAAATAAAACTTTTGCTTTTCAACACTTGACTGTTCTGGGGATGGGCACAAAAGACATGAATCAATTCAACACAGGAGACCAGTGAGCAGGCTCTGCCATGGTTAGCTTTCATTTTCTATAATTAGCAGCATCATAGAGCTGTTTTGAAGAATTGTATTAAATAGATCCTTCTGTATTTAATGCTTCTCAAAATACCATATGGTTTTTTATTAAGCTTCTTTTGATATCAAAAGATAAATATATAAAGAAGAGTAGGAGGAACAAGCACCACAGAATTTATTTAGCAGTTTGGTGGAATTTTAGGATATCTTATTGTTGGAAGGTGGCCAAGAGAAGTAAGTGTATTTTTCCCTGCTGTAAACATTTCTGTGTAGAGCTGCTCTGACTTCACACACTTCCTGATCAGAAAAAGCCCAGTAAGAGGCAGGGGCGGAGGAAAGGGGGTGTGGTGGTGGTGGGGTCACCCCAGGTGTCACCACTGACAGGGTGACAAAATGCCAGGCGGCACTCACCGTGGGGCCTGCAGCACGCCCGAGCTACGTGTCTCTCCTAGGAGAGACACTGTGGCTTGGGAGTGTACAGGCTCTGCGCTGCCCAAACGATCTGCCCACTGCCTCCCCCCGAACTGTAGGGTGGCTGAGTGGAAGGAGGCAGGCAGACTCTGGAGGCCCCGCAGTGTGCCCCATCCTTATAGGCGGCTTGCCCTGCCCCTGGGTGTGCCGCCCCAGGCGCCCGAGCAGCTTCCTCTGCCGTTGATAAGAAGAGTTGCTTCCTGATGTATTTTCCCAGGCTTTAACTGAAGCATGGGCACCCAGGAGAGAGCCAGTGTGGTGTAGTGGTTAAGGGGGGTGGACTCGTAATCTGGTGAACCGGGTTCACTTCCCCACTCCTCCACATGCAGCTGCTGGGTGACCTTGGGCTAGTCACACAAGTCTCTCAGCCCCACTCACCTCACAGAGTGTTTGTTGTGGGGGAGGAAGGGAAAGGAGAATGTTAGCCGCTTTGAGACTCCTTTGGGTAGTGATAAAGTGGGATATCAAATCCAAACTCTTCTTCAGCAAGGCTACAGAGTGCAGGCAACAGGTGAGATGATATGCATAATGAAATAAAAGACACTCACAAACACCGCTTGACCACCTCAAAAGTAAGGTAAGCATAACCCTACACATAAGAAGACAATTCATTTTCTCATTAATGGGAGAGAAAGAATGGGGGGAAATGCAGATAGGAAAGGCACAAAGTGGATCTTTTGATGAGTAAAATAAAACAAAACTTCAAGACACTGCAGGAGTTCCTCATCATGAATCTTCCACATCAAGCCTAGCTTTTTAGTAATGTAAAATGAAATCCCATCCCTCACAAACAAACGAAGTTATATGCATATGAATTGGTATCTTCAATTGGACTTACGGACATAAAGAATATTGGATTGTTGGCATAATACGAGTTCTAGAAGATGGTACAGACAGTTTCTCTGAAATAGAATAAATACAAAACAGCACTGGGCAGTTGCAATATTCATCCATTACAATCATCCTCTTAAGAATGTTGGCTATTGATGAATTCTGTCTGACAAAGGCACAAGATCAAGACACAAGTAACAATAGGTTAGTGAGTAAGGAATACATTTTCTGGAAATTGTCATTAGCAATTTGCTATGGGAATGGGAAAGAAAAATACCTTACTGAAAATCAAATATGCTCTTTGCCTTTTAGACCACTTAGCAGTTTGAAGCATTGACAGAAGAAATAGACATTTATTTTTTTCAGGGAAGGAAAAAAAAAGGACAAAGGAATCGCTAAGGCTGCCACATGCTGCTATAAATCATTATTAAATGAAATGCAAATAAATCCAGAACACTTGATCCTGCAGCTCAAACCAATGCATTGAGAAGAGACAAAATAGCTGAAACTCCACTGCAACATTATGTTTTGTGGTGTTACACTGATTGTGCGATCTGATTGGGATGGCAGACTGACACACTGGCCTGTATTAATGCAGCTGTGCTACCAGCTGCCCCTTTAAAAATGTCAACAACCTGATGCCAATGTGGTGGAGTAGGAAGATGATTGACTAGGGCGTACTTTCCATTTCAGCTCCTGGATACACTAAGTACAGCTATGAACTAAATTCCCCTAGTGAGATTGGAAGAAGAGGCAGTAGAGAAGAACAGGCACGCTTAACTTTTTATATACCACCATCAGTGTAAGTGGCACTTTATGGAGCAGCATAAACAAAAGGCGTGTCACTGATGAGTTTACAATCTCAGTTTAGACAGTGAGTTGTTAAAGACAACAAGGGAGGAAATGGAAGGAACAAGGAGAAAACAAACTGCAGAAGAGAAGGAAAGTGTGAGTGGGCGTTGACAACGGATGAAGGCAGCTGCATGTACGTCACATTTGTTTGAGTTAAGGAGCTGGACTAAAGGCATAATCCTAACACCCAATCTACACTGCTGGTTTTTCCCTACCACCAGGCTCCACCACCCAGGGGAGAGATCTCCCACCTCAGAAGCCCACACTGTACCTACCAAAGGCATGGGATGATTGTTAAATACTCAACAGAAGGAATCCTGTCAGCAGAAGTCCCTGAAATAGTGCATTTCAGGAGAGGGGTGTACCAAAGCAGACAAAGGCTGGATCCCATGCCAATCCTGCTTTGCCCAAGCCCTGAAGTGTCCTATTTCAGGGCCTTATTCTGGGAAGATCCCTGGATCATCTGCCAATCCATTTGCTGAATGGTAGCAGGAAATGCAAACCTGTCCACTTGGGTCTGTCTGGACTGTTAGGAGCTGGCACGGCTTCAGATGCAGCAGTGGTTTTTCTTCCCTGATAAACCCCAGAATCTTTCAAGATTGTTCTGGATGAGACCAAGGCAACGGCTTCACAGAAGAGATGAGCTGAGAGTTGAAGAAACGAATGTGATGGTTCATTATGGATATTTTGGCTCTGCTGAGAAACCAGCTCATCTTTCAACTGTCACTTACTGTTAGCCATTCTGTTTGGTTGCAGCAGAGGAAGAGATGGGGATGAGGCCTGTCCCATCAGCTCTGCTCAGCAACCAGGTCCATTTAGGAACTGCTGCCTGAGTTTGCTTACTTGAATCTTCCCTTATCACCCCTTTCCCTGTTTGTGTTGTCTTTTAAACAGTAGGTCTGTGTTTGTTATTGATCTTATGTAGCTGCTCATGGATTAAACCAATCAGTTATATGCCCTATATTAAAATGGTTCATGTCCAATATATCAGTAATGTTTACATCATCCTTGTAAGGTAGTCCTGCATACTCAGTTTATGTAAGGGGAAAGGCTGAAACTAAACTGAAGCTGAAAACTAGTGGCTTGCTTAAGGTGATTTCAGTGCTGAGATAGGATTATACAAAAGAATATCCTCCTGAGTCAGGTTTGAAGGTGGACTTGGAGTGCTGTGAAGTTTGTTTGTTTTTCAGTCAGAGAATTTTTTAATACCTTACATCTCCCTCTAGTTTAATTTATCTCAACTCTCCAACTCATACTGCATTTCTCCTTTTTTCCACACATCTCTCTAGGAAAATTGAAGTCAGGTACTGGAGCATTTATGTCTATAGATGGCAGCCCCAGAGATTGTGAAACAAAAGACTCAAAAAGAAAATTATATACAAAATAATTCTAGGCAAGAAGATTTCCACATAAGAAAATTACACCCACAAATCTACCTTGAAATGTTTCATTTGGAAAGAGTTTGTGTTTTATCCAAGAGGCAAATTCATTTTAAATGTATTCGCTTCATGTATAGCTAAGGTACAGAATGCACATTTAAGTAACAAAAAATTAGAAAGTAAGGTACACTAAGAAAACAACAACAGAAGTGTGTGGGATTTCTTTTTCTACTTCTTTGGCATCTGCTTGTATTATTAAAAGATATAATCCACTATATAAAAAATGTGGCTCTATAATCTTCCCCCTGAGTAAAAATGAATTATATTGACTTTAGACAATGGCGTATTATAGAAGAGTGTCAGTTCTGTACTTAACTCTTTCTAAACTGCCTGCAGTGCATTATAGAAGTAGAAAGGGCACACAAAGCGTTAATTGATTCTGTAATGGTGGGGAAATAAGAAATCATAAGGTTAGGACGAAAGCAAGGGAAATCTGCTAAAGTGATGTATAAACTGCACTGGAGACTAAGAATTTGAAGATTCATTTGATTGTGTCTGAGCGATTCATGATTATAAGATTAATAGAATACATTTTAAATGCCAGCAGCTAGATGGTAGTCATACACAACACTTTTTCAAATATATCCCTCTTCTGATTTTGTTTAAAGGGGTAAAAAAACCAAGATAATGATTCAGTCACTATCTCCAATAGACTATCATTTTATCACACACTAGTTTTGATATAAATTATGCAAAATTTGGGATATTAAACAATACATTTTGATTTTTTAAAAAAGTTACATTTGGTAATATTAAGAGTTCTATGGCTAACATGAGATGTCACATTATAATGTTATAATCAGCATTATATGGGTTAGATCCATAGAAGACAGTGAAATTTTGTTTGGTCAGTGAGACTTTCCTGGTTTTTCCTTCCCTTACAGTGCCTATGCCCCCATGAATCTACTCCTGACCCTGTGGAATGAAGTAGGCTGTGGGGACAGGGCAGGGTGGGGTGATGGCTGTACTGAGATGGGGAAATTGAAAGAATTCAGCAGGATTGACTTGAGCAAGCAGATGTGGTTTTGGATTCAAGTCAATAGCTTTTCCAGCTATTCCACTGTTGTACCACACTTGTGCAGAAGGCACAATCTAAAGCAGGGGTAAGCAGTATGGTAGATGTTTTGGAGTTCCATCATTCGTGGCCAAATGTCATGCTGGCTGGGACTGGTGGAAGTTGGCACCACATTGGCTTTCCCTGATTTAGAGAACTTTTCCTATTCAACAAGTCTGGCTTCAGGGTTTGGTGGCTTTTGGGAACAGGATATCTCTAACCCCTTGGCCTCTCCCTTTCCTCCATAGGCCTGCCCCAGTAGGTGAGACTGCTTTGGGGTGGGGGGCATTGTCAGCACTGCACCAAAGGCCCCCTGAAGTCTGAGTTTACCTTGGCTGGAGGTAAGGTTTCATCAATGCCAGTCTGCCTCAGTTGATCAGCTCTCCTGAAGCTCTACCTCTATGGTCCACTTTCCTAAACTGCTCAGCACCTTCTGAAAGGACTGGAACATTTTGAAATGTATTAATTGGCATTCTTACTGTCAGCCCCATATACCCATATACCCAGTTGCCCCTTGTTTAGACTGCCATTGGCTGTCTCTTGCTTGGATTAGTTTGGATGGCAGGCATGAGGCAGATTGTCACCTCTCTCCAGAGAGATCTGAGCATGGGCTCAAGAAAAACCACATTTCCAGGATGCTGCTGTCCCCAAATATATACCTTTTTTCCAATCCATGGCATGAGCAGCATACAAAGTATTTGTCGAGAGCAGACCAGGGTAGCAGGATTGCAGCAGGATGTTCTGGTGGTAACCATTATTTTCAGCTATGCTAAGGTAGATTTATGGTAAGTGGGATCCAGCAACTCTTAGGATAACTACATATCATGATCTCTAGGCTTTGTGCCTCAGCATGTTGATACCCTGGAATACTCCAAAATGACAAACATAAACACATGAAAAGAGCTTGTTGGATCAGACCAATCTTGACCAGCATTCTATTCTCAAAGTGCAACCAGATGCCTGTGAGAAGCCCACAAGCAAGAACTGAGCACAAGAGAACTCCCCCTCCTATGTTTTCCAACAAGTAGTAATCAGAAGAATGCGGCCTCTGACCGCGGAGGGAGAGCATAGCCATCATGGCTAGTGGCCATTGATAGTCTTCTATGCATTTGTATAATGCACACCTCCATGTTAGTGGCCATCATAGTCCTGTGGGAAGGTATTCCATAGTTTAACTACATCCTCAACCTTCCAACATGCAGCTTCATTGGATGTTCAGCGTTCTAGTGTGTCAGGGATTGGACTGAGGGGGACGAGATTGAGGAGGAATGGTGGAGACAGTCCCCCCTCCTCCTGAACCTTCCAGAAAAGAGGAAGGCAGTATTGAATTACAGCAGTGGTTTCAGGAAGGTCACAGCTCAGATACAGGTGAACAGAAGAGTTGGGAGGTGTTAGGAGAAGAGAAGGGGGAGACAGAGCCAGAGGAGCCAGCTGACATGTTATCGCTGGAGAGCATTTCTGACCCCCCCTTCTCCCAGAAGCCGGCATGCATTGAAAGTGGAAAAGCAAAGGACTCAGAGACAATTAGCCCCTGGCAGTCACCTTAAGGGGAAGTGCTGTTGCTAGGAAGGGAGGGGTGAAGAGCCAGCGTGGTGTAGTGGTTAAGAGCGGTGGACCGGGTGAACCGGGTTCACTTCCCCACTCCTCCACACGCAGCTGCTGGGTGATCTTGGGCTAGTCACACTTCTCTGAAGTCTCTCAGCTTCACTCACCTCACAGTGTGTTTGTTGTGGGGGAGGAAGGGAAAGGAAATTGAGACTCCTTAAGGGGAGTGAAAGGCAGGATATCAAGTCCAAACTCTTCCTCCTCCACCACCTTCTGTTGGACCAACACCATTAACCTAAGAGGCAGCATACAGAGGCACTGTGAAGATTGAATATAGACTCGGTAAGAGCTTCCTTGTCTACTTCCTTGGCTGTCTGCCATGAGAGGGGAGAGGATTGGAATTCACTGAAACCTGACACAGTGTTATGAGAGGGGGGCAAAGCTTCTACTTTCTCCTTGTCATGTTTTATACACGTCTTTCATGAGAGTTTCCATATTTCAAAAAGTGAAAAATTGCTGAGCTTTTTCTAGTTTTGCCCAAAGTTGTTGAACTTTTTTTTGGCAAAATCGGCAAAATTGTTTTTTAGCTGTTTTTAAAGAAAATCAGCAAAAAACCCCCACTGCTGACATACGTCTAGATTTTCCTGGACATTTTACCAATTTCTGCCCGGACACTGTTTTTGAGTGCAATATTTCAAGTATGTCGAGGAAATTCCGGACATATGACAACCCTATCATGTCACCTCTTATTTGCTTTTCCCACCTTGGGCTACATAACGATACAGTGATGATCTGACACATCTGTCCTCCATGGCTGGTGGGTCACACATTTGTGCAGGCCTAAACTACCTGCACTGTGCTACCTTCTCATATCAATACCTTGAAAATATGTTGCTGCAATGGCTCCCCTGTGTCTGTCAAAGTGCCTGTATTGATTTTTCTTAGAACCGTGTTCAATTGGAAACCTAAGCTTTATAACACACACAAAGAAAGAGAAACCCCTAACCCTATGATCTTGCCTAAACTCTTCATTGACCTCTGTTTTGTCTGACTACAAAATGATGGTGATAGGTAACTGGGAAGAGGGACATTATGGATACTGTGCCCTGAAGAGAAAATTATTGGAAAATTATTCTTCAGAGAGTTTCATGTAGCATGAGCTCTGGTGCTATTTTGAGGCCACCTTTTAAAAAATCTCACTGGACATCTCATTATATAATCTAAATTTGCTTAGATTATGACTGTGTTTGTTCTGATGAATTTTTTATGCCTCTGTTTTAATTGCTGCTTCCGCTGTTTTATTCTTGGAGTATTCATATAGTTGCTGTTTTTATTCTCTTTTTTGTAATCTTTCCCTGGGAGTTTTTAACCGAAGGGTGGCATAGAAATCTTCCAAATAATAAATAAAACTGCAGCAGAACTTTTTGCACTTCCAACAAATGCATGGAGGTGGGGTGTAAATTGAGATTACACATCTGATGTTCTGAGTAGAGCTATATGCATAAAGTGGAATGTGTATAGGTTTTCTGCGCAGGCGACATGCACATAGGGTCTATTCAGATGTTCCATAAAAGTTCTGAAATGTTGCTTTTGGGAGTCATGATAGCAGGTACTATCTCAGTTCCCTCCCTTCACACAGTCCTCAAAGCTGTGAAAAGGAGTACTCACTAACATGTCTGAGGGCTGAAACAATTTCAAACAGGAGTAAGAAATCTGACACCTGAGATGTTGTTGGCCTCCAGTTCCCATCACCCCCATCCAGCATTGTCAGTCACGAGGGATGATGGGACATATAGCAAAAGAAGACTGGGAGAGCCACAGGTTCCCCACCCCTAATTTAGACAAATACCCAGATGTTTAGAAGGTTCACCCAGTCTGAATCTCTCCAGGCGAATAAAGATTTAGAAATGTCTTATTTTTTATTCTGCATGCCAAGAAATGCAAGTAATCATGTAGCCATATGGCAGTTGTTGTTGTTGTTGTAATTATTATTTATTTCTCTTATTTTCCTATGCTAACATTTTGTTTTGAGATCAAGAGCCATTTCAAAATAGAGTTGTTAACAATACAAAATGCTGCCTGTGAACAAGAAAGAGCAGAGGATCAGTTCCTGGCGTCTTTGTGATGCTTAAAACGAGACAAGAAAATAAGCATGCCCAGGTCACTCAGATAAGCCTGCACACTTTAATTATATTTTTACCCTTTGCCTCTATGAATGTGTATTTTCAAAGTAATAATAAATATTTCCAAAGTCATCTTTCTGAGGTTTTATCTTTAATAAGCTCCATACAATATTCTGTCAGATTGTTATTTCAAAAGCTTTAAAAAAGAAAGAAAGAAAGATTGATTTAATGTAGTCTGGGCACTAGCAACAATCAGAGTGGGCAGAGAGTTTTTGTGGGGTGTTCCAAGTTGGTGAGTATGGTTTTCTTGATGTCAAATACATCATGACTATTTTGAGTAGGCAGAAGAATATTTTGCATAGGTTAAGTGGGGTTCCTATTAATAATACAAGCCAGGTTCCTGACAGTCAAACATAATGCTGTCTCTGCTAAAATAAGATTCATCGTGTGTGCAGGTTCTAATAAAATAAAATAAAAAATCCTTTCAGTAGCAACTAAGTTTGTTATTGGTATGAGCTTTCGTGTGCACGCACACTTCTTCATATACGGTCGATGGACTTCCATTTCATGCGGCTCAATATGGTGCCTTCCATAGTTCTAGTTACAGGTAGGTAGCCGTGTTGGTCTGCCATAGTCGAAACAAAATTTAAAAATTCCTTCCAGTAGCACCTTAGAGAAGTTTGTTATTGGTATGAGCTTTTGTGTGTATGCACACTTCTTACCTCAAGAAGGTAGTGAAAAGATTTTTTTTTTTATTTTGCAGGTTCTAAGATAGGCAGAGCTGAAAGGTAATGGGCACCAGCTCAATCTGTAAGTAGTGATTAAAATTATTTTGAACCAGATTGTGCTGGCTTCTTTTGATTGATGCATGGGCTGCAAAGGTTTTACAACCTGGAGAAAATAGTGGTGCTTTCTGTTCATTAGGCATTATGAGAACCAAATACTGAGCCCTACTAGCTAGGCAGAATTAGGCTGGTTCTGGATGGCTTATTTAACTGAGCATTCTTCCTGATTTGGTTGCAAAAAGTTGGGATTTAGACAAAATGTGCTATTTATTGGGTGTTCATTCTGATATATATTAAAAAAAAAAAATTGGCAGGGAGGTTCAGAGATGTTGTGTTAAGAAAATATTATCCTATACTCTCCAGGGTGTTTACTTGTGCATCGAGGTCCCCGAGCCACCCCAACAACTCACACCACACACATCAATTTTTGTTTAAGGTTTTTGGCATGAATTTGGCCACAACTTTATTTAAACACACACACGTGAGTGGTTACCTAGGCATTGGTTACGACTATCTGTCCTTGCCCCAGAGACAGAACTGACTTCCGGATTCCAGCGGAAGCCAGTCAGGGAAAACAATATTGGGGAGAAATGAAGCTGGGCATCAGTCCCTCACTTCTCACCCTCATGCCCCCGGGGGCTTGCCCGGCCCAAGTCCGATGCCAGGGACTAGGACGAAAGGATGGCAAGCCCCTGGATTCCTTTAAAGGAATTCCCTATGCAGCACCACCATTGGAGGGGTAGGCACTTACCCCTCCACCAACCAATTTTAACCAATGCCTAACCACCAACCTTACAAGCTGTGACGATTTGCTACAGAGTAGGCAAAAACCAAATGGCAACAGCCAATCAGTCAAATGGACAAAATTCCTACCAGGCCCCTGCCTCAAAGCAGACGACCCCATGGCAGCCATAGCAAGGTCAGAGGACAATGAACGCCCCCCCCCCTTTTCAGGGAGGGTGGGCGGGTGATTCGGTACACGCAGCCCAAAAGAAAGCCCCAGGCTGCGTGCCCTGTATTTAAGCCCTCTAACCCCTCCCACCAGTTTGTAACATAACAAACTCTCCAGCAACACACTTTTGCCCAATCACAGCTCCTGGCCAAATATTAGCCAAACAACAGTGGGGTGGTCTTTAGGCCCCCACCGCAACACGTGCTCTCTGTTATGGAGAACACGCTTTATCACTTTCCTTACTGCAAGAAGTGTGGAATTTATTTTGCCTGGACAGGCTTGCGGGGAGGGGGTGCAGGGAAGTAGGTCTGTTGTGCAAGAGCTCTAAATCAACTTTTAATTATGGAACCTGACTTTGCTGGTATATGTCTGAATATATGTCTGAATATGCCCCAAAATATTGACAGTCTGCAAACACCCATACTTGTACACTTTCCTGGAACACGGCCACACTATGAGACAAAGAGGAGAAAATAAAATGTTACAGAAAATGTTAGCAAAAGCACAATAGCCTTTATTCCCCCCGCCACACATTCATAGATGAAGGATTAATGGCAGCTTCTAAAGGTCACCACTAAACATTTGGTTGATACATCCAAGCAGGAAGGGTCATGTGCCTGAATCCAGAATGTGCTTTTCATAACGAAGGACATCAGGCTTCTTATATTATCACAGAACTGGGGGCAAACACAAGCATTCTTCTTCACAATTAAGCCAGATTGCTACATTCATAAATATTGAAAGATTTCTTTAGCACTGTGAAAGCAAGTGCCTCTTACTTAGAAGCAAATCGCATCAGTAGCTTGATGATGTACAGCAGACTGCCCACAAAGAGGCACTCATGGATCTAAAGACCTATACTGCATTGTACATTCTGCTTCAATTCTGACAACAGAAACACATTGAAATGGCAAAGTTCCAGGCATGCAGGGCAGCTGTTAGCTAACACACAAATCGTTGGGCTCTCATAAGTAAATATATTGATAGCAGCTGCCTCAATTTCCCCCCCAGAAAAGCCAAAAGTATGCCTCAGCTATTGCAACCCTAAAATCTACCGAACATGAATAATGCAAATAAGAAAAATGTTGTGCTGCTATGTTGATTCAGGAATGCTTTATATGCTCATTAGCTAATGCATATTATAACTGAACTCCTAGAGAAGTCCGTGTGACAGCCCCATGAATGCCAAATGAATGTGTGATGATTAATAGTGTTTCAATGAATATCAAATGATTTTTTAATGACTGAACACTTAACATTTTACTGTTGATTCTTGCAGAATACAGAGGCTCTCAAGAAGCTGATCAGAAATGACAATAAGAAAAAGCTGCTTGAATTTAGACACAGGGTGTCCTTTTCCAGAGAAAGGTTGTAGAGTCTATGACACTTCATAATTTCATTGTCTACTTGTGGCATAGTTAAAACAGCAACAATAACAAACCTGCAAAATATCAGTGAGTAAGCTCTAATCATCAGATTATTTAATTCACATAGGATTTTCCCCCAAATTTGTTTTAGTTTATGAACCTTTGTATTTCATGTGTGTATCCCCATGTAAACTCAAAAGTGCCATATTATGTCCTACTGACTTTGGTGAGTCAGGTGCACAAAGCAGAACAGCCTTCATTAGCCAGCTCAGTGCCATGCAGATGTTCTGGACTGCAAATCACATCAGTCCCATCTTGAAGGCACCAGGTTGTCGAAGGCTGAGGTGGAGCTTCATGTCATGCGCCTATGAGGCTGGGATTTAAGAGATTGGGATTTAAATAAAACTGGAAAGAGTCAATAATAAAACATACAGCTATATCTCAATGACCAACAATATCTAATATCCTAAAGCAAAAAAATATATTAAGGACAGAGGGATGAATGCACCAATGAAATTTAATATCCTATATTGCCTTGCAGTTAGCAGTCTTCTTATCTAGGTTCCTAGACCCTAAAAGAGAATTCTGGATATGTTTTGAGTAGATAGGATGAAGTCCTTTATTAAGTAAAGGACAATCCAATAATTAACACATAGCTTAGGTCAAAGGGAAAGGTCAGGTATAAGCTGAGTGCAGAAATTTCTCAGTGAACTTTAATATTCCATAACGACAATTTAATAAAGAAAATGGCTGAGATCCAATGTGCAACTTTAGATATGCCCAACTTTAGATATGCTTCCCCACCCCTTGAACAGCATACTACCATGTTTTTGTTGTTGTTGCTATTTTATCAGGCATATTCCAGCCTTTACATGTTAAAATATTAAATGCTGTATGACAGCTTTCTATTTCAGTCTTCTATTCCAAACTCTGTGTGTGAAGCAACAAAACTTGCCTCTGCAAACTGTGACATACTTCCTTTTGAGCTCTTACGTAACTGCTCTACTCAATGCAGATTGCCAGTGAGGATCCTCTACCCCTTCAATCTGTGATGCAGATAGAGGTGGGAGAGAAACCTCTCACATGGACTGGGGATGCCAGCCTACACAGGTTGCAGGAGAGAGATCTGTACACCTAGCCCCTCTTCAAAACTTCCATCTGGGCATGTTCTGAAGACCAAATCCACATTTGCAATGCCAAATGTTTCAGTCCCCTGCATCTGCTTTTGGCTCTTTCTTTACTCTTGTGCTTTCTCTGCACTATGCCTCTATGATATCAGGGCTGCTGAGCACATGCTTCACATGCAACAAGTTCTGGGATCAGGTTATGTGAAAGTCCCAGATCTGAGACATAAGAAGCTGCCTAATACTGAGTCAGGTGATTGGTCCATTAAGCTTATCATTGTTTGCACTGATAGTAGTTTTCTATGGTTTCAGACAGGGGTCATTCACTGCCCAACTGTAATGGCCTGGGTCTCTCCCACAAACGCGAGACCACTCCGGCAGTCAATTATTTCAGATTTATTGCTCAAACAAACAAACAAACCAGGTCGGAACTCGGCTAATTGTCATCATCCTCAGATAGCAAAGTTGCTGGAACTAAGCCCCACCCCCTTTTTCCCCAACAGGAAAACCCCCCACCTTCTCTTCCTTTCCTTTTCACGCTTCTCGTAAAGTCTCATGATCTTACGAGATTTTGGAGAGGGCAGTACCAGTATTCCTGGGTGTGGAATTTAATTTATTTAATTTATTCTGTCTGGCCTGATAAGCTGCATTCTTTCACTCTGGCTCTCCCTTCCCTTATCCCTGTGACCAGAGATCAAGTTATGGCTGCTCCTTGCCCCTTCTCTCTCCCATCTGCATTCCATTCTTATCCGCTCTTTCTCTATGCCAGTGTTCTCATTCCTTGTCAGTGAAGGAATGTAGCTGACACCAACCTGGAGGTGCTGGGGAACCTGCATGTAAGGCAGATGCGCAGCCACAGTTCCCCAATGCCAGACCCTGATCCAGTGCTGTCAGAGTAGACAATACTAGGATAAATGTTAAATAGTCTGGCATGGTAGGCAGCTTCCTATGTTCCATGGGAAGCTCAGTCAATCATCCCCAAAAACTTCATTGCAATATATATTACAGCTAACTGTAGCAATATTACCACTGTCCCTCCTTCCTGAATCTCTTTGGTAATCGTCCTAATGTTTGGAAGATCACATTGCAGTAGATGGGTCATTGATTATCCCCTGTGTTACTATTTGCTGCTTTAAGTGGGTGGCCATATTGACAAAAAGTTGCATACTATAGTGTATTGCTGTCTAGTGAGCTCATCATCTTTTTTCAGGCCATTAGTCTCTGTTGTGGGTAACATAGTAGGCCATAGATTACAAAAATAGCACACATCTCTCTACCTGCACCATTTCTGGCAGACAACTAGCTTCTCAGTGCATCTATGAGTAATTGCTTGTTTAGTATTGTGGTGCAATTCCCAGCAATGTGTTTTGTCAGCCAATGCAGTACTATTCCTAATATCCCACCAGATTAGATTTATCACATTCATAGGAGAATATGCACCAAGGGAAAGATTTATAATTTATCAGAAATCTCCACTTTTAGCTATCTTTATTTCCATCAACAGATCAGTTCTAGAGCATATGGTAATCTCATCCATGAAAAGCATAATAAGCTTCAATGTGGCATTTTCAATTAGCTCCAATTTTTGTGCTCAGGTGCTAATTATGTATACCAACAACTATGCCAAACTAACCTAAAGTTCTGCTCTGAAACGTGAAATTGCACAGCTCTAAGCTTAGCCTGTGTTTGGATAAAAATAGGTTTCTTTTCTTAACAAGTATAATTATAGGGAGAACCAGCTAGCTTTGTGTTAAGAACAAAACTACAAGGACAACTGAAGAACAGAAAGGAAATGGACTTTATGTTGAAATGCTTTATTGCAGAAAGTTACCGTGCTCAAAACTTTAACATGAATACACCAATAATTCATTTATTTGGTTATTTTGGTCATTTTGGATCAATACCTTTCAAGAACATTGTATGAACACACAAAAACACAAATTTATTCTGTCTTTAAACATTGTGAGGACCTCCTGGATCAAGAATCAGCTCTCCAAAATTCTGAGCACAACCGTCCTATGTGGTAACCAATAGAATTAAGGTTAGATCATTTCCCTCGACATTAAAACTTCAACCAGAATGGCCACTGGCTCTCCTTAGCACAAAGGGATATAAAAGTTCCTGTTTGGCTTTGGGGTCTTTCTAAATCAGAGGTTCATCTACATTCCCATAATAAAGCATTCACTTAAGTACAGATGCATACTCTGCAATCAAAAGAAAGGGGAATCAGCACCAGCCTATTCTGTAACTAGTGAAGTGGGTGGCGCTGTGGCCTAAACTACTGGGCCTCTTGGGCTTGCTGATTGGAAGGTCAGAGGTTCAAATCTGTGCAATAGGGTCAACTCCCGTTGCTCTGTCCCAGCTTCTGCCAACCTAGCAGTTCAAAAGCACACCGGTGCAAGTAGATAAATAGGTATCACTGCAGTGGGAAGGTAAATGGTGTTTCCATGCACTCTTGCTTCTGTCACGGTGTTCTGTTGCACCAGAAGCAGTTTAGTCATGCTGGCCACATGACCCAGAAAGCTGTCTGTGGACAAACACCTGCTCCCTCGGCCTAAAGCGAGATGAGTGCCGTATCCCATAATCACCTTTCACTGGACTTAACCATCCAGGGGTCCTTTAGTTTTTACTTACTTATTCTGTGACTACTACTATGCACTAAGATTTAGCAAGCAAAACCAGAGAAAGGCTTGCACAGTGCTTGCAGAAGAAATGATATTCCACCCCCACCTCCAACTGACAGGGCACCCAGGTCAAAGAATAGTTTTTGATTGACTCCTCATATGCAGATGCAAAACAAAAGTATATTTCAATAGTAACAATGTGGTGCAGGAAGGACAGCTGCAGAACAAGGAAAACGGTGTTGTGCCCATCCTAGGGAGACGGTCAACTGCAGAATGCATAATGTGAGGTAATTTAATTTAAAGCACATTTTCAATTCTATGCTAATAAGAAGTGCTTCTATTTTCATGACGGAAATAAAAGGGGGGGAAATCAGTTAGGGTTGAGCAAATATTCCGCCATGAATTATTTATTGGACAAGTTTTGCCCTTTTTGTGTGTGCTGGTAGGATATCCATAAGCAAATTGTAATTTCCTCAAATTTCCCTGTTGTTTAAAGTTATTCCATCAATTTCCTCTCGTTTTGCTAACTCTGCGGAGTGATTGGAATATATTCCTCCCAGTGCCTCTCATTTATTAATCAGTATTCCAGCTGTGTGGGTTGTTCTGATTGTGTGGCAATCACACAACACTAGCAGAGAGAGAAGTCATAGTGTATCTTTTCCTTCGTCTCTCTGCGTAAAGAACCAAACTGATATTTTCCTGCCTGTTAGAAAGATTTTGAAAGCAGGGTGGCACTCAGGAAGAATCAGGTAAGGTTTCCAGACCCATTCCTCCCCCTTCTTTAAGAAGTTCTTCAACTGCAGCTTCTCCAGTCACTTGAACACTAACGAGAGACGCTATATTTTCAGGACTCTAAGCAGCCACAAATCACTCAACAGGATAGGAAATTTGATAAGAATGGAAACCAGTAGACCTGGATGTGCAGCCGTGGAGATTCCATAGGACACAAGGGCAAGGATTCTGTATTGCACTGAAGATAGACTCCCCCTTATGCTGTGGGAGGTTGGATTGCATGGAGGTCCATTGGTTGAGTCAGCCTCCCACCAGCCATTGAATAGGTGGGGAGCATCTTTGCCAGCAAGGGTTGAAGAAAGCCTCGCAAAGGGATGAGGCCAGGGTGGAGTTGAGGCAGCCTATGGTCTGCTGAATTTCAATCTTGTCCCACTGCTGTCACAGAATGGCATCTGGTCCAATCTGGAACTGGTGTACAGGTCCTGTCCTGTCCTGCCCATACCCTCTGCAGTGAGTTTCCAACTTCTAAGCAGCTCTCCCTTAGCAGTGTTTGGAAGTTTTGACTGCTGCTGTAATCAATTGCTAATATTTAGCTATAATAAAGGGAAGGGCTATTGCTGAGTGGTAGAGTATATGCTTTGCATGCAAAAATGCCCATCTTAAAGCTCCATTTCTCAAGGTATTTCCTGGAAAGGCTTAAGCCTGAAACTGTGAAGAGGTGTCCCCAGTTACTGTAGACCAGGCATGGCCAAACCTGGCCCTCCAGCTGTTTTGGGGCTACAACTCCAACCATCCCTAGCTAACAGGTCAGGGATGGTGGAAATTGTAGTCCCAAAACAGCTGGAGGGCCAAGTTTGGCCATGCCTGCTGTAGACAATACAGTGCTAAATAGACCTATGGCCTGACTCAGTATATGTCAGCCTCCTATATTTCTAGCTATGCCATGACAAGTTTCAAAACTCTGTTAATGGAACAGGAGTAGGGCAAACCATATTTTATGGTGAATGGAAACCCTACTGCTGGAAACTATCAAAGGCAGCCAAGATTAAATTCTTGTCCTTGATTTCATTCACACATTCTCCCTCTTGTGAATATTTATCTTGAAGCCATGGCTACGTTTTCACTGTCACACACATCTAAAAGTTCTTTGCCTATTTACACATTGCCATTTCTGAGTGATGGGACAAAATGGGAACAATATTTATTTCTGTGTGTGTGTGTGTGTGTGTGTGTGTGTGTGTGTGGAGGGGTTACTGTATGTATTATATCCTGCCTGCTGGATTTGAACAATCATGGGAGGTTATTTTCCCTGCTGAATCAGGTCAATGTATGTCCTGCATAAACTGTTGTTCCTAATAAGCACTCAATAAGCACACATGATGCAAGTGTGTGAAATAGTCTTATGTACAAAGTTTCCCCTTCCATACCCTGCCTAGTTATGCTAGAGGAGAAGAGGTTAAAAGACCATTGTTTATTCACAGAGCGAGTCAAAAATGAAGAGAAGTGTAACATGCCTCATGAGCAGAAAACCATTAAAGTTGTTATTATTGGATATTTCAGTTTTCCTGTATGACTGAGAAACTTTTGACAAAAGCACAATAAAAATAACAAAAAAAATATGGATGAAGTTCCTGACCTTCTGTGTCAAAAATCTTAATAGGACTGGACCTGTCCAATCTCAGAGAAAATGGGTACCTCGTAGATTAGAAATTGAAAAAAATAATAATATGGTGCCTGTGACCCCATGATAGAATTCAATATCATTTATAATCCTAAACTAAATGTCACATCACAGTGTTACATACAATCTCAGATGTCTAATCTAAAAAGAAAAGAAAAGAATGATTTGCTTTCAATTAGTAATATTCTCTTTGGTTCCTTTTATGGCACATTTATTTATATAAGGATTTTGATTGCTGTTCAATGTGCTCAGCTACACTGGGTTTTACTTGTAATGTTATTTGATTTATTGCTTAGAAATATAGAGGAAAGAGAGAGAGAATGGAGAGAATGGGATAAATAATATTAAGTGATTTCTGTGATTAAGCACAAAACTTGATTCATGGATTATGCAGCAGTTCATATCCATTTATCTATCTTCAGATTCCACTGGTATCTTAGCATCATTGGACTCCTGGGTAGCCTCACTGGTTTCAATAAGCCGAAGACCTCTCAGCCATGTATTGTTTACAGATTATAAAAGTCAGATGAATTGCCCTCACATAGAATTGCCCACAATTCAGATGAATTGCTCTCATGTGGAAAGGGAGAGGAATTGCATTTGCAAGTCACATCTCTAATGCTGAAGAGTCCACTAGTTATGCCCCTTCCTAGGCGGCAGACATTTGTTGTTAGTAAGAATAGAATAGAATAGAATAGATAGCATAGAGCTATACTCTCATACAGATGTACACAGATACTTCTCTTTTATTATTTTTATTTATAATTATTATTATTATTTTAAGGGAGCAGGAACTCTTATTGACCAGAGTTGCCTCTTAAATGGGGGTGCCTTACTTTCTCATATCTGTTTGCATTTAGCCCCATAGGCATGGTTGCCAGTGAATGCATAAGCATTGTAGGGGCATGGGTTGAGGACATGATCCAGCTCTCATCTCGTGTTTATTTACTAAATGTGTGAGAGGACTGATTTGAACACATAGTCCAAAAGTAACTATGTCCAAAACTAGTAACTAGTCCAAAAGTAACAGGTGCTTCAGTCCTCAACACATTTGTCAAAGTCTTAGTTTCAAGGAGCTTTGCAGTATTTACTTCTGAACAAACCAGGTAAGGATCAGGCTACTTGCTTCTTCATCTGTTGGAGACAGGTGACTCATCACCACCTCCCCTCCCCTTCCCAACCTGTCGTTAATCTTTGTTAAATTTCCCCACCAGAAATGCACAGGAGGGTGAATATCACAGGTACCAAATTCAAGGAGACCCTTTGGTGGTCACAAGCAAAACTATAGCTCCTTCCCTACTACAGCTCTTTAAAGGTAACCAGCAAATTAAATCTAAGGAATAACTCTTTAGGTTTTGCACTTAAAATATTCTGTGTTAGACTATGCTCTCCAAAATCCACATTTTGAAGAGGTGTTTTTTTAAAAGGCTTGATTTCAACCAAGGAGGCTATTCTGCCTTTATATGTGTCTCAGGGACTATAGGAGCCTTGTCTACTTCCATAGCTTTCTTTGACTCACTTCTATAAAATTCTGAGGACCATGGCAGATCAGTGATCTGAGAAATCAGGGACTGGATCTCCATTTCTCCCCTAAGCAGCCATTGGGAGCTCTATTTTTTATCAGAAAGATGGTGATGGGGTTTTGCACTTTATCCATCCCACCCCCCATCTTAACCACCTACCAAAAGCACTGAGACATCATCATTATAATAAAGTCTTTACTATTTCCAAAAGAGAATAGCAGCTTCAAGGGGCTATATAGACCAGTAAAATATAACAGAGAGAAGTATCACCCCCCTGCTCAAGCAGTAACACTACTTGATTTAAAAAACTGACACCTCCATGTCTTTTTTTAAAGGGAGAAATCAGGTAATCTAAAATATAAATTTCCACATTATATCTGCAAGGATTTAATTTAAGGATTAACCTTAAATCTGATTTATAACAAAGGCCTGCAGAAAGCTCTTTCAACTGTTCCACAAGGCTGGGCTCATAGAGTTGTTGAATTGCCATTTAGGTCAATGACCACCAGACACCAGAAACAGGTCATAAAAAGAATTGATTATAATAACCCCAGTACAGAAAGAGAAGGATAACATGACATGTCAAGGTACATACTCACAAATGCATGCAACAAAATAGCTAGCAGCTTCTGTAGATGATGGGACTTTACCTCCAAAAAATGAATTCTAAGGAAAAGACACCCACTTGGCCTTAAGCTTGTACATTCATACCCTAAAAATTGTCAGTGCCACCCCTCTGGAATATGTAATTCATGAGCATCTTACTAGTCAACACAAATCAATGGGCTGGTGTACCACCTTCTCAGAAGCCATGTCCATTTCTAATTTTTGCAGATGCTATGAAACTGGCCAAGTTCCTCTTTCCTCCCACTGTTCACTATGGAGCAAGGATGAGAAGATCTTGCCGGATTAAAACTCCCATCACCTATAATCATTGACCATGCTGGCTGGGGCTGATCAGAGTTGGAGTCCAATAATATCTGGAAGGCTACAGGTTGCCCCTACTTGCACACAACAATGGAAATAAACAGTGAATGAAATGTGGTTCAGTAGGATAGGCTTTCTGCAGAAGACTACATAATGACACAGGAGAATACAATATTAGTGAAAAGTCTGGAAATGTTCCTCAACTTGACTGGATCTACCATAACTCTTTCTGAAGCCAGATTTTTAAGCCAGTATCTTGACTTCTCTGTGTGGCAACCTCATTTTCAGCGACACATGAATTTTTACAAGTTGTTGGATTTAATATTCTATTTGTGTTTTTCATTCTGTGCTTCTTCT
This sequence comes from Podarcis tiliguerta, assembly GCF_965153285.1. Classification (NCBI taxonomy): domain Eukaryota; kingdom Metazoa; phylum Chordata; class Lepidosauria; order Squamata; family Lacertidae; genus Podarcis; species Podarcis tiliguerta. The sequence continues at coordinate 31,829,766 of NC_139542.1, read as the reverse complement.
ATTACATGCTCCTTCACCAGCATTACTACTAATGACTTTCTCTCCTTTTCATCAATAAAAAGATGTGCTCCAGAGTGACAGCCAGATCATCTGCTAGAAACCAATTCAAGGTTGATAAGACAATACAAAAGAGAAAGGAAATTTATTCCAGACCAGCGCCTGCCACATCTGTTCACGGTGAAGGGGAATAAAGATTTCCTTCTGCCTTCCATTTTAGAAAGATAAAGTATCTTTTTCACTTGCTTGAACTAAGACAGCCATATTACCATAAGCCATAACTAGTTCATTCCTCTATAATAGCTATACCAAAATGCATGAAAAACTCAGACAGAGGATAATGCAAGCAGTTTGATAGGCAGAATGAAATAGGGTCACTGATAAGTGAGCTTATCCTCCAACAATTGATTTCATGGCTATGCTTGTCCACTATGAATATCATTCTCCATCTCAACCACAGAACAAGGCATTCATTTGCAACAGAGCATTTGATGTGAGGAGCTCTGGTAAAAAAAACACATACTGCACTGACATTGAGGAAAGTGGTAATAATTGTTCTTTTGTTCTATGGGATATCCACATGTGTCTGACCATTCCTCTGGATATTCCTCATATGTGTGGTATGTTAGACGTGAAGTGACAAAAAGTATGCATATTGGGGAGTAAACAATGATTTCTTTTCTGAAAAGTAAAGTGGATGACTTCAACAACATCCTGGAGGACCTCCATCTCTTAGCTGGACAATGGATTTATTTGAATTTCAGTTTCATGCATGTAATACAGAAAGGTAAAGAGAAGATCTACTGCACAATGTCCTGTTCTAAAGGCAATCTGCCTCAGAAAGCGGTGGTCTCTCTTTCACTGGACATTTTTAAGCAGTGGTGGGATTGTCATTTGTCAGGGATTCTTTAGTTGTGGTTCCTGTATTGCTGGGGGTTGGACTGGAATTCCAATTCTATGATTCTATTATTCATAACAACACAACTGAACGAAGGGACGGAAAATATTCATTGTGTTTTAAAATGGCTTTCACTGCATGTTTTCACAGTATACCCAGCATCACAGAAATGATTTGGATAGCCACTCCAAAAGTCATACACACAACAAAAATGGCTTTCCAAATGAAAAGTGCTACTCAAAGATATCCCTAGGGCTGTATACATGCAACATTTTCTGACAGGACTTACACTGTAGTTATACAGAATAACTGTAGCTTTACACAAGTGATATTGATCCTCAGCCAGGAAATTTACAAGACCAAACTTAGAAGCAATTCTTTTGAGCAGTAATAAATTATATGGTGTATGGTGAAGTCTTTCCAACTGTATACTGTCAGTGATAGGGGAATTGGCTTGGCAGTTGGTGGTTTCACAATGAGAATGATTATATTGTTATTGCTTTATTGAATAAGTATGATTCTTTCACTATGTGATATTACATCTAGCATTGTGGTAGAGGTACATCATTTGAAGTCTGCTTGTGGGGCTAAGTAAAAAGTAGTGGTATTTTATCCCCAGATTTACATTTGGCCCTGTATACAGATCTCAGCTGAGGGGACTTCAGGCTTATAGATGGCTTTATTGGAGAAGCCTAAAGTATCTAGTGTTTATCCTATCACAATCTCCACCCCCCCACCCTGGTTAGTATCCATTTTCTGGTAGTTATAATGGTGGTGTTGGGGGAAAAGGGGAAGCTCAAAAATGTGTGCTTTATTTTTGTTGCATTGAACCTCCAGCTTCTTTTTTTTTTTTAAGTTAAATGGTAGGTCCCAGGAAGGAGCAGCAGATGGTTAAAGGAAGGCACTACAAATCTGGCCTCCTGGCAGTGGTTTTGCTATTGAATAGCAAGATAGTGTGGGAGTAGGGCAGGGCAGTGGCAAGGGCAGGGCAACTTGGATTCACTAGCAGAGCCAATCTCCCCCAGCTCACTCCTGCCATGACCAGCCCCCCCCCCCATTCTTGTACACAGTAGCTCCACACCACCACCACTCCAGATTCAATGCCTGAAATCTCCAGGCCAGCCGAGAGAATAGAATTCCACCTAAAATACCAAAGAGCTGCTGAAATTTTAGTATAGAGAATGTTAAGCTAGATTGACCAGTGATTAAATTCAGTATAAGGCAGCTTCCGGCATGGTGGCTGTAAGGTACATAATTTAAGTTGTATATTGTCAAAAATGGCTGAGGACACATCCCTTACAGCTGTCAGAACATCCTGCTTATATAGTTGAGAGCAAAAGTTACATTTGCTCTGGGTTGTTATAGCTCAAATTAAATTTTCTAATAGTAGATATAATGAAATCACATGACAAGGGAAAACTGAATTTATAAGCTGAAGAATTTCCTCCTGCCATTTCCGCCATCACAAAACTTCATGTACTGAACATAGTCAAAATTTATCATTGACGAAGGATATTGGGCCTACCAACCCTCATCCAAAAATGTTAATGTTGGGATGGCAATTCAAGCCTGAACAGAGTAAATGATAGTGTTTTAAACATTCTAGTCCCTGTACCCTAAATAATAATTCAGTAGGAAAATTTTATTGGTACTTATCATCAACAGTTAATCAGTATTTCAAACATCTGCTTTATCGTTTCTGCTTCTAAGCTACAAAGGTTAAATGCAGAGGTTGTTTACAAATGCTTTCAAGCTTTTTAATATGTGTCAAATTATGATAATGAATACTTCTTATAGCACTTACTTAGTGTGCATATGGCACAATCCAGAGTAAATAACATGTCAAAATCCCATTGAAATAAATGTGATTAATAAATATGTCAATGGGGCATGGGCGCAAACACAAATTTATCTCAATTGCATCCTTAAACCATTATATAAAAATCTGTGGCCACTGAAGCTACTTGGCTGCACAAAGGGGCATCTGATCATTCCTTGCCAAACAGATGATCAGCACTGTCATCAGTATGCAGATGATGAAAGGTTGTTGGGCTCAAAGGTTTTACACTCCACTGGTTATCAGCACTGTCAGAACTGAAAGGCAGGTGGAATTTCAGGGTGCAGAAACCTGATTCATGCACCTTTCATCTGTTCTGGATTCTAGCCAAATCTTTCATTCCCACAATGTTCTGAGGCTGTTTCTTAATATTTCCATTTTATTGATCGGCAATTCATTGCTCAGATCCAGAGACCTGAACAGTGAATTCAGGATTGAATTTTGATGTGGACCGAAGTCTCCTCAGTCCAAGTACCATGATGCAGCAATGTACCACAATGACTCTCAGTCCTGAACATGACGTACAAGGTAATTCACAACCCTTTCAAACTCAGAAAAAGAACAGATTGATATACTTTTGAAATGATCATTGCTCCTTCAGTCCAAACTAGAGGTGAAATTAGTTGGGTGAATGGCATTCACAGCAGCATTAAAAAACAGAAGAAAAAATCCAAACAACACCCCCCCCCTAAACTCTTGTATCACCCTATTAATCACTGATTTGCAGATTAGGGCCACATGCAGATACCATCTTATCAGGGGCCTCTTCCATACATTACAGGAATTGTGTCTTTATTGTTGTCGCATGCATCCAGGGAACTCATTAAGTATTAGACATGTGCCATCTCTTGTCTTTTTGATACCTATCAAAGACTTTCCTCTTTCAAGAAGCCTTTTAAGTCAAAATCCTTCCCAGTCTGCCTCTGTATTGGAATTATTTCAAATAAGTTTTTAGATGGCAGGAAGAGTGGGATATAAATTAACAACAGTCACCACATGGAAGGAATAGTATAACTGTGGAAAATAGGGAGTTTAGCCCTATCCCTCATCTACTGTGGTCCCAATAAAAAATTTGCACTCTCCAGCCCTGAAGTGGGGGGGGGGGGTCCCGAGCAGGTGGCAGGGGTCCATGGGCCAGTAAAACGACCCCCATGGGCCACTTGAGGCCCATGGGCCTTAGGTTGCCGACCCCTGCTTTACTGTGTCCCCTACAATGTTATAGATATGAAATTAGAGCAATATAGATACAGAGCAGTGAGCAAAGATACCTGCAGAGGGATATACATCCACATTACGGAGTGGGGAACCTCAATGTGACAGAAAAACCAACGAGGAATCCAGCACTCCACTTACTAATCCCTTACTTGCTTAACCCCCATTGAAGTAAAATAATAGGAGTTGTGTTGACAAGGGACCTTGAACACTGTGCTAAGGAATTCATTGATCAGCTAGCTAAGCACCTAAAAACAAGCATTAAAGTCAATTGCCGCTTTTGCTCATTTCAGTGAATGGATAGAACTCATAAAAGAGAGAATCAAAATAAAATAAATTGCTTATGTTACAAAGTGTAAATTGATTCTAAGCATCTCGTGCGTTATCTCCCAATTGGGATAACAGTGTAAGATGTAAGCAGTAAATTGAAGCACAACTATTAAAAGAAGAACAAACAACCTACATGTATTAACTACTGAAATTTGAAATGAAAGCTTAAATCCTAAAACATGTGGCAGGGCTGGAATATCACGAGGCAGGGAGAAGCAGGTGTATTAAAGTAGCTTATTTTGGTTCGATTGTTTACTTTATTGTTGTTGTAATTATGAAGAGGACAACCCGACTCTTCTCTTATGCAAAACAGTCCATTGCCAGTGCATGTCACTTATGCATTGTGTTCACCCTTAAGTCTATTCCATCATGGTTCTGCAATTGATCTGCTATCTTTTATATTTTAAAAACTGCACAAATTGCCTTTAAATATTAATTAAACTTGTGTTGAAAAACTTGGTGGGTTGTTGTTGTTTTTTACCACATACATTTGTTTTGTCCCTTTTCCAGTCAAGAATTGCCCTGGAACATTCAGGAAACAGAAAAACTGGTAGATAATGGAATTCAGATCCACACATTAATCTGGGAGGTACAGACTGGGTTGCTATCATGCCCTTGGGTTCCATTCTCTGTCCTTGGAAGATTAGAAGGCTAGACATACAGAATGGGAGAGGAAATTGCCCTCAGGGACAGCTCTAGGTATCCCAACTCACCTGGAAACAGGAGATCAAAGGAAACCCATTGTGCCAGTCTGTGGTCATAATGCGCTCCTCTGACTCAGACTAATCCAACTCGGAATCCACAGTGGAACCACCATCTTCCTCATTCCCTCACAGCTGATTACAGTTAAAGCGGGCTGATGCCCTTTAAATGTGGAGGTCCCTCTCAGTCATTGAAGATCAAGCCAGAAGTGAAGCTCCTATTTAAGGCTCAATCTGAAGATGACTAGTGCTGAAACAGCATGTGAGCTCTGAGCTTACAGAGTCTACATCTTACCCAAGGCTCTAATATAGATGTTAGTGGAGGTGCAAGTTATCATGTTTATTCAATAGATACTGTAAAGCTGATTTGGGAGTCAGGGATATCTTCAGGTCAGCTGCCCTACTGTTTGAGCTGAGAAGACACCTGGGAGACAATGAGGATATTTCCTGGGAACAGTTTTCAATACATAAGCTTTATTAGTCTAGCAGTATGTATTAGTGATGTGTTTCAGCTATGTGCAGATCTGAATTATGAGAGAAACTGAGGTGATTTGAGGCAAACTCCCACATTCCTGAGTTTAATCTCACCATTACTAAGGAGGGCTGATGTGAAATGGGGAGTTCCCAACCTTCTGTGTAGTTCTACTGCTTCACGCCCCTCTCCAAGTTAAATGTGGAAACTTTTAAATACCTTTTATTTTCTAGCAAATGAAACCAGTGACCAGGGATATGTCCAGAGCTTAGGTGGGTAGAAATGGCATTTTGTTTTTGTTTGTAATTTGACTTAAATTCAGTGCACTATTTCCCCAGTTCACTCCAATCACAGTAGCTTGGGAGAGGGATTTTGAAGTAAATAAGCAATACTGTTCTTCATGGAGGTCATCCTCCTCTGAGGTTTGACTGCAACAAAGCATGTTCTCCCTCATGGAGAGCACGTGGAGAGCCACCCCTCATGGAGAGCCACCCCTCTGTTGCCAGGCAGGGTTTCTAAAGAGGGCCTAGGGCAACAATTGGATGGCTGGGTTGCTGGGGTAAAAGTTATGTTGCAATTTGGGTGGGAGGGGTAAAATGTTTAAATACTCTGCACGCAGCCTGGAGCTTTCTCTGCTGCGTGCAACGGATCACCCACCCACCTGCCCAGCCGCCCTTGAGTAAGGGGTTGTTGCATTGACCTTGCTATGCCTGTCATGGGGTCATCTGCCGTTGGGGCAGGGGCCTGGTAGGAATTTTGTCCATCTGGATGATTGGCTGGGCCATTTGGTTTTTGCCTACTGCGTAGCAAATCATCACAACTTGTAAGGTTGCGGTTAGCATTGGTTATAAATTGGTGGAGGAGGGGTTAGGATAGGCTGGGCCTGCCCCTCCATGGTTGCTGCGGAAAGGGAATTCCGTTAAAGGAATCCTGGGACTGGCCATCTTTTCGTCCAATCCCTGGAATGGACTAGGGCCGGCAAGCCTTTGGGGAGCATGCGGATGAGAATTGAGGGTCTGTGACTCAGCTCCATTTCTCCCCGACTTGCTTTCCCCCACACTGTCTTTCGGTGGTGCCCGGAAGTCAGTTCTGTCCCCAGGTGGGGGGACAGATAGTCTTAACCAATGCCTAAACAACCACTCACGTTTATGTATTTAAATAAAGTTGTGGCCAAAATTATGCCAAAAACCTTAAACAAAAATTATGTGTGTGTTGTGAGTTATTGGTGGGGTGGCTTGGGGACCTCGACACGCAATAGCATGCAAGCAATAGAAATTGGCTATTGGGTTCACCTGCTACTTCCTTGCCCCCCTAAAAACCACTAACACTGTAACTCTGTTTCTCTCTTTCTCCATGGAGGTTACTCCTAAGAAGAGGTAAGGTAGGAGGAGGTGGAAAGTGTCTGCAATTTTGCAGCTTTGTTTCCCAAAAGTACTCCCCCTTATTTCCCCAGTTTTAACCCCCACCCTCATTAACAAAAAGCCCTGTGAGAGGGAATACGATTTTAATTTTCCCACTCAAAATGGTGATCTCTGCCCTTAAAGGAGAACCACTGCACCTATCTTCCTGAAATTTTGCACCCCAAACCTAAAAATATGTGACTATGCCTGCTATTTACAGACATCAAATTTTAAAAGTCCACCCCCTTCACTCTTACCCACAGATGAATCTGTCTGAAATTTAACAGGCTTAATGCAATTGTGGCAGCAAGTGGGGAATATTTTGTCTGCAAATTCCATCCATTTATGTGGGGGGGGGGGAATAGGTAGCAGTTTTGTAGATTTCCCATTATAGTCAATGGGTGGGAAACAGAGCTTCTGATTTAATATGACAGATTAGACAAGAGGATAAGAAATCAGACACAAATGGTACAGAGTGGATCTGAAATAGATTAGTCATCTTCCAAACCACTACAGATAAAAGAAGAATATTGTAATCACTGTATACCCATAACTGTGTCCATTTAAGGCTTTTAATAGCTATTCCTCTTCAGTCCATTTGGAAACTATTTCTGGCTAACACAACTGCATTTGGAGTGTCCTCAGTCTGAAAAATAGTTCTCCATAGGACTGATGCTTGGAAATGATCCAAGACAACTTGGGTATACGGAACTAGTTGCCCTGTTCTTTGGATCATGGCCATCAATTCCAAAAGTGGTTAGCATAAATCTTGATTTCTTGCATTAATTGATTTGTTCATTTGAATGCTAACTCTATTTCATTACTATGCTTCATTTACTTTAGTGTGTTTTATTACCTTATTCCATTTGGACTTTCAAACATGATATTGAAAAATCAACTCATAAAAGCCCAGGAGTTTTAAAAATGATCACTCACCCAATTAAGCAATATGCCCTGTAGCATGTGCTATGATAAACAAGCAATCATAAGTTTCACATCATCAAATAAGCACATTCAGTGCTTCATTACATGTAGTATCATTTCACAGAATCATGATTTATGATATGATGATTTTATTTCAGAAATTATTGATTTTATGATTTATTTCACTATGACTTGATTGCATTTTGCCAGAAACTTACATTAACATCAATATTTAGTCCCACAAAATTAAAAACAAATCAATTTCTACAAAATTCACCGCATATCAAAGTTCCAGTAAATAAACTGAGATGTGAAAGGGTGGGAGTGAGGAGTCAGTGCTTTTAGGTCTTCTACTCTTGGTTTCTGCATACTGTGCTACATCTGAGTTTAGGATGAAGATGCATGCCATTATCATTATTGGGTTGTATCTAATTCTAGTCATCCAGTGCTAGTCACACTTGCTGTAAACCCAGATAACTTTCAGTGGCTTTACTCTGAATATAATTTCGTTAGAGACAACCCATAATTATTTCACACCATTGTTTGGCATGGAATTAGTTACTATTTAATAAAAAAGATAGAGAAAACAAGTTAAAGATTCAGTGATAACATGATAGTAATATTCCTATGGAAACCTGGGGAATACCATGGAAAAGAGCTCACAAATTATAATTATACCAGGCTATAAGAACAATGATCTGAAGTTATATCAAGGTGGTATGATACCTGTTGCAACTAATGCTATAAACAAAAATATAGAAAAATGAGCTGGCAATGCACACACACGCATATATCATCACTTCAGCATTCCTTGTGGGATTCTGATTCATAAATGACATATGTTATTGTTAAGGAAAGGCTGTATGTGCCACATGGCCTGCTTTGCAACCTTTAAGCTAACCTGCTGCTCCCAAATGTAGTGGAAGACCTTGTCCCATTGCCATTGTTGTAGAAAAATGCCAGTTGGGTCATGTGTATGGTAGAGGGGTGTCATCTATTCCTTTGCTTCAGGTAGCAAAAAGTCTTAATCCAGTCTTTGTGCCACCTCAGAAATGTTGCTACACTAACACAGAGGAAATAAAAGACAACAACCAAAAATAATCAGTGTCTGAATTTCTTGTAGCTATATCTAGCATTCACCACAATACGGTGCATTATAGAGTATGGTATTGTATTTGCGCTCTCTCTCTCTCTCTCTCTCTCTGTGTGTGTGTGTGTGTTTGTATATACATATGATTCAACAGCTTCATTCTTATTTGTCTGCTTGTATCCATAGGCATATTTCTAAAGGTTACCATTCAATATTTAATTCTGCATGTATTTAGAAAGACAAAGATTTAATAAATTAATGCTTTAACTAGCTGATATTTCAGCTGCTACTTTTTTTCTTTTTGCCGTAAGAACCCATCAAACATTTACAACGTAACAAAATCCCTCCAACCTACAGCCAGTTTTAATAATGAATTCAGAGTCAAATCATCATCAGCAGGTTACCATTTTTCTTACCATTACATTTGCTTCCCCTGAGCTCTTGAGAGAGGTGAAGCAGACTTGGCCTGCCTAGATATATGTTATCTTTATGGGGATTCAAACACCAGGGATTTTTTTTAAAAAAAATCACACCTGCTAGAATACTGTTATTTCTGGGAGCTTAATGGTTCAGTGAAGAGCTGCCACATGCTACTCTAATGGAGAGGGTTATGATTTGCCTAGTACCATTTGTTACATCATTTACTCTTTCAATGTTCCTCTGTCACAAAAAGACATCCAGACTTTACTTTTAAATTCATTGCTTAGCATGTATTGAGATGCTGCAGAGCTAGGTACCTATGAAAGCTGTGTGGCCTTAGAATTCATTATTAAGATCAGGCCAATCTTGAGCCAGAAAGAATGTCATGTATGCATAGTAATCACACACAACCAGCCTTTCAAAAGGAGATTAAATAACAGAGGGGTTGAGTAATCATCCTGAAAAGTAAATAAAATAAAATAATGAAGCCCTCTTCAACCACTTGCAATTCTGATATGTTTTCTGCATAATCCTGAAAACATTGGATGAAAAAGGACTGTATGTTATATTTGATTTGAAAGATTCTCAAGAGCCCATACTATGCCTAGAGAGTAATGAAAGTGCATCACTGGAAGAGTAATATGTATCACAGCTAGGCTGCCACTACCAAATCTTTAGAAATTCAGGTCAGTGAGGAGATGAGACTTGGGGCAGGAGGAGCATGAAACACACTTGTCCCATTTGCATGTTGGCGTAAGGAAACCTATGGAACTTTGGAGTAAGAAAAGATACTTGTGTTCCTTTGCAACATTGTTGAATTTGTAACCGTCATCTTTCCCTCTAAAATGCATATTCTGTGCATCATATTTTTTTGGGAAATGGCAACTGTCAGTCATAGTTGTCACTGCATTTGTGTATTATGGCTGTAATTTACTTCATTTCACTTTATTTGATTTCTTAGTTGCCTAATAAAAACATTTTTCTAGGCAACACACACAACTAAAACAACCGTATCGGGACATTCCTCTGGGCCAATCCCGCAAAACACTTCGACCCACATCCGTAGATGTGAGTACGCATTAGCAGAGTTCAGCGAAAGCAAGATTGTGTTGGATATGTACCGTCAGAGTCTTCATTTACAGCAAAGAAAACAAAAGCATCATGACGACCAGTGAGCTGCGTCACACAGCTTCTCACATAGACACTTCCCTCAGAAGAAAGATAGAAAACAAAGAGTGGAAGTATCTCAGACTGACTTCAATTCCCATACAACAGCAGTATAGAAAAGTAAACATAGGCTCATATGATCCAGCAATGGAAAATGAAATATACTAACAAACCGTTGCCTTACCAATAAAACCCAGCCGGCAATCAGAAACAAACGGGATCATAGGAACCAACTCTTAGGGCTGAGATCCTTTCACCCTCCCCAATAACTTATTTGAAGGGGATATCCCCCAAAGGTGATAGGAATTGTATCATGTGATTGATTATGAGGGGTGGGGCTTACCCACCCGCCCAATATTTTATTCATGTTGGCACCCCTAAACTGGATTATATGTTAGCTCCCTGTGTCCTTAAGTGTAAATTTTATAAAAGATAAATGGCCAGAAAGCTCTTCCTCGATCTAGATTGGAAACCTAATGTGAAGGGGAAGAACCACAGTCCCTTTGCCTGCCCCCAGGTTCTCCACGCCCCCAGCAATTTACATAGAAAGAGAAACATTCATCAGTGGGAGTTGCCACCCCCAGGGCTACGTAAACAGTTGCTGGTGATGAGGGCAATCCAGACCAGGACCATAAAGTTAGCACAAAGACTTCCCTACCCCCCAGGCTAGGGTTGATCACACTCTTTATGTGCAGTTTGTGTTCATTTGCCTGTTGCCTTTGTCCATGGAGTTTGGAAGTGAGAGCTGGACCATAAAGAAGGCTGATTGCCAAAGAATTGATGCTTTTGAATTATGGTGCTGGAGGAGACTCTTGAGAGTCCCATGGACTGCAAGAAGATCAAACATATCAATTCTTAAGGAAATCAGCCCTGAGTGCTCACTGGAAGAACAGATCGTGAAGCTGAGGCTCCAATACTTTGGCCACCTCATGAGAAGAGAAGACTCCCTGGAAAAGACCCTGATGTTGGGAAAGATGGAAGGCACAAGGAGAAGGGGACGACAGAGGAAGAGATGGTTGGACAGTGTTCTCGAAGCTGCAAACATGAGTCTGACCAAACTGCAGGAGGCAGTGGAAGACAGGAGTGCCTGGCGTTCTCTGGTCCATGAGGTCACAAAGAGTCGGACACGACTAAACGACTAAACAACAACAACAATGTGTTCATTTGGATTTTTGTTTGTGCCTGCACTGATGGGAACATATAAGGAGATATGCTGGTCATCATTCATACCCATCCCCTGCTATCTAACTTTTTCTAACCATTAGTTTTCAAAACTTAACAATTCTGCACTATTAACTAGAAATTCAGCTAACAAAGCATGGTTTGCCAGCAGATGTAACAATATTATAGCTTCTGCCTTTTACAACTCTTTTGAAATATATGGAAAGTTGTAAGCAACCTGCCATGTGTTTCAAATACAACCAGCAAAATTGCCCCACATGACTTCATAGTTAACTAAGCTGCGAGAACCCTTTTTTTCTGTCATCTAATTTTCTATGTGCAATTTTTGCATGGAGGAGCATTCCAGTCATGTGATTTCCTGCCAGCAATCTGAAGTACATTTTAGACATCTAATTTGCTTCTGATAACTAGTCCTAGATTTCTAGCCTAATTCATACTTTTCTGTTTGTTTGGGCCATATTGTCTCCTTCATTTGTTTTGTTTTTTCTCCATTTATTTTCTAAGGCTGGAAAATGTTAGAAGCAAGAAAACTTCCTGCTTACACACTAAACAATGTTATGGTCAATAGATGCTAATAACCTTGTTGGTATTTGTGCTAAAACCTATGCAAACAAATCTCTGAATAAAATTCCACACTGCACTTCACAGTATTTTGAATATCTTGCTTTGTGACCCAAACCAATCTTTCATATTCTAGCTGCATAGCAAAATCACATTTCAAACATTTCCCCAACAATATGTGGTTGTTTATTTTTTACATTAGCATAAGGAAATTGTACATAAAGTGTGCAAACATAGTTCTACAGATGCATATCTTGTTGATTACAATGGGATTTAAGAATGTATAAGTCTGTTCAGAAATGTGCCGGTGTTTTATAAAGGTACTTTGAAAAGGAATTTAAAACCTTTTGATAAACCATGATATATAATTGTCTTAGATTCACACTCTGCATTCTTATGCTAATAAACACTATATAGTTTTATATTGCTAGTTTATGATAAGCATTTGATTTGCACATAAGATGTCAAAAAGACCAGTATTTTGCTCCCTGCACAAAAGCAGTGCCTCTTTCTATTAATTAATTATTCATTCATTCATTCATTCTCAGATCAAATAGATAATAAAAACCAATGCCAGATAACTGTGAGGCTAACAGTGGGTTGGACTTATTTTCTCTCAAGGGATAAAATAGCTCACTGCATGATGTATATTGCCGTCTTTGGATTTCATTTCCCCCTTGGGTCCTATTTTTACTGCTGCTACCCTTCCAGCCAGGGTCTGTATAGACTGTTGCTGTACAGCAAAGTCAACTGAAAGGTCTTCCCCAAGTTCTCAAAGCCTTAGGTTTCCAGACTTAACTCAAAATGTTGCACTTCATATGCAAAGGGCAACCATACATTTAGCAAATCATGAAAGTACTTTCCCCTCTATCTTCCTTAGGAATCAAAGTAAATAGCTGAAGCTTAAATGTATCTTAGCTCTCTTTACAGTCTTCAGAGCTCTTGCTGCTCTAAAACATGTCATTGGTGCTGCTAATTGAAATAATTATGCTCAATGCCTCCCTGATTGCCTCTATTAAGTGTTGATGGCCAAGGCCAGAACCTTATAACCCAGTTGTATGTATTGCTGCACTGAATCAGGTGTTTGGGTCCTTCCATTAGGGCACAGCACAACCTGTATTGCCCCATACCAAGCATGGGCGCAGGGCAGGAGTAAAGATACATCAGAGAGTAGTATCTGATGGTCTAGATTCAAGCAGATGTTTTACAACTTTCCTATTAATTGACTGGAGAAGGAAGAAAAGAAGCCGAATAATCTTCGGCTCAGCAGACATCTCTACTTCTCATGAGCAGGTGGCAACAATACTGGTGGGAGATAGTTGGAGTTGAGTGTGGGAGAGTGTTTGACTGGTGGCAAGGTTAGTGGAATAGAGTGGGGTCAGCATTGCTATTTGTCATGGTTTGGGGATAAAAGGTGAGTGAATTTAGCTTACATGTATTTATATGGGTAGAGTAGGTAGGAGCGATTGTATGAGCCAAAGCAACATCTAACAAAACATATAGCTGAAACCACATGCTTCTGCACACTGATTTATTGTAAAACCTTTTATTACGTCCAATATCACTAAAATTGTTGAATATACAGGATCTCTGTGTCCTGCTGAGCCTCCCCTGAAAAGTGTTACTGTGATTTCTCTCTCTTTTTGTCTATGAACTCATTAAGTTGACTGGGGTTTGTAGTCTTTATAGTCTTTTGCCAGGCAAAGGTTTTTGCCAATATAAATGTGAATTATCACAATGGGCTCCCAAAGCCTAACCTAATCAAGTTTTGCCAAACAGTCCCCCCCCCCAATAGGTGATGCATTAATTCAAGGGCTGACAGATGTGAATGCTTTCCACCGTGTTTTACATCTCAGTGCCAAATATTTGCATGAATGCTTCCATTAGCCACATTGCTACAAATACCATTGTGCTGAAGCAGCAAGATGATACAATCCATTGCACAACCTTCTACCGTGAAGCAGCTCTTTAAGTTGGTTGTGTTAGTTACTTTGGAACCAATGATCTGGAGATGTCAAAAATAAAGACTTACAAGAACAGCCCTAGGTGAAGCTCTTGAGACAGCGGCTGTAACATTTCTGTTTTTCTCCAACTGTTTGCTTATAAAAGGCTCTCCACTGGCAGTTTCTGCCTCATGGGGATTTCTGTGTTTGCTTAACACCACACTGTAGTATTGACAGCAAAGCTCCATTATAAACAATGTACCTGAAGGTAAGTGGAGTTACTTGAACTATAGCATGTGCAATTACCTGGTAGGGTAATTCTAAGACTTTAGGGATTAGCACAATGGAAAAGGTCAACGATGGGTGTTAGATCCAAAAATGTCTACTAGAAAGATTTCTTGCTTGGTAAAATTCTGTATGTGGTTGATGTTTCATAATTGTCCTTTTCACATAAGCTACTTCTATAGATCTGGACTATTATATCTATTTTTGACAACACTGAAATCATGTATCCAGAGTTGTATAATCAGTTAGGGAACTGGAAAACTACACAATCATCCCATAAAATAATTCCATACCATTACAACTAACTTTTGACATCCCATATGTTATAGGGTATAGGTATAGTTTCCTGGTTGCTTCCATAGCAGCCATTTTCCATGGAGCTAACCACCCCTAATTTATTCACTCATATTTTTATGGAGAATCTAGGAAATAATGGTGCTTTCTATTCCGTTTTCTTGTGCTTCTTGAGACCTAATTGGTGGCAGCGGGTAGAAGGTAGGTAGGAGAAGCTATATTGTTTTGATATTACCCCTCCTCACTCATGCTAGTGAGTAAACAGCAGAGCACATTCCCTTTGAGCTTATTGGAAGCAAGTTGATGATTCATTACAATCCTTTAATTAAATCTGGCTTGTCCTGTCTGGATTGTTTCAGGTAAGTTTCCCATTTATTTCCCTCTTAAAATAATAACAACACAGTCTTCATTAAAAGCAAGAACAAATTTTTACTCACATTCAGTTGAAAGCATTAATCTAAAAGCAGGCTTTATATTGTTCTTACAGTGACTTTCTGCTTGTAGGCTACATCCTATGTGAAGGTTGAGCCATGCACTGACTAAGAGCCAGGAGAGTGAGAATCCAAGAGTAAGAGTCCCAGAGAGATAGTAGCATGGCCAACCCTTTTATCTGGTCAGCTAGGCTCATGCCCATCTACCTGGTCACACACACGGGAAGGAAGCTCCAGAGCAGGTATGACAGGAAGTCCTCCTTGTCTGGAGTCACATTCCTCTGTGCGTCCATTCTAGGCAACAGGAAAATGTTGTACTTGATTACTCTAGTAATGCATCCCACAGGATAAAAGGGGCTTTCCCACTTGGGCTAGCTTCCCAGCAGCAGTTGATGCTGCCACTTACTGGGAAAGAAGGGGGTCAAGTCAGCACCAAGGTTGAGACTAGTTGGACACAATATAATTAAAGTTGGAAAAAAACCTGTGCCTGTATTAAAAGCTGTGTCCTTACAGATCAATTACTTCTTCATTAACTCCTGTTCTGTGGGGGCTTTAATCACTAGTTTCTCTCACACAAACATACAGAGGTACCTTAGGTTACATACGCTTCAGGTTACAGACTCTGATAACCCAGAAATAGTGCTTCAAGTTAAGAACTTTGCTTCAGGATGAGAACAGAAATCGTATCCCCCTGGGTCAGTATTGCCTATCCATTGCTTTATCCTGTCCACTGAGACAGTTACTGTATCTATTTTACAGTGGAAAGATTACTTACATGTTTTCCCTACAGTTTGAGGTGATTTGCTAACATTAATAAAGAAAATGGCATGTGGAAAATTTAGAAAAACAGGCAAAAAATGTCTGCTCTCCCCTGCCACAAGTAGGCTGGTCACTTACACATTGCCAGAAAGGGTACCAAGAAAGACACGATTTTGTATACACTTTGCATATGGCTAGATGAATATTTAGAAACACAGTATAATTAGAAATGGAATATATCCCACCACAGTGGAGACAGCTGTGACCTGGTGACTTGTGTTCTTATTTCAAATGCTAACTATTTATGGGCAACTTTAAGACCCCCCTGCTCTTCCTTCTCAGGGTTCTTTATAAACTAGATATGGTTTGCACAGCACTTCAAATACAACTGCTTTCTGACCAGCCTTCAGATAGAGCAATGTGCCCATGTACTTACCCTATATCGTAATGTCATTGCTGAGCTCAGTGGAGTGGGAGACCATACAACAAGAAGAGTCTGAGGTGTACTTGCCTGAAGGCAGAATCAGCATCCAAAGACATGTCCAGTCCAGTCAGGTAAGCAGCAATCAGCAATGGTCAGATGGTCCAGGGCTTAGGGAATCTGATGGTCACAAAGTCAAGGGTCAAGACGAGCGGGAAGCAGCAAGGCAGGACCAGGAACTACAGACAATGTTACCAGCATCTAACTGCTGCTGGAAGCTCTGCTTAAGAAGGCTGAAGCCAGTTGGTTCTCATCAGCACCCTCTTCTCTGAGTCCTTGAAGGCTGCAGGTGGAGTCACTCCACCTTCTCCCCCCTTCTGGCTGCCGTTCAGTAGGCAAAGCTGACTCCTGGCCCACGACACAGTGCTATGGCAGTAATATCATTAAACATCCCATCCTGGTTGCTTTAACTCCTGTGTTTACATCTAGTTGGGTTCTGACCATGGAATGTAAATTCTGTCAAGGCTTTAAAAATTTGGTGCGTGATTCACTTAACCAGTCTTGTCAGTGGAAGCCCTGTACAAGGACTTCTGCTTGAGCAATGGGGCCTCCTCCCTCCTCTTTTTGCACCCCTGAAAAAAATTACGCAGGAGGGTCAGGAGAACCCCCAGAGGAGCATGAAGTGGAAGGAGGGGGCATTCGCTTCATCTGGCAAGCTGAAAAGCTTACCCTGACAGAATGATTGACACAGCATGACCTTGAATTCTTCCCATGAGTACCTTGACTGCCTTTCTGCAACTGCAAGGTAAGGCTCCTCAAATCTGCATTTTCTTTAAAAAAGAACCTCACATGTTTTTATTCCCCTATTCTGAATAAAAAAGACAAGCAAATCTTCCAAGTATCATTGTATACAATTTCCTCCTGTAGGGATGATTTGTGTGGAAATGGATCTCAAGTGACATTTATTAGTCATCTTGCTTTATGAGCTGTTCCTCTTAACTCACTCCATGGGGCTAGGAATAGAAAGAGTTTATATAGATCACAGCTGCAATCCCATGCCTACTTATGTAGGAGCAAGCCCCATTGAATTCAGTGGAACGTGCTTCAAAGTAAACATGTACAGAATTGCCCTGTAAAATGTAAAAGTGTGTGTTTTTAAACAGTCCACATGAAGAGAGAAAGTACCTGAAGTAACCTGAAGGAATCTCAAGTAAGTAATGTAGGTGATTATTTTTTACACATTCCAGAAAAGCAAAAACACACAGGAAGGTGGGGCAAGTGAGGGGAGTGGCCTGGGGAAAGTGGGTGTGGCTGGGGAAGGGATGTGGTTTGAGGTGACTGCTGAGGACCAGATAGAGATGTCCTGAGGACCCTGATTCCCCCACAACCAGTCTTAGGTTCCCAACACCCACTCTAAAATCTTGTAAGTGGAATTGTTCTAGTGGGTGATGGACCACTGTTATTTCCCCCCTTTATCTCAAAAACACATGAAAATGGATATTAAGCTGGTATTGACAACATTCTAATTCAGGCAACAATTTCCACGTTCCTCCATTTCAGTTTACTGACAGTTACTTTTGCTTTTTAGATACTAAACATATGTTTTGGCACTTGTTTCTGTGATGATAGGAAGGTGAGATAGTTTATTTCTTAACCCATTTCCACAAGTAGTTCTCAAGCCTTTTCAGAGAACATTTCCTTCAGTTCATTTTTGTTTCAAATTAGCATTTAATAGCTTTCCCTGAGAAAGCCATTCTGAATGTGTACTTTTCACATTTTGTCTCTTTAGCTATCAGCATACAATGTGATTTTTAAAGCAAAGCTGGACAAAAAACAAAATCTATTCAGATAGAACAAACCAACAAGAAAACACACAGGGCTATTTCCTAAATATTACATTACCCATAGAATCATTTTCAGTAGCCATTAGTTTTGCAAAATAAGTTTGGCAGTAAATGCTTCAGAACATCGGAAACTTCAATTGGTCCATCTAACTCAGTATTGTCTACACTGATTGGTAGCAGCAGCTCGAGGCTTCCAGATAGGGTTATTTCCTAGCCTACTTGGAGATGCTGGAGATTGAACCTGGGATAGATGCACACTACTGAGCTACAGCCCGTTCCCAATTTTACATTTGCACACTAAGCTAGTTTCCATGCACTCGCATGTCCATCTCTATCCAGGCAAGCAATAAGCATTATTAGATTTCAAGGTACATTCTAGCCATGTAGAAACACCCAAGGAGGTGCCAAGCAGGGCTTGTGAAGGTATGTGGCTGTGTGTGTGTGCATATCTGGTGCTCAGGAGTCCTGGAGGACTGCATTTGGCACCTGGGCTTGAGGTTCTCCATCCCTGGCTTAGAAGCTAGTAGTGTGTCAGGAGCAAAAGGTGACATCAACACTGCTGTGATAAAAAACCTGGATTAGCAGGTGGAAGGAAAGAGATCGTCCTAGCTCTACTCAGTGGCATAGCGTGGGGGTGCAGGGGGGGCCGGCCGCACCGGGCGCAACATTGGGGGGGCGCTCACACTCGCAGCTCTCTGAGCGCTAAAATCCACAGGTTAGGGGGCGCAAATTACTTGCCTTGCCCCGGGTGCTGACAGCCCACGCTACGCCACTGGCTCTACTCACTTCCCATAGCTTAAACGACTGTTCAAAATAGACTGCTGCTGAGCAAAACATGACTTCCAAACCCACTATTTGTGGGTGAAATTGAAAACATTTTGTCAAATATTCTCCTGGGAAGAATTGAAAAATTGCAACAGTTTTAGAAGAGTTGGGGTAGGGAGGGTTAAAAAGGCCATAAACTTATATCATGAGAGATTTCTGCTCACTTACAATATAATCACATCATCTTGAGTTCAATGGAACTTTCACTCAGGTAACCAGTCCACTATGTAACCTCTAGGAACTAGTCTGGTGGTTATAATATCTATAGGCATTGCTACATTGTGCCAATAGAACAATGAACCAAACTGTACATGACTACAGTATGTAGACTACAGTATGTAGAGGGCAGTGAAGGTCTTGTGTGAGTGCCTGGAGGCGGTTGGAGGTTGGATGGCGGCTAACAGATTGAGGTTGAATCCTGACAAGACAGAAGTACTGTTTTTGGGGGACAGGAGGCGGGCAGGTGTGGAGGAGTCCCTGGTCCTGAGTGGGGTAACTGTGCCCCTGAAGGACCAGGTGCGCAGCCTGGGAGTCATTTTGGATTCGCAGCTGTCCATGGAGGCACAGGTCAAATCTGTGTCCAGGGCAGCTGTTTACCAGCTCCATCTGGTACGCAGGCTGAGACCCTATCTGCCTGCGGACTGCCTTGTCAGAGTGGTGCATGCTCTGGTTATCTCCCGCTTGGATTACTGCAATGCACTCTACGTGGGGCTACCTTTGAAGGTGACCCGGAAACTACAACTAATCCAGAACGCGGCAGCTAGAGTGGTGACTGGGAGCGGCCGCAGAGACCACATAACACCGGTCTTGAAAGACCTACATTGGCTCCCAGTACGTTTCCGAGCACAATTCAAAGTGTTGGTGCTGACCTTTAAAGCCCTAAACGGCCTTGGTATATCTGAAGGAGCGTCTCCACCCCACATCGTACTACCCGGACACTGAGGTCCAGCACCGAGGGCCTTCTGGCGGTTCCCTCACTGCGAGAAGCCAAGTTACAGGGAACAGGCAGAGGGCCTTCTCGGTAGTGGCGCCTTCCCTGTGGAACACCCTCCCACCAGATGTCAAAGAGAACAACAACTACCAGGCTTTTAGAAGACATCTGAAGGCAGCCCTGTTTCGGGAAGCTTTTAATGTTTGATGTATTATAGTATTTTAATATTCTTTTGGAAGCCGCCCGGAGTGGCTGGGGAAGCCCAGCCAGATGGGCGGTGTATAAATAATAAATTAGTAGTGGTAGTAGTAGTAGTAGTAGCAGCAGCAGCAGCAGCAGCAGCAGGTAACCATTTCTATTGCAGTGGTACACTAAATTGCAGTGTGAAAACAATTTCCCAGCTGCTGCAGGTGGTAGCCATGAATGGCCATTTCACAAGGGGAGTACTTCACTACCACAATACCATTCAGTTCACAATGAACTTCCAAAATCTCATTAAGCTTAGATCTCTCTGGAAGCAAGTCCTGTAGCTGAGGAGTATCCACAAAATGTGTGTCTCTGCATGACTTTATTTCAGGGATTTTGTCACAGTCAATAAAGATATAAAAGTTATAGATAGACCCATAGACATTGTGGACCAAAAATAATTGTTTTAAATACGCGTGGCATTGTCACATCAGCTACAACAGATTGCAGTGCTGTTCTTCATTTTGCTAGCCAGCCAACCAGCTGTGCTCTCGTCTAAGACACCTCATTCCTATTCTCAGTTTTTGGTTCACCAACCCCAACAGGCAGTTGGTGTTCTCTGGCAACTGGCCACACTCATTCTTCAGCGGACTGTTGCAGGGTTCTCACTTAAATATTTTTGTCTTTCTTCCAGTGTTGAAGTTTCTCAAGCATCTGTATTCTTCTCTCTCACTTCGCAGTGCCTCTGCTTT
Source organism: Podarcis tiliguerta (assembly GCF_965153285.1). Lineage (NCBI taxonomy): Eukaryota > Metazoa > Chordata > Lepidosauria > Squamata > Lacertidae > Podarcis > Podarcis tiliguerta. Next base: position 31,808,904 of record NC_139542.1, on the reverse strand, counting down.
TTGGGCTACACTCCTGTCACAGCATACAACAGCTCAGTTTGCTATTAGAGGAAAATACACATGCATATACAAAGTACAAATGAAATACAAATACTCTTAGATTTATAAACTGCATAAAAATCTATGCTGTATAAAACTATAAGTATTTCATTTTTTCCTCAACGCCTTCTCCTCATATGTTTTTACAAATATATCTGCAAATGAGACATGTAGGTTGGCAATGTCAGCCTCACTATGTGGGAATCCCTTGCAGATGACCACACTGCCTGGAGACAGTCAGTCACGTTGTGTATCCACAGTAGTGACCAGAGGAGGAATGACCACTGGGAGGAGCATAGAGAGAAGAAACACCATGGTGCATCTGCAACATCACAACTGGCTGCCTTCATCTGCCCCAGCTGCAACAAAACATGTCTCTCCCATATCAGTCTCTACAGCCACAGCAATCTCAGTAACTCTCCAATAGTTTGACTTCACCCCCAAAGGCACACTTCTCCACTGTCTCCTGAAGCAGATGGATGCCAACAGCAAGAAGTTGTGACATCACTACAGAGCTTTGCATTTTCCACTAGGAATGCAAAAATAGTTTCATATTCAAAATATAAATGACTTGCTATCAAACATTATTCTGTAGGTTTTATTTCTGTCAAATACATTTCATTGTGTTTCACTTCTTTAATCTTCTTTTCCAAAGCCCATGACAGAACAGGGGCTTGGGGCTTCAGAACTGCACAAAAGTGGTCTATCTCCTGAAGTTTTTGGAATTCAATTATGCAATGTCAAAATATATTATGTTAATATATAATTCACAAGCTAGGATGCTTGTCCCAAAGTTTCTTATAAGAGATTGAATGACGTTGCTTATTCATTGTTTGCTTCATATCCTTTGTTTCAGCCCATGGTCTGTGTACCCCAGTGCTTGGGTTCCATTTTTGGTGGAAAACCAGATATTAAACAGTATATATCTTGAATTTCTGAAGCCGCACACTTGCTGTGAGTTGAGGCTCTTAATAATCTCCGGGTGTTTGAATCTCAGCAGGCATGAAATACTGCAAGTCCACTGAAAACTCCTACCTTGCAGCCACACTAATGAATGTAAACTGAGGAGCCAATGCTTTGAGGCTCAGCTTCATTTCTTTGACTGCATTATTCAATACATGCTAACCATGAAGAGATTTCCTAACAAGATACTTGTCATAGAACATGATGTGAGGAAGTAGGCAACACAGACGATTTGCTGGAAGATAGCTATATCTTCCCTGAGTAAGTAGTCTCAGGACATTGCCTGAGGACATATCATAATAGCTGATACACTGAGATGCTGAAGTTAATTCTGTTTCAGAATAAGATATAACTGTAGCACCAAATGTTTTTGAACACTAGATGCATTAATCATGTATAAGAGATTTCCCCAGTCCCCCCCCCCCCTTCTCTATCAACTTCCATACTAACCTATCTCTCTTTATGGGCATTCCCCCTGTTGTGATACATATCCCACATATTATTGGTAATGCCTACAGATCGTGTGCAATTTTCTGTCAGAAGTCTTTTGCTGAATGCTAGTTTTCTGTCAGTAAGTCCCCACAATCCATGACAGGAAATGTAGACAATTTGTGACCTTTCATGGCCTCTCAGCTGTGGAAGTGAGCCTTCTTCATTGCCTATCACCTCTTCCTCCCACAAGGTCTTCCAAAGTTTTATTTATTTATTCTTTTTGGCTTAGGGGAAAAGATGACACAGGCTGGGAATGATGGGTGAAGCAGTTGTAATCAAGCCCAAATAGAGCTTGACCTTGACTCAGAATTAGGAGCACAACATTTAACACTTTGAATTCTCTCAGCTTGAAGTCTCCTTAAGAGTGACTCCTCTTTCAATGAGCTAGACATTTGTAAAGAGGCTAAATGAATTTCAATGGCTCCTTTATCTACCTCACTACATTTAAGGCAGGAAAAGCCAATGTTTTGCCCTCAAGAAGTTGTGGGACCAACTTTCATTAGTCCTAACCAACATGGTCAATGGTAAGAGATGATGTGGGCCATTTCAACCACATCAGGAGGCATAGGTGCCAAATCTCTGGGGCCCTGGGTGCCCGAGCACCCACAAAATTCCTCATGAAGGGGCCAGGAACCCACAAATTTTGGTGCCAGGGCTATGCACGCTGCACGGCACCCATGGTCACGGGGCTAGGTTGGCACCCCTGTCAGGTGGTCACCACACTGACAACCCTGGTCTAAAGGGGGCTCTCTAAAGACCCCTCAAATGAAGAGCAATTATGAGGCTCTAACTGTGAGGGAAGCAGGTCAATACACCAATTACCCTAGACTGTTTGTTGTCTTAAAGGTATAGCTTGAACCTCCAAGGTGAGGGAGTTTTAATGTTGTCAGTCAAAGCACCACCTGTCTTGTTTTTGATATATGGTGTATAACACAGCAAAGAGTTCCACATCAGCAACTGTCTCTGACAAAGGCTGAAAGAGAAATGAGGTTGTGAACTTCTGCCTCTCATCCACCCAAAAAGGTCCACCCCGTCTCTCAAAGAATGAAAAGCCTAAAGGAGAAGGTCTTGCCTTGGAGCATAGCACATCTACATTCTGACCATTCTCTCTGGGTGCACAGTCTGTGTTGACAAGTTGACATGGAGGCAGGTTCCTGGTATCAAGGGTGGCAGTTTCTTAGGTTGTGCAGGCCCTGTGAATATGGATTTTGGAGGTCCTGCCTTGGCAGTCTTGAACACAAGAGCCCGCTATATTTTAGGCTTGCTGTGTCAGGCCTAGCCATGGTGGTGGGGCTTGGGTTGTCTTCTGGTGCTGCTGTGCTAATGGACTGGACTTGTACCTCTGAGTAGGAGTCAGAACCCAGTCTGCTGCTCTGGGTTGAAATCCTATTGTGCTTCTCCAGTGCCACTTGGCAGATATAGCCAGCCCCCCATAGAGTTGGAATCCATGCTACCTCTTTGTGTGGGCCATTTCACTGATGCTCAGACAATGCTGCAGGAAATAGCACTCAAGAGCTTGGTGAAAGTGTTGGGCTAGTCTGCTTTGCCCAAGCTGTAGCCATCAGTGTAGCCACTAATGAATGCACTTTATTTGACTGGTAAAGGCATCCTAATTTTGTTCTGCTTCCATAGCAAATATGCAAATATTTCTGCCCCCCCTTTTTTATATAAAAAATGCATAGTAACTGTAGCTGTTTGACATGTAACCATCTTTGCTTAATGACAAACATTAAAATGATAGAAAGAGAATCCCCAGTCATTTTGCACAGAAAACAACAATAATCCTCTAGTACACGACCCAGCCCCCCATTCTCCTGCTATTTTAATTGTTAATATCTTTTCAGCATGCAGGAACAGTAATCTCTTCCTATGCTAAAGCAGTCAGCCTAATTGAAAAGAAATACAAGTCATCTGGAGCACAACTGAAATATTTGGCTAGGACGCAATCTGTCATTATCTTTCCATTGCCAATTTTAAATACGTATTAAAACAAATAGGGAGAGACGTCTTTTCCTTTCTCCTGTGGCATCCCTCCTCTAATCCTCAAATGAAGATTCCGCCCGATACCTGAGAAAGCATTCAAGTGTCGGCCTCAAGTGGCTTAGAGGCTGCTTTCTAAAAATAGAGGACTACCTTCCCTATCACAAATTAATCTCATTTGGAAATGATTTTCAAAATACAGTTTATGCAATGCAAATCCCTGCTCCCAAAATAACCTGTAGTTGCGGTTGCTATGCCCAGCCAAGAGATAAATTACTGCTCAGTGAGCTGTTTCAGAATGGCAACGTGAATTGAAGCTAGGATTAAGAGAACTGATGAAGCATAACATACCATGAAAGAAATAAAAACATTTTATAGGACATATGGGTATTATTGACAGGTTTCCACTGCTTTTTCAGATACAATGATCTCTCTCAGCAGGAGATCATATTTGAAAAATGTCTCATATGGAAAACAATATGATGCTACATTTAAAAGTGTGTTTGGACCAAAATATTTCACAATATGCAGTGCTTTTCTATTTAATTTGCAAAATGCACATTCTCATGCTGAACATTTATTTTCTCTGGAGATCATTCTTTCTAGTCTAAGAGAATAAATAAGCTTAAATTAGAAGGGTTGGCATCATCTTTATGATTCTAAGTACAATGCTCAGGTAGGCATAACATAGTAAATTCTCCTCATAGATTCATACATTCACCCTGGCTCTTGGTTCATCTCCCTATTAGAACTTCTTTTGACTCATTTCACTTCTTATAACATTTTAGCTCTCTAGGGTGCCTATGAGGGTATATGCATAAAACACATTTTCGTACCCCTAAAGGGAAGTATCCTGGTTTATTGTCAAAGGGAAAATTTATTATATGATTTGCCATTTACTTGGCAACATTTCTAGATGGGATCTTGCCAATACAATTTTTTTTTAATTAACTGCAGCCCATTTTCCACTTCAAATTGAACAAGTCATTCAACCCTAACAATATCCTATCCTTTGCTAAACCCAAGGCAAAGCAGTCACCATGGGTAGCATTTTCTTCATATCATTTAGCACAGAGCTTCAGATGCTCATCTGGAGAGTTGATACACATAGCAGGTAAGTGGCATGTAAAGAATACTACCTGTCAGGGCCTTGGGGAGATTGCTTGGTGAACTTAATCTCCCAGCTGCCCTGGATCTAACAACCGTATCTCGAAACAATTACTCAAAATCTCCTTTTGACAACAGTAGGCAGCTCTTTCAAATGGTTTATGCCATGTCACCTGCACACAATTTAAAGCAAAAACTAGCTATCTAAAGTTATTTGCCACAGAAACCACACAGATGTTTCCTGCATCACAACCACAAGATGTGTCCCAGCTGCAGCCATTTATTGGTTTGGTTCAGTGCTCTACTGAAATGTCGGCTTTGATCCATCTTCAGGTTCAGTAGCTGTCAACGATTGTTAAACAGAACAGGAGACAGAACTACACTTAGGTTTTCATTAAGACGGAAATAAAATCAGCTCAGTTGATACTGATTAAGTTTACTATTGAATCAAGCACTGGTCTTGGTAGACTGGACACTCCTTTAAATCTGAACTACTAGTGCTGAAGGAAATCTAGACTGAGAATGCATCGGGCTGTATAGTCAGACTGTTTATAACAACTAGTGATGAACGTGGGCTGGTTGCAATTCCAGAAAGAAAAAAAAAGTTATAGAGAAACAGTTTATCCACAAATCCTGTAATTATACTGCTTAAGATGCTGTATGTTGAGACACAGTCACACGACTCTGATTAAATACTGCTTGGTTGATGCCTATCCCTGCTGATGCTATAGTTCAGGCTTCCTCATATTCGGCCCTCCAGATGTTTTGGCCTACAACTCCCATGATCCCTAGCCAGCAGGACCAGTGGTTAGAGATGACGAGAATTGTAGTCTCGAAGCATCTGGAGGGCTGAGTTTGAGGAAACCTGTTATAGTTCCTGGAAAACTGGAAAAGCATCTGGACTGAGAAAAGTACTTACTGTGATAGGACTGAACTGAAACTATGTGTTCATAACAGAGCTCATCAGATTCATAGCCTTGGCCATAACCTTTCTGATCTAAAAATTAGACATATATGTACAGCCTGTAGCATCAGAATACTAGTTGTTTGAGTGTACACTGTGTTTCCATTGGAATGATAAACTTCCTTATCTTCATACTTTAGTTTGATACATAATGGAAATTTATCTGGTGATACTGTGTTAGTTGTACTCAGGGCAGATGCACTGAAATAAATCTAAAATTACTTGTCCATTTATTTGAATAGCACTACTCAGAGTATGACTTAGTTGAAAAAAACTCATTGTTATTATGCAATAGTAAATGACTCAGTTGTATTTTAAGTACCAAAAGAAGGAAAAGCACTTGTATAGCAGATTATTATTATTGATATTTTAACAACTACAAATCCCTAAATGAGTTTGCACAGACTTCTAAGTATAGTGGAAAATACAATAGCATGCTAATACTGTGATTATTTGCTGTGTACAGAATGAACCATTTATGAGAAATAGCTTGAAAGCTACCATCTTTGTTTGTGTCTGGATATAATTAAAGTTGGAAAGGCTTCATATGGATAATAAATCAAGGCTACAATCCTGTACCCACTTACCATGTCTTCTTCTGAGTACATGTACATAAGATTGCACCATTAGTATATGGGGGGAAATCAAGCCAAACTATTGCAAGCAACTCTGCCTTAGGCACTTTCTGTGACAAAAATTGAAATAAGAAAAAGCAGTGTACACCGAAATGGGCTGTACACATGAATATTAATATCAGCACTGAAATGAACAATATTTCAGAGCCATTAACTTTATGTCATCTATAAGAAAGCACTATACAGTATACTTAAATTAAGACTTGTAATCAAAGTTAAGATGTGTAACAGCAAGAGCAATTCTTAAACCAAGGGGAAATTCTTGTAACCATTGAAAGATGAAACAATAAAATGGTTTGACAGATAGGATAGATAAAGAATAACTTCAGTTATTGCTGGGTGAAGAACCGTGGAGGGCGTGTGTGGTCTAACACATGGAAAGGAAACGAAGTTTGACATGGCTGGGACATATCACCAGTGAGGAAGAAAGAACATTGACAGGCAAGGCACTGAAATAAAACCCCATAAGGGAACCTATTTAACAGGCTGGCTGCCAGTTGGAAACTGTGTTAGACAAAGAAAAGCCAGTCACTTTTGGGTCAAAGGAGAGGTCCTCTCCACTGACCCAGAAAGGATGACATATGTATCACAAAAGGAAGACAGCTTTGGAATAACACCTTTTTCTGCAGCCATTTGCCTTGGGTTTTTTCCCCCCTTCAGGTAAAATTAGTTCAGATGTGAAATCTGAACACTGACACACGTTAAGTACCTATAAATTCAACTGACTTTCGCCCACACCCATTATCTCATTTCACGATCCCGCTTGCTGCTTATGAACTCTTGACCTCCCTCATCGTTTAGAACCTCTTTTGTTTCAAATGAGGGGAAAGGTAAGAGCTACACATTTTCACTTCGGCTGTTATATAGTAACAAGAGGTGAACAGGAGAGTTGCAATGGCAAAGATTTATTGCCAACTCCAATGAGCACCCACAGAGATCAATTTGTTCAATCAGATCAAAGTAGTTTGCAGTTCTTTACATTGACAAACTTTGTTGATTTTGAATCAGTTATTTCAAGGGCTGAATTGTGGGAGAAAGAAGAATGAAGACTCCACCTTAACAAAGTCCTTAAAAACAAAACAGGTGTATGCTTGCTCCCACACCCACAAATAAGTACTGCTTGAAGGTGAAATTGTCACCAGACAGCAACACCATCACAAATAAATCAACACCTATATGACTCTAGTGCTTAAAGTTAACATTCTCTCTTCAGGAACACCCTATGGCTCCACACCTTCCCAAGGTGACATCTAGTGCTAATGTAAGTTACCAAGGTATTCCATTGCTGTACTGCTCAGTCCAAAAAATGACACTAGCTTCTCAAGAATTAACAAGTTATAAACAACTTTGATTACAAAAGCATTACTTAGCCAGGGTGACAGTAGCTTTGCAGGATACCTGAAAATATGTTTAAGAAGAAAAAGCACAAAGGATCTGTTGGCTTTTGCCTCATGCAAGTCATCCAAAAGAATGCAGGCAAACACTATTTAAAATACCAGCATCTCCAGCACACTTGGTACCTAACACTGAACCACTGTCTTCCTCCCATCATCATGCAAGTATGGCCAGTTGCCTTTGCAGAGGATGAGTAGAAACATTTTGATCCACACTGGCCATGCACTGTGAGATTAGGTCACCTGATGTATCCAAGATATGCATAGAAATCAGAAATAGCTCTTAATTATCAGAGACAGTGCTGGATATGGGTTATATAATATTCTACTAGCAAACTGAGAAAATCTTTGGACAGTGAAGGACCAGTTTCTCAGAGAGACTATAGGAATGTGAATCCTTTGAAGGTAGGCTTGCCTGCCTGCCTCATCTACCCAAGGCTTATTGACTCATGGTGGTAATGGTAATTCAAACTTTCCTCTCTCCCTGCAACTTTGGATGGAGAGTTCATAACTAAGATGGAGTCACCCATATAGTGAGACAAAGCAGCAGGTGACTGATCACCACCAATATATATCCCTCATGATACACCCACACTGGATGTATGAATACAGTATTTAAACATTATATTGAAGATCCTGACAGTTATAGTTATAGCCCATTTCAGTCCAGAACTTGTGTCTTGCTTTTCATTCTGAAGTTTGCTCATAGAGCCTGGAATGAAGCAGAATCAAATGGCTAGATCAGATGTTCACACTTTGCTCTTGATAACCGTAATATATGACCTACATGAATGAGCCATCACAAACACTGCAGATGGGGCAACACCTCAGATCTATTGCTCTTCATTGGAAGCCATTTGCATTCTGATGAGAATAATTCAATACTGCGGGACTTTGAACAAGTCTTAAGTCTACCTTAATGGGATATCTATCTGTGCATGTTTTAACCACTTCAGCAATACTTCCTGAGCTACTTTTTCAGTTCCTAAGACTTGGTTGTTACACGCACATTATATTTGCCTTACCCAACATTTTCAGGAAGGTGAACGCAACTACTGCACATCAATATTAGAAACTACATTTTAAAAAATCCACATCAAAAGCTATCATTCAAAGAGGTAATATTTTACAGGTCCCAAACTGTCTATACTGTGTATCTCTGGATGAAACTATACAAAATATGCCAAAGATATGGCTGCCATGAAAATGTATGCTGAGTTCTTTCCTTTCTCCAGAAATATATTTAGTCACTTATGCTGTGTTCTGACATGATCATGGCGTGCATTTTTCCACCCTTGTCAAAGTTCTTCAGTCAGGTCAGGGTAACACTTATAATGAAATGGATTCTAGTAAGGGCATGATAGATGTTTCTAATATTATGAATAATATGAACAGAATGGAGGAAGGAGAAAATTTCTCCCTCTTCCCAAATAACTAGAAAACTTTCAAGGTCACCTAGTGAAGCTGACTTACAATAAATTCAAGAAAGAAAAAAAGAGCACACATATTGGATAGTTAAAACATAGCATTAACTATTATAAAATATAGTAGTGACTATATTTTTACAGAACATTTTCCCTTATAGTCAAGAACAGATTTTGTATGCAGGAGAATATGCATAATAAACCCTATTCAGAATTAAGTAATTACTTTTTTGTGGGGGGGGGGGTCAGAAATTCACATCAGCTTTGGATACAGTAAACCACTACTGATTTAGCAAAGACCTTACCACCTTTTTTTCCACATCATCATTGCTAGGATTAGAAGGGCAACACTTAGGAAAACGTAGTGCATAATACTCCCATCTTCACATCCAAGGTCTGTTGATAGGGATTAGAGCAAAGCTTATTCATGAGATTTTAAATATTTACCATGTATCTATTTGTACAGGCTCACTTAAAAGAGGTTAAACACTTGGCTAAATACTCTTAGTGGTTCATTAGAAGTCTGTTTTAACAGTTAGCAAATAACTGTAAAGAATTATCAGCCATTACACCTGATCGAGGAAAAAGGCACATCAATAACTTTATTTTACACCTGGAAAACAGGGTTATAAACAGGTTTATGTATGTGCCTTAATCTGCCAAGAGAGGATCTATATTAATGTACGTTCTCCTTTGTTCAGATATTGGTTGGAGACAGAAAAAAATGCTAATGAGATATTTATATAGTCACACAAATACATAAGGAATCTGGCTATTAATTTAAGCAGGTAACCATCCAATGAACTATGAGTTTGTGAAGATTGAGGTGCAGACATTGCTCAGGTCTTTTGCAGTCATAAAACACAAATCTTTTGCTCAAGTAAAGATACTGTAGATAGCATCTAGTATGTGTTATTGTAAGCCACATATGACCATTCTTCTATGGCCATTATCTCATCATGGCTTGTTCATCAAAGTGCACATTCAGCTTTTTCTTCAGTGAAGGGTAAAGTAGAGGTTCCTATCTGATAAATCATGCAGATATTCAAGGGCCTGCTAGAATATGTTGTGCACTTGTTCTCCCCTTGCCTTTAAAACTCCAGGGGAAAACAAACTGTCACACTTTCATTTTGCTGGTATAGAATTCCTCCAGTACTAACCAAGTGGGGTAGTCTCTAATAATGTTTAGCATGCTTGTGCAAGCTGCCAGACAGTACCACAATATTCTCTACACTGGAAAGGCCTCTTGGGTTGTTGTTGTTTATACCCCACCCATCTGGCTGGGTTTCCCCAGCCACTCTGGGTGGCTTCCAACAAAATATAAAAAATACAATAAAACATCAGACATTAAAAACTTCCCTAAACAGGGTTGCCTTCAGATGTCTTCTGAAAGTCAGATAGTTGTTTATTTCCTTGACATCTGATGGAAGGGTGCCACTACAAAGAAGGCCCTCTGCCTGGTTCTCTGTAACTTCGCTTCTTGCAGTGAGGGAACCGCCAGAAGGCCCTCAGAGCTGTACTTCAGTGTCCAGGCTGAATGATGGGGGTGGAGATGCTCTTTCAGGTATACTGGGTCGAGGTCATTTAGGGCTTTAAAGGTCATCACCAACACTTTGAATTGTGCTCAGAAATGTACTGGGAGCCAATGTAGGTGTTTCAAGACCAGTGTTATGTGGTCTTGGCAGCCGGTCCCAGTCACCAGTGTAGCTGTCGCATTCAGGATTGGTTGTAGTTTCTGGGTCACCTTCAAAGGTAGCCCCACACAGAGCGCATTGCAGTAGTCCAAGCAGGAGATAACCAGAGCATGCACCACTCTAGTGAGACAGTCTGCGGGCAGGTAGGGTCTCAGCCTGCATACTAGATGGAACTGATAGCCCTAGAAACAGAATTGACCTGTGCCTCCATGGACAGCTGTGAGTCTAAAATGACTCCCAGGTCCTTCAGGGGCACAGTTACCCCATATAATGCTCCTCAATGCTCTACCAGTGCTGGATACAGGTTCAGCTTCAAGCACAAAGTCATAGGATCAGGCTGTTCAGTGCTACCCTGTTGACATATTAAAAAAAGTCACACTTTGACTTCTGCAACCATCTACATTGTCTTGCCTTGCTCTCTGACAGTATTCTTGGGCCAAGCCTTCACATTCTCCAAATCTCAGTTTCTCTATCTGTTTGTTAAGAGGCTAGTGCTTCAGCATGCAGTGTCAATTTCTCCATGCAGCACAACTCATCTGTATTTGCATGCCCATGTGTTCCGAGTTCTCAGAAGAGATAAACCATCCCAAATGGCTCACTTTTGCCAATCTTTTCAGTTTATCCCTATGATTGACCAAAGTGGTAAGTGTTTCTATGCTCCACTGAAGATTTGATCCCCAGACTTCGTATATTGTGAATAATCTCTCAGATAAGTAGATGGGAATGACAGATAAGGATTTGATTTTTTTCTGTCCACCAGATTCATGTTCCTAGATCAATATCTCAAGTCAATATAGGTGCCAAATGAACTCCAAAATCTTCCATTAAATCATGGTCCCAAACTCACCAGGGTGAAAACTTTTGCCATCAGTCAAGATCAGCAGTGCTAGAATAGCAGGATATTATTGCTCTGTTCTTTTTCTCTGGTGTTCTTTATTGCTACCAAGGGCTAATATTAATAACATTTATCTAGGAATTTACATTTTTATTAACTAATTAATCTTTCCAGTGCCATATTATGAACATTAAATACTTACTTGCAATCCCTATGTTCGGTCTTCACATTCATGCTGCTTCCAGCACCTAAAACAGCAACAGTCCTCTATAGCTAGAAGTGCCTTTTACCAGCTTTGTCTGGTTTGCCAGCTACAACTGTTCCTGAAGAGGAAGAGCTTGGCCACTGTGTTAGCCTTAGGTCTAGATTACTGTAATGTGCTATGTGGGACTGCCCTTGGATCTGGTAGAGAATCTCTAGCAGGTGTAGAATGTAATGGTCAAAGTCAATCATATATATTAATGCGAAGCTATCAGATTCATACTTTCCAAGCCAATACAAGAACTAAAATGCAGCTATACTTTGCAATTCACACTTCTCTAAACTTTGTAGTGCAGTTTTTGACCCCAAAATGTATACAGTATATGTTAGGAGAATAGAACAGCAAAAGGGGGGTATTAGTAAAAATAATGTACAGAAATGCTTGGAAACATCTGTGCATTTGGGAAAATGACATTCATAAGTGTGTATTTTGGAAAAATGCACATAAAATGCATTGAGATTTCATGTAAATGTTTTTAAAAATCACAAACTGATGCAGCAAACTGGACTTAGGTCTGGAAAAGAAATAGAGAAACCTAAAGTGACAGATCTGTAAATCTCTATTCTGAATGCAGACTTCTGGGTGAACCCACAGTTGTATAACTGAGAATACTGTAAGAATGAGTAATGGCAGCAACTGCACAATTCCTATTCAGAAGATCAAACATTTACTTGCCAGGTTTTGAGATGTGATCCATTCTTTATTTTATGTAATGATATAGTTTTATCTTTTAAGGTTAAAGTCTGGGAAAAAGAAAGACTTCTTATTATTTGCCAGTGGTAAATTGTGCTCCGTGACTCAGGCATCCACTTCTGCTCTCTTAACTTCACAGGTTCAAGCTACTAAGTGCAAGGGGGAAATGATGTATGTCTGGGAGATCAGAAGTGGCATTGGCATCAACACATCAAAAGTAGTCAGTAAGGAAAAGTTTTTGTTCATCACCTTACACTTTTCACTCGCTCAACTTTTCAAATTCACACTTTCAGAAAGGATGCTGGAAAATATGCACTTGGTCTTCACTCCATAGCACATTGTGGCAATCACTAAAGCTCAGAGACTTCTAGAACCCAGGCTAAAGCAGAACAAAATATGTCATATTTTGCACCACTGAGATTAGAGAAATGCTTTTCTCAACACAAAGACTGACACCAGCATATTACCAGGACCTTGAATACATGCAACTCAAGAGACAATATTGTGATGGGAAGTTTGTGCCACAGCTCTTTAAAATGGGTAGCTAAAGAAGGGTTTGAAATTCATAATGACTTGGTTCAGAATATATGAATCTGACTGGCTCATAGGATTTAGATGTATAATAAATTGTGCCAGTTTTTCTCTGGCATGGGGTGTACCATAAAGTGAGATTCTACAGATATGTTGTTTGGTAGACAAGAAACCCAAAGCCACTAGCCCTGCACAGGAAATCATTGAACATTATCACTTTATTCTCAACGAAACTTTCATAGGCTACTGGAAACCAGATTATCCAAGTCACAATTTGTTTTGGTTAACAAGCAACTTTTCTATTTGAGATAGGTCTTCTTTACACTTTTTAAAAATAGGTCTTCCAAGGAGCTCAAGGTGGCATACTTGCTTTCAAAGGTCCTCATTTCATCCACACAAGAATCCTGTGAGGAAGATTAGACTAAGAGACAGTGACTGGCCCAAGTCTGTGAGATGGCGGAGGCTGGATTTCATAGAAGTGTGCTCGTTAATTCAACGAATTAACCACTGTATTCTGCTCTGGTCAGACCTCACCTGGAGTACTGTGTCCAGTTCTGGGCACCACAGTTCAAGAAGGACACTGACAAACTGGAACGTGTCTAGAGGAGGGCAACCAAAATGGTCAAAGGCCTGGAAACGATGCCTTATGAGGAATGGCTAAGGGAGCTGGGCATGTTTAGCCTGGAGAAGAGGAGGTTAAGAAGTGATATGATAGCCATGTTCAAATATATAAAAGGATTTCACATAGAGGAGGGAGAAAGGTTGTTTTCTGCTGCTCCAGAGAAGCGGACATGGAGCAATGGATCCAAACTACAAGAAAGAAGATTCCACCTAAACATTAGGAAGAACTTCCTGACAGTAAGAGCTGTTCGACAGTGGAATTGCTGCCAAGCAGTGTGGTGGAGTCTCCTTCTTTGGAGGTCTTTAAGCAGAGGCTTGACAACCATATGTCAGGAGTGCTCTGATGGTGTTTCCTGATTGGCAGGGGGTTGGACTCGATGGCCCTTGTGGTCTCTTCCAACTCTATGATTCTATGACTCTATGATTCTATGAATGTACAATCGGTGTGCCTATTGTCAGGAGATGGAGCCAGGGGCAGGTCAGCAATAAAACATCTGGGACTCAGCTACTTTAGTAAAAATAAAACGTTATAAATGCTCTATAACACTCTGACACCAGATGGTGCTGTAGAGATGAAAATGGAACTCTATGGAATTTTCTATTGTGAGCTTTAAAACGTTTTTCCCCCAGAGCATTTTAAGAACATTTTTTATAGCTGTGTAGATGCTGACCTGGTGTCAGAGAAGTTAACTCTTTGTTCAAAGAAACCAAAATAGTGCAGACCTAGTATCACAGCAACTCTTCCCAGTAGGTATTGCCTCCTTGTGACAATTGCAAGGACAGAAGGTATTTGCCTTCCCACCACTGTCTAAGGCTCCTCCCCTGCTTCCTTCCCCAGCAGCCTCAGGCTCCTGGGAGAGTTCAGCGGGGAGAACTTGGAGCTGCTATTCCTCTCACCCCCCAGCAACGGTTGCTTGAGGCAGTTGCCTCACTCTGACATAATGGTAGGGATAGCCCCATAGGCCGATGGCCTATTCATATCCCACTATTAGCCTTAGCATCCAACACTATTAAACTCACTGTACAGAATTTAATACCGTGACCACTTTTTTCACTAACTGAAATCAAACTATTTTATTTCCTGTTATTGAGACCCCATTTAAGGTCAGTCCCCCATTCATTTCTCCACCCTGCCCCTGATATCTGCTACAACCCTAACTATTCATCTGATAATACTTTCCTAATCAGGGCCACTAACCTTCAAAAAGCGAAGAAAGCAAAGGCAGGATGTGATGCTCAGAGGGAGGGAGAAAAGACTGCCTGCACGGTTCACAGAAAACAGATGGAAAAGGATGCTTTTTCTCAAACGGATGATCGAAATAGATTAATTTCAATGTTCAATGTACTATAAGATATAGAAGTGAAGGAGCAAAAGAAGGTTCTGAATATTTCACCATTTATCTTTTGAGTAAAACAGATCACTCAAGATATTTTTAAATTACATTTGGTGATGGTTTTTTAAATAGAAGTATAAGATTCACATTTTCTCATGCAGGTCACAAGCCTCCATGGGAGCTAGATAAACATTTTGTAAACACTTGCATGAAAATACATTTAATGCTGCAGAGAGAATTCAGTGAGCTGACTAATTAGTTTTGCATTTAATATGAATTCAAACAAGAATCACTTTGTGGGAACCATGGGGTGCATATACAACATCTACAGCTGCACTTACAAGAAGGGATGGATGTATTGCTTGCCTTTATACCTGGGGAAAATGGTGTTGGCCATAGCTGTGCTAATAACTTTCCCACATATTTAACAAACAATAGGATTTGAAAGACATTTCACCAAGTATGTCTTCCTGAAATGATAAGGTTAACAATTTCCAAAGTTTGTTTACTGTTTTTATTACCGTTGTTATTTATTGCATTTTTTTGCCACTTTGTACCAAAAACAAACAAAAAAGTCTGAAAGCGACTTAACAGCAATATAAATTTCAAGCAAGTAAAATCAATTGGAAGGGTCATAGCATAGTGGAAGAGCATCTGCCTTGCATGCAGAATGTCCCAGATTCAATCCCTGGCTTGGAGAAATCCCTGCCTGAAATCCTGGAGAGATGCTCAACTAGATGGACCATTGTGTCTGCCTCAAGATGGAGGCCTGTCCATACCTTAGCTTAATGTAGATCGTGAACACCTCCTGCCTCTTGTAATCATCCTTTAGCCATGCAGCATACTCCTCCAACTACTGCTGTCCCACATTTTCTCTCCCAAATCTGAAGATCTCTGATGCCTCAAAAATCGGAAATCAACAGGTACATTTGGCTGAAGCCAGCAGTCTGGACCTGGGGCAGTGGCAGAGGTGCTTGTGCAGGTAGAAAGCAAATACCTCCATAGTACTGTGAAAGAGGCACCCTTCCTCCACCATTACCTCCTGGAATTTTCTTCCCCTTAGCATATACACAGTGATGACTGTTTCCACTGGTGAGCTGCCTTAACAGCTGCTATTGTGGATTCCAAAGGCGCTTGTAGGAAATCAGTTATCTTGGTTTAGCCCTAACCATGTCTCTAGTTGTTGGTTGATCATCATATTATTGATAAGGTTGTAATTTGCTCCCTTAGAAGCACATGATTGTCAAGTATTCATGCACACAACCAAACATCAAGAATGCATAGCTCTTTGAACAAAATTTTCTGCAAATATATCCCAAGCTATAATTTTTTTCTCTTTGAAACAAATGGTAGTCAAGTAGCAGGAATTGTGTGCAGGCATGCAAACAAGAAGATATCAAGAGTGTATCTAACTCTTTGAACAAAATTCTTTTCAAATATATCCTGAGCTCATAGTGTAGTTCAGGCATTTTACAATGGTGAAAGAGAACACTGCCAAGACTCGAAATGGATCTGTAACTCATATCAAGTCATGTTGCTGTGGTCAGCTATCAGCACAGTGGGAAGTGGCTTATCATGCGCCAAAGACACAGTAATAGCACAACAATTGCTGTGTTGCTTTGTTTATGAATCGTTCTAAAGCTAAATGTACTTATTTCAGGGTTCTGTACCCTGCTTATATCCTGCGTATGCTTCAAGGCAGCTTACAAAATCAGAATGTGATGAAATAATGCAGTAAAAAATTAGAAACAAGAAGAACAATGAGCAAGTTGATTGAAAGTCTTTAAAACAAATTTCCCAAAAGGCCATCAAAATTTCTGAAAAGCCCGGGAGAGCAAGATGGACTTTGCCTGTTGCCTAAAAGGTAGTAACAAAGGTGCCAGGTAAATATGCCTAGGGAGATAGTTCCATAATTTAGATACAAATGCAAGAACTAAATAAATACTTAAGATATTGTGAACAAATTGTTGTTTGCATCTCTTTGATGACATTCTTAATGCAGTAAACTAACCCAGATATCACAAAAGCATGACTGCATTTATCTATAGGTTACTGTATTCTACTTAAAGAGGAAACAAGTGCCCAGATCTTTATAAGCAAATACATTTTATACATATATAAAGTTAGATATCTTATTTCTGCCCTAAGCTGATGGGGGAAACCAATAGCAAATCATGACTATGTAGTCAGAAAAATGGTTGAATTGATGTAAAAGTGTTTAAAAAATGATCCCGCAGATACAATTATGAAGCAAAATAAGCTTCTGATGAAAACATTTGAGCTTCTTGCTAAGTAGGAGAGAGACTCAGAAATAGATTGACGTTGAAATTGAAAAGCTTCATTGTTGTAGCCTAATGTGCTGCCAGTATGATACAGGTGCACACTCCATGCACTCATATATAACTAAATATGGCATCTGGAACAGAGCGCAGAGGGCTCTAGCATAGTAGTTAGTAGCAATTCTTTGTCACTTTCACCTGGTTTCCCCGTCACCTGTGCAAGCACAGAAAGATGGAAGCATAGCACAGGAAATCACAAATGTATTAAGGAAGGAGATCCCACAGAGCCATGAAGGCCAACTGCAAAGGTGAGATCAACTATCTGCTGGCTATGTCCAGAATACATTCTTTATCTGTCAAGCAATATGGATTTATAGCCACTGTTTGAGGACAAAAGCCTCAGACAGCCCAAAATAAGGTAATGCTCATCAAATCCTCTACACTTCACCTATGAGGATGTTACTGCATTTTTTTCTCTCCATTGACAATCAATAAATTTCTTTTCTTATTAACTGATGGGGAAGATGACTCACCCATAATAGTTGTTAATCTGTTACTTGCTAATTTGAAAGGCACAATGCAATCTCCTCCACCTCATACCACATGAATGCTGTCCAGACAATGTGTATTTGTTGTAAAATCAATCAATAATTTTTTTAAATGCAGAGGGAATTTTCAGCACAATACTACACTTGAGCAACACAATCCTGGCTCGAGACGACAGATCAGATGGTTCACTGAGGCAACAACAACAACAAAAGTATATCACATTCACCCTATGTACACACTGTCCAGTGTTCAGAGGGGTGAACCCTATCCCCAGTGCCCAAGGTGTGTCCAACCTGACATTTCCTCTCAAGCCTATCAACATTAAGATATGTTGTAGAAACATCCCTTCAACATGCTGGATACTCACCAGGGCATTGTTCCTGCTTTTTTGTAAGTTGCTTTGAGTTGCCTGTGGCAAAAAAGTGACTAAGACATGACCAGTGCTATTTTACTAGAAAAAAGAGGTGTCAGAACTTAGCATGAACACCTACCTTGTTCTCTTATAATGGCAATAGCACCCAACTGAGAGATGCCAGAAAAAGTTCTGGTGAGTTCCAGCTGAAAAAAAAAAAGCCATTATGTTGATGATGAAGATAGGTCGCATTTTGCCCTAAGATATAGCTCTGTACAACTCTGTACACAATTTTGAAAGGAGCCCAGCAGCCATTTGTTTCATCCTAAAGCCCATGGGCCACAAGCGGCCCACAGGGGTCATTTAACTGGCCCATGAGCCGCCCCCAAACCTAGCTGCCCACTCTGCAGGTCCCCATGTGCTGTGCTAAACTGGCGTGGCACAGGGAACTCGCTTCCATGGCACCAG
This sequence comes from Podarcis tiliguerta, assembly GCF_965153285.1. NCBI lineage: Eukaryota > Metazoa > Chordata > Lepidosauria > Squamata > Lacertidae > Podarcis > Podarcis tiliguerta. Next base: position 31,790,288 of record NC_139542.1, on the reverse strand, counting down.
AAATCGCATCTGCGCTGATGCAGATGCCAGAAATTGCGGGCACACACGCTTATGCACACACACATGATCTGGCCCACAGAAGGATCTCCACTGGAGTGAACCGGCCCAGGCGAGGTAAACCTTGCTGACCCCAGTGCTAGATGCTTGATGCAGGCCTACTCAAATTTTGCAGTCCTGGAGCAGCTTATTGTATTGAGCCTCTGATAGCCAACCAACTAACCATGTATGATGGCCTATGTTCTGCTTAGTAGAACCTCAAAAAGAAAAGAAAAGAAAAGAAAAGAAAAGGGGGGAAAAGAAGGAAAGGGTCTTTTGTTTACTGTGTAACAGGAACAGTAATTGGTAACTAACCAAATTTTCAATTCTAAAAAACGGAAAGTGAATCCCGATGTAGCAAAGGGTATCAATCCAGAATCCACCAAAACTAACAAGAACCAGTTGGGTTTGTATGGAAAAGAGTGTGGCAAATTGCTAACTTTCCCCCTTCTGAATTCTTACTTGCACATTTCAGAATAGTATAGTACTGAAGTAAGCAGAGCAGATGGACAAAAAGGGTCATATGGCATGGAAAAGGAAGACTATAATGATTCGGAAGGAACTACTTATATGATAACACCATCTGTTACATCTCCTGTCTCTTGTCTTCAAAACATACACAAAACCAGGAGCATTATTAACATCACTAGAGTACAACTGCTGCTTAGTTCATTATAACCTCTGCTCTTGTGCTGTCATGTTACTATTTGCTTATTACTACAGTGCAATACTGGATTTGCCATCTGCACTGTAGTAGGGGTGACCTCTCGGTCAAATGTGTGATCATCCAGTTGATAATTATACACTTCAGCAAGCTTGAGAAGTAAGTCACATTTAGGAAGCCTAAATGTTCATTCTCAGTATCACAACAGTTGTATCTCATTAACACCAGCTCTCACATTGTAATACATAATGTATTAATTTCTTGAAAAATCATTGTCTTCCTTACTCCCATTTTCAGTTGTGTCCTTACAAAATAATGTGACAGCTAGGCTCTAAAATTAGTTTTCTAAAACCTGAGTCATTAGCTTTAACTCAGGTAGGATTCCAACAGTCATTATTATGCTGTGGCCAATTTCAGGCATGATGCTAAACCATTATCTACATGCTTTACGTGGTGTTACATGAAGATGCTCCCCCATTCTCCTGGTTTAAACAAACTGGAGTTTGTTATTGTGTCTGAATTGGGAACTCTTGTAATTTTTAACTACAATTTTCTGGAGGTAGGTGAACCCAGAATCATAAACCATAGGGATGGGGTAGGAATTTAATTCAGTAGACATTTAAAGCCAACTCTATCAAATATGCATTTCTCGAAACAATATGTGAGCTGAAATATAGCTATCCTTCAAATCCTTCAAATTTGTCATGCCGTTCTCCAAACAAACAATATTTGGAAAGATGCATATTTTAGAGGAAAGTGTGAATAAAAATGAAGATATTAATGAAAATAACAAACAATACGTTATATTAAGTAAAGTTGCTTGCAAAAATGTGTACAATACAGTCAAATCTACATATAAAATGTATTGTGGTAGAGATTCATATGAAGTTTGCTCTAAGTGTTACCCAACTGTATCATTTTGCATGGTAAGCTTGGCTTTTGAAGCAAGTGGTAATCAGGCATTAGAGGTTGGAGCAAGACTTGCTAAGGAAGGCTTCATCATATTGTTACATACCAGCATATATTTTGCAAAAATTTATAAGGCCATGTACCAAATCTCCATAGGACTCACAACTTCCCACATATTTAAAAATAAACAGGATTAATCATATATTTATTTGAACACCAGCTCTTTCAGAAATCTTTCTTAAGTAATAAGTACCACGATCAATCACTTCCAAGGCCCATTATGCTCCTCAGTTCCTAACCATCCTTTCACTTTTCATCTCTGCCAATGTCTGGGGGCCAAATTTAAGTGTTACTCACATATCACTAATATTTTCTTCTGCCCCATGCACTACTTTCTTCTAGCAATTTTCCCCAGATTTCCTTGGGAGCAATGCAGTGTGGTATGATGCGGTAAGCAGCAATTTCCTCATGAAATATTTAGTTGCATGGCAAGTCCCCTCCCCCATGTGAAATGAAGACACTGGACACATTATTTAAGGTTAATGAGCATAAAAAGGCCACAACTTTATTGATTACAGAATTGAAAGGTATTGGCCTTAGGCATTGGCTCCTATCGACTACCCAGCATGGAGAAGGGTTATCCACAAGCCGTGGGGGTCCTGTTGAAGTACGCCAACTAGGATCCCACGGGTGTCACCGCTCGGGGGGGTGCCAGAGGCCCTTACCTCCCTAGGTTTTGGACAGGGCAACGCCCCCCAGAGTCCTCTACTGGACTACCTTTTCATTGGGGGAAGGTGATGGCGCTTCCTTCCCCCCCTTCATTTGCATAACAATTTACCCCTGCCAATGCCTAACCGCCACTCGAGCACAGCTCGCCACCAATACCTTCAAACCTGTAACCAACTCCTAATCCCTGCTAAGATGTCCCCCAACCAAATATCGTTTCCAGCATCTGACAGATGCACGCCATCCCATCTGTAGAGGGCCTTGTTGCTGTACTGGATGCCTGGGTGGCCTATGACGTACCCACCCAGAGCCGCCACTCTACGTGCCACAGCCCGCTCCAAAACCTTTCTTGCTTTATTTATTCCAACCGGGCTCAGACAATCCCTCCATGTCCTCCTCTCAAGCAACGAGGACCACAAGATAGTAATGTTTGGGTAAACCGCCATCAGATCAGTGAAATTGTCAAAAATGTTCCATCTCAAGTCAATAGCTTTGCGGTACACTAGGTCGTTTTCCCCAAACTGGATAACCAGGGCATCAGGTGGGCCCTCAGAGGCGGCTCTCGCCATCACGGCTGGTTTGAATTCGCTCCAGCGCATCCCTCTTCGCGCTATCCATGCCAGCTCAACATCTGCAGGTAAGTTCAAGTTTTGCACAATGCTGTGGCCCACCAACCAAATGTGCATCCTCTCGTATTCTGAAAAGCAAATAGACAGAAAAACCCAGGTCAGGAACACCGCAAGTCATAGATTCTTTCTCACATAAGCTTTGTATGCATTAGATTTCCACCGTCCCAAGTCCTTTATCCTCTCTGTGGAGAGCCTGAGGTGTACTGCAGTGGTAGCTGCCCCAATCCGAAAGGAGTGAGCCGCAAATTCAGCTGCGGGTAGTCCGCATGCTGCCAAGGCCATGCGCATCACACGCGTAAACTGGTGTCTGGCCAAGAGCGATACATCCGCGTGAATTAAAAAAGCGCCGGGTCTATTGGGTCTTAAGTAGAGGAAACGCCTCGTATCCCTAACCGGGCAGGGACCTCTACCTTGTGCAGCTGGTAACCGGATGAGGGCCCCCCTACCCTGTTGGTCTGTCTTAGAGCTCCGCACTTGAACGATTAGGTTGGTCCTTGATAGGGTAAGATCGCTTAAGAGGATTCCCCTCTGGCAGTGGACAACCCCTCCCTCACAAACTACCTCCCCTATGAGCAGGGCACCAAAGAAGGCTATGGAATAAGCAGCAGAGAATAGGCGAGCTTCATTATTTTGACCAGCATATTGCACGTAATTTTTTGTGTATCTGGGTCAGAATATCATAAGTTATGGGCCTGCTCTTGTCAGAGCTGGGGGGCTGGAGCAGGCGCCAACCCTCTAAAGTCTTACGCACTATAAATTCAGCGCACTGGTCAGTGGCGAAAAAGGCTTTACAAAAATATGAGATCCCTGCGGACTTAATATTGAGAGTCTTTGGTGCCCTGCCCAGCTCCTTCTCGTGGGCTAAGTAGCGGAGGACCTCCCTCGTTGAGGGAATAGAATTCTGTCTCGTGCTGGGCATTCTATTGAGGAACTTTAGGAAGTCAGCCCACGCTTTCTTGTATGATCTCATTGTGGAAGGGGCAACTGCACTGAATACTCCCTGCATCACTTCTTCCTCCCAAGACTCCAGAGATGCTCCGGGAAAGGCATTGATGATTGCTCCGCTTCCAGCGCTAATGAGCGGAAGCGCTCCATCTGAAAACAAGACAGAGCATCCGCAATGTCATTATTAACGCCAGGTACGAATTTGGCTGAAAAATATATATTCTGCTCAAGACACAGGAGGACGAAGGACCGTAACAAGCTGACCGTAACTGCTCAGCTGGAAAGGGGAAAGAGGGCGGTCTCCGGGCGTGCCTGGCCTTAAATAGGCTAGGCCACGCCTCCCCTGCCCACTGATTGGCAGGCAGGGTTGAAGGCACGCCCGGGGATTCCCTGTTCTCGCGGGGGCAAAAGGCCCGCAACCCCCTCTCCTCCCTAGCTCAGAAATGGCTTTATCATCTCCTCCCAAAAAATCTGGTAGATATTTTTTTTTGTCGCCATACACCCATGAGTACAGTAGCTGAAAAAAAGTGTGCATATGTTCTATGTACATATGTAAACAGAGGGTTGGAAATTCATGAGAGAGAATTGCATTTACATCACTAAAATGAACACGTAACATTGTACTTTTATTCAGACTTATTCTTTCTACCATTAATAAACTGTGGCAATTTTCCTAGGAATTTGTTCATTTGATTCATGTAATGACATCTTGTAAAATATGTCCATTTACTTAATAAAAAGCAATGCTCCATGTCTTTTTAAAAGCCAATTGGGTACATCTTATGGCATGGCAAAGATACTAAAATTAATCATACATATGCTTATCACTGAAATTCTGACAAGAAAAGAAAAACCCGGTATTGAGGATACACTCAATCCTTTTTATAAAAGTCTGAAGAGGAAACAACCTCAACAGCTGCATCTTTAAAGTATTATAATGGCATATAAACAAAGAATTTAATTTTGGTCTAAATTTCCTTCCAGCGTGCCTAAATAACTGCTAATGCACTTGGTTCAGAAAGAACTGGAAATAGATGAAAGGACTAAATGCACAAAGTCTCCATTTAACTGTTTTTGAAAGGTCATGCTTTGCAGCAACGTTAACATCAATGGGAAAATGAGAGTACAAGGCAAGCATATGTCTTTATGAGCTTTGCCTACAGGTAACTCTGATGTTAAAAGGCTGATGGTATTCATAGCCATAAAAAATTTAATGCATTGTGATTCATTGCTGTAACTCATATTGAACTCTTAATTGAACATTAAGTTTCTGGAGCTGTCAAGGAATTTATTTAACTTACTAGCTGCTCTGGACAAAAGAAAGAAAGTAGATCCTATTGGGGAATAAACCTGGCTCACAATTGCATATTATTCTTTACTTTAGCAGAGAAGTCAAGGGTGCTCATGTCATTAATCAAATGCATAATCCCAAATTGCTCCTCTCAGGAAGCATCTTCATTTGTTTACCCCTTTTCTTTATCAGTTTGTAGTTCACAATTTTGTTATTTACCTTCTCAAAACTTTAGAGGCCAAACCACAGTCACATCAGTCTGAATTAAGTTGAAATCAATGGGATACACTCCAAGGAAATATATTTATGACTGAAGTGAAAAGCAGCTTAAATTCAAGCAGCTACATGTAATTCTTTGCGGACTACAGTTTGGCGTCCTAATCCTAACACACTTAGGCTGCAATCGTAAGCATTCTCACCTGGAAATAAATCCCATGGACATCAGCTGAACCTACTTCTAAGTGAACTAGGTTAGGACTGAGAATTGTTTCCCAGTGCTTTCTACTACATAACTGCCAACTATCCCTATTTAGGTGGAGCAGTAGCTATGGCAAATTTGCTTTGCACTTTGAGGATAATGTCATTTAACCTCATAGTGTCCCAGACACTGATGTTTTGACAGGTCTGGAAGAGGCATCCATTGTACCACCTCATCAGATTTTGTGGTATTATTGAACCTTGACCATTGTGGCTGATACAAAGTAGCTGACAGCAAATGATTCCTAGGTGCAGTGAATGCCTCATAATGAGGGGGTAGCAGTACACACCTCTTTGAAAGAGACAAGTGAAAGGAAAAGTAACCCACTCTGAACCCTGAAGTACTAATAACTACTGTCCAGACACAAATACCCCCTTTTTTTTTTAGCAAGGTGATCGACAAGCTGTTGGTGTACCAACTTTAGGTATAGTACGAAGAAATCAATTACCTAGACCAATTTTAGTCTAGCTTCAGGCCAAGTTTCAGTACAGAATTTACCTTGTTTGCCCTGATAGTCTCCTATGTTGCCATAGTCAATAGAGGTGTAATCAATGACTACTAGGATGTACCCTGATGGAACTCCTATTTGGGGACTGGATAGTTGGCCTTGGTGAAGACTTGACGTTTTCATCCCCAAAAAAGTTTTTGATTTGAGTTCCTACTGAAATGAGGCTGCATTTTAATGTATTTTAATCTTGTTTTTAAGTTGTATTTCAATCAATTGTTTATATATTTAATGTTAGCCACCCTGAGCCCGGTCTTGACTGGGGAGGGTTGGGTATAAATAAAATTATTTAAAATTATTTATTGTTATTATTACCCTTTATGTGGAGTCATCTTCCTCTGGAACTTAGGCAGACACCATATTTGACTATATTTCAGCACCTCCTTAACATATACTCCTTAACATATATAAGTATATATGGAATTGTAATTGTTAACTGATAATAATTTAGTGGACCTTTTAGCACCAGGGTTTTACAGATGTATAAACTGAGTTTTAGGGTGAAGCAAGCCCCCTTTGTGATGGAGAAAGGTGGAATGTTCGATACGTCCACACAGCCTTTTCAGCAGATGGCTAATTAAGTTTGGCAGGGGCCCCAAATTGGACCATAAAGCCATTTTCCTTAAGTTATGCCCACTCGCCACACATTTAACATTATGTATGATGCCTTATGTGGGGTAGGTACTTATGTGACTTTAGAGGAGTAAACAGGAGCCTTAAAATATACTCTCGATTGTTTCTTGGCAAGTGGGCCTTTAATCAAGCTCCTTTTAGATTTTGTGCCAAATTCCAAATGCTCTGCTGGGCTTTATTTCACTTTGGAAGCTCTCAGTCAGAGCTCCCATGCAAAGCTGATCCCTGTGGAAAGCAGGGCTTGGAATCAGTGCTGAGCATTGTGCTGAAACTACTTGGATCAGCTACACTGCATAATTTCTGATCTCCTGGTTCAATCTGTTTCATATGACCCTGTCTGTATAATAAAAGGAGCAACTCATAACTTGTTATTAGCAATGTTTCAGACAGGCAGTTACAGGACCTACTGTTCTCAACTTGCCTCTCTATCCATCTCCATCTCCCTCTCTCCTGCTTCCTGTTCTTCTCACTGCTACTCCCAACAACTGCTAATTTTACTTCTGAGCTCCGTATATATTGTTACTCAGTGCAGGTCTGACTGGCTTCCTTCCTTCCTTCCTTCCTTCCTTCCTTCCTTCTCCTGAAAACCTGTTCAAACCATTCATAAAGAACCCATGTCTCATTCCACCTTTTTAATTGCTTTAGAGTTCCAGTGCTTTTTTTCCCTGGGGCTACTCAAGGGTACTTTGTAAACCCCCACCCAAAGTGTTAATAGTGTTGCACTTACTGTGACAACTTCATGGTGAATAGTGCCACCTTCTTTTTCTTTAAAATAAAAAAGCACTGGATTAGACTGATCATTCTCATGCAAAAGGAAGCTTTTATCTTAGTGCCTTTACACATCTAAACCTGCTGTAGGAACAATCACTAATTTTTCACCACCTGCCTTTGCTAGAAAGAACTATTCAATAGATCATTAAAATGAGCAGTTTATGTGCATCAAGCTCATTGTTGTGCTTCACACAATCATTAAAAACCTGATAGTGCCAGGGAAAAATCAGTTTATGAACTTACCCTTTAGTCTTTGAATACTTGTCTTCCATAGCTTCTGAGGTTTGCTTGTAAATTATTAAATGTTTCATTTTTTTTTGTTTTAATTCCTGCCTAAAATAAAAATCAGATTTGTATTGTTTAAAAACATGGAGCTAATGGATTCCTATAGAGGAAACACCTGTTACTAGTAAAGAATTAAAGTGATGTTTCATATCCCCATGAAAGTGAATAAAGTGCTCAAGGCACCGCTTAGACAATAATACCTTCAACCAAATTCAACAAAGGCCATCAATCACAACAGAAAACCTTGATGAAATGTTTTCATTACTTTGTGAACAACAAAAGGTATCTTCTGGGGTGGGGAAAAGAAATAATCCTTGGGGTTATTTTGACTGATTAATTATACAAATGGATTGCCTCTTTAGCAAAGAAATGGTTGCAAACAACATTACAGAGCACAAACTTCTCTGCATCTCTCGAAGTTTGAAGCTAATCCTCTGCATTTAAATAGCAAAGAAAAATGCATAATATTAAAAGCTTTAATGGTATGGAAACTGGGAAACACAGCCATCCTTTGAAAGTCAACCTTCTCTGAATTTTTCAATGCTGTTTTCCAAAGAAAATTTCCATTGATTTTAGTAAGGCTTTTGACAAAGTCCCCCATGATATTCTTGCGAGAAAACTGGTAAAATGTGAGTTGAATTAGGTAGCTGTTGGATTTGTAGCTGATTGACCAAACCCGAACAGTACTCATTAATGGTTCCTTGTCATCCTGGGAGAAAGTGACAAGCGGGGGGCTACAGGGTTCTGTCCTGGGCCCCTTGTTGTTCAACATCTTTATAAATGTCTTGGATGAAGAAATTGAGGGGATGCTTATCAGATTTGCAGATGACACCAAACTGGGAGGGGTAGCTAATGGCGCAGAAGATAAAATTGGGATTCAAATGACCTTACAGATTGGAGACCTATGCCCAAATTATCAAAATAAATTTAAATAGGGGCAAATGTATGATTGTGCACTTAGGCAGGAAGAACCAGCTGCACACAAAAAATAAGATGGGGGGCACCTGCCTTACTAGTAGTACACATGAAAAGGATTTAGGGTCTTAGTGGACCACAAGCTTAACATGAATAAACAGTGTGAGGTAGCGAGGGGGGGGGGAGCTAAGTTTGTATCAAAGAAATTAAGAACAAGGCAGAAGCCCCTAAAGATAACAAAATAAAACCTACAACCAATGGAGTTTCCCCTCCATTTTTAAAGCCTTGACTTTTGTGAAGAGTTTATGTTACTCCTGGTTGTTCAAGAGCGATTACTATACAAGCAAGAAACATTGTGATTCAATGTCTGCATATGGACCTAATTATATAGAATAAGGTCTGTGCCACTTCCTTCAACTAATAATATATTAAAGGTAACACATATAAAGTAACAACAGCTTAATTCTGTATTTCAAAGGAGATATTAACATCTTAAGGTTGGGGTCAAGGGCTTTTGAGGGCAACTATCTTAATTCACTGTCTAGACTCTACTAACTTTCATAATGCCTTCTATACTTTTCCAGTGGATAAAATCCATACTGGATCATTATCCCCTTCTAAAACAAATGCAAAGCAGCTGCTTTCTGAACGGCAGTTTCTTCTGCATATTTATATAGTGTGTTCTCCCTTCTGCTCCCTAATTCCTTCTTTAAGAAAATGCAACCCATCTGGTTGACAAAGTGGCATAGAAATCATTGTTGGTTGTCATTCCACCTATCTTTAATCATTCATTTACGTTTGACTCAATTGGTTAAAAGACTAACATCACAGAACAGAATGGAACCACACACAAGTATAAACACACTCTCCCAAGCAAGATCTCATCTCCATAAGTATTGTGATGTTCACAATAAACAAAAGTCTGATGGGGTTAAAAGGTTGGATGTAAAATGGGAAAGGAAATCCTTGAAATGACTGTTCAGTTCAGAGGTAGCCAATGAGGTGCTGTCTAGATATTGTGGATTCCAGCTTCCATGAGCCTTAGCTGGTCAGGGAAGGTGGTAACTGTGGTCTATAACATCTGGAAGGCACCGTATTGGTTTAGCATTACAGTCTGGTATGGTGTATTTGTTACACACACCATCTTTAGTCACCAGAGTGCAACAACTACTGCTGTTTCTACAAAGGAAACTTTGAAATCCATCTTCCAAGAAAATATGCTGCAAATTGGGGTGGAGGCAGGGTGAACAAATAAATACAAGGGACTGGAAGGGAAAGTGGATGGGAGTCCCTTAAAACTGCTATAGTCACATGGAGGCTTCTCTCCAGATTCATGTTCTCCAACATGAACCAGTACAATATGAATTTTGTTTTCCTTTATGTACAGATGGAATAATGATAGCAGGTAGCCTAAGAAGATTGTCAGAACAGAAAACACAGAATAATAGAATCATAGAATTTGAGATGGTAAAGCCGATAACTAAAAATAATTTATAAATGACAAATGAATGGCATATTATTGTTAGGAATCTAAGGGAATAGGCACAAACATACACAATTTGTTTGCAACATAGATTTCCCAATAAGTTTCCATGCCCTTCTTGCCAAGCTTTTTAATATGAAGTGTGGTGACCTCACTTGCAAATCTCTCTAGCCTTGCAAAAACAGCAAGTGCATAAAGTACACTGCCTTAAATGGGTGAGTCTGTTCTCATCTATGGAAGTGACACCTGGTCCTTGGTGTCAAAGCCACACCCTGCTTTTCTTATTCCTGTTCAGCCTGTCCTGCTTCTGGCTTGGCCATCCCCAGCACAGCCACCTCCTTACCCCCCCCCCCCAAGGTTCTCCACTACTTAAGAGGGATAAAAGGGCAAGAACCTCCATCTCTAGTTCCAACAATTTGCCCCCTTTGCTGCTTCCTCTGCTCAGTTTGAACCTGCCAAACCATACCTAATCCTGACAGGGTCTCAGGACCTTTGACATATGTATATGGTCATACTGAGAACATTGGCAATCCTTATGCATGAATGCTTGCAGCACTTTAACAATCTGAACTGGCTGTAATATGCCGCTACATGTTTATATTCAGAAGTAATCAAAATGTTGATTCATAGTATTAAGAATAAGAACTGGCTTCCATCACCAACACTACAAGTTTTCAATTTTTTTGACAGCCCAGAATACCATCTGCCACTGGAGATACACATCTTTGAATCCGGATGTATAATTCAAGTATAAAATACAGTTCTGTGCATCTGTTTTTAACCTAGCAGCTGTAGATTTTAAAAGTTATACTCCAAAAATGTTATTTTAAGACATTGTGTATTAAATATCAATGAGGTTTTTCATTTTGTCGCACCAGTTTCAAATATGTTCCCCCGTTTTCTTCTTCTTCTAGTAATCAGAGCCAGGGAAATAAACAATCTGTAGCTCTCAAAACAAGGTTTGAAATTTCATTAGTTAGTATGGCGTATCAGGTAGGCTCATTTATCATTCATTCCCGGAAACAAAGCCATTCATTCATTTAAATGAGAGGTTTCCGTACATTACATTGAGGGAAATCACTAAGAAGTGAGATTCTGCTGCTAAATGAGGTGCAGAAGATGTTTCTCCACCTCCTTATTTCAATAAGAAAAGTAAATCACGGTGGAAAGGGCTCTGTCTTTCACTGTAATTAGAATTCATGTAAACATAAACCCTCTTCAGATGTTTTGGGCAAAGGCTTGTGGGTTTAGGGAAGGCAACGGATGGGGACATGTACACAAGCCTTCCCCTAATATCCTCATGTGCGCTGAATCCACATTCACACATTGGCCTTCCTACAAAGTCCACCCTTCCACACTGAAGAAAGTTCAGACGGTGGATTCAAAGCATATTGACATGACTGTGCTTAGAAACTTCTTCATGACTGAGAACCCTGATAACACAGTGTTCATGATAGCAGGGAGGATTATATGCATGTTTAGTTGAACACACTTATAATTATTTTCAGACTTTCTCTCTTAATGAACAGATGCTTAATGAGCTGGCAGTGAAGTCAGCACATGCAAGGACACTGGAGGAGAGGTATGCGTGTACTTCCTTACCCCTCCTATGTTCAGTTTGCCTGCATGCAGGCAAATGCCTGAATATCGGTGAGGGAATTAATGCATGGCTTGTGAACAGATATATTGTCAATATTTCTCTCTAGTCTTTAGCTAATTTTAAAATACGCTGATTTATATTTTGATTCTTTTAGGTTAACTTGTTTTTAACACCTGATTTTTATCACTAATTTCAATGTATATTTTATGTAAACCATTTAGAGGTTTTAATGATTAAATGGAATATAAAACATATTAAAATAAATAAAATAGCCAATGAGGCCACTACCTACCAGATACCTGACATGACAATACCATGTGACACAGATTATCTTAGAAAGATCTAGATCTTTGTAATAGTTAGTTGAGTGAGTAATGGGTAAGAAACTGATACATAATCCAGAGAAGATGCAAGTGATGTTAATTAGGAGCTTCCTCAACTCAGTAGGAGTTCTGTGCTAGATAGGTTTGCGATCTCTGTAAACTAGAAGTACATCAAATCCTCTCAAGATGTCACCACCCATTTTGACCTGGATGAACAGGAGAACTAGATCTGAGTGTCATCAGCATACCAATGTCATTTCATTCCAAATCTCAATAAACTTTTGAAAAATGCATTTTAAGCACTTTTATGGTGATTGCTTGCAAAATATTTCAAAATAATGACAGCAATGTTATTATCTTCCTATTCCTTTGACACTTCTCAAAGCAAAAAGGAATTGTCTCCTTAGGTTTCATACCAAGCACACACAATGTTTAATTTTTTAAAAAATATTATATTTCTTTGCAATTTCTACGATATATGAAGAATTCTAATAGTAACAAACAAGCATACAAAAACCCAATTCACATTATGGATACAGTAACCATCAGATAACCCAGTATCTTCCTACAAAAAAACAAACAAATTATTAAGATTCAAATGGGAGAAGTAATAAAATGGCTACCTTGCATAAAGAAGAATCTTGAAAGAAGCTGCTGGCTGGAATTTGCTGAATCAACTGTCTGTATGTCATCCAGACCCAAAGCAGGAGTGCTGCATTTGTATGCCAAAATATGTATATGGGAAGTTTGCTCTATATTTCACCATTTAGTCCATTTGTATTGCTTCAGTGCTTTAGTAAACCCCAGTGCTATTTTTCTAGAGAAAGAGGTGCTGGAATTCACCATGCACACCTCCCTCATTCTCTTAGAATGGCAATGGCACCCACCTGAGAGGGGCCGGAACTGAGTTTCGACTGAAAAAGCCCTGGTAGACTATTTTCAGAGTAGTATGTCCCAAATGTACATAATAAAGAATGTAAGCTTATTCTGGACAGTGATAGCAGCACAGAGTCATCAACATACGGAGCAGAGCAGAGGAATTCTGACAGACAATGGAGGGGCATGAGCATCAACATTATGGAGACAAGGGGCCAAATAATGTATAAATAAATTAAAAAAGAAAGGAGACTCAAATATAGCCCTGTCTGACACCCTTAGAGCAGGAATTAAATTAGAAACCTTTCCATGCTATCAACATATGAATTGGATGAATGTTTGGTTATATAGACATCTGATGATGAATAGTAAATGTTTACTCATCAATGTTTTATATAATGTTGACCACAGCAATTCCCCTGAGAACAAATCAAAGGCATACCTATATCAATAAAGGGAGTGAAAAGCTTACCACCAGAAACAGAACCACACTACGCAACTTCACAGTGGTGGTTTATAAAGCAAAATTACATTTGAAAAGGAAGAACCTTTTTGAGTGTGAATCTCATCCAGTGTTTCCAATTAACATCCAATATTTCCTTTTCATAAGCCAGCAGTTCTTTGATTCCCTCTTTGCACTCTAGCCCACACTTAAACACAATAAATATCCTCCCACCCCAGACAAGAGTAATGTAACTTTAGCAGTAGGTCAAGAATTAGGTGACTTTCCAGGCAGTGTCATTAAGACCAACCTAAATTGTCTGGGTATAATGAATAACTCCGTCTTAAATCCATGGAACTCCATTAACTGCTCGATGGCGCCTTTCAAGGTATTAAAACCTACCAGCAATGCAGACGAATTTATATTATATCTTTAAGGCTACAAGAGTATTAGGAAGAATGCCAACAAGATGAGCCACCATGTGTTAAGGATTAGCATGCTGTTTGTCACATTCAGATCACCTGACTCTGCTTCGCAAGCATGCTACCTCCAATTGTCACTGATTGTACAGTGAATTTGTCCAAACTCCAAACCGATAGCTTTGTTTCCATAGAACAGTATACTAAATTTCCAATCCAAGGCAAAAAATAAGTTAGAAGACCATGTTCCCACCTGTATTTTTGGACTATAACCCCAGTGGGAGAGATTATTTGTTATCTGATCAACTTGCTTTCTCGGATGAACAGAGGCAAAGCCTGGGTAGGTCACTCAAGAGGCAAGTGATAGAATTATGGGGATCCAGCAGGTAATATAGTAATGCTTTTCATGTATTCTACTGACATAGGAGGGAGTTTACATGCACATGCACTGACCACACTCATGGAAACCACATTTCTGCTATCAGTGTGAAAGAGCATCATGTGTGTCTTTGTAAGGCTCCTTTGTAAGGCTGGAAATCACCAGAGTGGCTGGGGAAACCCAGTCAGATGAGCGGAATCCAAATAAATTGTTGTTGTTGTTACTTGTGGACACCTGTACATCTGTACTTCACACTGAAACACACAGCTGCTGTGGAGTTGTGACTACTGTGTGCATGTCTGTGTGAGGGGGTTGTCATTTTTAAGTACAGGGCAAGTCTTTTAAAAGAGGCCCCGTGGGTACAGAGTACACTGTATGATTCCACTTCCCCCTCACATATACATACAAGTCTTATTTGCAGGTCAAGAAAGTTACTGTGTTCTTTCAGTGCCAGCCAAAGTTAGAATATTCTACTAGCAAATAATATATCTCTTATTTACTTGATATTTTATACCAGCACTCAGATGTGTTTTATTTGTACAGTACTACAAGCAGACTACTTTTGCACCTGGGTTCAGGATGTTCATAAGAATGTATCTTTCTTTTTTGTGGGAAAGTTCAAGAACAGCTTATCTACTTCAGATTATTTCTTGTGCATTTTCCAGTGAAACAAACACATAAGGTCAGCATCTGCTTAATGTTATGGCTCCTTTATGTAGTATAAGGGACTAAAAGTATACCCTGAAGACAAATCCCTCTGCGCTTAAAAACTTAACATGAAAGTGATGAAATTAAGCTTCCCGTGCAGACATATATTAAGAAAGAAAGTTTAAAAACAAACGGAGAGAGGACAGAGTTTGGGAAGTTGTAGCAAAATGGTCAAGGAATAATTTCTAAGACACTGTCAGGCTTTAATGTTTGTACATACAAATCGTGAAATGGAATGGCTTTAGGCTGCAGTCCCAGCCTAGAAGCAAGTTCCACTGAATTCAATGGAACAAATATTTCTGAACAAATAGGATTGGATTATACTATAAAGCATTTCAAAGTAAGGTCGAGTTTGCATAGTACACTTATGAGGAAAAAAGCTAACACATTAAGGACTCTTGCACCTGCTCTTAGCCACCTTTTATTTCCTTTGACAGGGCACTTTTACACTTGAGGGCCCTCAAAAAACTTGTTACGTGTAAGAAACGGAGACACAACTTTAAGGGAGGACCCATCAGATACAGCTTTGTGCATAAAGGCTGGGTTCAGTCTTCAGCATCTCTAATTGAAAAATCACAGAAAACAGGACTAGGAAAGGCCTTCACAGAGACTTTGGAGAGCCACGGATAGCTGGAGCAGACATATATTCTGGGATATATGAGTCATTGGTCTTAGAAGAAGAGAGCTTGCTATGGTTAACTTTCCTCATGAAGTAAATCCTTGAGTGTCCTTTAGAGTCAAGATGATAACTTGTAAAATGAGGAAGAGGCCTCTGAGTTCAATATGATGGGTGTTGTCTCCCTAATACTGCAGCAGTTCAAAGATTGTAATCAACCAAGTCCTACTCAAAGTAGACCCACTGAGAGGAATTCAACATCACATTGTTTTGATCTTTCCATCAGTTCAAGCATTTCTGCTTGCCAGATGCATTTGTATATGTTATCTTCACTAGTATATTCACTTTTTATTAATAATATGCACATTTTTAAAATCATTGATTCAAATATTGCATTGCAACATTCAGATAAGTGTGAATTTTGAAAACTGGCTATGTTTTGGTTCTCATACTGTTTCAGAAAGTGAAAAGTTGATGAATTCACCTTTAAATGTAAACTGAACTGAATTTCTCCCCCAGCTCTAGAAAAGACTAAGGAACATATCATCACTCTCATGCTTCTTGTGATAGAACAGTGCTGTTGACAAGAACAATACTGGTGACAAAATCTTAAGAGGGATTTATTTTGTTTTGATTATAATTTTCTCTGGTAGTGGTTAATGTGTTTGTGCCCATCTGGAACTTTTTTTCTATCAGATTAAGACTGCTGATAAGCCACAATGATGCAAATCTATGAGTTTGTGCTTAGTTTTCTAAGGAATTGGCTTTTCCAACCATTCAACCATTCATTCATTGGTAAGTTGATCATGTGAAGACTGCTGCAATTTCTGCACATTTTACACTGTGTAAATATCAAGAGCCCAGAATTGAAGACTGGCCTAATAGCAATGTTGCTTTTAATAAAAGGCTGTGATCCTTAGCATGATGTGGATTACCGATAGTCTGGTAAAATGAAGCAAACTAATTGTAAGCTGATTTGCCAGTTGCCTTCATGAGACTAAACTGCTGTTATTTACACCAAATGCGGTCAAGTATCCCTTTAATGCAGACATGGATTACACACATTCAGTGAAAGACGACATAATCCAGAAAGCACACTGAAATGTAACAGAAAGTCCGACAAAATCAGAAGCCAGCTGTTGGGTGCTTGCAATTAATTTGGTAGCTGCCTTGAAGGTTTTTAATGAAGGATCAGCGACCAAGAAATGACACAATACAGATCATGATCGCAATGACCAAAAAAATCAAACATTTTATTGCATTGTTGCATGTAAGCAGAAAATTTAAGATCAATTTAAATTTAAATTTAAGATCAATTTAAGCAAAGCAAAACTTAACCGTGACTATTTTTGCTGTTTACTTGTGTGATTCTTTAAATCTTCTTTCTTTAGTGAGGACATGAAAAACAATTTTCAGTTATTTCTCCCCCCCCCTCAAGTCATTATAAGAAATCTGCTGTATGTTCTCCTGTGCTTTCCCCATCTCACTACTGTCAATGCATTTAAGAGAAAAATAGAATTGCAATCACTGTAAAACAAATTCCAGGAATGACAATTTTGGGTGCTGTTCTTGCCTGTTCTGTTGAAAGCCAAAGGTTGAGGAACTCAAAATTCAGTTCAGATGGCTTTGATTTTTTTTTTAAAAAAAGAGGCAAATAGCATAAAATATTAAAGTGTTTAACAATCTGAAAGTAGGGGATTTGAACACATAACTTATGCACTGTAAAGATCTGCATGCCTTACCTTAGTGCTGTACTTTATAGCACATAAAATGTTAGGGGTTAACAATATAATCCTATGTATGCCTACCCAGAACACACAGACCTCAATGTGAGTACAGTATGGCTGTTTTAATAGGATCATATATACTCATAGCAAGCTCAGCTAGTGTGTGCCAGCCAAAACAGGATTACTGAAAAGCAAGAAGAAAGTATAAAAATGCTTATAGGAACTCAAAGGTTGGCAGAATTACATCTTTAGGGGGGAAATTAATGGTAAAGCAACAGAATGCTGAGTGTCAAGGTGCTGGGGAAGGGGAGAGAACAGAATGAAGTCCCCTCAGAGAGAGTTATGTGTAGCTGTTTAGCATCAACCCTGAACACAAACATTATATACTGTAACATTTTCTTGAAGATCCCAAACATATGTGCCTCCTCATGAGAGAGATGACTTCTTCTCTTCTAAAAGGGAACAGGGTGTGGCAAATGTATCCCCCACGTCAAACCAAATTTTTTAACATGGACTTGCTTGGTCACCTGTATTATTGAAAATGTAGGCATACGTGTGTGTTTCTCTGCCACATTTTCTAAGGTCTGGTAAAGTTCTGGGGTTTAACCTGGAGTAAGGTTTCAGGCAATTTCCCATGGGTTACTTGGACACCTGCATTTTCCCTTAGAGCAAAGGGGGAAGAGGGGACAAGTTCACACTTGAAAATAGATATGCATAAAATAGCCTGAGACGAGCTCCCAATTTTGCCTGTTCTGCAGTCACCTAGTTTGCCTTGGATTTAACACGAGGGATGGGGACAGAAAGTACAACTGATTCACTTTCCTGATCTCCGTGCATATTATTATTAAATTCATATGCGTGGTCACCAATAACATCCTCAGGGTGTCTTTCATCTTCATGTCTGCCACTGCCACAAATTATTTACTTTATAAAAATTGTAGAACGGCTGCTTCAGAATCAGAATTTCTCTCTTTCCATCCTTATATTAAAATAATGTTTCTAGCCATCATCGATGAAGGGTACACTTTAGAATGGATCCAAAATGAGACATCTTCACTGTAGATAGTGATCAGTTCACAGTTCCTTCAGTAACTCATATTAACACCTGATGTCCCTTGCTGTCTTACTGTTGTTATCCCAGTCATTAGGTTTTTTTCCTGCTATCAGGAAATCACAAAATAGAGTAACTACATTCCAAAATTCAGCAGCTATTACATTACATTACACGTTCAATTCCTGTAAGGAAGAGCTGCATATTCCTGAACTTGGGGGGGGGGGGGTTGACCCTTAGGGTCCCTTTAAACTCAGCTTGAAAGAGACTGAGAGAAGGAACTTCCTCTAGCAATTTATGATGATTAAGTGGCAACATACCATCTGACAATGAACTTTTTTTTTTTTTGTCAACTTGCAAAACTGCAAAAAGAGGGCATAATTTATTGTGTAGAACTGCTGGAATTTCAAGGATTTGAGCTATGAACCTTTTTCCTATGTCCACCCTTCACCTTCTCAGATCCAAAACACAAGCTTATTACCCTCCTACAAAAGCCAGAGGAACAGAAGGAGCTCTGAAAGAACCACCGTCGTCTGGTAATTCAGTCTCCAACATGATGCGTTTGAAAGATAAATGGCCAGATAATCAAAGATGTTTCTCTAGTCAAAATCTACACGGACAGTGTGCAAATAATCCTGTGGAAGATAAAGCACCTATTACCAGCACAGAGTGTAAGTCCCTCTAAGCAAGGTTTCGCCTGTGCGAATGACTGATACCATCTGGAAGCAGAAGATTGACAAGCCAGAAGACAGTTAAAGATAACAACAGGGCACCTGAGATTCACTGAGGGAATTTATCACTGTCACAGTGTGCGATAAGTGGCACACTGCAAGTGTTTCCAGGCTTTAATGGTTTCCCCTTCCCCACTCTCCTTAGTCTCATATTCTTTTTTCAGATTCCCCAGGCTTACTTCACATACAAGTAATGCAATGAGGTCACTTTATTCCAAATTGTAGCTTTATTTTGTGTGCATTGTTGTTGTTTTATAAAATGGATGCAATTGGCCTATTTTACTATTTCACAACAGGGAGAAGGTGAGCATGAGAAAAAACAATTCCAAGTCCAAGGAGGAAAGCAAGCAAGAAATTGTATCACTAAAATGCTGAGGGATACTTTACAATCTCATTAAATGGCAGTAAGTGCTTGCCAACCTCAGAGAAACCAATGCCAGGGGAAAGCATGTGTGAAACAGAGCTTCCTAATCTTCTAGGTACCTTACATTTTGTTTTCCATATTCAAATCCCAATTTAAGACTTCTTTTTTTGGTGTGCTTTAGCAGATGGGGCTAAATACATCCAGTTCCAGGGTGTTTAAAGCAGAGGCTGGACAGCCATCTGTTGGCAGATGCTCAAGCTCCAGCTTTCCTCTACTGAACAGCGCCATACAAAGATCCCTCCAACTCCATGGTTCTGTGAAATCATAGCTTTCAAAAACCCTAAATTGGAAGTATGCATTGCAGTTTTGAAAAAGATTTGGTACTGATCTCTTTGCAACCTGAGCTTTTAAATCACCATTGAATGATTGTTTTCAAATTATTTGTGACAGATTTGGGATTCCTCATGGAACATGTGAATGGTGTTGGAATGTTATGGGCTTCCTTGATATTCCTTTCCTTTCCCCATCAAACAGAATACCTATCACAAGCACAAACAGTGGTGATGATGACAATGTTTTGTATGCTACTATTCTGGTGTTGTTTTTTGCTACTGATTAGCTTCACGTATGTATTTAGGCTAGCTTAATCAGAGTACTTTATACAATGTTGTTTGGTTTAAGATGTTAAATTAGTGTTGTGCTGTTATTTGTATTGTATTTGTTTTGTTTTTACAATGCACAGATTGATTTTTGCTGTACCTACTGATATTGTGATTTATAATTATGGTTTCTAATGTTTTTGAATTGTTATACTTCCATTTGACATGTTGTGAGCCACTTTGGGCACAGTGTTGTGGGAAAGTGGCATACAATAAACAGATGATGATGAAATAGTAGTCAACTCTGTGAGCATTCTACCAAAACAATGAGCTAGATGGAACAACAATCTGACTCAGTATAAGGCAGTTTTCCTATGTTCTCGTGTTCATGTGACCAGAACCATGTACACACAACATTTTTGCTGGATATATAATTGCACAATATCCATTCTTAAGAAAATCAGCCCTGAGTGCTCACTGGAAGGACAGATCCTGAAGCTGAGACTCCAGTACTTTGGCCACCTCATGAGAAGAGAAGACTCCCTGGAAAAGACCCTGATATTGGGAAAGATGGAGGACACAAGGAGAAGGGGACGACAGAGGACGAGATGGTTCGATAATGTTCTTGAGGTTACCAGCATGAGTTTGACCAAACTGTGGGAGGCAGTGGAAGACAGGAGTGCCTGGCGTGTTCTCGTCCATGGGATTATGAAGAGTTGGACACGACTAAACGACTAAACAACAACATAATTACACAAGTGGAGTTTGTGTGCATGTATGCTCTGTTCCAAAGACTCAATGTACACAGAAGGACAGGGCCAGAAACTGTGATACTGATCACACACTGAGAAAGAGGAGTCACTACCACAAACAACTCTGGAGCCAACTGACGATTCCCAGGTAAGATCCTCCCCCTATGGTGTGGGCAGGGTGGTCCCTCCCCCTACCTGTCCTGATCACCTAGCAATGCTTCCCCAGGCGGGATTGGACAACTAGCTAAGGTAGGTGGAGACCTGCAGGTATCCCACCTAGGGTCCAGGGGGCTGCACACAACCACGCAAAGGGCCCCCCCCCATTTAATGTGTGGAGTGGTCATTATGTGGGCAGCTTCATAGACATTCTACTTCCAATACGTCTAGAGTGAAAATCTTAATTATTACAATTCACCTCTGCTGGATTCATCTCTACTGGATTATGTTCACCTGAGTAGACCTCAAAAATGCATTGTGCTACCAGAGTTTTGTGATTGCTCAGAACAGAGGATGCCCTCCCAACACACTAGAATAATAGCATGTGTGGTCCTCAAAGTTAATATATTGCTTTTGCTTTTTTCAGAATGCTTCTGCTAGTGCTTCAAAGAGCAGAACCTTCACTGAGGGCATATTACACATTACCTTAATTATGTTTATATTGAAGGCAACTTTAGGAATTCTATAGGGAAAGAGGCTTAAATTGTCTCACACTGCTCGATAATCAGTATATGTGCAGCAACTTGAAGAAAAACCTGGAGGGGAAGTGGGGGAAAAACCCAGCCAATCTCTTGCTGCATTTGCTATTGAGCAGGTCAAGTACAAAGGGGCAGTAAATATTTACAAGCATCTTGGTGGAGCTCCACAATAAGGTATTATTTACTAGGAGCAGTGTAAGCAGACTTGCTGTGCATAATGGGACTCGAGCATAGCACAGTCAGGATATTAATTTGTATGAATAATGAATGTCATGCTACCGTGGTAGCAAGAAGTCTACTTCACGGTGAAACTAGGGAACCTGAAATGTGATCCTTCTCCCTAATTAAGTTGAGGGTTTCTTCCATTTTTTTTAATTATATGATTTTAAAAGCTATGCAAAATTTATAACAGAATTCCCCATCTCTATGAGTGAGTATTTCTACTTTTTAGAAGACAAACAGTTCTATAGCCAGGCAAAGATGTAATGTAACAAATAAATATGTTAAAATAGACAGATGCACATAAATTTGAATTGTATGTGCAGCCTTAGCGCTCACAGAGTCTTTCAATAGTGGGGCTGGGGGCTGGATGTGCAACCTATCTAAACAATAATATCCCAGTTCCTCTGAGACTACTTCTTAATTAACAAGGGGATAACTATTTTTTTAAAGTTGGAGATCTTCAGATTTCTACATCACTATTGCTACATTTTTATCTATTGTACCTGCAAGGAAATCGGGTGCTGGGGGGGCATCAATACTGGGACAAATTAAAAAGGCAGTCAGAAGGTACTCCAAATACCTGAGCTCTCCCTGCAGATGTTGGGGTGGGACCAGCATGCTGCACAGTGTTGAGGCTGGCTCAAGGAGGCACCACTCTTTTTGACCCTCGACATGCTAGCTAATGCATGGTAGGAACATATACACTGGACCTTTGTTTCAAGTGGAACAAAAAGAAATCTCTATTTGCACCCCGCCAAACAGGAGACAGAGTGGGAACATGAACAAATGCAAAACACAAACAATGTTGGCTTCCCTTGGTAATTGTTATTCATTCTTGAAGAGCAGAACTGTTTGGTTGAAAGGTGTGCAGAAATGGCATATGCCAGCAATTTTAATAAATCTGAATTAGGTATGAGAAGTTTGGAATACATAGCTCTACCAGACCCAATTCAGCCATATCGCCTAGAGTTGAACAAAATGGTAGTTATCACAAGGCAAAATCTTTCCTCATCATTTTTTTCAAGTGAAATGTAAGATAAATATTTTATTAAATTTATTTTTTTAAGCTACAAAAATAAACATATTGAAACTAAATATTCACATTAGGAAAAAGTGACACATGGCCTGCTAGATTCTTGAAATATTCTATATTCGTTCCAGAACATTGTGAACATTGCTCATTGCTTATAATAGCTTGAATAACTGCTTCCTGAACTTGCATTTAAAATATTAATTTCCACAAACCCATGCCTCTGTCAATCAGATGGGAACATTTTGCCCAAATGAGACACATGAGACCTTCCAGCTCCTATGGGGGGGTGTATTTGGCTGCCAATGAAAAGGAGGCATGTGTGACCATATTGGGGACATGTCATACCATCACATTGGCCTCTTTCCTTCAGACACAGCAGCCCACACATGGGCCTCATTTAGTGGCATGGAATTAAAGAGCTGTCAGTGTTGACTGAGTGGGAATATTGGGGGTGCTCCTTTTTCACCTACTCCATACAAATATTGATTCGGCTTGGATGAATTTGATGCAGCTATTTGGCTTACTGTCCTAACTTAGAGCGCGTAGTGTGCGTAGGAAAGTTAGTTGTATCATTGCCATGGTAAATGCCTGAAGGCACCTTTCAAGTGAACAGCGTTTAAGCAATCAACGTCACCGTACCACTCAGCTCATATTGACAGATGCTCTTGGGCACTGTAACCTTTACTGTGCTGAATGCTAACCAGTATGTATAGGGTGGACAACAATAGCCCCTTCTGCTCACCTTCACAGTGAGTTGGCAATGAAACTTCCCCTTCTGGTTATAATGGTATGGAGGATTGAGCCAGGGTGATGTTACCCTTAATAGAAGACAGTCTCCTCAATCTAGAGCAGCCCTCAGTTAACTACTTTAGCTTAGGTTTAGATGCTGCAGGTTCTTTATAGATTAATCAATGGTGTTGTGACCTTTCATCTGTATTCTTTCCTCATTCTGAGCAATGGGGGCAATAGCAGGATCCCTAAATTTGCATAACTGTTCCGAAATAAGTGATGAAAATTACTTTCCCCAATTATATGCAATGTACATTTTAACTGCTATTAATAAACTCACACTTCCGTGCTAGTCTTTTCAGACATTATATAAGTAATATAGCAAAGCACAGAGTGAATTGTTCAGACATAAGATGTCTGATGATGTGTTGAGTGATGTTGAACTATAATCATCTCAATCTATATAATCTTTGATGACAGGGGGAACTAGTTCCTATGCGCACACACCCACAGCTTCACACCTCCTTTTGTCCTTTTTATATTTGAACTTGATAGAAAGGATAATTTCTTAAAACTTGTTGCGTCTTATGCAGTCAGGCAAAAATTATAAGAGGGAAAATAATGTAAAAACAAAAAGAGGAGATACAAGATTCGTGTTGATTGTTATAGTAGACATGGACACATGTTTACAGTGTTTCTTAAATGTTTGTGTACAATAATTTAATGGAAATGTGTGCAGATTTTTAAAAAACATAGCTGCAAAAAACACTATCTAGCTAATCATAGAGTAAAAGAAAAAAAGAGGTGGTCTTAGAAAGAAATTATAAAGTGACTAACTACTTCTTTCTCAATTCAGTCACTGAATCATAGGACACGGCATAGTAGAATAACCAACAATGTGATGGAAAATTATATTTTCTTTCACAACTTTTTGCTCAACTCCGAACAAGAGCTTTATTTGTTCATTCATTCAGGACATTTATAATTCACCCTTTATCCAAATGAGCACTATAAGCAATTCTCCTATCAAAGAAGTCTCACTATTTATTTCTATCATACAATGCATCAGGTATGGTAGACACCTGAAAGGTCAACAGTAATCCCCTTCATTTTTTGAAAGTATTTATGAGGACTTTTGGGAACAAGCCACATAACCCTGCTCTTGTAAATGCTCTCATGCGTCATTAGCGAATGTAAGTTGGACATGTAAGGTGTGACTCTATCTGCATATCAGGGGTGGAGGGGAGAGTATAAGGTAGAGTTAGCCAATGCAGTGATCTCCAGATGTTGGACCAACACTCCCATAATCCCTGAACTTTTCCCATACTGGCTGGGGTGATTGGAGTTGTGGTACAAAGTCTGGAGAGCACCACATTGACCATGCCTAGTCTACAGTATCTCAAAAATGAAGGGGAATTCTGGAACAATCTATGTTGGTATGTGCATAATGTCTCTTCACACAGCTACTGACTATTTTTCATTCATTTACTGACCAATTTCCTGGTAAGTTTTGAAATAATGGTAGTGGTTCATTCTGCATTCATGAAAAACTAATTAAGTTGGTCTGCATTCAGAGAGTATCATGATGCAGGGGGTTGCCTCCCTTTTCTCAAGGTAAGAGGCTATGGATTAAGAGGTTACATCTGGCTAGAAAGAGAATGTGCCTCTTGAACCAAATTGTGACACCTTCTCAGAAGTTCCAACACCAGAGAGCCTTTCTTGCTTGAATATGAAGCCATAGTAGAACCATGGTAACCTCCTCCCTATGTGTGTGGCTAGTTGCTCAAAGGAAACTGATGTTGTGAGGTTCAGTATTGTTTTACTTGTTGGAGCAACATTCAAGCCTGCCTTGTCTCAAACCCAACCTAGACTCCAGTTGGAGCTGTCCAAGGTGCCATTCTAGTTGCATGTTTGCCTTTTGGACTTTGACCTCTGCTTTGCCTGCACTTGCTTATCTGGACTGTGGCATTTCACAAGGTTCAATTCTGTATGAACCCATTAGGAGATCAGTGACATTGTGTCCTTAATGCACCGATGGCACCACACTTTACTTCTCCTTACCATTTGAGTCAGGTGAATCTACAGATGCTTGATCAGTATCTGATCAAGGCAGTTTTAGCTGATAAATTGAAACTGAATCCTGATAACATGGAGGAGATGTAGATTTGTGGTTCTCAAATCTCTTAACTAGGAAGGCAGCCTGTTGTAGGTAGGGATCAAAGGACCAGGTCACTGGAAGCCCAGGTGGCTTCAGTGGCAAGGAGTGCCTTTTTCCATCTCTGGCTGCTTCACCCATTCCTGGACAGGGAAAGTGTGGGTACACTAATAACTTGACATACAAAACCCTGAAGGACTTAGGGCCAATTGCCCAAGGAAACACTTCTCTCTATGCTTGGAATAATAGAATCATAGAACAGCAGAGTTTGAAGGAACCACAATGGTCATGGAGTCCAACCCACTGCAATGCTGGAATCTGTTTGCACTCGAGAGCCAGTGTGGTGTAGTGGTTAAGAGCAGTGGACTCATAATCTGGTGAACTGGGTTTGATTCCCTGCTCCTCCACATGCAGCTGCTGGGTGACCTTGGGCTAGTCACACTTCTCGGAAGTCTCTCAACCTCACTCACCTCACAGAGTGTTTGTTGTGGGGGAGGAAGGGAAAAGGAGATTGTTAGCTGCTCTGAAAATCCTTAGGGTAGCAATAAAGCAGGATATCAAATCCAAACTCTTCTTCTTCTCCTCGAACACACAACCCTGAGATTAAGAGTCTCATGCTCTACTTACTGAGCAATCCCTACCTGTTTTCATTTCAGCTGGGGAGGCCCCTTTGGCAGTACTACTGTTAAGAGTGGTCACTCATCAAACTGCATCCCAGTTATGGACCCATCCACCACTACCTCCTGGAGGGTTGGCTACTTTCACAAGCTTTCAATGCTTATTGCTGTTGGTTAACTGCATTTTAACTTATGGTTACAAAGCTTGAGATAACTTGTAATGAAGGGTGATATAAAGAGTCAAACATGTAAGTAAGTAAATAAATAACAAGTTTATGCTCCCCTAAAAAGTGCCCCCCATTCTTAGTTCAACGTGTTGTCCAGTGTTATCCCCCATCTCCTACTTTTTTGCGCTAGGATTCTCACATGTTTAGACTTCTGGCAACTCACTTCATGTAGATCTTATGGCAAGTTGACTGGGGTGAGGAGTGGGAAATCACCTTGCAGTGAGCAATAAAATAGTTGCTTCAATCCAACAGGGAATCATATAAAATTTAAAATAATGACTCTAGATGAAATTCACATACTGTGCAGAGTCAGCAAAAGGCTATACTAAAGAAAACTTATTCCTAAATTCAAAATGAGGACCTATGCAGTGAAGTATTGAGATACTTCCTCAGAGGAGCAAATTTTACACTACAGGAACAGCAAATTGAATGCCACTTTAGCTACCAGAGACTACTTTCAGAAGAAAGTAAAAGGAATATAATAAAGACAGGCAGGGTGGCTACACAGGCTATAACATTTTGGTAATAATAGTAGAATGAGGGCAACTAATCTGGTATCTTCCATTAACAGTAACTTGAGAAAAAGACCAATTTTATCCTGAAAGAAATATATGGTCTCTGAAAATAAAACTTGTCTGAAGCAGCTCTCAATGAGATATGAAGACCAATTCTTAAGTGTTTTTTATATTATCATTTGGTGCAGTCATCACACAAGAATAGTATGTGTTTACCTCAAAAACAAAAAAATGTGGGGCAATCCATGAAAATTGTTTTAACATTGCAACTGGTTCAGAAAGCTGCCACTCAATTGGTATTATTCCAAGACCAAAGAAGCTAAACTGGGCACCAGTTTGTTTTCTGGTGCAGTCTGTCATGCTCATAAATGCCAACTGCTGGAGAGCCAATATGATGCCCTCCAGATTTTTTGGACCCCAGCAACTCCCATCATTGGCCATGCTGCCTGAGTCTATTGTATATTGGAGGGCACCAGTGGCATAGCATGTGTTGCCAGCACCCGGGACAAGGCAAGGATGGAGCCCCCCAACCTCATTGTGGACATCACATGGGAGGCAACAGTTGGTATTTGCTTGCTGCAACTCTGTGGCAGCTGCTGCTCATAAAGGTCACCAGCCAGTTGCTGTTTTCACCCTCTCAGCTCAGTGAGATCCTGGTGGGAGTGGTGGCTGTAAGCCTTTGGTTGGCTTGGCGGCAGCTCAGCAGAGATGGAGCCACAGCTGCAGCGGGTCTAGGGCAGCAGAGAACAGTCCAAGGCACCAAGCACAGCCCTTCCCTGGTTGTCTCTCCTGGGACACTCAGCTGAGAGAAAAAAGAAAGCCCAAAGGACTCAAGGCCAGCTCCATTTTATTCCTTACTGCCAACTGTGACTCAGAGTAGGTGCTGGTATAGGCTACGACATCTTCTCAGTGATGGCACAGCACTCATCAAGATGGAGATGGGGCAGGAGAAGCAGCAGAACGCCAGGCAGCAGTTACCCTGCAAGTGCCAGTGTCCTTGTGTCCCTTAACCTTGCTGCTGTTGCTTCCACCACCTTTTCCTGATGAGCATAGCATTGCCACTGGGAACAAAGGCACAGAGCCACCACTGACTCACATGCTTATAGGCAACTATATTTCAGAGACTCTATGCCTATCCTGATTCTCTGACAGAGCTCTTACTTAAGGAAATTCGTAAGTTATCTAGGCATTTTGTAAAATAGAGCATGCATCAGAGGTGACATATGCTATTAAAAAAACCAAAATAAATATTTGGGTCCTTTACCTTCCAGTATGTTTTATGGGTTAGAAGGACATCCACATCAAAATGAGATCTGGGATCATAAAAAAATACATCCTCAGATACAGAGCTTATCCGACATGGTGTCCTGTTGCAATTTGGAGAAGTCTCATGAGAGTCTAGCATAAAACAGAACATGAAGCAAGGTTCTTAGAATGTCAGCACATTTGTAATCACAATTTAAGTGTCTCCCATAAATTGAGTCTTGTCCTCTGTGACTAGAAAGTACAGAATGAAAGTATGTTGTT
This sequence comes from Podarcis tiliguerta, assembly GCF_965153285.1. NCBI lineage: Eukaryota > Metazoa > Chordata > Lepidosauria > Squamata > Lacertidae > Podarcis > Podarcis tiliguerta. Next base: position 31,761,711 of record NC_139542.1, on the reverse strand, counting down.
AGTTCATGATTTACATAGGACAAAACATACTCTCTAATGCTGTTAAGTAGGTGGGGCGCATATAGATATATTTCACGCATATGAGTCTGTCCTCTGTGATGTCTCCATTTCTAAGTCCTGTTTTAGTGTTGTAATGCTTCTTGATCACACTTAAAAGAAAACATTGAGTCAGCAAATGGATAGCCTGTAACATCAGAAAAGATGTAGTGTTAGAATTGGCTATTACGCAATTAGGTTTTATACGTTTCCATATGTTATAAACTGATTCTTGACACCCAAGAGACAGTTTTTAGCCATATAGATGGGAAATAGCATGTTATGTTGTCCAGTGGTTTTCATGTTATTTGATCTATAGGCAATATGTGCTCCTCAAAGGCACATTAATGGGTTTAAGAAAGTGAAACAGCTCTCTGTCTCTTAGTTATGTGGGTATCCTATCCTCATATCTAAGTACAGAATATTTGGGGAGAAGACTGTAGCTCAGTGATAGGGCATCTCTTTTGCATATAGAAGGTCTCAAGCTCAAGCTCTGGTTTTTCCAGGAAGGACTGGGGGGTGGGGTCTACCTGAAACTGCAGGGGTGCTGCTGGTCACAGCTAGTGACACCAATAGTCTGACTCAGTATAAGGCGGTTAATTAACATGATCATATGTCATGACTCACCAAAGTGTCTAAAAATGGTGCTTAAGGAATAAAGGAAGCATGTGAGCTTTCTGTGAAAGCAAGGATAGAAGTCTGTCCATTAGTCTCTTTCCCAGTTTGGCTGCATTTTGAAAATTTATTGGCCATTTCTCCAAAACCTTAAAATAGCTACAATATCAAAACAATCCAATAAATCAATTAATAAAAAAAGAAATAAATTACAATATAAAAGCTGTCAATAGCACTGAATGACAAAAAGAACAAAACTTCTGTCATAAATAAAATATGAATTTCACTTAGTGCATCTCTTTATTAGGTGAAAGTGACATTTATTGGCCCCTGTGTAAAAGACAATCATCTGGTGCCCTAAGTCTGCCCACATCTCATTTCAAAACCATTTCCAGAGATTAAGTAAACACATGAAAAATGACAAATGGCACCACTGTCCTAATTTATTATTATTGCCTTCCAAGAGCCCTCGCAGAGGCATTGTGCTGCTTTTAACTGACAAGTGAGCCAAGCCAGTCAGCCACCACACAAGAGTCACATCTCCCATTCCCAAGAGATAGTAAAAAATGCTTTTATTAGGGCCAATGAAAGGTGGTTCAAGAAACAGATATTGCTATGCATGAAGGCAGCCTCAGTAACAGATTTATAATACATTGGAAAAGGCATTTCAGAGACTCAAAGTTAAGTTTCGGGGAGAAACTTGATTAAGTTTGGCATTTCAAGGTGAACTGATCTGTTTTTGACTTTATGGAACAATGTGAGAACCAAAACACAGCAGTCCTTTGAAATTCTCACTTCTCCAAATTTTGTAAAGCCAAGAAATGTGTAAACTGGGGTAAGTGTGCATAAAATCCATATATTAGCAAAAATAGCATATTAAATTGCATTCTATCGTGGAAATGTACTTTACAGAAATGTATTTGAAGGTCACAGGGTGGGTTACAACATTAAAACACATTGAAAACAGTTTAAAACAACTTACTTTTGAAGGTGAACTGGAAACTACAACTAATCCTGAATGTGACAGCTAGATTGGTGACAGGGAGTGGCCACCGAGACCACATAACACCGGTCTTGAAAGACATCTGAGCACAATTCAAAGTGTTGATGTTGACCTTTAAAGCCCCAAATGGCCTCGGCCCAGTATACCTGAAAGAACGTCTCCACCCCCATCACTCTGCCCGGACACTGAGATACAGCGCCGAGGGCCTTTTGGTGGTTCCCTCACTGCGAGAGGCCAAGTTACAGGCAACCAGGCAGAAGGCCTTTTCGGCAGTGGTGCCCGCCCTGTGGAACGCCCTCCCATCAGATTTCAAAGTGATAAACAACTATTGGATGTTTAGACGACATCTGAAGGCAGCCCTGTTTAGGGAAGTTTTTAATGTGTGACATTTTAATGTATTTTTAATCTTTGTTGAAAGCTGCCCAGAGTGGCTGGGGAAACCCAGCCAGATGGGCGGAGTATAAATTTTATTATTATTATTATTATTATTATTATTATTATTATTATTATTACCATCACAAAAGAAAGGTGGGTTAGGCAATTAGACAGAATTGCATTCAGACAAGTGCCTATTAGAAGAAATGCACCCTAAAATGCTGGTGATTTTTTAAAGGGTTCTTCTTAAATAAGAAACAGATGTGGAAAGGTGGAGAACTGAATTTAATATTGGGGAAAAATGAGAAACAAAGAGGATCTGAAATCAACAGAATCTCCATCCCAATTTGTGGCACATTGTGTTCATCTCTACTCAGAAATAAACCCTATGGTTAATAAGATTACAAAATTCCTGGTGTAGAAAAGATCAGTTTGCATTCTAGGATGAAGAATGGGCACTCTCCCTTTGACAATACAGATGCCAACAGTTATTTGAATCCATCTCTGGTACAATTGGAATTCACAGGCCTCTTGTAAGGTACAGAGTAGAAGAAGAGAAACATGTGACAGTCCTTATATGAGCAGAGCTGGATGTTAACATTAGATGACACAGAAGAACCTATGATATCCATAAGACTGTTGTGACATGCTAGTCTGGGGACTTATAGAAAAACAAGTGGCAATTCTTCTATGGATTCTAATTCTATAACAACACAGAGAAACTTCTGGCATTACCAGAGTGACCTTGGCACTGACTGGGGAGGAGGAAGGGGAGAGAGAGACACATTGCAAAAGTAACATTTGAAGCAGTGGGAAATCCTCATATGCACTCCTGCAAATTGAAATAAATGAGTTCAACATCATAGGACCTGTATATACCATTGGAAAAATGTATTACCAGAATATGCCACAATCATTAAAGGGTGCATAATGGATCTTGACAGAATGACATTCTTTTCTTCCCTGCACAGGCAGGAAATACATACAGCCTGACAGCAAACCATAAAGGGAATATAGATTATATTGCTATGAATATGTATATTACTGAAGTTTGGGACTGTGCTAATGTTGAGTGAATTGAATTATTATACCATGCTGAAAATCACCTAAAATAAAATTAACTGAAGAGAAGGATGAATTAAGGAAGATAATTATCAAAATGAAACAGAGAAAGAGTAATGTAAATACTGCAAATTTGAGCAATGAAAGGCAATTTGAAATACCCATCCAGTATAACACTGCATGCAGCATAAGGTCCTCTACTGCATCAGGTAAAACTCAAGTTCTACTTATTTACTGGCAGAGCAATCCAAAGGATGGGGAATCTGCTCAATTGAGAGGACATGATCATCATCTGATGGAAGGGGTTCTCTCTCACTATGCTTATTCCCTGCTCCAACTTGCGTGCTCCACCAAACAGATTGCCAATAGACAGAACATCCCCCCTAGGCTGTGTGAATGAGCTCCCCTATTCTGGGAGGGGGTAGTTTTATTGCATTCAAACCCCCTTCTGGTCCAGTGAATTGGGCTGAAGTGGGTGGTTTGGGTTGCACAGCTACTTGCATTTGTATAGCTTCTTTACCCCAAGTCACTCAGAACAGCTTACATTTAACATTGATAGCTTCCAACGTAAGGCTTGTAATACAAAAAGAAAAGGGGGGGGAGAGAGAGGACAAAGAAGTATCAAATGTATCAAGTATCATACTGTTACATAAAGAAGTTATGTAATGACCCTGCGGAATGGTCACTAGAGGAGACAAAGCTGCAAGGGTGACAGCCAAATGGCAGTTGGTCCAGCGAAGCCAATGGAGGGGGTCAGACTCTCATTCTCACCTCTCTCTTAGCTAAAAGCAGGTGGAATGGGTGCCAATGGAGAAAATTCTGAGAGAAGCAAATGGCAGCTGGTATCAGATAAATGGATGGATGGAGCTTTGATGCACCACCTCTCTCTTAAACTCAGCCAGGAGGACTGGCTGCTTGTAGAGGGACTATATAGAAAATTGACATAATATGGATAATATAATACAGTGTATTGACATAATGCAGATCCCTTTTTTGATTATTATTGTTTTTTAAAACATGCATAACATCTTATGAAGTGGGCTCTGGTCGATATAGTTTTATTGTCCCATAAAGCTGTACTTTTTAAAGTATCGCAGGACGCTTAGTTGTTTCTAATGCCACAAGAACAGCACTGCTGGATCAAGCCAAAGTTTTACCAAGTCCAGGATTCTATTTCCAAGAAATCAATAGCTGACCCACCTACACAAGCAAGACCTGCGTCTGAAGGTCTGGTCAATGTCCAGTCTATGTCATCTTTCAAGCCAATTTTACTCCTAGGACATGTCATCAGAGAAATGCCTTTCTGAAGCCAATTTTGGGACTGAAATTGTTGCACCTCTAAATATTAAGGTTGCAACCCTATATCCAACAATAAATCCCACTGACTTCCATGGAGATTATTTCTGAGTGGACAGGTAAAGGCTTGTACCATAAGTGATGTTATTGAGGGCTAGATTGTACTTTAGTTTAGGCAAGGCACACACACACACACACACACACACAACCAGAAAATGGCTCTGACTAATAAAAGCTCCATTTATTAAGCTGCAGATATCTCAGTGATCAGTACATTGCACTGATTAATCAATTATTGTGGAGTCCTCTGTCTAAAACTCCACTTCAGTTTGTATAAAGTTAATAAAATTGTAGTCTGTAATCAAAAAAAAGTGCGACAATCTGTGCTTCAGTGAAATACATTTGGTAAGATATTATTTTTTAAAAGAAGTTTTGTTATAAAACATGCATGATGAATTAGTCATAAAAAGTCAAAACATGTAAAATTAATGTTAAAAGATGTAATGTATTTTTCCTATTCCTTTCACCAACTATAAATCATTTCAAATGGCTTTTAGGTATGAATGATAGCTTTGTGCAGAACTGAGATGGGCCTGTCCTACAAATTGATACTAATGGCATAAGAATTATTAAGCAAATTAACATGAAACTTTATGACTGTGGCTTTATCTTCCTTCTGCGAAAAGTGGATCAATGATGAAATGCGTTTCTAAAACCATGGAGATAGCTCAGGTTTGTTTTTTGTTTTGTTTTTATAAAATCTCCATGATAATTTCTGAAACTCTTTAGAAGCTCAATCCACATCCCATTTGTGCTAATGTACTTGCTTTATGCCATCAATTCAAGTTCTTTGGGCGATTGTGGATGGCTTTAACTATCACACCTGCATTATAATTATGAAATGGCTTACTCTTAAGAAATCAATAGTAACATTAGGGGGTGAAATATCTTTAGGTATACAAAAAGCAGCAACATATTTGTTGTTGTTTAGTCGTGTCCAACTCTTCATGACCCCATGGATCAGAGCACGGCAGGCACTCCTGTCTTCCACTGCCTCCTGCAGTTTGGTCAAACTCATGCTGGTAACCTCATGAACACTATCGAACCATCTCGTCATCCCCTTCTCCTTGTGCCCTCCATCTTTCCCAACATCAGGGTCTTTTCCAGGGAGTCTTCTCTTCTCATGAGGTGGCCAAAGTATTGGAGTCTCAGCTTCAGGATCTGTCCTTCCAGTGAGCACTCAGGGCTGATTTCCTTAAGAATGGATAGCTTTGATCTTCTTGCAGTCCATGGGACTCTCAAGAGTCTCTTCCAGCACCATAATTCAAAAGCATCAATTCTTCGGCGATCAGCCTTCTTTATGATCCAGCTCTCACTTCCATACATAACTACTGGGGAAACCATAGCTTTAACTATACAGACCATTGTTGGCAAGGTGATGTCTCTGCTTTTTAAGATGCTGTCTCGGTTTGTGATCGCTTTTCTCCCAAGAAGCAGGTGTCTTTTAATTTCGTGACTGCTGTCATCATCTGTAGTGATCATGGAGCCAAAGAAAGTAGATACCTCTCACTGCCTCCATTTCTTCCCCTTTTATTTGCTAGGAGGTGATGGGCCCAGTGGCCATGATCTTAGTTTTTTTGATGTTGAGCTTCAGACCATATTTTGCACTCTCCTCTTTTACCCTCATTAAGAGGTTCTTTAATTCCCCCTCACTTTCTGCCATCAAAGTTGTGTCATCTGCATATCTGAGGTTGTTGATATTTCTTAATTCCGGCTTGGGATCCATCCAGTCCAGCCTTTCGCATGATGAATTCTGCATATAAGTTAAATAATATTTACATTTAGTTATATATAAAAAGCAAAAACAACAACAACAACAAAACACTTCTAGCATCCTCCAGGTGACCTATTTATTTAGTTATTTATTGAGAATACACCTTGATTTGCTTGCACAAAGTCTGCACAGGGTTTGGATTATGTCTGGTCTATATTGAACATTCATTCCTATTTGTTTGTGGGGTGTTCACATGTCTTTCTGTTAGTTCTTCACATTCCACACCTGCCACTTTCTGCAAAAAAGCACATATATCTTCAGAACACCAGACTTAGGAATCAGAATGCAATTTGTTGTACTAACTTCAGACAGTTGCAAGAAGATGGTTAAAGATGAGCAATGTGGCATGTAACAGACTCGTGCCATGATCAAAACGAGCCATAGTGAATCCCCTAAAGCAGATGTAGTCTAGGAGTCTTACTGTAGATATGAATGCATCAACTGAAGAAACATGTCAACATCCTGAAAATTATAACAGAAAAACTATTTTTATCAGTTCTTCATTTGAAAACTTTGTTTTGTATCATTGTTTTGTGATACATTAAATCCTATTTTTCCTATTTCCATTGCAAAATTGTGTGATGCAAGCTTATTTGTCAGATATTGTTGTCTTGCTCAACTTACTTGATAAAAAGGGACCAAATCCAAGTTACTTCTGTCAAGTCAACACTGACAAGCAGTCAGCATTTATCTTAATTAGCCCTTAGATACATGGGAAGTGCCTAGTAATTGGCATATTTCTATTGAATTTGACAGATACAACAAAAGTATAAGATAAGAGACAGATTTGATGGATATGAACTTTGCCATGAGGATTCAGTTTGGTTCGAAATTAACTCACTTCACAAGCTCAAGTGAAGATCTATGAATTTTCACCTTATTGAACTTTTTTCTTTTGGATGTAAGCACAAAATGCTGTTTGACACTCTCTGGCTCATAGGTAGATTAAATTTTCATAAGCTTTATAGCCTCAAGAGACCATGTTTTCTCCCTTCTGCGAGGTTGTCTTAAAGGTCGAGAAAAGAATCACACCTACTTCTTTCAGGATAACTCCCACAATTGCCCAGGCAGGCTGATCGTGGCTCACGGGTGTGATGGAAACAACTGATAATGGAAACCAGTGTTGCATAAAATTCAGGCTACAACTTGTATTGGTTAAACAGTAGGCAAGCAGGGTTGGCATGACAGTAGAATAAGGATCAGTTTCTTATTCCAGCTATCCTCTTGCTAATGGAATAGCATTTCGCTTGGGGCTGGAAAGCACATTCCCCCTACCCATAACCCGGAGATGGCCACTGTTGAATCTGACATGGTGCAAGCCAAGCATCCAGGATGCAGCTGAGTAATGGAAAGGGAGAGATAAACCAGCCAGTCAGGGGCCCTGCCTAAGCCTAGGACAGGCTTTGAGTCAATTATTCCTCTAGGTCCCTCATTTCCACCCCAAAGTTGTGATAATTGTTTTCAATTGCCTAACATAAATAATAACATAAAGTTTGGGACGTGGGTGGTGCTGTGGGTTAAACCACAGAGCCTAGGACTTGCCGATCAGAAGGTCGGCGGTTTGAATCCCTGCAATGGGGTGAGCTCCCGTTGCTCGGTCCCTGCTCCTGCCAACCTAGCAGTTCAAAAGCATGTCAAAGTGCAAGTAGATAAATAGGTACTGCTCCGGCAGGAAGGTAAACGGCGTTTCCGTGTGCTGCTCTGGTTCGCCAGAAGTGGCTTAGTATGCTGGCCACATGACCCGGAAGCTGTACGCCGGCTCCCTCGGCCAATAAAGTGAGATGAGCGCCGCAACCTCAGAGTCGGTCATGACTCGACCTAATGGTCAGAGGTCCCTTTGTTGTTGTTGTTGTTTAGTCATTCAGTCGTGTCCGACTCTTCGTGACCCCATGGACTAGAGCACACCAGGCACTTCTGTCTTCCACTGCCACCCGCAGTTTGGTCAGATTCATGTTTGTAGCTTTGAGAACACTGTCTAACCATCTCGTCCTCTGTCGTCCCCTTCTCCTTGTGCCCTCCATCTTTCCCAACATCAGGGTCTTTTCCAGTGAGTTTTCTCTTCTCATGAGGTGGCCAAAGTATTGGAGCCTCAGCTTCACGATCTGTCCTTCCAGTGAGCACTCAGGGCTGATTTCCTTAAGAATGGATAGGTTTGATCTTCTTGCAGTCCATGGGACTCTCAAGAGTCTCCTCCAGCACCATAATTCAAAAGCGTCAATTCTTTGGCGATCAGCCTTCTTTATGGTCCAGCTCTCACTTCCATACATCACTACTGGGAAAACCATAGCTTTTACTATACGGACCTTTGTTGGCAAGGTGATGTCTCTACTTTTTAAAATGCTGTCTAGGTTTGCCATTGCTTTCTTCCCAAGAAGCAGGCGTCTCTTAATTTCGTGGCTGCTGTCACCATCTGCAGTGATCATGGAGCCTAAGAAAGTAAAATCTCTCACTGCCTCCATTTCCTCCCCTTCTATTTGCCAGGAGGTGATGGGACCAGTGGCCATGATCTTCGTTTTTTTTTTGATGTTGAGCTTCAGACCATATATTTTGCGCTCTCCTCTTTCACCCTCAATAAAAGGTTTTTTAATTCCTCCTCACTTTCTGCCATCAAGGTTGTGTCATCTGCATATCTGAGGTTGTTGATATTTCTTCCAGCAATCTTAATTCCGGCTAGGGATTCATCCAGCCCAGCCTTTCGCATGATGAATTCTGCTTATAAGTTAAATAAGCAGGGAGACAAAATACAGCCTTGTCGTACTCCTTTCCCAATTTTGAACCAATCAGTTGTTCCATATCCAGTTCTAACTGTAGCTTCTTGTCCCACATAGAGATTTCTCAGGAGACAGATGAGGTGATCAGGCACTCCCATTTCTTTAAGAACTTGCCATAGTTTGCTGTGATCGACACAGTCAAAGGCTTTTGCATAGTCAATGAAGCAGAAGTAGATGTCTTTCTGGAACTCTCTAGCTTTCTCCATAATCCAGCGCATGTTTGCAATTTGGTCCCTGGTTCCCCTGCCTCTTCTAAATCCAGCTTGCACTTCTGGGAGTTCTCGGTCCACATACTGCTTGAGCCTTCCTTGAAGAATTTTAAGCATAACCTTGCTAGTGTGTGAAATGAGTGCAATTGTGCGGTAGTTGGAGCATTCTTTAGCACTGACCTTCTTTGGGATTGGGATGTAGACTGACCTTCTCCAATCTTCTGGCCACTGCTGAGTTTTCCAAACTTGCAGGCATATTGAGTGTAGCACCTTAACAGCATCGTCTTTTAAAATTTTAAATAGTTCAGCTGGAATACCATCACTTCCACTGGCCTTGTTATTTGCAATGCTTTCTAAGGCCCATTTGACTTCACTCTTCAGGATGTCTGGCTCAAGGTCAGCAACCACACTACCTGGGGTGTACGAGCCATCCATATCTTTCTGGTATAATTCCTCTGTGTATTCTTGCCACCTCTTCTTGATGTCTTCTGCTTCTGTTAGGTCCTTACCACTTTTGTCCTTTATTATGGTAATCTTTGAACAAAATGTTCCTTTCATATCTCCAATTTTCTTGAACAGATCTCTGGTTCTTCCCATTCTGTTGTTTTCCTCTATTTCTTTGCATTGCTCATTTAAGAAGTCCTTCTTGTCTCTCCTTGCTATTTTTTGGAATTCTGCATTCAATTTCCTGTATCTTTCTCTATCTCCCCTGCATTTTGCTTGCCTTCTCTCCCCCGCTATTTGTAAGGCCTCATTGGACAGCCACTTTGCTTTCTTGCATTTCCTTTTCATTGGGATGGTTTTCGTTGCTGCCTCCTGTATAATGTTGCAAGCCTCCATCCATAGTTCTTCAGGCACTCTGTCCAGCAATTCTAAATCCTTAAACCTGTTCCTCACTTCCACTGTGTATTCATAAAGGATTTGGTTTAGATTGTATCTTACTGGGCCAGTGGTTTTTCCTACTTTCTTCAGTTTAAGCTTGAATTTTGCTATAAGAAGCTGATGATCTGAGCCACAGTCAGCTCCAGGTCTTCTTTTTGCTGACTGTATAGAGCTTCTCCATCTTTGGCTGCAGAGAATATAATCAATCTGATTTCGATGCTGCCCATCTGGTGATGTCCATGTGTAGAGTCGTCTCTTGTGTTGTTGGAAAAGAGTGTTTGTGATGACCAGCTTGTTCTCTTGACAGAACTCTATTAGCCTTTACCTAAATAATAAGTGCACTGACGGGAAGCTTGGAGAACAACAACAACAACCAAGCATGAATTGTGCTAAGGAGAGAAAATAATATTTCTGGCCCTCTCAACCACTGGCCAGTATGGTCTAACACTGAGGGCAGATGGGCTAAACCTTACAATAGGAAATGGCCCTGAACCCTCTCACAATATATTGGAGGATGTTCCCAGTCCTGCGAAATCCCATGAGGGCAGCATAGGGGATGAAGCCTCATCTTGCCTTCTCTGCACTCACCTGAGCCTCTGCACCACTGGGCATAATTGCCCTGCATGGAAGCATATATGGAGCAAAGCTACCACTGGCCCTTGCATTCTTAGGATTGGGAGGGATGACTATTTACTGGCTGCATTTTCATATCTTATAGAAAGTATTAAGAGACCCTATGCAAATGACTCATGAGTGATATCTAAAGTAATGCCTTCTTTCCTCACCTAGTGCACTGTATTGGTGATGGCCAGTGCTCATCAAAACTGATAGGGCAGAAGGCAGGAAGACCAACAGTAGGCGGGCCAGAACCAATATCAAGCAGATCCATGTAAATGTGATTTTGTCCCCATTCTCCAGCCTTCTGAGTTCTGCAAGGGCGAAACTAAGACTAAGGGCAAGGAAGGTATTGGAGAGTGCTACCCCTGGACTGACTGTAAATAAGGACATGCCCAGGAAGGCTGGATAAAATCAAACTTAGGTCTGTGGGGGACTCCTTCATTTGGTCAAATGTGCCAGACTTCAATGTACTGCATAGATATTTAATAAGAGTGCAGGTGGGGAGGGCAGGAGAGGGGTGCTGGAGGGAGGGAGAGGGAGAGAGATTGAAGCTTCTTAATAATCTGTCCATATAAGGTTTTTAGAGAGCCTTGTGTGAACTGTATCACCATCTGACTCCACAAGCCACATGGTACTCAAGTATCACATTGCACCTCTTCCCAGATATTGTTCCTGCAATTCTGATTGGTGAAGAGAACGTTCTGACAGTAAGAGCTGTTTGACAGTGGAATGGACTACCTCAGAAGGTCGTGGACTCTCCTTCATTGGAGCTTTTGAAGCAAAGGTTGCAGGGCCATCTGCCATGGATAGATGGGTTCCCTTCCAATTCTACAATTCTATAATTCTATCTGATCAGTCACTAGAATAACTGCTTGGTGAGATGTGAACTTCCATGCTGAAAGTTAGAAAGAAGCTCAGGGAACAGGAACCAAGTCTGCTTCTGCCCCACCCTATACAAATTTATTTATTTACTTATAGATTTTGTGAACCACCAGTTGTCCACAGATCTCGTGGTGTTTTTGTACCAAGAAGTGCAGCAATCACATATTAAAATCAATAAGCCAATGGAGCAACTGGTGCCATTCTTAGAAATTACACCAAATGGCAAACAATTGGCCTCTGCCAAAGATGGCAGTTTTAAGTAGTTCCCTTGTCTGCCTTCAATAGGATGCTGTTTTTAATTACTGTATCACATGCTATCTTGTCCATGGGAATCTGTCTTCATTTTGAGTCTGGAAAGATGATGCTCAGCAAGTGAACACAAGTGATACTGACCATTTGAGCTAAAATGCTCCTGTTAATTGAGAGATACATTGCTGTTTCACTCGGGAGAGCTTTCTAAAGGATAAATCAGTATGATCTCCCGGAGCTCCAGTCTAGATGTACTTTTATTACAAGCTCAGAATCTTAAATTTCCCCTGTGTTCTGCTGAAGAAAAACACCTTTAAGTAAAAACTTTATCGTTTACTAGTTCAATATCTCATTTCACATACACAAGCCCCTTGACATATAATCATCACTTGCCCGCCATTCCTTCTTCAGTCATTGTCCAAAAGCTAATGATATTAATAAAACCTGCCATATGGATGAAAATGGACATTTCTAGATGTCAGTTAACTTATATTGCTGTATTAATGACATAAAAACTGGGAGCTCTTCTTGAAACAAATTATCACAAGACTCCCTTCTTACGGCAAAATTAGGGATGTCACTGTCAAATACATCAGTTGAAAAAGAGGCATTTAATAGGAAGTGTGTGGACTCAGGAACATTTCCACTGGTACTTCAGTGATCAGGGGGGATAAGACTAACCTTTTCTTTCCCCCCTTCTAATTCTGACTAAAATATCCTTCATAGCTTTTATTATTTTCCATTGTTTTTTGTAGTGTGAATGTGGGGTTTGAGGTGATATTTATGTTATGTAATGATATATTGTATTGCAATTATGTTGCATTTTGATGTTTTTGAACAGGACTTTGTGGCTCTTAGTTCTTCTGATTATGCACATTCTTTAGAAACATTTATTTATTGATGACACTTAAAATGTGGAATTATTATGAGTAGCAGTGGTAGTATTGCTTGGTTTTGAATGTGGGATTTACAGCACCTTTCTTATATCAATTCCTTTTTTCCTTTTCTTTTTTGAGCTTTGCAAACAGTTTAGGGTGTTCTGCTGAAACAATGTATAAATTAAATAAACTGCAAGCCCTGGAAGAGAAGATGTCAAGGAAAGTGGGCTCTCCCCCCCCCCGACTAGTAGCAGGCATAGTAGCAGCGGATATACATTGTATTAAATCTCTCTTCCCTGTATGCCAAGGTCTCAAGGAAAATTGGGGGTCTGTGCCTGCTAAAGTTTTCTTTTTCAGCTGATGTGGTTGCCAGTGGTGTATTTAGTGTCAGAGCTAATTGGGCCTTCAGCTAATTAAGTACAGTTCCACACAAAGCAACTTGCGCCCATCACTGCCGATTAGAACAATGGAAAGGATTTGGGTGTGGATGGGTGCTTGGATATTGTCACCAGGAATTCAAGAAGATCAGTCATTCAGAACCATTGATTTCTACAGAAGCTAATTTGATCCAAAACAGTGGTGCAGAGAGGGAATTTTTCTTACAAGCAAACAGAGATGGACAAAACCCACCCATTTAGGTTTGGAATGCCTTGTTTATTATGCTGATTCCAATGCTTTCTGATACAAAAATCTGAGAATAGTTGTTTTTGACATATAAATAGCTAAAGTCTGGTCCCACCATAATTAAAGACAACTTGCTTCTTCCTGCAACTCCCATAAAAGAAAGGACATTGCCTCTACATATATGTTCACTTTTGAAAATAAGGGAAATTGTATATACAAAGGTTTTGTTTTTTTGTTTGGAAGCCAAGCTTTTCTTTTCTTTAAAATACAGCTAGTGGGCCTGAAATGACAAACGGATTTTTAAAAAATGGCTATTTCCTTTCAGGTTCTTGGCACAATGTCTCATTCTCTAGTGCCCTCTGGTGGCTACTTTGTTCTGACTGTTCTTAAAAGAGTTGTCAGTTATTTCAATGGCAGAAATCAACTGAATTCTAAATTACTGTATAGAGTTATGGAAAGTGAAGGACAATGATAGACGGTATGGTGTGTGGGGGGGTGGGTGGTGATAAAGCCAAATTCCAAATGTAAAGTAAGAGTGAATGCCAGGGTTCACTACAACGTGTTCGGTTTAAAGGAAATATTACTCTAGCTTTGATGAGAAAAAAACATTAAAGAAAAGAAAGGGGGGAAATGGGGCATTGAAACTGGGCCCCTCAGTTGAACATTATGTAACAGATGTGGCCCTCTGGATATTGCTGAACTGTAATTCCCATAATCCACAGCCATTAAGCATGCTTGCTAGGGATGGTGGGGGTGAGAGCCAGTGTGGTGTAGTGGTTAAGAGCGGTAGTCTTGCAATCTGGGGAACCGGGTTCGCATCTCTGCTCCTCCACATGCAGCTGCTGGGTGACCTTGAGCTAGTCACACTTCCTTGAAGTCTCTCAGCCCCACTCACCTCACAGAGTGTTTGTTGTGGGGGAGGAAGGGAAAGGAGAATGTTAGCTGCTTTGAGACTCCTTCGGGTAGTGATAAAGCGGGATATCAAATCCAAACTCTTCTTCTTCTTCTTGGGATTCTTCAACATCTGGAGAGCCAAACGTTCCCCACACCTGCTCAAGGGTTCTCATTTTCAAAACTTACAGATACTTTGGTTTGCTTCTTTGTCATATCCAGTACTACTGTAAGAAACCTCAAAGTGTTTCTGAGGTACATGCATCAGTGAAGATTTAGCCCTTATTATCACCTTGTTTCCTTCTTGTTACTATGCAGTCCCTCTGAATTTCTTGTGATTCTGTACATTGCTACACACGTACACACACTTTTTAATTGTCATGAAAGCATTCAACTACTGTACATCCCCAACACACACAATTGGGCAGGAGATACATTTAAATCAATATAGTATCCTCGGAGGAGAAGATACATTGAAATCAGTATCAGTATCCTGACTGTGCAATGACCTCATGTGTGCAATGCCTATTCACTAAAAAAAAAAAAAAGGTGGAGGAGCTGCAGTTGTATGTGAAATATTTATGTCACTTTTACAACTGTTTATCAGAGTTTGTGTGGAATATTGATTTGCGCCCCGAGGCCCCCAAGCCCTTCCCCAGTAAATAAATTCCAACGGATGCATAATTTTAATTTTTGGGCAAACTTTAGGCCACAACTTTATTGATTACAAAACAAATTAAGTGGTATTGGCCTAGGCATTGTTCAGAGACTGCAACTGACTCCTGCCTCTCTAGTCTGAAAGGGTAAACACCAAACGAGGGAACAACATCGGTGAAGATTGATTGAAGCTCATCCCGGGGTTCCTGTAGTTCTGGCATGGCCCTAGCCCCTCAAGCAGACTTTGGACAAGATCCAGGACCCCCAGATTCCTTTACCTGAATACCCTATTTCTGGAGGGACAGGAGATGGCCGCACCTCCCCTCCCGCATATTTCTATAAACCAATGCCTAACCGCCAAATCTTACAAAGTTGTGATGATTGCTAAGGGGGTAGGCGAAAACCAAGTGGCTACAGCCAATCTGCCAAATGGAAAAATTCCTACCCAGCCTCTGCCCCAAAGCAGGTGACCCAATCCAAAGCAAGGCCAAAGCAGCAGCAGCAAATTAGGAGGGGAGGGGGGTGTTTGGCAGCACGAAGCAAGTGTCCCACCCACATCACACTGCCACATTTATAGGACCCCAGGATCACGCTACCTGCTCCAATTGGCCCAAACAGCCAGGCATGATCCCAGGGCCCAACTGACAAGGCTTGGGCCATGCCTAGTATCAACTCACCCCGTGGGGGTGGCTTAAGGGGCCCGAGCGCAACGAGGACCCTCAATTTAGGAGGATCCCATTTGTGTATGTGTGTGATATTATGGCTTGTGCGGCATTGTCATTCCATGAATTGTAACATACCCTGAAATCATTTAATATAGGGCAGATTAGAAATATAGTCGTCGTCTTCTTCTTCTTCTTCTTCTTCTTCTTCTTCTTCTTTAGTTTGGATCCAACCCAAACATCCGTTACCATTATTTTCCTTGGTAATGGAAGCTCAACAGAATCAACTGTTATACTATCAACTCTTCAGGCTCGCTCTCTGTCTTTCATTTTGCCTAAATTACTTGCTCCCCATAAAACAAAATAGACAAAGTGTCTCCTGATATGCAAGTGACTAGTTCTACATACAGTGGTACCTTGGGTTACATACGCTTCAGGTTACATACGCTTCAGGTTACAGACTCAGCTAACCCAGAAATAGCACCTCGGGATAAGAACTTTGCTTCAGGATGAGAACAGAAATCGTGCTCTGGCAGCACGGCGGCAGTGGGAGGCCCCATTAGCTAAAGTGGTGCTTCAGGTTAAGAACAGTTTCAGGTTAAGAACGGACCTCCGGAACAAATTAAGTACTTAACCCGAGGTACCACTGTAATTTGTCACCTATGGGTTGTATCCAATAAAACTATACCATGACTTCTGCTTGCACAACAGAACTTCTCCTCTCTCTCTTAATCCTACGTGCCCCCAATGTCCTCCCAAAACCTTCTCTGGAGGGTTTGGGAAACTCCCAGAACATATTAGAGGGTAGGAAAAGAAGAGGGAAAAGAAGTTCCAGTTTTCCAGCAGAAGTTCTTGCAGGAATGGAACCACTCTGTTGGATACACCCCTATGTGCTTCTGGAGGTGACAGCAGTTTGGAAATGGCAGGAGCTGGTGGGCAGATGAAAGATAATATAAGAAATATAATTGAAATAATAGAATATCTGGAAGCCAGGAATGAAAAACAAGCAGGTTTCATGTTTATTGATGCTGAGAAGGCCTTTGACAATATTTCATGGAGCATTATAAAAAAAACTAAAACTTTAGAAATGATGGAATTGAGGGAATCCTTATTTTACAGGATTAGGTGCAATATATACAAAGCAGAAAGCCAGGTTAATCTTTAACAATGTTATGACTGAAAAATAAGATATTACAAAAGCAACTACACAGGGATGTCCCCTGTCACCATTATTGTTTATTTTAATCTTTGAGGTACTGGCAAGAAATAGAAGAGCTGAAGAAGAAGTGAAAGGGATCAAGGTGAGAAATAGAGAAGATAAATTGAAAGCCTTTGCAGATAATCTTATAATAACAGTTGAAGAACCTTTGTCCAGTGTACCAAAAGCAGTGGAAAAGATTCAGGAATTTGGACAAGTTGCCATTTTCAAACGTAATAAATCAAAACCCAAAATGTTGGTTAAAAACATGACAGTACAATTAAAAGATGAACGACAACAGAATACAGAAATAAAGGTTGGTAAAAAGATCAAATACCTAGGGGTTTGGTAAACTGCCAAAAGTATAAGGATAATTACATACCTATGTGCAAAGAAGTTAGGAAAGATTTGGAAGTGTGGGGAAGGATGAAATTATCATTTTGGGGTAGAATATCGGCTGTAAAAATGACCGTGTTACTGAGAATGTTATTTCTATTTCAATCAATACCCATGATAAGTGGGACAGGACACTTCAGAGAATGGCAAAGTAATATCTAGATTTATCTGGCAGGCGGGAAAAACCAAGGATAAA
Source organism: Podarcis tiliguerta (assembly GCF_965153285.1). Taxonomy (NCBI): domain Eukaryota; kingdom Metazoa; phylum Chordata; class Lepidosauria; order Squamata; family Lacertidae; genus Podarcis; species Podarcis tiliguerta. The sequence continues at coordinate 31,744,377 of NC_139542.1, read as the reverse complement.
ATATAAGTTATTGTCAGATGCTAAAGAAAGAGGTGGCTTCTCTCTTCCGGATTTGAAACTATATTATGAGGTGTCCTGTCTTTGCTGGTTGCAGGATTGGATTTTGTTGGAAAATACAGATTTATTAGATCTGGAAGGACATGACAATAGGTTTGGGTGGCCCATGTATTTATGGTATGATCAAACGAAAGTACACAAATAATCCCTGAACCGAGTGATAAGGAAATCAATCCACAAGGTATGGGGTAGATATAAAAACTTATTTGAATGAAGAACACCATGGTGGCTCTCCCCATTGGAAGCAATTTCAGTTAAAAAATAAACATGAGAGGGGACTGGGCCACCTACAAAGAATTGTTGGTAGAGGCAATGGCCAATTTAAATTGAAAAAAATTCAAGAGATAAGAGGAATATTAACAGGTGGTTACAGTATCACCAACTAAATGATGTCTTTAAAGTAGATGAAAAAGAGGGTTTGCTACAGAAAGATCAAGAATTGAAATTGATCTGTTGGAAAAGAAGGTGAAAATATTATCAAAAATGTACAAACTATTGTTGCAATGGTATATGAAAGGTGAAGTTAAGGCAGTGATGAAACACTGGGCTGGAGACTTTGGGTATAATATCCAGCTTTCATCTTTGGAAAAGCTGTAGAAAGAAGAAATAAAATTTACTGCATGCTGTTCGTTGAAAGAAAATTATATGAAATTGATGTACCGTTGGTACCTAACACCAAGTAAGATTGCAAAAATGTATAAAACTAAATCAAATAGGTGTTGGATATGTAAAGAGAGAGAAGATACATTTTACCATATGAGGTGGTCATGTCATGTCATAATGTAAAAGACTTGTGGGGAATGATTTATAATGAATCAAAGAATGTTTTAAAATACATTTGTTAAGAAACCAGAAGCCTTTCTTTTAGGTTTAATAGGTGAAGAAATACCAAGAGAAGATAAAAGACTTTTTATGTATGCAATGGCGGCAGCAGGAATGTTACTAGCCCAAAAATGGAAAGAAGAAGAATTACCAACAAAGGAAGAATGGCAGACAAAATTGATGGAATACGCAGAAATGGCGAAACTGACAGGGAAGATCAGAAACCAAGAGGATCAAGTATTTGTTAGACTGGAGTAAATTTGTAGTTTACTTTAAAAAATCACTGCAAACAGTTAAAATCATTGGTAGCATTGTAATTACATTTGTAATGTGAACTTGATTATGATAACTAGGGATATACAATAGTTGGAAAAAGCATAAGATGCAGAAAACTTAAACTTTTAATATATGAACCCATGGGAGGGAGAGGAGGAAGTCTGAAGGTTCAGAGATTTGATGTTTGAAAGTGTATACAAATGTGAAAACCTAATAAAAATTGATTTGAAAAAAGGAAATGGCAGAAGCTGAGCTGACATTTTTAAAACTACACTGCAACGGAAGTTTGGATGAAAGAAAGCAGGAACTCATCACCATTGTCTCTAACAGAACTCCACTTGTAGTCTCATGAACTAATCAATCATTATAGAAACCCATGAAATTGCATAAACCCTGAGGAGAGGACATGCCTCATGTCAATGTGGTGACCTCTCCAAAAGTAAAGGCATGAAGGAATTTGTTTATATGACCATTTGGAGAGAGAGGGAGAGGGGGTGGGGTGGGGGAGATTATTTCCTTCTGAAAAAGGGGAGTGGGTACAGTTTTGGAGGCAATGCCCTTTCTTCTATGTCCTCACAGTACAATTCTGAAAAGGAACTGAAAATTGCATGCACAAAAAATAAAAGCAATTTGAATAGTGTTAGAAGAGTCAACAAGAAAACATTTGGCCATTCTCAATGGAGACCACGTTATGATCTGAGTCACAGTGATCTCACCAATATTATTTTAAAAAGCAGTGTGAAGAAAAACATATATATGCTTCCCCTCCCTAACAGACAGTATATTAACTTTTGATCAAATTTAAGCTGTTCCTGTCTTTTTTCTGAACGCAAATCTGTTCAATGGCTTGATATGTTTTCTGCATTTGCTTCCTATCTGGGACAGCAAAAGTGTGGCAGAAAAGGAGTTGTCAAGTGCCTGGCAGACCACTCTGCATGGTGGTAAGCTGTGTGTTATCTCATGGCGTCAAATGTTGTGTAGGCAAATCCTTAGTGGAGCATGCCAGTGAGATTTCCGTCTAGAAGTTTTCATTACAGAGCTCAGTCATAGGTAGATGTTCGACTTCCAATTATCCTTGAACTAGGATATGGAGTCCTGCAATGCATACCAAAGGAAACGGTTTTAGTGGCAAATTACAGTACAGCATGTTTAGGAAACTAATCAGTTCTAGCTTAAATATCACTTTAAACACCTGGGAATCAGTGTCCTTGGTCTGAAAGGATATATTGTAGGATAGGGTCGTTTTATTACTATTTTAATATTAGATAAAAATATTATTTTGATTTTATAGTATCATTCATTGCAATTATTAAATCATCTATCGAGAGGAAGATATAAATTGTTGTAAAAGCCTGCCACATTTCTTCCTTGCCTTTGTTCTGCAAAAAGTGATTATCTATATAGTTATCTGGTCACTTACTTGAAGGAGCTATGCTTAATACCAGTGCAAATCTTCCTTTCTATAACCTCATTCCTATAACTATCAAATTTGCCTTTAATAGGAATTCCTTTTGTGCTTCATTTAAATTCAAGGAACTGATCAGGTCACCTACCACAAATATTTCTGGATCAAAAAGAATGTCACTGTCCATAATCAGATTCATTTCTCCACTTTTCATTTTCTGCAAAGAAGCACTACTATATTTTGCCACAACATAAAGAAACATATTCCAATTTTCTTTCCCATAATACTAACATCTGTCATTTGCTTTCATCCCAAATCTCAGCATTCTCATAACCAATGCCCTATATGCACCTGAATACAAAATTCTACTCCCTGAGAGCGTATGGTGAACATTAAAATTTTGCCTAATCCCCCCCCCCCGCCAATCTATGCCTTTACTTATTAACATTCAGTACACTTTTTTCCATAGAATGACTGGATCCTAAGTAGCAAAATACAATTTAAAGCATCTAACTGATTATTTGAGTATCAGAGGTATGAAGTTGGTTTAGTACTGAGAGTCCAGTTTAGAAAGAAACAGTGAAATAAAGGATGGCAGTTAATATGCAAGTTTGGTTGCATGTAAATAAAATTATTCTAATCTCTTTCAAAATTATTGCAAGGAAAACATATATAAAAGAAAATACATAAAATTGTATCTATTAAAAAACAGAGAAGTGTAATGGCATAGTAATAGGTATGAGGGTGACTGATCACTGCGCCAATAGGTCTGGTAACCTCTAGGTTAGATTACCGCAATGCATTGTATGTAGGGCTGCTTCTGAAGACTGTTCAGAAACCTCAGCTGGTGCAGAATTCAGCAGTCAGGTTGCTCACCAGAGAAATAAGGTTTGAGCATATAACACCAGTTCTGGTTTAACTGCTTTGGCTGCCAGTGAGTTTCCAGGCCTAGTCCAAACTGCTGCTTTTGACCTATAAAGCCATATATGGATCAGAACCTCAACACCTCAAGGACCTCCTCTCCCTGCATGAATCAACCTGGACCCTGTGCTCATCATCTGACATCTTCATTTGTCCCCTCCACAAGAGGTTGGAAGGGTGGCAACATGAGAACATTGTCAAGAGAAAATCACCAGCCTTTCTCTCTCACCTCCAACTCCTCTCCTTCTCACAGAATCTACCTAGTGAAGGACTGTGACTCAGTGGTGAAGCACCTGCTTTCTATACAGAAGGCCCCAAATTCAATCTGGAGGTAAGGCTGGGAAAGTCCTCATCAGAAACCCTGGAAAGCTGAACCAGTCAGTGTAGATAATACTGAACCAGATGGACCCTGTAAAAGTTTCCCAGAAAGTAAAGAAATAGCTATTATACCTACACTTTGCTTTCCATTAAGACGCGGTGCTTGGAGTAGTTTGAGTGTCCATCTAAAATTTCAGTACTGCACAACTAGGGGCAGACGTTGTACCATAATGAATTTATACTATATTCAAATCTATTTCCAACAGATTTATACATGGATTTGGGTGGTTAAGACCCAATCAAGCTTTGCTCTCATCAGACCACCAATTGCATCAAACATCTCCAGGTTGTTGTTTTTTAAGCCCAACTAATTTTATGCAAAATTATATGAAAAAAATACAAGTAGTATGTGTATAGAATGAATGAAAGAGACAATCTCTGTGGTGTATTATATTTCTGTGGCTTTATTTTATATATTTATAATTATATTACCATGCATTTATACACATTCTTGTCTTTATCTGTTAATGTGCTGGTTTTGTTAGGAAACCTGGTGTGTAGAAATGTGGCAAGTATAATAGTGCATGTACTATGTGAGAATTGTTCATATTTGTAGCAGAATTGGGGAAATAAGGCTTACTTCTTGTCAACATTAAGAAGTGAAATGGGAATTAAGAAGAAGAAGAAGAAGAAGAAGAAGAAGAAGAAGAAGAAGAAGAAGAAACCTATGTGGATAAGCTTGATCTTTCTCTAAACGATTCCACCAAGGCCTCCCACATTTTTTATGTTCCATAAAGCAGTAAATGGTCATGAACAATGTCTGTGAATGTTAGTTACACATTATGTCTCTGTGTGTAACTGTAAAGAAAATAATCTCATCTACATTTATAAGAGATGCTAATTACATACTGCATATTAAATCAAGTCCACTTGGGGAAAGGTTTCCTTAATTAATTAAATTAATTAGCAATAAGGCAGAAGAGGGAGCCATGGTTATCAGGAGATAATCACACCCCCAGGACATGGCTTTGCACTCAGAAGGAATGTTTCAACTTTTAGGATGAAAGTACGACAACTTTTACTTAATTTTAACAAGTGACTCCTGGATATTCCCACACTTTAGATAGGCCAGATGTGTTTGCTCCACACACATTTGTAACAAACCAAATGACACAGCAGTAGGAATGGGGGAGAGGTTTGGTTTGGGTTTAAAGGTAAGCCTACCAAATATGTCTTCTCTTTGACAACACACAAAGCCATCTTTCAAAATTAATACTTCTCTGAATTTTGCAATGCAGTTCTCCTGTCAAGTAACGTGTATAAGAAGTATATACTAGGGTAAAGTGTGCATAAAAATGCATATGGTAGGGGAAATAACACCCCAAAATGCATTGTGTCTAATAAGATAAATTCACACTAAAATCCCGATGAAGGACTATTTCTTAAAAATAAAATAAGAATCACAAACTGATGGGGAATTGTGGTCAACTGAAGACTGGAAAAAATCTTCAGTCAGGACAGAGAAACAAAAACTGACAGATTGGCCCATTCTTAAACACCAATGATAACATGGCATAAAATACATTTTTGCATGCTTTACTGTCCAATTTGATTGCTTCAATGTATCTTCTTTTCAGAAACATAAACCTGTGTTAACAGAATAACAGAATAAGGCAGAACGGCAGGCACTGCTGAAATTTGAAAGACCAAAGTCATCCCTTGTAGCCAGGAGTAATGTGGGGGGGGGGTTGAGAAAAAACTACCCCCACCTTCTACCTGACACTATCAGTGGCAGAGCTTCAGATATGGTGGTGAATCAACCTTTCCGCTGCTCCCGGGCCAGGATTTGGGTTGCTCTTTATCAGGGAGGTGCCAGCAGCAAAGCAGACTCTTTTAAAAGTCTGCAGAGGAAGGAATGGCTGGCTCTCATTCCCAGGTATTCCAGAAACAAGTTAACCCCCCCTTCTGGTCGAAAGATTTTGCTTTGACATGGTGATCAATGTTTTTAAGTATTGTTATGATTATAAAAAACAAACCCAAAAACTCAAAATGGCTATCCAAGGAAATCCAGAGTTTTATAGATGCAGGGATAATTTGCCATGCAAAATAATGTGTTGATGAATACTGCCATATCCCCTTTTGCCTCCTTTCTAATTTCCCAGAAACAATTATATTCGCCTGACAACAACAGGAAGCATGACTGCAAAATTGGAGAAAACCAGAAGGTCCTGAGAATGGCATCCAAACACCATGAAATTACAATCTTTAGAGCATGTCAAGAAAAGGGCTAATTCAGTATAATTTCTTTCTGTAGTTGCAATTTGGTCATTACTATGATATGACAAACCTGCAATGCCTGACAATTCTGAGATCTATGATATTTTGCTCCAATAATTTAGAGTTTTTAAATATACGGTATATTAGATGGCTGACCACTCCAACTTGAAACTGTTAATTGGGAACTTAGGAAGGGCCCATGTTGCTTCATACCATTTGGACATGTCCTTTTATGATCATGCTACTTTAAAAGTGGGTGTTGGGGTGTTTAAATGGTGAACTGATGAGGAATCATGGTCTGATAAAGTACATACTCATACTTATTTATTCACACCAATGGAAAAAAAATGAGGCTCAATATGCACAAGGCAGTGCTTCTCCCCAACAGCATTGAGAGCACTGGCCTAGATGTTCTGTTTGTTTCCCTCACCTGTTCACTGGGTGACCTTGGACCACTTTCTCCATCTAGTCCATCTAGTAAAGCATCCTGTTTTCACAACAGAGAGAAGGAGGAGGAATGGGGAGAAGTATTGGGGAAGTTGCTGTGAATTCCTTGAAAGAAGAACAGGACCAAACATGGTAATTTATTTATTAATCATCTACTGCAATCAAATTAGTTCCTTTGCTATTAAATAATTATTCTCTTTGCAGTTTGTTTGGCAAAAGGCTTCTTCGGTTTATAACTTTTTAAAGAAAAGAATTTGCTGGAGCAATCAAATCTTCTACGGACCAGCAATTCAAATAGCCTGCCACCCCCCCCTCTCTTTTCATGTTCCACTATGACATCTTTGGTACTGTTCCTCTTGCTTAACAAAACCATCTATTTGAATATGAATTCATTTTGTAAAATTAACACATTAAAGGTTTACATCAATCATATTGAAAAGCTAGCAAAAATGAAATATAACTTTCATTTCCCATCAACTTACAAAGAAAAATGCCTAGCTGGAACAAGACAATTACATTTTTATGTAAACAAAAGTCTGCACTAATATGATTTAACAAAGAATTTATAAAATTTGTTATAAGAAAACTTCAGGTAGTGATACATTCTGACAAGGGTAGAGTTTTACGTTTTCAGATATCATTTTAATTTGAACTTTACTTGTAGAAAGTTCTCCAGTAAACAGTTTTTCAGGAACGTCCCTCCCACACAAAAGAAGTTTGAACAGTGTATTATTTTCCAACACGTAGTGTAAGAGATGTGCATATGCCTCCCTGCTCCCCATGTTATGAGAGGAGTCATGGCCACTAGTGGCAGCCCGCCATGTGCCCATAGGTCATGCCCTCTGGTAACTGTGCTTTCAGCAGTAAAATGAAGGAGGATCCCTCTGCATACAGATGTGAATTCCAGCTCTGGTTACTCCAAGTGATTGCTTATCCTGAAGAGCTCTATGCACATAGGGCTGTACAAATATAGGTTTCCTTCTAAATCACTGCATTTCTCCACATAGTTTTTATATCCTAATTGATTTTATGGTCAGCTGTTAAAACTGCTTTAAAATCTGTCAACATCTCCCTCCGCCCCCCAAAAAAATCAGCACAGTTATCTGTTAATACGTATGTTGCTTTCCAGAACTTCAATCCTGGAGTAATGTTATTTGGAATACCTTCTTAATTCCATTTGCTAGATTCCTCTCATCCCCCTAGATAAAAGATTCTAGTCATTACTTTTAAAACTAGTCAGCTTCTCTCCTTCCTCTTTTTGGCTTCATGGAAATGTTTTTTGAGGTCACAATGTCACAGAGTGACTTCATCATTGTACCATTTTCATGTGGCTATGATGCTATGTGAAACATGAGAAGTTAATTGGGAGGATCGTTCCATGTTGGTGTGTGCTAGGTATGTGTCCCCATCATCATGAACTCATTGGCTGCCTCTCTGTGTGGATAGTGGCAAAGTCCCAGATAGGTTGGTGCTGGAAATGTTATCAGACATGCTATGGGCATATCTGGCATTTTTTTTGCATTTTATATTGGGTGGGTTTCCCCATTCCACCTGGGATAAGCATGTAAAAGAAATACTGGTTATTCCACTGGCACAGAACCATGCTATCCTTAGTCCCTGCATTGTGCAAGTATAGAAATACTCTGCCCATCACTTTCTTGGACCTCTTTCATAGCTCAAATGTGCTATTTTGCAACAGTGCATTTATGAAACAGTGATCATGAAGCAATAGCTCTTTGTACAATGTATTAATTAAGGCTTAATAAGTAAATTACTATTGTATGTAGTATTCCTTGCCTTCAGCTATCCAGAATGACTACTGAATTTGATAACAGAGCTGTCTATCACTTTTCAATTGTATGAACACTGAAGCATTATTCTCACTAAAACTTCACAATTGCATACTGTTCCGTCTGAATATTAATAGTCTGCACACCACATATTTTTATTTGATAGTCTAAGAATGGGAATTATAAAGTACAAAATGTAATGAGAAAGACCAGTCTAATAAATTATGAACTCAGGCATTCACCTGAAAAACATACACACAGAGAGAGAGTCAATTCTTTCTTCATTTCTTCATTTGACTATGATGCCACACCCTGAAGCTATTTGAAATCTGAAAATAATTATAGCATTAGCAATCCATATTTATTTATATATGAAATGGAAATGCAAGGCTATGATAAATAGACTCGTTTTCCATTTTCTCTGGGATCAAATTGTGCAGAAGAATTCTATGCACAAATTAATTATATTTTAAATGAGTCCATGAAAGTTTAGAAGCACTGGGATTGGCACTTGATAAAGGACTATTCCACCCTCCCGCCTCCAATTCTATTTATCTTGAAAACCCATCTAGCCTGAAGGTTCCATCCATCTAATATTTCTTAAGTAAATTTCTCACCCTGGAGATGTTGGTGTGCAAAGCCAATATTTTTTTTGTCATTTTATGCAGGGGGAACTGGGATTTTTCTCGAACAAATCTCAAAGGGTTAATTCATCAGACATGCAATGCCTTAGTTTGTTGTTCTCTTTCATTAAACCCTCACCCCAAAGAGGCTGCATTGTTCTTGGGAGATGAGGCAAATGATGTCCCATCAGGACTCAGTACAGCCTAGTTCAACAGAAAAAGGTTACACTGCCCTCCTCTTGGTCCACAAAGCATGTGTGAAGGTTCTGCGAAATGCTAGCCAGTAGCACGAATATTCTGCTTCTTACAGCCATTACTCAAAGAAAATAAGGCATTGCAAAATTCTGAAAGTAATGCAAACATCAAGTAGTGGGTGTAAAAGTGAACAAAGGTCACATTGCATCTGTTGTTACAATGGATTTTGGACATCACACCCATTATCACACCCGTATTTGTGCAGATGGTGCACCACAGTTACTGGTCCTACCATCACTTTCTGCAATGAAGAGAGACTGCACATAGACTGAGTTTGGATGCTTGGCATCTTGCAGGAACTGGATGCTTTGAATGATTGCCCATGAATCTTTCCCCTACCTCATGAAAATACATTCTTTGCCGCCATAGGGAGTCCAAAATTCCAAGGCCCTCAGTCCAAATGATCAGACAGAGTAAGCAATACAAGTACATTTGGAAGTGGAATAACTACTGCATTAAGCAAAATCCAGACAGTAATTCAAGAAGTCAGGAAAATGTATGTCACCATTCTCCACATCTTTCTCACCCCTTTAACTCCTTGTGAGTATCTGATACCTGCATAAATTCACTCTTGTTGAGTTGAAGATTTTCTGAGAAATACACTCTGGCAAGTTATATTGAAACCTGTCATAGGTTACACTCATGAGTAAGAAAGATAATGTTTATAGTGAGGCTGATGACTATATTTTAAGAATAGCTAAAGAAAACCTAAAGGTAAAGTGCTTCTTCTAAAGTGGTAATTCACATAGTAATTCTTTTTCATTTTAAAATTGATTCTGCACCCCAGCGCTATGACAGCAGTCATTTCTCAACCCAGCTAGCCATCTTAACCTTATAGTTGCATGTGAAGGATAACAGTAAGTGCCTATCAGAGCAAAATTGATTAGTCAGTAGCAGGCTAGCTGTAACATGGACTTGCACATAAAATGGCATGTTTTGCTCATCATTATATGCAAAATTCGTAAAACGTAATAATTGTGCCCATTTTATCCTTCTATGGGCTCACGCACATGAGTAGCTGCCACATTAAATGTGCTTTGTGTCACTCTTATTGTAGCGGTGTCATTGCAGCAAGCTGTTCATGGGCAATTGCAAACCAAACCCACTGGGAATTTTTCAGCATGCCACTAAAGACATTGGTGTGTGTGTGGGGGGGGATATTTGTAGTGACTGGGGAAAATTTCTCTGATCCATATGGCATCAACCCAATGGAGATAATCAATGTTCTACCACCCTTTTGTTGTCTCCTCATAATGCTATGGGGTTTTTCCCCCCATGGAAAGGCCAGCTGATCTAGGATTTAGAATTTCAGCATGATGTGTACCTGAGAGTTTTTCACTGAAACGGTCCATTGAAATGGGCAAAGGAGTGTCCTCACCAACTCTATCTTTCAGTGTAGGACTTCCTGAAATTGCTAATACTCATCCTTCCTCCACACAGTAAGTTCATCAAAGCAATACCATGCTGCAATGTGACCAGATTATCCTATTAACAACACCCACCCTTACATTAAATCCAGCCTCCAGTGTGGAGTAGAAAACAAACTCCTGGCCAATTCAGCCAAATTTTGGACAGGCAAAAATATATATATATATCCTACTCAACCCCACAGCAACTATAAATCCTGCACTGGAACTGAGGGTGGTCTGGGCAGGGACTTTTAAACCCTGTGGCTATATCCCATGACACAGATGCTTTCATTCCTGACATCACTGCCTGTCACATCCCTCCCTCCCTTGCCTAAATGGTGCTCCCAGGATGTGAGGCCATATGGTCAGAGGAGGCAGAATGCTGGAGGTAGCAAGCCCCACTGTGCAAAGTGGCATTTAATTTTGAGTAATCTTGAGCAGTGTTTGGCTGCTTGGATATCCTTGTAAAGAGCCCTTTAATATGGATGTCCTCAATGTTTCTACAATACTGTGTATCTGACATGTTAAAAGCAAGAGAAAGTGACTAGTGTAAAGCATCCAGGAAGAAACGCCTTTTACTGACAGAGTACTTATATCTTCTGTTTTCACCCATCAACCAATTTCTCCAGTCCTAGCTCAAGAAGAGTGTATCCATTATTTGATTATATGCACCAGTGCTGTTATAAAATGAAGGCTGAAATGACTTCAGTTTCAACATATTTCACAGGCTTAAAATCAGGGAGATTTCAGCAAGTGTCAAAAAAGAAAAGGTTCAAATTTTATATTTCCTTTAATAACCATGCTCTTTTCTGTAGTTATATTGTGAAATTTCACGTCTTTGTATCCAGATATAAGCATAATCATTTATACATAGGAAAACTTACTGAGCTTTTCTTCTTCTTAATTGAGCTGCTTTCTCTAGTTTAGAAAATGCCTGTCACCTGATATTGCTCACTGTTCATAAGCTTATTAAGTCACACATGGTTTTAATTCGTAGGCAAGACTCTTCATATTCAAAATTACTATTGTCCTGGAAACATCACTAGCATCACCAAACAAACAAAACACAATCAATAATTTCTTCCATATGTGTGCTCAGAAATAGAAGGCTTTAAACTAATTCACTGGGGAGAGATGGGATCTTGAACTTGCCTCTGTATGAACTCTCTAGGGGAAATACACTGAAGAATTAACAATTGCATCCAATTAGATTACTAATAGTTCAGAACCCTGTAATCGTTCCTGATGCAAACTCATTCTCCTTAAACAAAAACAATGGGCAATAAAATATGTAGAAACAAATATAGTGGCATGTAAGCATAGCTGGCTGGATCCCGAATGGAAAAAATAGAACATTTTTAGAAGAAAGAAAACATGGTATGCTATACTTTGAGAACCAGTGTGCTTGGGTGGTTAAATTGTTGGACTAGTACCTAGGAGACTAGGGTTCAAATCCCTACTCAGCCATGAAACCTCCTAGGTGCCCTAGGGTTATTAGCCATCTATCAGCACAGCACCCCAAAATGTGTGAGATGGCAGAGCTCCTAAATGTGTGTTTGGGTGAACTGTGCTCTCACACAGACCAAGTGACTCACCCAGGAGGGCTGCCTAGAAGACCTGAGGCCCTGTTTTGGGCTGTGATATGTTGGAAAGTACGACATGCTCTATGTTCCATTAGTTTTCCAGAAGTGTCTTGGGGAAACATCAGGGAAACAGAATAAACTGCTGAGTGAATGCAGCCTCAGAGTGCCAAAATACCCAACTTATTTTATGTGCACCACCCACACTGATCCTGCCTGGAGGGATTCTACATTGCAATGTTAGGGGCATGGCTGAATTTAGCAGTCTAATTCTGTGCAATGCAAAGAAGGTGAACTAAAACCCAGCTATGCCAGTCAATTGAGAAGTGGCTGCCCAAAATTGTACTTGGTTCTTCCCCTGAACAGTTACAACAGTGCCTGCACTGCCACCAAAGGTGGGTGGGATGCTGCAATGCAGAGAACTGCTGAGAGAAAGTGAAATCAGGTGTGAAGTACCATTTCCCCTTTAACAGAATGAGGCCCTGGGTGTCCACTCTCCATATCTTCTAACCTCATTTGGGTAGAGCAGGTAGGAGAGTAATACTCTTAATTTTTATTTCCATCTCTTCAACCTCTATGTAAAATTGTACGCCTTTAAGAGAATGCCTCCGTATTAGTATTAGAGCTGGATGTAGTTTTTAAAACATAAATTCAAACTTCTAGAAATATGAAAAAAATAAAAATCACTGGGCAGCTCCCAGTTCTGGCAAGCAAATGATTTGTGAAGCAGTTGCAAGTGTTAATCCCAGCTTTAATATTTCTAATTAATTAACCTTGGCTACAGCAACTGTAAACTGCAAAGCAAGGGATTACTTTGAATTATCGGAGAATAAAATAAATCCATTATTTAAATGGGAAAAGTCTTTGAAAACAGTTGCCGAGAATCTACTAAAGCTTTAAATCATATTTAAATAATAAGAAGAAAAAGCCCATGTGTTAAGTATTGCATTTGATTCTGTTATGAAGCCTGCCTACTCTTAACACAGGAAAACAGCTTTGAGTATTTGACTAGTCATTTTGGCACTTCCTCATCAAATAGAATTCAGGGATAAGGAACCCGTGGCCTTCTGGATATGATTGGTCCCATCAGCTCCAGCCAGAATGGTTGTTGGTCAGGGGTGATGGGAGTTGTGGTCCAGCAACAGCAGTGCCACCAATGCCCCACTCCTCTTCTGCAGGGTACATAGGGAGCTCCCAGCAAGCATGGACTTCCCCCTTCACTGAAAGGTTGGGACAATGCAGCGTATGGAGAGGTTCCTGAAGCCACAGTTTGTAAGGAATTCCCTCTACTCATAGAAATTCAGTTCTCATACTTTTGCACATGCAAGATTTCCTTGGATCAGTCACTTCTCAGTTAAGTTTTGACAGGTGGTCACCAGGGCTTTCAGTTTCCTCAGATCGTTGGCCAAAAGCAATAAAAGCTGGCAGACTGACTGACAGTAGTTATATAGAAAGGAACCATTTAAACAATATGGGGCAGCATCCAAAGTTTGCACGAGCAGCTTCCTGGTCTTTCCTGTCCCTTCCTGCCGCTGCAGCTTCCCAACAACCTCTCTTTATGGTTGGGGGGTCGTCCTGAACAGGGCAGGCTATGTTGTGAGAGGGTCTAATTCCAAAAAGGGGCAGAGGAACTGTGAAAAACAATTTAGTGACAGCAGAAATTGAGCCACTTATTTAGCCATCTATTTATATTGATGTTTTATTTATTTACTATGCTTATCTATCCTTTCCTGAAAAACAGCACTTAGCAGATAAAAAATAGCACATAATTAACACACACACACACACACACACACACACACACACACACACACTAGTGGCTCCTATATTATGTTAGGTTAGTAGGGGTTATATTGTAATTGCTTCTTTTTTAAAAAAGAAAATAAAAAAGATATTAATATGTTTGTTTTCCATCCCATACTTGAGGGAAAACAGAAAATTAAATATTGAAATTTTTTGGGTGTTAATGCCACCTGAGATAATTTGATATTTTATTTCCTTTGCTAAAAATCAATCAATCAAAATAAATTCTGGTTTTTGTCCGATACGTTTTAGCCCATAATTGGTACAATCAAACACAGAAACTGCAAACCTGATGCTTTAGTAACATTATAAACACAGATGAGGAGACTACTTCAACACATCAAATATGAACCATAAGAGTAAACAAAAAGGATTGTCAACCCTAGAATTCCTCTCTTTCACCCTCTCTTTCAATTTCTGAAGGCCTGCCAAAGTCTAAGCATGTGTGCGTTATACAACTCAGGAAGTTTCAAAGGAATAAATGTAATGGATCTATGTTATGTTAAATATCTCTTGTGAGTAGGCAGCATACCTATTTGATTCAAGAAGCCACATCTAAGTAATTTGATGTGATGCTATTCTAATATGATGGTTACCTACAGAGGATGATTGGGTAATCTTTGCTAATCATTCTTGATTAATTATTGCTTTGTGACTGGGTCATTTAATTCAGTCTTCCCATACATGCTGTTACATAAATTAGATGTCCATGCGCACAAACACACACTTTTCATAAAAAATTATATCAGCATAAACAAAAATGCTTCTGAATAAGTGGATATATCATTATTAAGGCATAAATTCATCTAGTGAAATTAGTTTCTAGCAGAATGTAATTTATACCAGTTCTGTTATATTTGCTACTCAATAAGACAAACATTTTATGTGTCACTAACAACTGATATAGTACCCCCCCCCCCAGTGTCCTGATTTTCCAGGGACAGTCCAGGAATTATGATGTTGTTCTTGTCCTCTGTCATCCGCTTCTCCTTGTGCCCTCCATCTTTCCCAACATCAGGGTCTTTTCCAGGGAGTCTTCTCTTCTCATGAGGTGGCCAAAATATTGGAGCCTCACTTCACGATCTGTCCTTCCAGTGAGCACTCAGGGCTGATTCCCTTCAGAATGGATGTGTTTGATCTTCTTGCAGTCCATGGGACTCTCAAGAGTCTCCTCCAGCACCATAATTCAAAAGCATCAATTCTCCAGCGATCAGTCTTCTTAATGGTCCAGCTCTCACTTCCATACATCACTACTGAGAAAACCATGGCTTTAACTATACGGACCTTTGTTGGCAAAGGAATTATGATAGCTATCCCAATTTCTGATTTGATCCTGGAATGTCCCTACTTCCCCCGCCATCACCACCACTGCACTCGAGGAGGAAGATGAGCCGGCACTTGTCCCAGGTGGCAGTGGATGTGCAGGTGGCAAAGGAGCATCCCATTGCTTCTCCATGGCTGCTGTTGCCAGCCTCCCCCCTTGGGCAGCTCGCATCATCTGCTGGAGAGCAAGTGAGGAGGAGCAGATGCCACCACCTCCAAGGCCCAGCCCTGGGGGATGCAACGGTTCTGAGAGGCAGGCAAAGGACAGGGCCACCCTGGACAGAAAGAAAGGGGGAGCAGAGTGAAGCGGAATGAGTCTTGGCTGTTTTTAAAAAAATGCTTTGTGTGTCCACATGCAATCTTTCCCCTTTCTAAAATTTGTTTATTGATGTGTGCTTTTGTTTTTGTAAATCTACAAAAGAATAAAATAAAACCAGGAATAAGGGGTGTTCTCTCTCTCTCTTTTTAAAATAATCTTTATTCATATAAATTACACACATATACAAAGAATTTGTATACTACAAAAAGAAAATTAAAGAAAAAGCAATTAAGAAAAAAGAAAAGAAAATACAGAAAGAAGAAGAAAAAGCAGATTTATGTGCATAAAAAAACTTAATCTTCCTAATTAATACTTAAATAAACACTTAAATAAAAAAGGCTTCTGACAAAATGAGTCTTCCAATCATTCTCATTGTACTGTTTATACTGTCGTTTCCCCCTGCAGTTTTATATTCTTTAATATTGTTCCTGTCTACTCTACAAATGGTATTTGTTGTGTTTACAAGTATCACTCAAGTTCTGCTAACATGGTGTGGTTGGTACAATATGATCTTATATAATCCTTAAATATTCTCCATTCTCCAAATAATTTCTGGTTCAATACTCCTCTAACTCTTCCCGTCAGTTTTGCTAGCTGTAAATATTCTAACATGATGTTAGAATAAGGGGTGTTCTCAGGACGGTGGAGGGTGTGTGTGCTGTGTCCCATTGGTGGAGGCACTTGCCCCTCTTCTGATAGGAAATGCTCTGTTGAGGCGGGTCAGTTGGGGAGTGAGAGTGAGAAATGTCCCTATTTCACTTGGAGGAATGTTGGAGGGTACAATGGACTGTCTTCTTTTTTAATGTTTGATACATTTCTGATACATCTGATGAAAAATTACAGTATATGGGATCTGGGATGTTTCTGCAAGTACGCAAAGAAATAGGATACTGGAGAGGGAAATCTAGAACTACATGTCTTCTTAGCATTCCAAGTATTTTATTGCAGAGATCAGAGAGAAATTTATTCTGTTTGGATTTTAGCCTACCTAATTCATACAGTCTGAACCAATAAGTGAAGCAAAGTTATCCATTGAAAGTCACACTTCTCCAAATCTTGTGATGAAGTTCTCCAACACACACATACACAAATGTGCATATATTAGTGAAATCATTGTAACCAAGTGCATTATGGAAAATTGCATATATTAGACAAAATTACATCAAAAATGTCTACAGTGGTACCTCGGGTTACAGATGCTTCAGGTTACAGATTCCACTAACCCAGAAATAGTACCTCGGGTTAAGAACTTTGCTTCAGGATGAGAACAGAAATTGCGCACTGGTGGCATGGCGGCAGCGGGAGGCCCCATTAGCTAAAGTGGTACCTCAGGTTAAGAACAATTTCAGCTTAAGAATGGACCTCCAGAATGAATTAAGTTCTTAACCCGAGGTACCACTGTATATAAGAATAAAACTGCACCTGTGTTGTCATGTAGATCTTTTTTATTGAAAAGAAGAACACCAAATTGCACAAAAATACACATTGATGCAGAAATTTGGCAAAGCAGATGTGACTCACTTGGTGGGGTAGAGCTGTCAAGCTAGCTTCTTGGAAGATGGGTTGCTGTTGCATGCTGGGAGGAAGAGGAGAGATAAAGAGACTGGGTGTAGTGTGAGTAGCTTTGGGGGCAAACTGAACTTAAGGTAGGAAAATGAAACAGAGAAACCAAAATTGGAAGATTTGGCCATTCCTGTTTTATCACCTTGGTGGTTATGACTATGAAAAATAGAAGTCTAGCACCACAGAGGAAGGAAAAATAACTATAAACTCACTAACTGCTCATCCAGAAGTTGGCTCCATTTGTAATTAGTCCATCCCAAAATGTAGCCGCTCTGAATAACAATTAAGACAGACCTCAAACATGGTTGTTGTTTTCCTTGTTCAAGGGAAAGATGAAAAACACATCTCCCCCCAGCAGGGTGAAGCAAATCTGATAAGCATAAAAGGCGGATATAAAAATTGCATGACTTTTGTCAGCAAACTCTGATGTACATGATTATAAAAGTAATTTACTTGCATTGTTATTGCTTAATGGTAATGATTGTATCTGTAGACCATAATTAATGTATGATGAGAAGATTCCTGCAGTTAAAATACATTATAAGTTCTCTGAGGAAAGTATATCCAGAACTTAGTATCTCTCTGCCCTGATATGGGTTTTAATATAATTTCCAAGGGATTTTAAATACCCAGCTTTGGAAATTTTGCAAGCAGGAAGTGAACATTTCAGCAGCTCTAGATGTATGAAGTTGATTTGTAAGCACCCTTGGGTGACAGTGGAAGAAGAGTGACATTGCTGCTGTTGTAAAAAAACACCCCCCCACACACACATATTGGTTATTGGAAAGATGCATTTACATATATTCCAAAACAATATGGCTTCATAAAGGAGCACCATGTTTATGCCGCAATAAATAATAATAACATACATGACTTTTTTGTTCATTTTACATTCTGGTCATCATATAGCTAAAGCAATCTAAAGATACTGATCTTTTTAACACACAGTCAACACAGGTGTCAGTTACTTTTCTCAGCTTGCTTGGAGCTGCACATGAAATTTGTGTGTATCTGTCAGCTTGTCTATTCTTCACTTCTGAGACTGTCAGAAATAATCAGCTTGCTCTTTCCCATTTACTCAGGTGCAAATGGAAGTCCTACTTGCCTCCTGACTGCCAAGGGACACAGCCCACACAGTGCTAGCTGTTTCCACTGGAGTAGCATCACTCAAGAAAGGAACATGCAGATGTGTAAACAACCATAACATTCACAACAGAATTAGATAAATGTTATGGAAATGGCTTTTGCCAATTTTCTCTGATATTTACTATAAATATTATGGGGGGGAGAGAAATCCTATTTCCTGGAGAGAAGGTTGATATTGTGATTCACTGATATATAAGAATGCTAGAGCAACTGCATTTAAGTACAGTGGTACCTCAGGTTACATACGCTTCAGGTTACATACGCTTCAGGTTACAGACTCCGCTAACCCAGAAATAGTACCTCGGATTAAGAACTTTGGTTCAGGATGAGAACAGAAATTGTGCTCCGGTGGCGCAGCAGCAGCGGGAGTCTCCATTAGATAAAGTGGTGCTTCAGGTTAAGAACAGTTTCAGGTTAAGAACAGACCTCCGGAACGAACTAAGTACTTAACCTGAGGTACCACTGTAATGGCTGCTCTCTGGTGTTCTACACAAGAAAAGCAATGTTGCTTGAGGCCGCTTGTTCACAGACAGTTGACTGCTACCACACAGCTGGGAGGAAAGTAGCCAATTTCCACTATAAGGAAAGCACCTCTTATTTATGGAAAGCAGGGTTAATGTCTAAGTTCACTAATGTCACTATCTTCAGGTAGAATGCAATAATGTACCAACAAATTCAGGTTTTATAATTACAGTTGATTTGGTGCTTCTCTAAATCAGGGACATCTCCAGAAAATATAGTAGGGACACTTGGAGGGTCTGCAGTACAAGTAACCAAGTCCAGTCTCACAGTCAGGATATGGTCCAGAGTCAAACCCAAAGCACAGTCCTGTGGAAATCCATGAGCATCCAATTCAAGGTTCATCAACATGGGTAGTTAAGCAGACACAACCCCTCTGCTTTGCTGCCCTTTAATCCCTTGCATGATGATTGCAGCATCTGGGCCTGACAAGGCATGTGCCCCTCACCTGTTCCAAGCCAACTCCAGCTGAGGAATCACACAGCTCTTCCCAAAACTAATAAGCCCCACCTGGCCAGCTAGTGAGCTTGGCTGTGGGCCCTTGCTTGCTGCAGCCTCCTACACCTCAGAGCCTGTTCTGTTCATTGAGATAGGGGCTCCTCCAGTGATGGGTCCTGCTGCTCTGGTTCATGTACACTGACCCCCATCCCATTGTCATCCTCCATCACCCCATGAACACTTCCTACACCAACCTCTCCTTCCCCACACTCAGCTTGCCTCAGTGTGTCCCAGTCCCAGCTACACCCCTCACCGGGATGCTCTTCCTCCTTCTTGTGGTCCTGCCAGTTTATGACAGATAGCACTTGTAATATAATTAGCATAGGCAAACGTTATGCAAATCTGTCCTCTTTTAACCTCTTTTTTGACAATGCACAAATCACCACCCCATCAAGCAACTGTAGCCCAAACAAACAGATTGGCAGGTGGACTGCTCTTTGCTGCATCTTGACAAGAAGGATTTATGATATCAAAATTTTTGACTCTATTTAAGGAGGAGAAGGTGTCTTTACCTTTACAATCTATAAGTATTGTCCCACCTCAGTGTCAAGCTTGGATATCAAGGCACAGTATGTGTGCATGGAACCTAATTTGTGAGTAAATAAGAGAGACTGTAGTCTTTGCTGCTTACATGGTGTGGAAGTTAAAGTATGCTGCTTAAGTTATATATGTCATGCCTTTTAGGAGAAATTAATGTTTTAAGTGCCTTAACTCCCATCCTAAGCCAAAGGGGGTTTTTTCTTTACAGAATGATAATGATAATACCATCTAGAAATAATTCCCTATTATAAGTAAAATTGAGTGGTACTGCTAACAGTTGCATATGCACAAAATCTGCTCTCCAAAATGACATTCTGAGAATGTGTTCACACGTGTGCCCTATATTGGGTGTTATTTCTTATTATTACTCCAACAAAGAAAATGTTGTAATTTGTATGTGTGGATGCTTCTTCCACATGCCAGTGATCTATGAAACGTGGAGCCAGCAAGATAAGTTAACACTTTTACACAATGCTGCACTTTGTTCCTGGCTATGATGTTGGAAGTACCGGGTATGTTAAATGCAAACTGAGTTTACGAATCAGATCTTTATTGTAAATAAAGACTTATTTTGCATGACAGGATAAAACTACCTATCATCATCTACTGAATTGGGATGTTTGACTATCACATAGCATTTACCTGTGATCACTGCTGTTGCTCATCATCACATCCTTCATTTCTCATTAGTGTTTGGGCTGCTGTCCTATTTTAGATGTAGCAATCTGTGTTCAGTCTTTCCCCCTAGTACCAAAAGGACTATGAAATACTCAGTTTCCCTGTGTTTACCCAAAGTGGCACACACATTGGTTTTCTATGCATTTTGCCAGTGCTAAAATCTCTGTCCTACTCTGAACAGTACAGCAGAAAAAGCAGAAGCACATATCATTCATGCTCCTAATTTCCTTGCTTGTTATGCACATTCAAACTGGTTCCAAAACTCAACTGAACCAGGAGTGAGCGTCTAAGAATCCCCAGCCCCATCTACACTTTGCCCAGCCCTCCTTTATGCTCACAGTTGTCTTCTTTGTCTTTAAATATAGTTTTAAGTGAACTTAAGGCAAGGAAAGGCATATAGAAAAGGGGTCTCCTCTACCTGTTGCTGAACTACAACTACCACCATCCCTTGCCATAGGCTGTGCTGGCTGGGACTGATGTGAGTTGGAGGCCGATAACATCTGAAAGGCACCAAATTGGCTACCCTGGATCTATAAGTATCCTAGTGTGGGATAAGTCTGATTCCATTAACAAAGACTCCCCAGGCATTCCTTCCTCTACTGATGGTAAAATCATCAGTGTGAAAGAGCTCAAAGAATGAAGCATGTTCTTATTAAAATAGTAAAACAAGCAGCACAAACAAGCAAAATAAAAGACATTAGTTATTAATTTTCTTATTATATTCATCAGTGTAAAAATGAAGTATTTTACCAATCACTAGCCTTTACAGGTGATACAAAAAAGTTCAGTGTTTTCTTGAGAAAGAACCGTCTGTGTGGTGAGAGCCAGTGTGGTGTAGTGGTTAAGAGCGGTAGTCTTGTAATCTGGGGAACCGGGTTCGCATCTCCGCTCCTCCACCTGCAGCTGCTGGGTGACCTTGGGCTAGTCACACTTCTTTGAAGTCTCTCAGCCCCACTTACCTCACAGAGTGTTTGTTGTGGGGGAGGAAGGGAAAGGAGAATGTTAGCCACTTTGAGACTCCTGAAGGGGAGTGAAAGGCGGGATATCAAATCCAAACTCTTCTTCTTCTTCTTCTTCTGTGTGTTCCATTTTGAACATCAATAAGTACAGCAGAAAATGTCATTCCCTGGTGCTGTCAATGCCCCTTTGTCAAAGTATTGTCTGCAGGTTTATATCCTGATATAATTCTCAGTCAACTGCTGCTCTGTTCTTTAAGATAGGAATAGTTGGAGGGGAAAGGAGGGACACCACATTATCCAGGAAGAAGTCTTGAGACTTTTTGATGGTGCAACCTTCTGATGTGCTAGTAGCAGCAGCCAAATAAATGAAAGCAATTATTATGAGGGCAGGAACAGAATGTGGATACAATGGGGAGAAAATAAATGCAAGTGTCAGCATGTTTTAAAGGCAGTTATTTACTCAGGCATCACCTCTCTCAACACATTTATTCTGCCTGCAAACTCTAATGGCTGTGTCAGTCTTCTCAGCAGGTGAAGAACACAGTTCCAAAGTGCAAAAGGTGATGGTCCCCTGTGCATTGTGCCCTGTGAGAAAATCCTACTGAAATTTTCAGTAGGGTTTAGTTCTACTCTAGATGTGTAGGATCAGGTGGCACAAATGATTTATTTATTTAGAAGAATTTATAAACCACTTTGTCAATGGCATTCTTAAGTTGTGTACATCACCTTTGAAACTGTATTTATGACATAAAGGGGATGAAATGATGATGATGATGAAAGGTCAATTCTGGCCCCATCTGCACTGCAAATTTAAAGCAGTATCATGTCACTTTAAACAGTTATGGCTTCCCTCAAAGAATCCTGGGAACTGTAGTTGATTAAGGATGCTGAGAATTGTTAGGGGACTCCTATTCTCCTCAGAAAGGTACAATCCTAAAGGGGTTTAACAATCAATCCCTTTTCCCTGGGAACTGCAGGTCAGTGAGGGGAATATGTGTCTCCTATCAACTCTCAGTATAGTTCCCAAGATTCTTTGGAAACATGACTATTTAAAATGGCAGCCATGAGTAGCTACCCAGATTACTTCAATTACTGCAACTGCTATAGGCAGTGGCAAAACAAACAGGAAAGAGGAAGGAGGAATAAATACAATGAATGTAACACAACCAATAGAATTGCAAGGAATTAATTACTGAAATGAATGTAATGTTAAAAAATGTAACAAAAGAAGACGAAAAAAATCCATTCATTTGCCATTCACTTTCACTTATTTTTCCCTTGCAGATCCCTAGTAGACCATCACATGGAGAAATTGAGCAATATGAACTAGCCCAAAGAGTCGTGCTATGTACTAATCATTAACTAATTTGCTCTGTCTCCTTATTTCTATGGCGGCATAATAAAGTCACCATTGTAGTCCCAAAACAACATTAGATCTTGCAGGCAGAACATACCATTGTTCTGTGTGTCCTTTAAGCTAAACGGTTTAAAATCCTTAACATACCATTGAGTAATTGTTTTGCTCCTTGTCAGACACAGTGAGTAAGCTCAAGTAATTAATGCAATGTGTGAACATAAATAGACTCTATAGCCTCACTGGAGCATATGGATTTCTTTCTGATTAATCAGAAAACATCCATATGGTGTACAAACTCCTGATTTATGTTGTCTTCCATTCATGAAATTCAGCAGACAACTAATCTACCTCCACCTGTTGGCGGACTACAACTCCCATCACCCCTGACCAATAACTGGCTGGGGCTAATGGGAATTAGAGTCCAACACATTAGAATGGTCACAGGTTCCCAACTCCTGCTAGAATCCCATTTACTATTATAGGAGATATAGAGACTTGCAGCCTTAGGGTTGTATATATGCATAAGCATCCCACCTTCCATGTTGATATGTGCAGCACACTGTTTGTTAGGATGGCCGATAGTAACATGAAATGTGTCTATAAACATTTGCCGATTGTGGCATTCTTTCAGATTTGCATAGTCATTTACTTTTAATATAACAATTACAAATTATTAGCTTAGCCACCTCTTTATTAAATAATTGATTAAAAACATAACCTAACAAGGAACTTCAACTTGCTTTATTGTCAGCAAAGGATTCTTTGCCTTAATGTATAATTACTAATGTCAATTCTCTTAATAATTAACCATCATTTATCTTCAGCAAATATTTTATAGGACCGAACACAGCTGGGCTTTTCCTTTGAAACATGTATTATTGATAGAGTGCACATAGGAAAAGTTGAAGTAATGATATAATCTAGGCCAGGTTGCTCCTGACATTAAAGGCATCTTTTGAAATTGCATCAAGTTTATGAACTCTTATTTAATAACAGGAAGGTTCCCCCCACCCAAGCCAACAGCAGTGTTAGAGGACATTTTTGTTAAGGATCTTGGCTTTAAAGGAAAGAGTTAAACTTCTCTTCCCCGCATGTTAAGGTCGCAATGAAAATTGTATGTTATTAAATGTGAAAAACTAGACATGATTTAGTGTCAGAGTTATAACATGATGGCATACTTTTCAGTGCAGGTAGGTACATTATATGCCTTATGTATTTATCTACAGGATTATTTTACCCATCTTTCCTAAAAGTGGCAGACAGATAATATATTCAAAAGTCAGTAACAAACAAGCAAACACTACCAATAAAAAATTACAAAGGTAACAAAAATAGAAGACAAGAGTAGCGAATGTCTTTCCAGAAGTTCATCTAAACAGGAAAGATGTCACCTGCCTCTCTTTGGAAGGAGTTTCAGGGACTAGGCATGAAGACTAAGAAGGCCCTTTTCTGGTTTTGACTAATGAAGCAAAGCGGTTGAGGGAACATTTAAGAGGCACTTCAGTTAAGCAAGCAGGTTTATGCAGGGGAAGACAGTTATTCAGATATCCTGTGCCAAACAACCAAGCTACTGCATTCTGGACCAGTTGATACTTATGGGATATTTCAAGGGTAACTGTGCCAACATAGATCGAACATATGATAATTTTAGTATTGTAAGGTAATAATGGTGTCTTAATGGGTTAGCAAGATTTCAGCAAGACAAATGGACATAAAAGACCAATGATAAAAGGAACAAAGCTGAAACACAGCTGGCAGGGCAAAGGTGGTTCATCCACCTCATTTTCTCCCTCCCAGAGTTCAAGTCTGGATATTATGTAGGTAATTACTTTAGTATCCATTGCATGTTATATCACTTTGTTGTGTATGCTTATGATGTACATACATCTAACATGGGACAGATCACCAGCATTTGCAATAAGTTTGCTTGTCTTCACCTCTTGTTTCTATGAATGTTCCAATTTCTGCTTTCTGTGAATGAAATGTCAGCATTGGTATAGAGCCAGAATAAGTGTGATTACAATTTGTGTGTGTGAATATACAGAGAGGCAGTCACTTTAGAATACCGCTTGTCATTGCATTCTATCAGCACTGCTCGACAAATTATCTAGGCCAGGCATAGGCAACCTTCGGCCCTCCAGATGTTTTGGCCTACAACTCCCATGATCCCTAGCTAACAGGACCAGTGGTCAGGGATGATGGGAATTGTAGTCCAAAACATCTGGAGGGCCGAAGGTTGCCTATGCCTGATCTATCCATTCAAATGAGAAAGCAGGCCTGACTGATAGGGAAAAACTTATACAGGAAGTGCAAGCCTTATACCAAGCAATATGTTTGGTATATGTCTTCCTTTTGACTAATTTTCTCCTATTATCATTTCTTACATTTCCCTATTTCCTATGTATAGACTGTTACATGGATTGGGCACCCTCCACCAAGCACTTCAATAGCCCTCACCTACAAGCCATAATCAAAATGAATGAGGCCAGGCTTTAATTGTGCATGATAGACTCTGCCCATTGTCTATGTAGAATGATACAATTAACCAAAATATATGTAAGGAATGCATATACGTTTTATCAGTTTTCATGAGTGCAATTTTTAGTAGAGCTATAGGTCAAAATTCACCAAAGTAGTGCCCTGTGAGTTTTTAAGTCACTTTTGAAATCATTCTTGGAAGCCATGGTAAGAACATGGTCAAACCATTCCAAGCCCTCACTTGAAAGTGGTCAACCCTGACTAATCTGTTGAGATTTTTATGGAGTATTACAGCCATGACAGATCAGCGAAAATGTATAGATTTAATGTGCTTACATTTTCCATAACACATTTGACAAAGTGCCACATCAGAGATTAACGGTCAACATAAAACAATCACACTCTTGGGGAGGTAAAATGGCACACAAGATAAACAAGTGTTTTAGAGGCAAAAGAAAAAGGAAAGCAATAGACTGGTAGTATCCATAACTGGAACAGTGATCTGATAGCAGTGCATCCAAGGTCAGATTTAGAGCCTCTCAATTACTGTGCATGACATTTTCTGGTTGTTAATATATATAGTCAATAAATAGGAACAGTGAAATTTGCATATCCCTACACATTGTTTTATCAGATGCTTGTTACCAATTAAATAGATTGCAAGAAAAAGTACAAGAGATGTAATGGCCTAGGTTCACATGTCATGGTAATCCAAACCATGGTTTACTTGGACAGTAAGAATTTGCAGTTCCTGAAGAAGAGGCCACAGATGCTTTGCTCATCATTCATTTTTTTTTTTTTTTACTCCTATGCTGCACTGACCTAAACCAAGGTTTGGCTTAACATTTCATCCAAACCCAGGCTCCTAGTTAACTCTTCTCCTCCCTTCTAGGAGCTGTAGCCAAAGATGGTATCGATCCAGTTCCACTACTGCAAGCCCTTTTGTCTTCACAATGGAACTTTACTTCTCTTCCCAATGCTCCCTTGAAATATGTTCTGGAGGTTCCCCCATTCCTCTAGAGCTAATTTAGGGGGGTGTGAGGGATAGGGAGGAGAGGAGAGGAGAAAAAGGGAAAGTTCCAATGCACAGCCAAAA
This sequence comes from Podarcis tiliguerta, assembly GCF_965153285.1. Lineage (NCBI taxonomy): Eukaryota > Metazoa > Chordata > Lepidosauria > Squamata > Lacertidae > Podarcis > Podarcis tiliguerta. Next base: position 31,717,918 of record NC_139542.1, on the reverse strand, counting down.
GTACATGCACTAGCAGAACTGTTAGCTGCATATCACCCCAGAAGTCCACACATTTGCATTGTCCTAGTAAGCCATGGTTTGTCTTATCATGGCATGCTACCTAGCAAACAGTGTGACCCAGACAATGTCAATTCTTCTTTATGGAATCCTATACAATAAGTCAATTATATGCAAATACTGTATATATTGTGCAAATGAAATAGAACATAGGAAAAAGCATAAAGGTCACTGACTGTTACACATATTAAATAAGGAATAGCTAACGGTACACAACACAGCTATTTGGAGCATCCAAGAATAAGAAATATTGAACAAGCTTTTCGTCCTTCTTAACATTCCTCGGTGGTTTGATCTCCTTTGGCATTTATTTTGACATTTAATCTTGAATCTTTTATAAAAAGAGACCATATCTGCTTTACACAAAATAAAAACACATTGTATGCTTCCTTCAGGGATTTTTGTCACCATTTTGCCCCTGATTTTTTGTGACATCTTATCTTTCCAAGGATGCCATTATTTTTATAGGCGTGAATTAGCATAGAACTTTTACAAAATCAAAAGTTCAACTATCTCCCTGTGGATTCACAGTATAAAGGGTAAAGCAGTGGGAAGACTTTTTTAAACATCCTTGGAGTTGATGGTTATAAAATAGCACTGGGCTTGTTAATATACCTTAGTGAAATACAAATGAGGTCTTTTAAAAATCACTTTCGAGATCTAAAATACTAGCAGTTCTCAAGTGAAAAGATTGGAAACAAGCAGCTCCATTTCCCCCCCTTTTTGTATGAAACGTAGACATAGGCTGTGATAACCCAGCAAACCATGATCACATAGGGTTTACTGTTGTGATTTTCAAAACTTCACATGCAAATCTTTACAGCTTCATGGACAACTGTATAACCCTGTTCAGGCGAATCACAGCTGGATAGTCTCTGGATGGTATGTATAATAAGACACATACATGCAACACTGGTGAACTAGTGTGAGCTATATGTTCTATATTGCCTCCACAATGAAGACATGAAATAAGAGGTATGGTGCAAGGCCACATCTTTTTAACCTGATTCAGCATCTACAGCCATTTCATTGATAATTTAAATTCCTACCAGCAGGTACAACTAACTCCAGGAGATGAGAGGGTGTGAATGTAAACTCCCTGTCTCCTCAGATGGGTGAAACCATGCTGACTTGAGACACAGCACCTGCCGTTTGACTAACACATGTCTTTCATAACAGGGTAAAAAGGGTAAAGGTACCCTGGACAGTTAAGTCCAGTCAAAGGCGACTATGGGGTTGCGGTGCTCATCTCGCTTCAGGCTGAGGGAGACGATGTTTGTCCACAGACAGCTTTCAGGTCATGTGGCCAGCATGACTAAACCAATGGAACAGCATGATGGAAACCAGAGCGCATGGAAATGCCATTTTGCTTCCCACCGCAGCAGTACTTATTTATCTACTTGCACTTGTGTGCTTTCGAACTGCTAGGTTGGCAGAAGCTGGGACAGAGCAACGGGAGCTCACCCTATTGCACAGAATCAAACCGCCGACCTTCCCAAGAGGCTCAGTGGTTTAGGCCACAGCGTAACACCTGTTCACCCATCCTGCTACCACTAGTTAGTGTTTAGAAGGGTGAAGCCTCCAAGACTCAAGAGCATCTGATCAACGCAGTCCCAAGGAGCTATTTGGCAATTGGAGGTGGTTGGTTGAGTGCCTTTCACCAAGGTTGCCTCCAAGTGCTCACCAGTGGTCTGAAATTTCATTTCCCTCTCTGCCCACACTATATGTCACCATTAAAAAGAAAAGAAGTCTGTAGGCTAAACCATAGCTGTCAACTTTCACATTTGAAAATAAGGGATCAGCAGCCTCACCTGTCCTGGGGACAGTCTACGGGATATCTAACAATCCGGGATAGCAGAGGGAAGCAGTGGGAAACAGTGCTGGAATAAGGGAATTTCCTGCAAAAAAATGGAAGGTTGACAGCTATGGGCTAAACAAGAACTGTTCCAATGGCCAATCATAGGATACCACCTCAAATCCTATTCATCCCACTGAGGTGGGAGGTAGCACCTTATAAAGGCCCCCAGACCTCTCTTGATTGCCCTCAGGACTCTTCCCAAGGCAAGCTCCTTTCTAGTGCATGGTCCCTATCCACAGGCTACACCTCTCAACATCTCTCAACTGTGTGATCCTCAAGGGCTTTTCCCTGGCTGGAATGTGTCTGTTTACCTGCCTCTTATTTACCTGCATGGGTTGTGAGGAGATCAGTAGTATGTATGTGAGTGTATCAACATCTGACTTCTGTGTAGCTGGAATGTACCCTACTGCAAAGGTCAGCACCAACTGACCCACCACTTCATCTGGCCCCACCCACCGGAAGGTTGCCTCTGAGGGTATGCAGCCTTTGGGAAGAAAAAAGGACCCCAATCCTCTAAGATGTTGCATATTTGTAGCGGCAAAGAAACATATAAAGTTATTAAAATATTTATCTGGCAATAAAAATATGTATGTGGCTCTGATCTATTACACCTCAAAGGTATCCATGTTTCTACTCAAAAGAAAGACCCACTTTAGATCACTGAGACATGTTTTCATCATTTCCACCAAAAGCCTGGGTGAGCAACTGTGTTTTAGTACTTGGTGCCCAAAGCCCATCAGTGGAGAGGCTTAATTGCATCTCTAGGGACATGAATTTCATACCACAGAAAAGATGCTATCCCATGTCATGATACAGCAAGCAATCTTTGGTGATGGAATAACCAGAAGGTCCTTCTCTGCCAGTCTCAATGCTCAGGTCAGCTGGTAAAGGAAAAGGCAAGACACTTGGGTCCCAAGTCATTTAGGGCTTTTTACATCAACATATTTAGATCAACACCCTGTACTGGGCCAGTAACATACAGCAAGCTCTTTTTATGCTACGAGAAGTGCCTCGATTGACCTAACTGAAAGTCTTTAAAGTGTCAAAGCATATGTTTTCTTAGCACTTGGAGGTGTGTTGCTGACAAGTTATCATTGGTGTGCCACACAAAAAGACGCTGAATTACACACTGCCTTCCATTATCTCTGATCAATTCCATTAACTCTGCTGTTTAAAGGTGTGTAATTGATTGATGAATCTCCCCTGCTAAGTGTTTGCAGTTGCTGTGGACCTAGGATGGGGGAAGAAAGAGCTCTACACAAGGATCACTACTTTTTGGAAGAAAGAGCCCATCTGTGAGCATTTCTTTTAGTAACAACTGAGAAAACCTGTGGAATTATATAATCTGCCAGGTTATACAATCAGAGAAGAGGATAGACATCTTTTAGTGCTCTATTCAGGGAAACGATGATAATGATTTCAGAGTGAGAACAACAGTAACAGAAAGCAGGTTTTTTCACTTCCCTGCAAAAATGTGTTGGCATGGTAGTAGAATGTATCATGTCTTGCTCAGTGCCACCCAGTTCAGTGTAAAGTGCTCTTCATCACCCACCAAAAAAAGTGTGAGTTGTGTTGCAATTTGGAAATGATGACATTTCAACCAAAACCCTTTGACTTGTTTGTTTTACATTTCTTCACATGGGATTATTTAAATGCACTTGCTAAAGACGATTTGATCTTACAGACACCTTCTGATGGAGAAAACAAGAAGTAGCTTCATTAAAGAAGGTACTACTTTGAATGCGTGCTTATGACATCTTTTGTCATAAAGATGTCACAAGTGAACATTAGAAGTCTGTCTTCAGCTATTGTAAACACAAGAATGTGAGAAATGCCCTGCTGAATAAGACTAAAGGCCCATCTAAGTCTAGCTTTCCATTCTCATAATGGCCGACCAGATGCCCACGGAAAGCCCAATAAGTGCCATTTTTGTTAAAACGAAAATAAGAAATAAGCCTAAAATCTAAGGTTGGCATATTTTCCCCGCTCTAGCACTATATTCTGGTTTTGAAAGGGACAACTTGAGGTTGCTTTTTCCATTATTAATTCTTCTTCACAAACAGAACTTCAATTCCGCATTAATACGTGGAGCAGATGGTTAACACCACTCTGTGTTAGTCTGTTCTGACACTTTTCAATAAAGGCAGGTGCCAAATGCTACACTTTGATATAGATATGACCTCTGGGAATGATTGTTCTTTTCATCACTTGCTCAAGAGCAGAAAAGAGTGGTGTCAATGGATTGACCTAGTTTATGGCTTTTTATTTATTTATTTAAAAGGTGCCTTTTCAATTGGAAACTCTGATTTAAAATAATTTACAGGCTTGCACAGGTTTCAGAAATTACTTGAAATCAGTATGTGTATCAATCCCCTGTCCTAAATAACAACATATATGGAAAACACAGGGTCAGTATACAACTTTAGATCCATTGCCCCATAATACCTTGAGCATCTGTGTAGCTCCCAAACTTAAGGGGAAGCAGGCTAGGCTGAAGGCTGAATGGAAATGGAAGCATTAGAAGATATATTGGGAATTAGCACAGAGACTGAAGAATGTGTTTGTTTACTACTTACATGGGGTAGATGTTAAGGCAGGTGCTTAAGATTACAATTTATATGCTTTGGAGGTCATGACTAAATTTGTAAGTGCCAAAATTATTCTCTTCAACCAAAGTGTTGTGTTTTTAGCATTACTGTCAAAAGTAAAGTTGAATTTCAGAAGCAACATTTCAAAATGTTCAACATTCCAACATTGGCATTCAAATTTTAAAATTATATTTACTTTTTTAAAAATTAAACTTAAAAATGGATGCAAAGTTTCACTTTGTCTCTGGTCTGTGCCAGTTCTTTGGATGGGTGTCCATCTCATACCTCACCAGTCTTGTCACATTCTGATCTAAGAATGCACTTTGCATATTCTCCCCTACCCCTTATTATTTTTCACCATTTATATCTGACACTTCAGTATACAAAAAAAGGAAGAAAAGAAAAGAAAGGGAGAAAAAAGATTTCCAAGGTGGACAGACATAAACAAAAACAGTAAAACAGAATTACATCACAGATTGAAAGACGGAGGGAAAGAAATATTTGCCATGGTCAAAAGGTCAATGAGCTTTGTTGTGGAGAACATTCCACAAATGGGGCATCACATTCGAGAAGGCATTTCCCACAAATACTGTGCCTGCCTTGGTTCAGATAGCACAGCCACCTGGATCAAGGTTGAGGAAGCACAGGCACAGGGACCAAATGTGCCCCCTTGACCTCTCTGTCCAGATGAAAAAGGTTACCTACCACTGTCAGAGATGATTGAAGTATTCAGAACAGGTGATTCTTCAGGTACCCAAGCTGTGCTTTTATTATTTATGCCTAGTCACCTAGATAGTGACCTAAAACATATGTGATTTGAAGGTAGCATTTTGAATTTGTGCCTATAAATACACTGTAATCTAGTAAACCTCCATGTACATACACAGAGAGAGAAACACACACATACAACACACACATACATACATAAACTAAAGTGGTTCATACACTAAATGCAGAACAATACTCAATAAAAAAATATAATCACAGTAAAAACTAAAAACATCCTACTAACTAAGGGCACCATGCCCAGGAAAAGCTCCTTATTGAATGGGCAGGGTCATATAATAATAATAATAATAATAATAATAATAATAATAATAATAATAATAATAAATGTTATAATTTTATAATATAATTATAATTTATTTATACCCTGCCCATCTGGCCTGGTTTCCAGGTGGAGACATTCCTTTAGACAGACGGTCTCAAGTTTTTAAGGCCTCTAAATTACTCCCCCAGCCTTTTGAACTCTACCAAAGCTTTTCCTTGCATTCTGTTTCACTCTGTCCCTAAAAAAGATTTTGCTTTGTGCAGACACCTTTATTTTCTTGTGCATGTGTCAGAATCAATGTATATGCTTCCAGCAAGACTCTAAATACTGTTTGTTTTCACCTGGAGACTGGATGATTTCTAGTGGGTGAGTTGATGTGTATGGAGTTGGCTGATTCTGTAAAATGAACCCAGGTTGCTTAGCTCATACAGTATTAATCTGTGCCCCCAAATGACAAAACATTTCAGCTGTCAGCCTCCAGAAGCATTGTAGATGTTATCTGTAAGGCTTTCAAAGGGGACTCGTAGGTTTTTTTTGTGGCCCGGTTAACAACAATAGAGATATTTACAGTTCATTTCCTATTCTACTCTTGTGCATTACAAAAGCCTCCTCAGATCTGTTGCTAATATATTCCGAAGTCACTTTGGCAGAGAAGTGCAAAGAAAACCCGCTGTCACCTTTCAGAACTTGCCAAGCCTTGAAAGGCAGGAGACTTTTCTATTCCAAACATCTTCCACAGTGATTTATGTCAGTGAAAGAGAGATGTTAATGTTTTCAAGCTTCCGGTGTAAATCTGAACATACTTATTGCACAACAGAGAAACCTCTCGTTTGAGGATCTTTTTGTCTTAAGATTTGGGGCCCTTTGCCTCTAGATAAGTAGAAGTCCTGTGAATTAGGAAAACTGAATTATATTTGGGTGGTTATTCCCCTGAATTTCACATTACAGCATGGGAATATTATTGCCTGCGTATATGGGAAGAAGGGATGCGGGTGGCGCTGTGGGTTAAAGCCTCAGCGCCTAGGGCTTGCCGATCGAAAGGTCGGCGGTTCGAATCCCCGTGGCGAGGTGCGCTCCCGCTGTTTGGTCCCAGCGCCCAGCAGTTCGAAAGCACTCTCGGGTGCAAGTAGATAAATAGGGACCGCTTACTAGCGGGAAGGTAAACGGCGTTTCCGTGTGCGGCTCTGGCTCGCCAGAGCAGCGATGTCACGCTTGCCACGTGACCCGGAAGTGTCTTCGGACAGCGCTGGCCCCCGGCCTCTTTGAGTGAGATGGGCGCACAACCCTAGAGTCGGACACGACTGGCCCGTACGGGCAGGGGTACCTTTACCTTTATATGGGAAGACACACCTCTGAGATTGGCACCATAATGATGCCAGCTGGTATTCCTAATATAGCTAAATAATTCTCTCTCTATATATATATCTGATCAAGAGATGAATAAAATCATTAAAAGAGGTATATCATTCAGTGGAATCAAAATTTATCCATGTATAAAGAAATCTGACACCCAATCAACTGTATAAAATTGATCAATTTGTGGACTCATTCAGCATCTCCCTCCAAAAGGGGAGATTTACTGATGTATAATGCAAATAAAGCCTGCAAGAAATCAAGGTGGGGGGTGGGGGTGAGGGCAAATGATAGTTTAAAAATAACTGGTCACAGAAGGGGAAGAGTGAACTTGTCTATATAAAAATAAATGTATAGTACAATATAGAGCAACAGGAGTGTGAAGCTGACTAATACAACATTGATCAGCCACAGAGTGTGAAATTGACTAAAATAATGTAGATCAACCAGGCCGTGTTGAAATATTGGTCACTTGCCCGAATGGGAGGAGAAAGGGAGGCAGATGACAGGATTCTGAAAACAAACTACTGGGGGGTTCATTGTAAGTCCCTAACAGTCAAAAGGAATGCCGTCCAAAGCAGGAACTGCAACCCAACTACTGATTGCAGGACAAGCTAAAGTAGCCAATCACAACCTGATCATTGCATGTCCCCAAGTGGCAATACCAGGCAAAAGTGCATGTGTCTATTCTTTATGGGGTAGAGAAACTCCAACACAGCTGCAACAGTGTCCCCAGCCTATGTGGCAGAAGGATAGATGGGCCAACTGTCTGAATCAGGGTTATTTTAACCATTGGCTCTAGTGGTGCATGGCGCCAGGGAATCCGGGGAAGAGCCGAGTTCGCCCCTGAACTCGCACTGAGCAACCCTCAGCAGAAGAGCGCTGCATTGTTAGGGGTGCCAGGTGCCTGCCGCTGAAGCCGCCGTGCTCCCCAGCTGTGAGGAGGAACAGCACGAGCCGCCAACACATCCCCTTCCCTGTTCTGTTCTGCTCTTGCTGTCCATGTCCTGCCCTGGAGATTCTGTGCTGCGATTGGGCGTTAGTGTTCTGAATGTGGCAAGGGCTGTTGTTGATTGGCTCAGTCTGTGTCAGTTGGGCGCTCATTTTGCTGCTGCCTGCGGCAATTTGGCGATAAGCTTAATTTTATTATGCATGCCTCTTAATAAGGAGTAATAAAGAGGTGGGTTTGTCTGCGAAGAAATGCCAGTCTGCTTTGGAATTTTATTGCATTTTGTTTCTGTCTCTTCCTCTCTTCACACTTCTCTTTTCCTTCCCCTTTAAGAAGGAATGGCGCACTCCTGCTTTCTCTTTGGGAAGGGGCAAAAGTGTGCTTCGGCACCCCTTCCTGCAGGTGTATTCTTACCCCTTCCATCCGGTGATGCTGCTCAACAACTTTGGGGTCCCCTTCCTTTAAAAAGCTGATATTTGCACCCCCGGCACTGCATATGCTAAAGACGGCCCTGGTCTATCAAGTTTGATGATAGTGGGCCTACAAACCCAAGCACAAGAGCTGAGGTTGCTCCCTCGGTTCACACATTCCACCCTTGAGCATGTGAGAGAAAAGAGAAAGGGACTGTTTGGGGGTGCAGTCAAGCCATATAAAGCTGTGGTGGCCACCCCACACATACAGTGTGCATGCAGAAGCATGCCAACCAGCCTGGCCTCCTCGCATCCTAGACTGGAATCAGCAATGCACCCAGCTCCAGAGTTGTGAGAGACCAGCGGGAATGGACTTCTCCTTGTAATCTGAAACCGTGTGTCCTTGTGAGACTAAAGAGCACATTGTGTGGCTCTTTGGTCTACTCTGAATTCTGTAAAACTGGGGGTATGGTAAATTGACATTAGGTGCAAGAGATTCCAGTAAGTGTGTGTATATCAATGATGGAAGGCATGAAGCTAGGTGGGATCATCTTTAAAGATGGTCCTGGTGGCAGGCAGGCCCCCCAACTGGTTCCTCCCCCCGGCGTGGGCTGAGTAACAACGTCATGCCAAGGTGGCACCACAATCACCCTGGCTTCTTCACCAATCACTTTTGTGTGGGGTGATCATGGGGGGATATAAAAGCAGCAGTGTGACGCATGTCAGGCACCTGCTTCATGCTGCCAAACACCCAGCCACTCGCCCTTTATTTTATGTGTCCTCTGGCCTTGCTTTGGACTTTGGTTGGTCGCCTGTTTTGGGACGGGTAGGAATTTTTCCATTTGGCGGATTGGCACTGGCCACTTGGTTTTCGCCTACCTTTTAGCAATTGTCACAACTTTGTAAGGTCTGGCTATCAGGCATAAGCTCATTGATTTGTGAGGGAGGGGAAGTCAGTCATCGCCTGCCCCTCCATTGACCAAGGGTATTCCGTTAAAGGAATCCAGGGCCTGGATCCTGCCTGAAGTCTGCTTGAGGGGCTAGGGCCATGCCAGGCAAAGGGGGGCAGGAGTCCGGTATAGTCCTTTGCCAATGCCTAAGCCAACACTGCTCACATTTCTGTAATCAATAAAGTTGTGGCCTAAAATTTTGCCCAATAACCTTAAACCAAAATTCTGTATCAGTGTGAATTTAATCTAACAAGGGGCTGGTTTGGGGGCCTTGCCACACAAGTGAGCAATGTAGGACTCATGTGGCCCAATAAGGATTTATTTTAAAATATAGCTGAGAACTGTTTTGGTTTTCCTTGAAAAACCAATGTGTCCTGCTTTGGTTCATTATACTAAACACATATCCACATGGAAAAAATATATGAACATTTTCCTCACATTTTAAAAAAAATCTAAAAGGACTTTTTCATTGCATCATATTAAAAAACTTATGCCAGATGCTTCCTTCCTTTAACATTTGCAAAGTTTATGTTTCTGCCCTCATGAGTCCTGCTGTTTTGTTTAAGGCTCGGAAAGGGTAAATGTTGGTGTAAGTTCATCTGCATCAAACAAAAGAGCAAGTTGGTCCGAATATAATCTAACAGCAAATACCCATCACACCAGAACATTAGCTATGCAGAGAGAGAGGGAGAGGGAGAGGGAGAGAAAGGGAAACAGAGAGAGAGAGAGAGAGAGAGAGAGAGAGAGAGAGAGAGAGAGGATTGAGGCTTTATCCAAATGATTTGAATGAATGGTGGTTTTTGTCTCGTGTGTTTCATTTTTATGCTTCTAACAATAAATACACTTGAAGCAGAAAGCATGACTTTGTTGTTCCACAGAAGATCTAATATTAGAAGAGGCATTCTTTGTTCTCTTTAAGATGGTCCTTCCCACCTGCAGCTTATATGTGTGTGTTTGTGTAGATAGATAGATAGATAGAGGATAGATGATAGATAGATGATAGATGATAGATAATAGATAGATAGATGATAGATAGATAGATGATAGATAGATAGATAGATGATAGATAGATAGATAGATAGATAGATAGATAGATAGATGATAGATAGATAGATAGATAGATGATAGATAGATAGATGATAGATAGATAGATAGATAGATAGATAGATAGATAGATAGATGATAGATAGATAGATAGATGATAGATAGATAGATGATAGATAGATATAGCTGTCTGTATTATTGGGGCATATTTTTAGCTAGTAAAAGGCTTTAAGACTGAAATCCTTAATAGGGTTGCCATATTTTGAAGAGCAAAAAAGAGGACACATTTGCCCACTTCTATTTTTAACTATGGATCACTATGACGACTTTCATTTTACATACCCATGAAAAAGAAGATGTGTCCTTGAAAATGAGGACATATGGTAAACCCTACCCAGTTTGCTGGGAACAAGCCTCGCTGAATTCAGTGGGACATACATTGGGATAGATCAGTATCATTATGTAGCAGACCAGTGAATTATTCCCTCTCACAGTGAAATTGAGTGCTCTTATCTATATTACTTCTGCTATAGCATCGTACATAGCACCAAGGCAGAGAAGGCTTGTATCAGAGATGTCTTATGTAAGAATAATCTACCTCAACAATAATTTTGGTCCCAACATTCAGAATCTACACATAGTGCTGTATATGGCTTGCTCTATAAGAAATTATTAGTTTCTGATGGGGAGAATAACAATTCTATACAGCCTAGCTAACTAGGTGCAGTACTAATTTTAAGCAGCAACACATTCCTCCTAATTCAATATTTTTTAAAATATAGAAATAGGTATAAAAGGTTTTGGTAGGAGTAGCACATCCTGAGGTTCTTTTCTGATTTATTTTTCCAATACATTATCAATACAGTTCAAAAACAGAGACACTTCCATGATGCATAGCTACTAAGCGATGTCTGCAAATAACATCTGACAAGGGCACAATTGCAGAGCCTATATTTATGAAATAATTTGTAGGAAGCTATTTGGTACATTATTTATGCACAAATGGGAAAGACAGCTTTGCTCAAAGTTGTCTAATTTCTACACGGGCTCACTCAATGCTATTAAAGCATGGAGGGACAGATGTTTTGCCCAGGCAGATGCATTATGCGAACCACGAGAGCAGCAAAATAACACAACTGTACAATGGTTATGGGATAAAATCAGGCCAAATCTTTATTGACAGCAGCAGGCAAGGTAAGAGTGTGCATGGCATTGTGTCCCAGGATCAGTTCATCATTCCACAAGTGTCATCTTGATGGAAGCACCCTCCGGGTTTGGACTGACCGAAATCTGTTCCATGGGACTTGGAAAGTGTTGAACCTTGCCGGGGTGCAAGCCAAGCCAAGCAAGCAACCATGTCTCACTGAGGGACTAGGGTGCAGATTCCAATCAATCAGATATCCCAACCCAAGCTTGGGGGTGCCATGGTCAATCCTCCCCTCAGGCCCCTTATGGGGTGCCTCCCTATACTATGTTGATCCTGCCTAATGTCATTTCCGCCCTCATACGAACAATGCTCTTCACTTTACAAAGGAAGGCCATAATTTCACTGAGGAAAAGGCAAAGAAACCCCAACCAAGGGTCAATCAGGTTGAGAGAAAAAATTCCTTTCAGGCCCCGTCAACCAGTGACCCCAATTACCCAATGAAGATCCTAACCTGAGCATACGAAGCTCTCAAGGCAAAATGGTCCTGAGCTCCAGGGGAAGCAGCCTCCCCTCCCCTTTGTAAGGACTCATGGGACAGCCTTTTTCCCATGAGTCCACCACACAAACAAGATACTGGGCAAAACCTTGCCACACCAGGCAAAGGCGTCCCATACTTATTGGGCACGGAACAACATTACAGCAATCCATATTAACGAAGAGAAATAGTCAAATCTGCTAATAATTCTGAAGCTGAGGATGTTAATTAAATGATAAATACATTTCTTATGCACATCGCTGTTATAATTCAAAAGTAATTTATTCTAAGCCCAAACTGTGAAAGAGAAATAATGCATAATAATAATCTTAAATTTATTTGCTATTTTTATTTTTGATCTTGTCACATAGTTGACAAAATATCAAACTTTCACAAATATTAAGTATTCTATATCACTACACCATATGTTCACCACACTGTGCATACCAATAATAAACTTCAATCATGGTTGTTCAAATCACTTTTTTCAAGAACAACAGCAGCAATTGATCTGTCCTGGCTCATTTTCCTGGTTCGTTAATCAACATTAAACCACAGTTACCCAGTTCAGATGTGATTGGTAAGTGTGGCTCCATGCATGCTAGAATCTTGTGATGGAGGCAGCACACAATGGGAGAGGAGAGTGCAGGAATAAGAGGAGGAGAAACACACAGGAAATTGTATTATTTCAAATCAAACCACTGGTCTGCTAGCTCGGATGTGCATGGTTTATGTATTATCTTAAGTGACTAGTTAGGAGAACTGCATGATGCAATGCAGAGCAAATACAGGCTGAAATAAAGCCCATGTAATGTGTTAACCTCTATTGTATTATTATTTTTCCGTATTCACAATGGCAGCACAGGAGAAAATTGTTGTATCCTGTGTACATTATCAGATCCCTGACATACTTTAAAAAATATCTCTCCAGTATGTATAACCATTTTGCTGACTCCTTCCTACCCAAGGTGATTTTGCACTGATACCATCTTGTTTCCTTAAGTGAGTTTCTTTTTTAAAAAGATGAGATCAGCATTTTTCTCTTTCCAACTATTTTTATGTGGATGTAGCATTCAAGCAACTTACATTCCACATTACAAATTTCATTATTGCTTTTGCCATCAGTCACTTCTGTAATATCCAAGCCATTTAATACTTCGCTTTTTTGCCAAGTTTGAAAGTAACCCTCAGAACACTGCTAGCATTTCTGAAATTGGCAACAAGCCTTATACAATGCATGCAGTCTAAAAGTCTCCACAGGATTAGCACAGGTGGGGAACATTTTAAGTTCGAGTGGGGAAACATACTTCTAAAAATATTCAGGCACTGCTGTCTCTTGTTAATTTAAGATCTGTCTTTTAGTGTTGTAGCACAGAATGTCCAAGACCCATTTGAACTTTATATAATGGAACTATCGTTCCAATAGAAATATAAAACTATATTTATATAAAATAATGTAAAACTATATTTTATTATTCTGAGATAAGCAGTTATTCAACAAGAGATTATTAGTTAAACAAGAGGTTTGTGGTTTAACAGTGAGTGAAACTTATACATATATTATTGAATATATACACAGTGCCTTTAATTTTCTAAGACAATTCGTGTCCACAGGTTCACGATATACAGTGGTGCCTCGCAAGACGAAATTAATTCGTTCTGTGAGTTTTTTCGTCTTGTGATTTTTTTCATCTTGCGAAGCACCGCTGTGTATTGACGGTTTCCCATAGGAATGCATTGGCGGTTTTTAAAAAAAGGCGCAAGACGTTTCGTCTTGCGAAGCAAGCCCATAGGGAAATCCGTCTTGCGAAGCAACTCAGAAAACGAAAAACTCTTTCGTCTTGCGAGTTTTTCGTCTTCCGAGGCATTTTTCTTGCGAGGTACCACTGTACTAAACACAAAAAGTAAAAGGTAATGGGGAAGGAAGAGAAAAGCAACCATCAGAAGAGCTACCCCTTCACTGCCTAACAGAACAGCTACCCCTTCACAGCCCCCTAGTGTTCTCCACTTCATGGCAGAGGCCAGAATGTTTCTCCCATCAGCTCTGTAATTGCAGCAAACTATTCTTTATGACAGGAACTAGAGTAGCAAGCTCCCTACAGCTGCTCCCCCTCTAGCCAATGAGGGGGTTCTGCCAGTCTCTACCCGGCCTTGATGATCTTCCTGAGAGCCATATTTGTAGAAAAACTTATCCATGAGTCACATCACTTCTGGGACTAGGATCAAAACACAGATTGTCACAGTAGATTCCCCCACTTCCCCGTAATGAGGCTTGTTACAGTGAACATGGGTAGAAAGTATCTCTACTATTACATATAACAAACAAACAAATAATTAAACAAATTGTTATCCCACCCTTCCTCCCTAAGGAGCCCAGGATGGCAAACAGAGGAGTGTTAAAACATCTAAAGGTATATTGTAGTACACATGTAAAAGTGTTTGCGTGAAAGAGAATGTACTTGTTCATTTGTATAGCTCAGCTATTTTGTACACATGTACCTGTGTTGACTGTTACATGTGAATAACTGTATGAGTGCACAGCTCAACTATTTGTATATGTAGATACAGACATAGCTCACTCACTGAATGAAACATGTGAACACTTCTACGGTAAGTGGTTTAAGAGTGTTTGACTACATAAATGATGGTATTAGGCTTGGTCAGTAGTCTTCAAAAACTGGTTTGGGGACATTTCTGTGGTTTCTCCTCTTTATGAGGCCAATTACTTCTCTGATGGCTTCCCTATTCATAGTCTGCTACATAGTTCAGCAGTTCAGTATAAATTCCCTTTGGATATGAGCTGTAGGAAAACATAATCCAATGAAGAAGACTGACAGTGTTCTGGCTTTAAGGGCATCTTGGTGGTCGGAGAATGTTAATATTGTTTTCAAAACCTATATCCTAGGGTAGCAGAGGGAGATTTCCATTCCATTCTTCATTTTGTAGCTGTCATATTTCATCACAAGGGCAAAGATGTAATATGTAACTAATCTGGACTAATAATTAAGCAAGATAGTTCAAGCAAGGCTGTTACTGAGAAGTATGATGGTATTTAGCTATTCATGAGATTAAAAGGCCAGGTGTTTGTCAAATTTATCAGCATAATTCAAAGAATATTAGCAGAGCTCTAGGTTGAAATTTCTTGCTATCTGTTTACAGATACAGAACATGAAAAGTATTATTACTTATTACTACATAATGAAAAGCAATGAGTTTTAATGAGACATCTAAGTAATATGTTTATTATCTTGGTTACAACTGTATGAAAATGAGGCATGTCAGTCAACACAGACAGGAAGCATGATGTTGTAAGTTGGGGGGGCAGTCTGGATGATGAGCTGAGTCTCCTCCAAATTCTGGGGTCCCGTGCCCAATCAGGGTTAGAATCTAATAGAGGATTCTGCTGAACTGCTTGGACAAGTTTCTTATGTGTCCTCATCAGCATTCCAAAATAATGAGCTAAGTTGCAAGAGATATAGCTAAGCGATGGTATACCATCCAGGCCAATGTGTGGGTCTTCCCTCCACCAACCTCATAGCAGCTATGCAGGAGAACAACAACCAGTGGTTGTGTGAGAGAGCCAAGCTGGAAGCAGTCTGGAAGCTGGAGACAAGACATGCTTGATCTGTGCTGGATCCAAAGTGGCGACTAATGGAGAAGCAAGATCTGTTGGGCTGTTAATGCTGTGAGCCCCTGCATCTTATTCTCAGGTTGTATATATGTGTAAATAAAACCATATATCCTAAAGCCACCACAGTTTCTGCTGTCCTTTGTTCCAAGCAAACAGAGCCTTGAGTAAGCACTGCTTGTTGTTGTTGTTGTTTAGTCGTTCAGTCGTGTCCGACTCTTCGTGTCCCCATGGACCAGAGCACGCCAGGCACTCCTGTCTTCCACTGCCACTCGCAGTTTGGTCAGACTCATGTTTGTAGCTTCGAGAACACTGTCTAACCATCTCGTCCTCTGTCGTCCCCTTCTCCTTGTGCCCTCCATCTTTCCCAGCATCAGGGTCTTTTCCAGGGAGTCTTCTCTTCTCATGAGGTGGCCAAAGTATTGGAGCTGAATAATTATAATTGTATCTTATTGCTCAGAGATTGAGGTGGAGTGTAACAGTAATCAACTGTAGTGCTGTGCAGACATTATCACTTGCATGTTGATGAACATGGGAACAAGGAAGGGGGCAAAAGTGGGTAGCTCAACTCCTAATGTTGCACTCTCATTTCCCATACATACCTCATAAATGTCTGTAGGGAGGGGGCCTTATGCCTATAGTTATACATGCGAAAGCTTGCACAGAAGATTTCACATGTACAGCTATAATCATAGACACTGGAGAAAGTGTCTGTAACATTGGATACAGCATAGCATATCTCCTTTATTCTTAATTACGTATCCCCTCCCCCCCAAAAAAAACACCACATTAAATTATAGTGAAGGTGAAATAGAAAACAATTCAAAGAAAAGAGCAGGTGAAGCAAACACACCCATTAAAAATCCAACCACAGACACTTCCCCCGGCCCCCATAACACTTACCAGCAACTAATACCAACATCCCACAAAATCCCAGGCAGATTCATCAACATAGGAGCAATAACACCCTGATAAAGCTTATAACTCTCCACCAATTCAATCTGGAATAAACAGATAAACTAAACACATAATTTATACTGATAAGGCTAGTGCAGGAAAGGAAGAACATGAGAAAAGTACATAGAAACCTGCACAAGTCAAAACATGCTGGAAAGGGTTAGTTCCAATTTGTCCCAAACATGCTGTTTCCCTAGTTATTAAAAGGTACACTCTTATTTGTTAGCTGAACATTCAGATCGGCTAATTAACTGCACAGATCTGAATGAAATTTGATTTCCAAAGACAAAGCACATGATAACCGAACTAGATGGAAAGCAAGGGATAAACAATTAGGATCTCCTCTTTTTTTAGAACAACAACAACAAAAGCAGCAAAACAAAACACACAACCTTATGAAGACGACTGTGAAGCAACTTTCCCTGATGGACCTGGATTAACTGTATCTCTGTGTGTAGACATACATAAATTGTGCTTTTTCTCTACATGCAGAGGTAATATAAATTGGCAGGAGTGGGGTGAATTAGAAGGGGGTAAGGGCAACTAAGAGGGTTTAGTAGCCTTTTCCAGAGTCTCACTTTCCCAATCTTTAAAAAAGTCACACACAGGTGTTGCTTCATTTTAAACCTTTCACAGGGCATTTTTAAACAGAGGCTAGATGGCCATCCAACAGTGTGGTTCCTGCATTGCCAGGAGCTGAAGTAGGTACGATTGCCATACTTCCAGGATTTGGCCATCAGAAACAGTGTCCAGTTGGAATTTGCTAAAATGTCTGGGAAAACCCGGGTGTATGGCAATTCATGTTGGAAATGTCGTTTTTGGGCAAAACGGAAAAAAAGCTTTCCCCCCCCCCCAAAAAAGGGGAGGAAACTCAATAATTTTTGTGTACAGATGTTCACTCCTCCCTTCCTTCTGGTCATGATCTCTTCCGGTCAGGTCAGCTAGCTCCCAAAAGTCCATCATCTTCATCTGCCATTCCTCCACTGTTGGTACTTCTTGTGATTTCCAATTTTTGGCCAACAAAATTCTAGCTGCAGTTGTGGCATACAACAATGGATTTTCAAAGGGATATATGAATATGAGATAGCTGAATTTGAGATAGCTGAGTTTGATTCCAATTGTTTGGGCATGAATAGAGACAGCGGTTTCTAGGCTTATTACAGTGCGTAATTTACTCAGACATGCTAAGATGACTGTGTTTTCACCTATCACTGCTCTTGTGGATTAATACTATGCATAGGTATTTTGCCTGCCTTTGAGCTCTAACTGAATTGTCACAGAGTACATTTTTATTTCACTTCAAGTATTTCCACCTTTTACATTATTCCTCTACCACAAGTGTGTGTGTGCTGAGTATAGCACTTAATGAAGTTGTTTGTCTTTAATGTGCTACAAGACCCCTGACTGTGTTTGCCTCCAAACTGACTGTACCCTGTTGACTTTAGATTGTGCCTAACAGGGAGTCCTAGGAGACTTAAAAGCTTTGGGTGGTTGGCTCCTCATCAGAAAAGACTGAGCTGATAGCCGCAGGTTAAGCATCTGTTATGCATCATCTCTAAAGCAGTGCAGTAACAAAGTGCTGCGCATCATTACTCAGAAAAAAAGCCCCAAAAAGTTCAATGGAACATACTCCCAGTGAGTATATGATTGCCGCCATAGTCATTAAGCCAGGCTGGTTTCAAATGGTCCCCCCCCCCCGGCAATTTTGAAAAAGCAATCTCTTGCGACCCCGAGCACCTACCCACCAAAGCCATTTCCTTTTTGTGGGCTCGTCACAAGCTCTCCCCTCTGCGTGGGAGGCGTGGCTAGCCCCCGCGCCATTAGGGAGTCCCCGGCTGCGTCACTCCTTGGGTCGACCAATCTGGTCGGCCAGGGTGTGTGGCTAAATAAATACTACAGTACCCATTCGGGACGGAAGTGGTATAAAATTTATTGAGGCCTCCTCCCCACGTCAACAACCTTCAGCGATTACCATAGTTAAGCTCTATGAGACAATCCCAAATCATGGTCATGATCTGAACAGAGTAACTCTTGGTACAATCCTGCACCCTGATAATCACATTTGAATCACAGAGATTTCAATGGGTCTTGCACGCCCACAACTGCAATGCAAAATTGCAACCTAAATTGATGGATTGCTCTCCATAGCAAAATGAAGACGGACACTTAGGTATGTTTCACCAATAACTTAACTGTCAGCAAGGTGCTAAATGAGAACATTTATCAAATGAAGGCTTGGAGCAAACAGAGTACTGTCAGCATATATTTTCATTTGGCTGTTGAGCTAATTGGGCAAATGTCTTGCAAATAAGTATTGGATATGTTTGGGTGTGAACAAGCAAAGCCCTTTTATGCCAGTAAGACTTGGTTTCACAAACACACACATTTTATTTTTAATATTATTTCAGTCCACACAAGACCTTCTGTTAGACAATCCTGCCCAGAATCATTTTACTACACAACAGTTTACAAGTTATTTGTTTCTGGTCCACCATACTGTAAGGGGCAATGATTCAGCATATTTCTGTTCCATGTCATTTATAAGTCTGTTTTGCCCTACTTCCATCTTAATTTGCAAATTGTTTTTAAATATTTGTAGAAATTTTAATATAAAAACATTTCAAAAACATTAGTAATTACATATTCTCTCAAAATATGCATATCTAAACTTATTTTCAAAAACACATATTTAAAAAAACCTAAATCTTGATCTTTTTATTTTTTTAAAAAAAGAGGTCTGCACTGGAACATTTGTGAAATGCAAAACTAGATCAATAACTATGTTGAAATCAGCATTTAGGGCATTATCCAGTGGAGTATTTCTGCTGGAGCAAGGATTTACACTATCACAATGGAACTTTCCCTTCCTCTCCTCCACACACCTTCTATGACCTCCCCAAAACTGCTCCTGGTGGTGGTGGGAATCCCAGAACAGAATTAGGGACATGCAGGGGACATATAGGGAGAGAGACACTCATACATCTGTTTCACAACCAAAGTCCTTGCATTAGTGGAAGTACTCTATTGGATACTGCCCCCAGTGCAGAAGATCAGGAAAGTTCATGTTAGAATTTTGCAAAGACTGAGTTCCTCAAGTATCCTTACTTACCCCTGACTTATAAATTAAGCTGGTCCATTCGGATACAGTGGTACCTTGGCTTACATACGCTTCAGGTTACATACACTTCAGGTTACACACTCCGCTAACCCAGAAATAGTGCTTCAGGTTAAAAACTTTGCTTCAGGATAAGAACAGAAATTGGGCTCTGGTGGCGCGGCGGCAGCAGGAGGCCCCATTAGCTAAAGTGGTGCTTCAGGTTAAGAACAGTTTCAGGTTAAGAACAGACCTCTGGAATGAATTAAGTACTTAACCTGAAGTACCACTGTATAGATATAGATACCTTCATCTCTCCAGAAGGGAGAATATACAGAAAGAAAACAGAAATTATGAGTGTATACGTTTAAAAAGAAACTCTTCCAGGCTTTCCAGCAGCTTTACATTCTATTAAGAGGCTGAACCTTTAAGGAAAGGAAATCATTAGAAGCCTTATTGCAACGTTTTCCATCTGTGAAGAAGTTGGATATTGACGTTAATTCCATAGGCTTGTGATATAGCACTCTCTCACACCTGATGCTTTGGCTGCAGCCCCAGGCAACCATCAATTGCAGTGGAGACTAGAATTTGTCTTGCTTTAGGTGAAACATAGTGATATTTACTGAAATATTAATCAGGAGAACAGATTGCAAAACCCCAGGCTAGACATCATGTGGAGCTTCAGAGACATCTTTAGGGCATTTTTTTTCTACTTCACTTCATAAGTAGGATAAGGTAAATACCTATCCTTTATCAGCAAATGTTACTGCTTAGAAACCCATAGGCAACCCATATTTACTTACAAAAGAAAGTTAAATCTTCATAGATACTTTATTCCAATTAGAGAACTGTGGTAATTTTCAGGAATCTGTTTTCAAGATATACCGGTACATTTTTTCCCCTTTCTATTTGGCAATAGGAAAATATAACACTTTAAAGGGGGGGAGGCATCATTTGAAATTATAATAATATAAATATTTTATTTGTACTGAAATTAAGGACATGCCAATCAGACAACATGGGAGGGTATTTTCCTGTGAAAATCTGTTTAAATTAACTGGAAACTGCACAAAAGCAAGTAATAACTATCTTTGCTAATACATATAAAATAGATAGGCTCATTATGTGTGAAGTATTTTAGGATCATCAAGTTTTTTTAAAAAAAAGGACTGATGGGCAGGAAATATGATGGTCAAGCTGGAGAAGATATGAAGCTTTTGCAACTATTTAAATTAACTCAGTGGCACTGTCTTTTTTGGGGGGGGGGACATAAAATATCTAGATATTTTGAGAATTCGGCATTGTTATTCTTCTTGCATGGTATGTTTTGTTTTTTTTTCAAATGTGCAGGATATGCCTTCTGCCATGGGTGGCAGGTACAAACAGATTTGTATTTGGAGACTGAATCTGGTTGGTCACTGTAAGAACAGGATCCTGAACTAAATGGGCCATTGGCATGATCCAGGAGGTCCTTCTTTTGTTCAGATTGAGACTATACCTATTATGAACTATATTGTTCGACCAAGGAGACATTTTGGGGGAAACAATTTATCTAGCATTTTCCCTCACTGAAGCTGTCACATAGTCAAACTGGGTTGTCTAGGTGACAACTTTAATGTTGAGAAGGGCAACTTGAAACAACAATAAAAACTACATTTAATTAGGGCATCAAACACCAATTAGCAGGTCTGAAAAAGCCTATGCTTTGGGAGGTGGTGAGACTGTGGAAATTTCAGCCCCAATGAAAGTCCCTTTTAGTGCCAAATTCATTCAGTATCTGGCTCAAGAGAAGTGTTTAAAGTATTCTGGATTTTTGCACAGTTTGTTTAATAGAATTTTCAATGGTTCAAGAATTTTGTTCCCAAATGATAACAATGACTCAGTGTGTTAAAAACACACACACAATATTATCTAAATTAAAATCTAAATTAAATCCTTTTTCTCTAATGATTCAGCATTTACTCTATTGTGAATATTTTGTAATTGCAGTGAGTCTACTGTTGTTTCAAGCAAAGCTTAGAGATATTAACATCGGGAAACAAAGATTGGATTAAAAAATAAGGATACTTCATTGGCACTCATCATATCAGCTTGGTCTTATACCTATTGTAAGAAGGGGTACTACTTTGGACTTTTTTTTTACCGGATTCATTTATATGGAACAGGGCATCAACACAAGCTGGTGTGTTTTAATATAAGCATGACCTATGACCATAGTGCAGCTTATATCCTGTTCACGACATATGAGAGCAACTGAATTCCAGCTCCTGACAATTGCAAAAAAGGTCAAACCCTTAATCTACATATTTGCAAACAATTCTGATCCTTCTTCATATGGCGGGGGCGGACACAATTGCCACACTCTCATCCTCTTCAAAAAGATGAGAGATGGACTCTCCGTCAGGAGTAATCTGAGCAACCACATGGGGAGATT
Organism: Podarcis tiliguerta; assembly: GCF_965153285.1. Taxonomy (NCBI): domain Eukaryota; kingdom Metazoa; phylum Chordata; class Lepidosauria; order Squamata; family Lacertidae; genus Podarcis; species Podarcis tiliguerta. Next base: position 31,695,863 of record NC_139542.1, on the reverse strand, counting down.
TGCCCTATAGCAGAGAAGTAGAGATCAGATTTAAGCCCACACCACACTCTCTCCTTTTCTCATTGAGACACCTACCCTTCCACCCTTTTTCCATTGCCTTCTTTAAGGGGACTGAGTATGATTTTTGGGTTGACACTAATTGGCCCAGGTCTCATCTATTTTGCCTACTTCACACTCTTTGGCATTGTCTTCTTGACTTGAGTGGTGTTAGAATTTGTCTAATTGGCATTTGGTGGGTGAGTGGATTTTGAAAAATATCCGACTACTGTTGGAGCCAGAGTGGTGTTTGGGCCTGTCAGGCACATCAGGGTGAAATGGGACATGTCAGGTTCATATACCCAAGGAGCACACAGTGAGGGGGGAAGCATGTCCTCAGGCCTTGCTTCATGACCACAGCGCATGACTGGCAGCTGGCTCAGGAGGCAGGAGAGTTGAAATCCTCCCATCAATCCACTTCACTGCCTGGACCTCATTGATTTTGGATAATCTGGTGGAATTATTCTGATTGCAGATTCTATAGTTGTTATATTTTAATAAATATGACCCGTTACCCATCTTTCATGTCTCAAGTCTTCTTGGGTGTGTTGGCAAAATCTGGTTATCAGTTCCCTTAAGGAGGGTCTCAATTTCAAATTTTAAACAGTGAAGGTCACTTCTGGGGTAAAAATTGGCAGCTGAAGAGATAATACGTGCTTCCCACCAAATTAGTATCTTTCCCTCTTCACCCCAACCTTTTGAACAACCCCCTTCAGATATGAGGTAGGTGGGAGAAATATTTGGGCTGACATTTACTACTGACCAGATATAGTGGGTCAGGTTTCTAGATATACCAAAAAGACTCATAATGAACATGCATCATGAGGAAAGTGAAGAACACATGTCCATGAACTTCATGAAAGCTTCATTTGATGCTTGCAGTTGCGGGTGAAATGATGTGGAGAAAAGGTGGATTATATGAACAATAACTCCTTTACTTATATGAAAAAGTCATTCCCTTTATTCTCCAAAAGAACCAATCGAAAGAAAGTGACTAGAAGACAATGACAGAAGTCATACCAGGCAGTCAAACTTCTCAACCATAATAGCATTAGGGAATAATTTGAAAAATAACTTTGAAGTCAGTTGTTTTATGTACATTTCACAGTTTCAATCAATGTTATTAGGCATAAGAAGTTAGAAATTCCAGGATGATTATTTCAAACAAACAATTTCAATACTATTTGATGGACATAATTTAAACATTTGTGCATGGTTTCATCAAACACAGGTTTTGCCAGACAATCCTTATGAGATTAGAAGATAATATGGACTTACATTTATTCTGTTTTACATAGTTTAGATAAATTTAAAATGTCTGTCTACATATAAATGAACTAATGAACATTTTATGAAAAGCAGAAGGAAAATAATGTGTGTGTTTCCTTCACTGAAAGTCAGAATGCATTCATACTGTGGATGCATATTGAAATATGTAGAAGCAATTTAGTGCCCATAAAATTATAAAACCAATACATATTCTAAGCATCATTAATTCATTATGTGCCCACATACATATTAAAAATAGGTATAGCATCAATGACAGTTTCAATGTTTCCTTCAGCCTCCAGAGAAAGAGGAGTGGGCCTGAAAGTCTGGATGCATAGAAGAAACACTATATAGAGACTGAACATCTTTACTGTAGAAACTGCATGGCTAATGGATAATTAAAAATGGTTGCTATCTCATTTTCCCCCTGCCATAGTAGCCTAGACTTTTTTCAGTCTAGAGCAAACAAACAAAACATTGGTGGTTACTGTAGCAATTAGAAAACCAGATTTATAACACCTAAAGTTGATTTAAGCCAGTCATCGTCGGGATGTATTAAAAACAAAGTGGTCATTGCAATACCACAAGAAACAATATTGGGAGTATTTTTGGAAGATTACAGCAACTATCTTCAAATCAAAATACTTGTTTACACTGTGACCTTAGGAAGCAAACCCAAATGGTTAAATCCACTGGAACACATTAAACCTATGGTATGCACTAGTCATTGGGGTTATCCAAATTTCATTCATTTACATGATGCCAGACTCTTGCAGCCTTTCCATAGCAATAGCCTGGCTTTCCAACTGACTTTTGGAATGCATTAAACTGAAACCAGTGGGACCACAGCTCCATATCGCTGATATGGCCACCGTTGTAGCTCAAAGGTGCACCAAGGCAGAATATCGAAATTGCCAGAGAATTATTTTGTTGCCACAACTCCTTCCCCACCATGGCCCATTCCTAAGAATGACTTGTTCTTTCAAATTGGACTGAGGCCAGCAGATGCAGAGAAAACAACAGATGCCACCTCCCCCAATCTTTCTTCACATTTCTTCTAAATTTGGAAAGCTGTGTACAGTGGTACCTCAGGTTACAGACACTTCAGGTTACAGATGCTTCAGGTTACAGACTCCGCTAACCCAGACATAGTACCTCGGGTTAAGAAATTCGCTTCAGGATGAGAACAGAAATCATGCTGCTGCAGCGGGAGGCCCCATTAGCTAAAGTGGTACCTCAGGTTAAGAATAGTTTCAGGTTAAGAACAGACCTCCAGAATGAATGAATTTCTTAACCCAAGGTACCAATGTATATGGAATTGTTAAAGTAAAACTTCATAATGATAACATATGTCTTGCTTTTATAAGTGGGTATTTGTTTTTCTACAGTGTTTTTCTACATGCCTTGACTAAATGTTTCCATCTTTGACAGGAAATGATGGGAAGTACTTGGGTAATGATTAGGGTCCCCCCCCCCAATCTCCAGAACTGCCATCTTTCACTTGATTCGTCTAATGGACTAATACCATAGTAATAGAAGATGTTGTCTTGATTTTATGAGACATAGAATAGAAAATCCAGCACACTATAATTACAGAGCTGACTTTGTGACTCTGTATTTAATTTAAATATGTTGTCCACTGCAATGTATTGTAAAATAGTATTTCCATATAACCATTTAGCATCAGTGATTATTAAATTCCTTGCTAAGTGGAATAACATAGGACGATTTTGAGCGTATTTGAACTAGAGCCACAAAACATGGGTCACAGTCTAATTTTCAGCTGCATTTTGTGATCTTGTTTGAAGTGACTTCTGTTATTACCAACTGTACAACTCTTGAGAACAGTTAATGATAAAAAGACTTACTGCCAAGCAAGTTCTTCTATCAAATGGGGAATGTGATGCATTTGGCATTTGTAATTTAGCTAATTTGTCTAATAAACTCACTTCTTGGACTGCTGCAGATTCTGTTATTGCATGATGAATATTACCATTCATTGACATACCTTATTCTTGAACAAAACTACAGTAAACCCCAAGGATTTCTATACCCCTGAATCAATAAATATTATTAAAATATGGAATGTTGCAGTCATTTATTTTATTGTTCTAAGGTCAGTGGTTGGGAATACTGAAGCATGAACTAAACAGCAAGCACTACCTTTAATTTCATTCATTGAGATAATGAATGTGTGTTAATAATAATATAGTACAAAATGTGTAATAGGAATTAATGTAGCATGAAATAAAATCAAGTTTTGGTATCAAGAAATGTATGGCAAAAGTTTTCAAAATATTTAAATGAAAATTGCCTAATATACACATGGGAGACCTTTTAAATGAATGAATGAATAAATGACTGGCTGCAAACTACAGGCCACGAAAAATTATCACAACACATTCTAGCTATATGAGCTCAATAAGATTGAATTAGTTTTCTGGGGGGAAAATAGTCTGAAGTTGATATGGAACTAATTAACAATACAGAAAGCATGGAAGCAACACAGATTCTGATTTGCATTCTTTCATTTGTGATCAAACATACCATATATCATAGCACATGCTCTTCTGTGCACCATGTTAAACTCCCTTGACTCCTCAGAGTTACACTTGTGCAGGATCATTGTTCAGCCACTTGCTTCAGTGTATTAATTCTACTTCTTAAGTCATTTCTGTAACAGAAATTTCAATATCACAAATAGCCAGTAAGTAATGCATTATTTTACAAAACCAAATAATTAATGTAAGAAATTCAACACATTAATTGAATTTCTGAAAACTTCCTTTAAGCCACTACACAACCCCGATAAGCAAAGCTGTAATGGTGAGAGCAGTGTGCGCAGTACCTTCCCATTTTGTGGTCTAAACCACTGAGCCTCTTGGGCTTGTCGATTGGAAGGTTGGTGGCTCAAATCCCTGTGACGGGATGAGCTCCTGCTGCTCTGTTCCAGCTCCTGCCAACCTAGCAGTTCAAAAGCATGCCAGTGCAAGTAGATAAATAGGTACCACTGCAATGGTTTACGTGAGCTCTGGTTTCCATCACAATGTTTTGTTACACCAGAAGTGGTTTTGTCATGCTGGCCACATGACCCAGAAAGCTGTCTGCTGACAAATGCTGGCTCCCTCAGCCTGGAAGCAAGATGTGCGCTGCAACCCCATACAGTGGTACCTCGGGTTACAAACACTTTGGGTTACAGACCCAGCTAACAGGGAAGTAGTACCTCAGGTTAAGAACTTTACCTCAGGATGACAACAGAAATCGCATGGTGGTAGCGGGAGGCCCCATTAGCTAAAGGGGTACCCCAAGTTAAGAACGGTTTCAGGTTAAGAACGGACCTCCGGAACGAATTAAGTTCGTAACCAGAGGTACCACTGTAGTCTACTTTGACTGGACTTAGCTGTCCAGGGGTCCTTTACCTTTACCTTTACCCTACAATATAAATTATTGAAAAGTGACATGAAAACAGAAACAGAACATGGAAAAGTGTTTCCTAACAATATCAGCACCAGGACCTGGGGAAAAGCAGAAGCACCACACATTTTTTCTTAATGTTCTCAATGTTCTTAATAACAATGGAATTCTATATGGAAAAATTAAATATATAACTAAAACTTACATTCCCTGAGCTCTGTTTCCCTTGTGTGATTGAATGGAAGGTTTCTGAAAATCTTTGTTGGTAGTATGATTATTTATATCAAGGCCTTGAAAAGTGTATTTGTTTATAAATTATAGACTGGGTTCCAAACAAAGCCATTTTAGGGATACCCACAGGCTTGAAGATATCCATTGGAACTATGGACACGTAAACCCCATATTTTTGTTAACTTTTTAAAAAATAACCCAAAGTCCCCTAATGTGTCCTGAAGCTTAGCTTTAGGCAAAATTGCATATGCATATGAGAGTATGTTTTGAGAGAGAGTAAGGTTGTTCTTCCTCATGTAGACTTCCATCAGCAAATGTAACACGCCACTGCCTTCACTGCAAAGGAAATGGCTGATTAGTTTTTGTTCGTTGCCGTGCTTGAAAAGTTACTGCATTTCTCCTCTTTCCTACATGCATTTTAAAGTAGACAGACCATGACAATCTGGGATATAACTTGCAATGAGACTTATTAAGCTTGCATAAATGAGATTTTTATGGTGCCCTAACTATGACTTTCACTTACTGAAAATATCAGATAAAAAGCTTATGTGAACTCACAGGTGGCTTAGCAAACTGTTGCTGTAATATATTAAAATCTCTACTCCCAACAAAGGTGCTGAGACTTGGACACTAGAGAAAATATTTGGTCCTTGCATTTATTTATGAGGGGAAAAGACTCAAACATTTCACAGACTTTGAAAATATGTGGCAGAATCTCTTTGTGACAGGTGAATGCCCATGAAAATTAACAAAAGAGTTATATTCAATTATATCTAGTTAATACTAAAGGTATGATAATGTATAATAATAAGTATTTTTGTAGGCAAAAATAAACAAATGTTTGTTTATTTAAATCATTTAAATCATTGGGAGAATTATTGTAGTATGTGCCATTTACCTCATGGTGGTTTATGATGGGCATTGTTATGTATGTAAAAGGGGGGGGGGGCGTTTCTCAGAATTAGGAAAAAGGAAAGTTATTTTTGGATTGTCTCTGAACCAAAGTGAGCTCTTGAAAGCTTAACAATGTTATTTCATCTCCATCCCCATTTGGAAAACTTGGTTAATTGTGGGTTATTCCACTGGCTTGGAGTCCTCTATTCTTAGTTCATGCCCAATTGTGTTGCTGTTAATACCACCCTATACCCATGGGTCTCAGCGTGGTTCACAACACAAAATTACAATATAAAGGGACAAAATAAAGAATTAAAACAATTAACAGTACTAATGTATACAAACTAATAAAAATACACTCCCCAACAAAAGCCCCTAACAATCCTCCACCCCACAAATACAAATCCAAAAATCCAAATTAACATTCAAAAACATTTTAAGCAACCCCACCCCACAAATAAACAACAGCCACCCAAGTTAAAACCCCATCCCCTATTAAAACAAAAATTTTAGCACAAGGGGGCTGGCCAATGCCCTCTCTCCACCCCAAAGGGACACCCCGAAAGGGATGATTCCTCTTTGGTGCTGTACCTTCAGTGGTGACCCCACCTCCAGAGCAGGTAGGGATTATAGAGCTAGCCCAGCAACTGGTACACACCTATGGTTATTAGACCTATGAGTCTCAGAACCTGAAGTGGTTTGTGCATTCCCCATTCTGGGATGTCTCAATGGAAGCAGTGGTGTCAGGATGCTGTCAGCGGCTCTCGGCTGCTTGCCCAGGAAAGCATAAAGACCATGAAAAGTTTCTTACCATCCTTTTTTATTTTAATCTTTACAGAGAGAAGCTATAGAACCCAGCCTCTTGGATAATGGTGTTGATCCTGAGTGAATCTCCACACACACCCGTTTCTCCCACTTCCTCATTCACCACTTCAATGGGTGCTACTATGTGCCCTCTGTCTTTGAGCTCTTTGCTCTTCTACTTTTAAGGCTCGCTGAGTTCTGGGAGATGGAGGGTCTGGAATGCTTTCTAATGACAACGTGTCAGCTGGATGTTGTTTCGGCTCTCCAATGATTTCCCAGCTTTTCCCCTCATCTGCCTCTGAGCTGTTACCTCCCTCAAACCTCTATTGTAAATCTATACTGTCTTCCTTTTTCTCCTCTCTGGAAGGGTCAGGATGGGCAGGTGGTCTCCACCATTCCTCTTCTGCCCAGTCCTTGACAAGTGGGATGACAGGGTTGACTTGCCTTGGGCTGAGAGGAGAACAGTAGACTCAAAGGCTTCTAGGAGTCTGCACATACACCCCCCTCCAAAAGATAATCCAATGAAATAGTGATTGGGAGTTTGTCAGCACCTATATTCCTTGTCCTCTAAAATTTGTTTCTGGTCATTATAGAGTAATAGATTTGGAGATGGTTTGAGATATCATTGTCAAAGGTGATACAATTCATTTCCCAGACCCTGTTACTTTTTGAGCATGAAGAGTAACTCAATTGAAATCCCCTTTCTGCGATTTAAAAATTAGATCCTATGTCAATACATTAGAAGGAAAGCAAATTATTTGTATCAGTCAATGGGCTACTATTTTAATCTGCTTTTAACTGGTATATAACTGAATATAAGGTTTGGTGTCTTGAGTACAAAAGTACAAATTCTAGAGGTTTACGACTATGAGAAAACAGTCTAGAACAGATAGAAGAAAGTTCATTATTTGTTTTCTTATGATTGTCTATACCTACTCTAAAACACCACACAACAGATATTCCAATCTTAAAGAATGCATTCCACTTAGATGAACAATCACCCAGGTTAGTTTGGAGTGGCCTAAACATTACAAAGCACTGGAATCCTGCAGAGCAAAATCCAAAGTGTTAATTGCTAAAGCAGCTTAGCGACAGACTAAGGACATGGCTTTGTTAGGGGAAATATCACAGTGTTGCAATTCTACTTTCATATGCTAGAACAACACTAACAGATGTCACCTTGGGTGGTACATTTCTAATCCTATCCAGGTTTACTCAGGGCAAGAGTCTGGCTGTGTTCAATGAGGCTTGCTTCTGCTCATAGGACAGCATCCCTTGCTACACTGAAAAGTTGTAAAATCAACTCTCTTTTTCTCCATCCCTCTAGGGAAAAAGCCTTTCTGCTTTTCCTTTTTGGAAGCCATATCCCTGATGTAGATTAGTGTCTCTTAGATTTTTCATTTGTAGCCAAGCAGGCCATGCACAGATCAGCTCAAAACACTATAATTTGAGATTTCAAGGACAGGTAAGGACAGGTTGCCATTACTCCTTGGTTTGTAGAGGCCTTAATTTCTCATGCAGCCTCTTTCCCCCACAATGCTAACTTTGAAAAAATGACTCAATTTTGGATTTCCTTTATCTTTTTTTAGGTGCGGTCGGGGTCAATAAAATTCTCTGAATATTTTGATTCAGCTCCGCACACATCTGAGCTTATTATCACAGAATAGTAAAAACACCTGCCCAAGTTTTCATTTTTGTTTCGGTTTTGCCGTGCATTTTTTGAGAAGCATGTGAGGACAGCACAAGCTGAATCCCTTTGTCCTCTGCTGTACAATGACATCAGATTTCATGAAAGGGAAGAAGCCATTTAACATCAGCCATACAGAGGGGGCCTTCATAATTGTATTGATTCATTTATTTCTTGCTTAGCCAACATTATTGTTTGGTAATCATGGCGTAACTATTTGTTCCTATGCTATCTTCTTGAACAGAGATATCACAATTTTGAGAGTTAATATGTATGAATAATAGGCATGCAACTCATTTGTTATGGCTTTCAAGTCCTTGAGCAAGAAAACTTTGTTCAGAAAGAACAAAGCACCAAATGCTTCAAGTAATATATATTTGAACTGAGTTGATTCCATTTACCAAGATAATTTCTAGATTATTTGTTAGGACTAACAGGGCTTTTCTTTTGCACACACATCCCCTCACACGAAGAATACCTTCTGGAGATAAATATTGCACATATAACCTCCTTCTCTCTAACAACAACAACTTCAATGGGATTGTGTTCCTGATCTCAGATGTTACCATAATGCCTTTAATTTTGTGTATTACCAAGGAATGGTTTGTGTCCTGTACTTTGCTGATGCTGTTGGGTATTAACACTAGATCAGTTCATCAACCCATATCATGACATTTGAACTGATTTTGCGCAAGAAGATACATATAAGAGTTCCAAAGAAGAACAACACAAGACAATAGCCCAAGAGAAGGAGTGTTGATGTAATTTGGAAAAATAGGTGAAATTGCATTAAGTGCTTGGGCCATGTATTGAGCAGCCCACCTACCCCCATTCCCCATGTCTGGCTTCTGTTTAGAGAAAGACACAGTTCAAGTCTAAGTGCCTGAAACATGACCACTGTGAGAATAGGGCAGGGCCTTTGGCTTTCTAATGTTTTTATGTGTTCAAATCTCTCTCAGCTGAAGCTGTAAAGTATTTAACACCGGCTAGGTTGTGTGCTGGGGCATGGGTGGTGCAGTGGGTTAAACCACAGAGCCTAGGACTTGCTGATCAGAAGGTCAGTGGTTCGAATCCCCATGACGGGGTGAGCTCATGTTGCTCAGTCCCTGCTCCTGCCAACCTAGCAGTTCGAAAGCACATCAAAGTACAAGTAGATAAATAGGTACCAGTCCAGCGGGAAGGTAAACGGCGTTTCCGTGTGCTGCTCTGGTTCACCAGAAGTGGCTTAGTCATGCTGGCCACATGACCCGGAAGCTGTATGCCGGCTCCCTCGGCCAATAAAGCAAGATGAGCGCCGCAACCCCAGAGTTGGCCACGACTGGACCTAATGGTCAGGGGTCCCTTTACCTTTACCTGTAGGTTTTGTGCTATATTCTTAGGTTTTGTCGAGTCTAATTTCCTGCCCCAGCTGTCAGCCAGATAAGAATGAATTCAGTGTACTGTAGAAACTAACCCTTGTATATAGCTATGTTACAAGTGGCAGCCAAAAATTAACATCATGGGGCATCTCAGCAGGTTGCGGGAGGTTGCAGTGGCACACAGAGACATGAAATCTGAATGTCTGCTGTAGGAAAAAAGGGTTTAGGTAACAAGGGCCCTTTAGAGACAGAAGTGCTTTACAAACTGCAAATAGTAGCAGCATCTTTCATTGAATTTTCCATTTGGAATGTTTTATGGAAAGTTATTTCCAGGTGGATGGAACTGAGGAATATTTGGTGACATCTTCTCAAGTTATTGGGCAAAGCTACTTCATTACTGTGCATAATCTTTGAAGCTCACATAAGAGTGAAGTCTCAGTTCCAGTTTGAAGAGCTGGATGAAATGAATTTCTTAATCCTGCAGCCTGTTTCATATCAATGGAACTGATGTAATGGAAATGAAGAATGAATTTGCATGGGATTTAAGGTTGAAAGAGAGCAGATATGAGAGTTGCACTTCAACAATGGAAATTTGATCTCTGAATCTAAAATTCCTCCCAGTGTCTGAAATCTTTATCTGCAGAATTTCTTTGTATACAGAAACTTAAAAGCCAGCCATAAAAATTCAGATGAGCTGGAGGGTGTTAATGGCTGATTGCCACATCTTCAGTACTTGAATTGTTCGTTTGAATCTTGTCTCCCTTAACATGAGATAAAAACTTATCACAGGAAGATGCAATCTGTATTAATTAACACTTATGGATAGGCCCCATCAGTTTCTGTTGATATTACAAAAATGAATATTAATTTTATTTGCAGTAATCACCATAATCTTATTAGATTATGTCTGACTAATTCATTAGAAAGCAGATGGATAATCTCAGAAGTTTTCAGTTTGGTGAGGTTTAAACAGATAGTGATGACTTTGAAATCAGGAATATCACATCTAATATTTCTTTATCGTTATATTTTCTTCTTCAGAATCATCAGAGACAACAGCTATAAATGGAATATCTACAAAGGCTCAAGCAAATCAGGACTAGGTTACCTGAAATACCATTTTTGCATCCACTGGCCAGTAAGGGAATTTAAATTAGCAAATGGAACCTGGTTCATTTCACCGTGGCCTGATGATTATCAGCTTATGGCAACATGGAGACAGGCTTTTTTTCACTGGTGGCAGCAGTGTTGTGGAAAGCTCTCTCCACTGAAATATGGAGGCTTCATCAGGACTGGCATTCCAGTGGCTCTTGTAGACATGCCTCTTTAGCCAAGCATTTTCTTGAGCACCTGACTTGAATCTCCTGCTTTGTTTGCTGGTTTAATTGTTATGCAGTTTTAATTATCTGGTTTTTATTGGGTTGTATCCAGTGCAGGTCAATTAATGGGACTGATTCAGGCTTCTTAATTTTAATGTTTCTACTCCAAATAGCACTTAGTTGCATACAATTCTAATCGTTTTATTCTGCTGCTTAGATCTATTTAAATTAATGGGCATAGCTATCTGAAGTCCATTTCAATAGATCTACTCTGAGTAAAGTTAGTTGAAATCAAGCCTATATTTAAATATTAATGACATCTGCTTTCATATAGTTGTTTTCCTGTGCATTTTAATTACGAATGGCTGTATCTTATAATTGGTTTCAGTCTTCTTATATTGCTGTTGGTTTTTATTTCTTTGTGAACTACATTGATATTTCTTCTTGAAATGAAAGGTATAAATAAAAATTATTTTAGTAAATATTAATAATAATTTGTTGACACATTTAAACATCATTCTCATTAAAACCTCTTTGACAAAGTTCAAAATGCAGATCAAATGATGAAAGGAAGAGGGAATCTTTCAGCCAATATTTAATATAACAACAACAACAACAACAACAACAACATGCTACCAACCCTTACAAACTATGTCACAGCAACCATAATACCTTTGTTTAGGTTTAAAGGACAGATTTTCATCCTGAGTGGGACATTAGAGATAGAGAAAATCCTATTCACTGAATTTTGAGGGAAGCTTCTCACACACTTTCATGTATCAGAATGTAGATCTGTGGGTTAAGCTGAATAATCAATGAACCAAACTGGACTTGGGTCTGTACTGTAAAACAGGCATTTTAAAATGCTATGAGTTTGCAACTGTAATCATGATCTGTAGTCCGTTCCCCTGTGGAGAAAAAGATGGCTGCCCCAATGTACCCAAGATGCCTATTGAAAGCAATAGATAAGGTAGTCAATATCAGGCATGTCAGAATATTCCAATGGAAATGGAAATAGGCGCAGAAATTGCTGGTGCTTGATTAGTCATTCCATCTCTGGAATGGAAATCAATCCAGTGTGTATGATCAGTATTCACTGTTGTTGTTGATTCAGTTAACAACCAATAGTCTCAGTCTCAGTCAGTTTTATTGCACATAGCCAAAGGCTGCCACAATGTACACAGAATTATTTGACAATTAAAAGAAAATATACTGAATTGGTAAAAGAAAACTTAAAACATTTATATTATTAAAACATTACATACTCTAAACAAAGCTATAAAAGTACCTCAATGTACAAATAAAAACATTAAACAATAAAATTCATAAGCTAAAATCATAAAATGGTCACTAATGTTAAAAACAATATCAATTAATACAGTGTGCAATTTATACTCAGAGTTTGGTAACAAAGATAGAGCATAGCCTGAGGTAGATAGATGGGATCAAATAAATAAATAAATAGATGGGATCAAATAAATAATTGACCACATTCTCCCCATTTACATTGCATTTCTTTTGGATGCAACAACATAATGTTGCACCCACATAATGTTGCACAGCATAATGACAAAGTAATTCAAATAATTTACAGTAATTTAATAAGTATAGTTATTTAGTAATATAGTAATAGTCATCTGGTAATATAGTAATTTAAGCAATTTATGTGACATACATAATTTGTTACCTAATTAAAACAGTTATGTTTTTCTGTTCATTGTGGAGAAGTTACACAACATAGGTTTGGGCAGAAGACTCACCGTACTGGAAAGAAGACAATGCTGCCCCTGATGAATACAGAGCAGAATAGAGAACGAGGCTTTCATACATCAGTAGCCCTCACTATCTTAAACCTGTTGATTCCAATAGATCAAATATCTTAGTTGGATATATAACAGACACACACACAACATTAAAGCTTTCCCTTCATAGCTGAAACAGAGAGTTAAAACAAACAATCATTAAAAGCCAACTTTCTTTTATTTCCCATGACAAAAGTGTGGCATTGTGTTCACAGCAGTGACAAACCCACACAAAGTATAAATGAATTTTCTTTTTCATCCCCAGAATTTTTTTTATTGAGTTTCATCTTCCTTTTCACTGCCATCGGCAATTATTCTGCACACCTGCACTCAACCAGAAATGTAATGAAAGAGAATCAGTCTCACAATAGAAAAGTTATCATCAGCTCATAATACTGGCCTGCTTTTTTGGGCTGCACCATGTCTCAACCAATTGCCAATATCTTTTGCCATGACATACTGTGTTTTGCTTATATATGCACATTCTCATATGCGTTGCGTTGCGTATAATAAGCCAGTGGCACCAAAGGGACCATAAGTTAAACTATGCAGCAATCGGTGAAAACTGGTGATTGCTAAATGACAAAAAAAAAAAAAAAAAAAAAACACCTGTTCTAAAATAAACCTATCACCTTGAGTAATTATTCACTGGTCTGGTTCACATTTCATGTCAAACCAGAGTATGGCTTACTGTGATCACAGGAACATACGACTTCCCAGCAAGCTGCTCACAACCACTTTGTTCTTCCCAGGTTTTTAAGGTCAGTGTGGGATGGCAGCTAAAGCGAGGTTTGTCTTGAAGTCTCATTTGAATCTGGGATTGTGTTTAAGGTTTCTCCTCCTGATCTGTAACCAGTTTAGGAGTGGATATAACAGGGGCAATTCAACCTTCATTGGTGTTTTCAAGGCAATCAGTTAGAAAATGGCAGGTATGAGAGAGGTTTCCTCGGGTAAGAAACAAAGTTGCAGACAAATAGGACCATGAACTTTTGTGGCAGGCACATACAAGCTTTTACCTGTGAGTCACAACAGCGATTTCCTGCTGCTGCCTCTCCTTCCCATCCTGTATCTTCTTTAAACTATTTTGTGTTTTGCTCTTGAAAAGCTGCTTCCCACATCCAAAAAAAGCACTGTGATTGGAGGACACGGGTAAAATTACTTCTTTTGATTGCAAGCTAGTGCTGTCAATCATGAAGGAGCTTCCTATTCAGATCCTGGAGTTTATTTTAAGCTAGATAAGTAAGTTCTGAATTTACAAAGTTACTCTCTCTCCCCACCACTTCATATTATCTAAATTAAAAAAAAAAAAGTCTGAATTGCTGACTTCTCACAAAACAACTGCCTGGAAGCAATGTTATTATGTTGTAAATTTATTCATTATAAATCAATACCTGTTCACATAAAAGCATTCCATCTTCCTTAATATATTCCAGCTGTTTTAAAATTCAGAAAGAGTAAAAAGAAATCTTTTTTTGCAGAGAACATAGTTAAACTGTGGGATTCGCTGCCACAAGATGTGACTTGGATGGCTTTAAAAGAAGAGTAAAACAATTATCTGAAGATAATTCTTATCAAAACTAACACCAGTATCAGAGGCAATATGACTGAATACTAACTACTATGTGCAATATGCATCTGAATATAAGTTGCTTGATTGCTTTATATTTCCCTTTGCTTTAAATTATTTTATTTTTCATATGTCATCTTATTATATTATTATTGGTTCTCTAAGACACTTGTGTAAAGTGACTAACAAAGATAATATCAGTAACAATACCTCTAATAACTATTTGTGATCACAAGTGAGCTCTGTGCTTCTCATAGGCATCTAGTTGGCCACTGTAAGAATAGAATGGAGGTCTAGATGGGTCTTTCAATTCATCATTCAACAGGGTTATCCCATACAGTGGTCGCGCGGGTTGCGATTCGGCGCTTCTGCACATGCACAAAGCGCGATTTAGTGCTTCTGCGCATGCGCGACTGCTGAAACCCGGAAGTAACCCATTCTGGTACTTCCAGGTTTCGGCAGTCCGCAACCCAAAAAAATGCAACCTGAAGTGGACACAACATGAGGTATGACTCTACTTCCATTTGAGATATGCACATGATACACTCCAAAAGATTTTATGTATGTAATTTTACATTTTCCCAACAAGATTCAAGCTCTCTCTTTTGCATCCTTGGTATAACTGTGCTTCTGCTGCAGTTTAGGATTATCCACTGAAGATTCACTCATCTGTACTTTGCTTTTATCTCCTTGACATCTGTAAGATCTGGCCTCAGCTAATGTGAGATACTATTTGCTCGGATACTATTCTCTGAGTAGAGTGGGCTTATATATTTTTTTCTAGTTTATTGTCCACCCTGGCCATCTTCTCTGACTCGATGGTGTGATCAAGACAATGACAAGATAATGGTTTTACAATTTTGTTGAATACAACTGAGAAAGCCAATTTGGTGCAAAGGATAGCATAAGACCTTGACTCAGAAATTCTACACAATCCTTGCATGTCTTTCTTTTCTTGCTGATTTTGACCTATTGCATCCAATATTTTTCCTGTCACCTTCATGCCATTTGTTACTGTTTTTCCAGTTGTTGTGTGATTTAGTTTACAACGTGTCAGTTTATTTATTCTGTGTCTTCCCCAAGCTGTTGTTGTCAAAACTAGAGAATATGCGCTGAGCTACTGCATAATACTTTTCCAAGTGCTGCCTCAAAAACTTCTTCTGTGGTTAAATTTAATTTTCAGTAACTAATTACCAGGTTGCAAAGAAGTACATGTCAGCTGTGCCTTCAATACTAATATGTTGAAGAGACTATTTTTGCCAAGCGCAAAGAAGTCATGAAAATGAAGTTGATGGTTCCTTCCTTGGCAAAGCAACTGAGAAATTTCAAGGGAACCAAAATATTTTTATAAGGGTTGGCAAAAAAAAAAGTTTCCCTTGAAAGGGTGTTTGTTCTGGAGAGAGGGGTGTACTTAGGCCTAGAGCATTTATCTAACAAACTAAAGTTGTGTAGCCATTTGATTCCATTGGCAATGATAACTTATCATGCTGAACGGCAGATAGTTTCAAATGTACAATCAATGCACCATTCCCTTGGTGATAATGTTATTACAGGCAAAACAACTAGGGCTTTCATGTTATTTACATATATCATTTCTCCCCTCCCTTTTTTTTTTTACAAAAAATAGGCCCAAAGTGACCTATTGAAAATAAATAATGCAGTGGTACCTTGGTTCTTAAAATTAATCCATTGCAGAAATCCATTCCAAAACCAAAGCATTTCAAAACCAAGGTGCGCTTTCCCATAGAAAGTAATGCAAAATGGATTAATCCATTCCAGACTTTTAAAAACAACTCCGAAAACAACAATTTAACACGGTTTTTACTGTCTAATGAGACCACTGATCCATAAAATGAAAGCAATAAACAATGTACTGCAGTCACAGAATCAATCAATCAGTAGCTGAACTGGGTTCCACACAGTCACAAAAACAAAACAAAAGGAGCCGCAAAAATAAAAACGCAAAATAAATAGCAAAAACAGACAGACCTCAGCATCACACTCAAATCAGAAGCGTAACACTCAAAACGGAGCACGTTCAGCTCCTGAAAAAAGTACGCAAACTGGAACACTTACTTTCAGTGTTTGGGTTCCAAGTTATTTGAGTACCAAGGTACCACTGTACAGCAAAAGGGCCTAAACAGTAAAACCATGCATAGTGCTTGATGCATTCATTCACAAACCATCAGTAACAAGGAAAATATGATTCTCTGAACAATGAAAAGATAACCTCCAAGAGTAGGTCATCCAGTTCAAGTCACAGCCGGGCCCCCAACTGAAAGTGATAAAAGGCACTCCATCTCACAGAAGACATTTGTGTTTCCAGTGACAACGATCGATCCAGTATACCTCTAAACTGTATATCTGCTCCTTCAATGGAAGAGCAACTCAATCAAGAACAGGTTTCATTCTATCCATCCAGTGTAAGGAACTATCCACTTTCCACTAACTAGTCACTATCTTATGTGCATTGGGATTCAGTTTATTTGCTCTCATCCAGTCCTTTACCATAGTCACCTACTGGTTCAGCTCATTCTCTGCCACACCTTGTTTAAGATGTAATGGGGAAATAGAGGTTTTCTGTAGAAAGTGAAAACCACCATGTGAGACACATTTCAAGTGATTAGGGTTTGTTGTGATAATTACTGTCACCATTTGAAAATGTAATTGTGTGACCTCATTCTCTGTGAATACGTAAAAAAAAATGGGCTGAAATATAATGCCTTAAATATCAAAAGTAGTAACTATTATGGAGATATTGTTTCCATTCTCTTATAGAGAACATATTCAGCCACTCTCACCTCCTCTATCCATAAATTCTGTTATGTTGTTCACCACCACAATTTCTCTCCTTTTGTTTGAACAAGCCACATTGACAACAAGGCGACAATTTCCCCATAACCAATTAAATGTAGATGGGATAACAGAGCATAGTAACAGGAATATGCATTGACAAGTGAAAATTGAGTTTTTAATAATAAACGCGTCAGAGAAAGTCATTCTCAGGGCTACAGATCGAAATGTAGGCAATTTTACAAGTGATACCTGGAATTTACATATTAATGATACCCTTTTCAAAAGTCTTGGTTGTGTTTTTTTCCCCCTCATCAGACAATACTGTAATGATATTCTTTTAAACAGACTCTATACTAGTATTGATCTTATTATGGGGGCTTCAAAGACAAAAAGATCCAACAGGCAGTATCCAAGAGATTGGGTGGGGTGGAGATTTTCAAAACATACCCCTACAGACTTACATCCACTGTTACTGAATGTTGTGTGTGCTTATTGTCTATGCAAATATATATGCTCATAAATATATATGTTCCAATAGATTCAGTTTAAATGTACTTGTTCATAAATATATATGACTCTACAGAATATATTTCCTTTACTGAGTGGAGCAGTAGTCACCATCGAAAGAAAAGAATAGTTCAAAAGGCAATGCTATATGCTTCAAAAGATATATAGGAAATTGAAGGTGTATTGTCTGTAATGTAAGGCTGGGTGATAGAGTGGAACAGTATTCCAATACATTTGTGTAGCTGTGATAATGCATAGTGACTTCTGCTAATATAGTTACAGCAGTTTCTTGAGTTATTGCAACTTTCCCCCCAATATGGCCTTTGCACAAATTGGGTTGCATTAGAAATGTGCATGCATGTGTGCTTGTGATCTTGTACATAACACATTTCAGTCTCTCCTTATTTCTTTCCAGTCTGTCTAGAAAAGAGGCTCTGATGCCTGATGAAGCCCCCGAAGGATTTTTTTAAAGACAATATCTGCATATTTTGAACAGGGTATGAAACTACTTTCTTGTTCTAAGGAACTTCCTGCTTCTAGCTAAGCCAACAACCAGCTATGTAATAAAAGCTATGAAATATTATTGTCCTAGGTAGTTTAAATAGGATTGCAACTGACTTTCGTCCCCCAGGATGCTCCTGTAGCAACATTTGCATGAAGCTCCCGATATATTATCATAGCTGTACAGATCTATTTGATTAACTAATGTCATTGGGGTTCAACTGGCTTGATTCCAAGTACTTCCATTTAACAGGCTTGTTGACTGGACTAGATGGGTGCAGTTCATAACTCACTGCAGTCAATAGTCAAATTCCCACTGGTTTTTAAAAGCTTTGGATTGTTTTCTGGCTGTCTCACAAAAGAGTCTATCAAGCAATGGGAAAAGGGATTAAAGTGAATTAATGTTTCTTATATTAGCTAATGCACTTCTCTCCAAAGAGTTTTATGACGTTCATAAGAGATGTAGAGTTCTAAATGTCAGTAATGCTTAGAAGCCAAACTCAGAGAATGTCTGTGCCTCTTCCTTGAAGTAACTGTTTGGAGCAGAAGGCCAGCCAAAATAAAAGGTCTTCCACAGAGAAGACTATTGATAAAAAAAATCTTTGGTGCTCCAAATGGGCCAGGCTCCAAATGGGCCAGGGTCTTCTTAAAGTTCTTCTGTTCTATAGTCATGCCTGTTATCTTCTAAGCACAAATAATCTACTAGTTTGTAGGGATAGGCAGATTAGGCTATCAGATCCATGCCAATTTTAGATGCATTCATTCATAAATCATTGCCATATTGCTTTTGGATCTTTAAAAAGTCCATATGACTATATATACATAGAGAAAATAAATACACACAGAAATATTCAACACAAAAATATATTAAAATACAGTTTTACTGCAATACATTTCTAAGTGTACTTTATCCTAAAATACATATCTTCTTTTTTTTTGCACTTTTGTATATATTTTCTGATACGAGAATGGTTTGATCTGAGAAATCATTTTCTGATCCATGTATTATTCTGAGACAAGTGAATTGAGTCAATTTACTTAAAAATGTGAACCAATGAAAATTTCCTTCATTGCTACTACTTTCCTTATTTTAGTGTTCACATGGAACGAAAAAAGGATATTTCATTGGGGTTGGGTAAGATTCCTCCCTCCCTCTCTCTCAATCAATCAATAATCTGGGCATAAATAAAGATAGAATTTTAAAAAGGCATTTATTGGAGTTACTTTATTAGTAGCAGCCTAGAATAACCAGATACATAGGTGGCTGCGCTACTGAAAAACAACGACATATACATCCTGAAACTTGGTGTACCTGCGTGAATTCACTCCCCACATCAGTCTTCTCTAAATGTCACCCTGATAATGTCCACCATATTGGTTTGGATCAAGCAAATCTAATAGCCTACCTGCTCCTTAATGATCTCCAAAGTGCTCCCAACATGGCTTTAGATGTGGGGTTTAGCTACTCAAGTACAAAACACGCATATATCTCATCACTTCTGAATTGCATCAACATATAAAAATTGCTGTGCCCCCTTTTAAAATGCATGCAAGAAGACAAGCAATTCTTTTCCTGTCACTAGTTGCCCCTTGTGAGTATTTCAAACAGAGTAACAGTTGCACTGTTCATAAATCACTGTTTCTCTGCATGTTTGGTCTCAGCTGTTGTACTAAATGTCTGCACCTATTACTTTCAGATTTGTTATGCCTTTTACCCTTTTACAATAATTGCATTTCCTGGGTGATTGTGGTTTGTCCCATTAATGTGATGGAATCAAGCAATCAAAAACGTACTTTCACAGTGACAGCATTTTTCGGTAACATTACTTGCATTTTGCTATAGATTTGCGGATAATGCAATCTTCAATGTGTTGGTTTGTTATGTTGACTGATCTTGTATTCACAATGAAAATGCTGAGAGGCTTCAATGAGCGACTCTGCTCAGTTTCATTTATTAAATATAATCAAAGGTCATCACAATAAAATAAGCTAGTACGACAAATAGGATATCAGTTAGGGTAAATGAAATGTTGCCTAAGCATTTGGAGAGAAGGCCCAATACATCATATCCACTATGCAATATCAAAATTTGAGATGCCTCAACTTAAACTAATAGCTTGCCTTCAAAGTTGCACAGGTAGAAAGCACTTTTAGTCAATCCCCTTCCATTGCAGCTTCCCATGTGACATGGTATATTTATAAATGGATTTCTGTGTGGTCAGCAAATTGCTTGGGAGTAGGGGAGGAGAATTCAAGCATAATGTGATACCTGAAACTTAAGGCACGCCAGATCGAAGAGCCTTCCCCGGAGGTGGGTCTTAGTTTAGATATGACCCAAGAAATATAATCTGAATACAGATTTTCCCCATCAAGTATCATCATATCTCCATCTTCATTTGGTAAGCAAGATAGGTGAGAAAGTAATTCATGCAGAGCATAGTTAAAACTAGGGAACAGGAGGCAGTGATTGCCACCAACTTGGATGGCTTTAAAAGAGAATTAGACAAATTCATGGAGAACAAGGCTATCAATGGCTACTATCCACAATGACTACATTCTACCTTCACTGAATACCAGTTGATGGGACTCACAAGGGAGAAGAATGCTATTGACCTCATGTCCCGTTTGCAGACTTCCCACAGGTATCTAGTCAGTCACTGTGAAAACCAGACTAGGTGGGCCATTGGCCTGATACAGCAGGCTCATCTTACATTCTCAAATACTCAAATACTCAAAAAATAACTGAAGACTCTTGGGATTCTAGATCACTTGTCTGTGTGGTTTTCAGTCTGGTTATGATACCTAGAGGGAGGTGAAACAGGGACTCTTATCTAGAGCACTCTAGGTTGGTATACATCAGGGCTAAAGATACTTCCTTATGCCACAAAAGACCAGTAATTTTCAACCAACATTTCTAACGTAATACAATTGCCAGTAACATGCAGGAAGACCTGCATTAATTTTGTTAGAAGCACATCTGCTTTGAAACATGGGTTCTCAACACTGAAATCACTGCTATAGAAAGAGTCGTAAGAATGATATGGCAGAGCCAGTTCTCCACTCCTTTCATAAATTTCCATTAGAAGACAAGAGGCCAAGAAGTTTCCTTTGTAAAGAAACACAATATAATTTGACTTCACATTCAGAAATGCAGAGAGAACGCTGGGAGGCAGGAATTTAAAATACACAATTACAATACTTAAAAAAAGATCCCTCAGTGTGTCATCCTCAGAGAACGAGGGATAATGAACATGAAATGCACATAGGAATGCTTTTACATATTGTCAATGATAAAAATGATAATCACTTCAAGACAAAGCAAAATGTCAGATGAAAGAAACCTATAGAACTTAGCCTGGGGGAACTCTGGAGGCCAATCAGATAGCATAGATACACCTGCAGGATTTGCATTTAATGAAGCCTTTACTCCTCTCTGTAATGAATGTTGAAGGCTCCCCAAGGATTCCAGCACTATTTAACAGTGCTGCATAAACTCTTTGTTAGTGGTGTGTGTGCGTGTATGCATGCACATCTGCACTCATGCATTGGGAAACACACTCATTCCTATTTCCCCCCCCCCCCTGCCCTTCAATGGGAAAGATTTGCTATACACATGTATTACTACACACACACATGCACACCACATATAACAAGACAGCATATCAGTATTTGAACACACAACACATACATATATACACACATCATTTCAGTATTTGGATATTGGTGATGTAGAGGGCTGAGGTTATTAGCATTCTCATTCTCATTCTCATTCCCTCTCCCTCTCCCTCTCCCTCTCCTCATTGCTGCTGCATTGTTTGAGGGAAAGTGGGTGTTTGTGGTACCAGGTCAGTGCTAATGTTGGAAACGAAAGAAATCCAGGTGATCATTAACAGGATGTGAGAACTAAATTCTTTCTCTTTTCCTTTCTGGAAATATAGCTATCTACTATTCCCCAGCCACTTACTCCAAAGCATTTAAACCTCAAAACAACAACAGCCAATCAACATATTGTTATGCGTTTGGGGGAACCAAACTCCCCTAAATTCTTGGCCCCAGTAAGTGTTACAATTTAATCAAGCATCCTGAATTCCTGGGTCCAGGAAAGGTTAAAATATAAGACAGACTAGCTTCCTCATGTGGTCTTCTTCTTTGGCGATCACTTGTAACCGAGTAAGATTGTCTTCCATAAACACGGTTTTAACAATGAGTCCATAAGTGACTGTGAAGACCAATTCTGGATCCACACATCCTTCCACAGTGGGGAAATTGGTTTCTGGGCGGGTGTTGATCATGGTGTGGATTTGGTAATCACATGGGAGAGGAGCCATTAAGAGAGAACAAAGTGAAAAGGTGATGAGCCATTAAGAAAGCAAAGGGAGAGGGGACTCTGTGTCAGACGGCAGGTGGGTGGGGACCCTTCTCAAGCTTTTAGATAGTTGACAGAACAAAAGCCATAGTTTAGGGCAGAGTTGGCTGTGTTTTGACATAGAATAAAAAGGTTGCAGGCTGGTAAAGGCAAGAAGCTGGAGCGAGGGTCAGAGAATGTTGGTTGATTTCTGTTTGAATGTTTCTGAGGCTATGGGAGAAACAAGACACTTTCGGGGTGTTAATGCTGTGAATCTCTCTATAATAGACTCAGGTTGTATATATGTGTAAATAAACCATTTACACAAACCCTGTGTAAGTACCTGGAACTGCTGGTATTTTGCACTGCTGGAAGACTGGGGTGGCATGTAACACTATAAAATACTCAAAGCACTACCTGTACTTCTGCCAACCTGCCAGTGGGTTGTTGCCATTGCTAACAGATGCCCTCCAAATGCTTCCACCATCTGACGTGGGCTATGTGGCAATCAGGGAATGGGCATGATTGATTGTGGTGCCTACCTCTGGAACACTGTCAGAGTCTTGTCTGGTGTCTACAAGATTAACTTCTCAGCCCCAGGCAAATACAAATTTATTATTCTTTTAGGCCATTTATGCTGCGTTTGATTGTATTTTTATTTGAGCTATGCACCCGTTCCGGCCAAATCCTAGATCCCAAACTGAATCAGGACACCTGACTGGACTCTGGGTTTCTAATTCTTGCAAGCCAGATAGGAAATAGTTACTACTGCTGCTACAATTGTTGTATTTTTCTTACTTGACCCTCGTTATAATGTCCCTGGGTGGCTAATAACAGTGTAAAAATTCAATATTAAAATAATTGGAAGCAATTTATAATCAAAAGAATAGTGTGGGTCCTAAAATACTTCTCAATACAATGTGGTATGTCTTCAGCATATGCTGAAAGTTGTACAATGAAGGTGCCAGACTGTTATGGACTGGCTAGATGCCGGTAAGTGGTGGGAGACACCGTCTGGGGACACCCCTCCCCCCACCAAGGGAAGAAGGCTCAGAGCCCAGGAATTGGTGGTGGGATGATAAGTGATTAGAGGGAGAAGACTGGGAGAAGGAGATGTCGGGAGCTGCAGGGATAATAGGTTTTAGTAGACAGGAAGAGTCTGTGGCAGAGAGCACTCCTGAATCAGAGGCAGTAGCAGAGGCTGGAGAGGAGGGGGGCAGAGGTGAATCAGGCTGGTGAAGAAGTCAGGGGATCTCCCCAACCTGCTGCAACCATCTCCCCTCCCCCCCAGGTGGGGGAGGGGAAGAGACTTAGGCAACTATGGGAAGGTGGAAGACAGGGACCTTCAGTCCCCACAACTACCTCCTGGGAGCAAGATCTAGCGGGACGAGTTGCTGTGCACACTATGCATGGCCTACAGTCAACAGTATTCTTTTGAATAAAGAATTAACTTCACTGACACTGTGTGATTTATTGCCAACCAGCTCCTGGCACAGACACTTTGTAGTGAATGAATTCCACAGGTTAGATCTTCAGAAAGATCTGAAGGTCTTTAATTAAAAATCACATGAGCAAAAATTAAGCTTTTTCAAATTTATTGCTCTTTTAATTCCAATATATAGGATACCTTTTTAATTTGCAGGGTGCTGCTTGTCTTTGTACTGTTGTAGCCAAAATATGTTAATCTTTTCAAGTTTGTCCACTTAGCTTTTCTCCCCCCCCCCTTTCTGCATACAGCATAGCTGATTTTCACAGTAATAGAATAGGCTGCTTTAGAATGTTATGTCTGACTAGGAATGAGAGCCAGGTTATTAACAAGATGGTTTATTTCACAAGTGAAAATTCAAAACCACCTGTTATATCAATCCCCCCTCTGTGTTTTGATTCCTGAAGTTTTGTGGATTGAGATTTGATTATTTATGAATGTCTAATAACCAAATAGCAGCACTAAATTGATGGCCATTATGTTCACAGGCGACACTGAGATCTCCAAACTGTCCATTTCTCCATTTTTAATACAGTTGAATGACAAGCTGCTGATAAAAATAAATACTTTGTGACAGGGGAAGAAATATGACTTGAGGGTGTCGGTTCTGGAATGAATATCATGCAGGTCTTCCATCAGAGCTGTTTAAAGTGGAATGCCATTTTAAACTACACAGCTCAATAAATGGTCACTGCAAAGCTTGTGCTTATAATCAAAGTGTGTAGCCTGCAAGTGTAGGCATTGTGTACATCCAGGAGCACAGCATATATATTTCACATATTTAAAATTTAACCCACCTTAGTGTCAATATTTGACATTATGAAGTCTTGGCTCTGATTTTGTATTAGTTTATGATACATTATTCTCTTCAATACATGCCCAGGCCATTTTGAGTTTTGTGTGTGCTTATGTAGCCAAAACCGCATCAACCATGAGCAAGAGAGGCATTTGGTAGACTTGGAGTAATACCAAAAATGATTTAGAAAAGCCCTTTAAAAAATCCAGCGCATAAGAACACATTGGAAAAGAATATTGAGAGGCAGAATCCCTTTTCAGACTTCAATCTCCTTGCAGACACACACAGAGGGGAAAAAAATGAGAGAAAGCAGAGGAAACTGCCATCATGTAATCTGTATATAGTTTAGAGTTATAAAAGAGTGTAATTAGTCTGAAGTGGGTAGCTTCCTCTTCTTATGGAAGCTCCCTACACAATTTTACATCCTGATTCTACATGAGTAGAGGAGGATCCCTCTGTGTTTGCACAGGGGGAGAAAGAAACATGAATGAAGCTTGAGTTGGGGAGATATGGTGGACTAGGCGAGGGATTGATGGTGGAATCCAACTCCTTCAACAAGTGGAGCGGGTAACTGAGTTATAGATATAAAAAAAGTAAAATGAGCTATCTCATTGTTTGGACAGACCATTTCTGGTTTATACTGATAAATTATTTTAAAATGTCACTGCGAGACAGAGCTGCCCAGTCATCAATAGAGAAACCAAGATTCTAGGGTATCTGAAGGTGTGTCCAAAGCCAAAATAGGAAGGAGACGAAACCCAGAGCACAATCAAACCTCAACACAGCTCAGTGATGACTAAAATTGGTCCGTGGGAACAGAATGTTGATTCAGTATGAGAGGGGAAATGGTGATGGGGAGTTAAAAGTCTGAATAGAATCACTTCCCACTGCAACTTTTTCCTTTCTTTTTTATTTTTGCAGGGGCCATGCATGCTTTTTTATTCATTTAGCATAATGACTTAATTATGGAAAAGTTTGTCATCAGCCCCAGACAGTATGGGCATTGATCAAAGATGATAGGCACTGTAGTCCAGTAACATTTGAAGGGTATGGCATTAATTACTGTGGGGTATAGGATTGTAGCCTGACAGGATAATTCTATGCATTTCTACTCAGATGTACGCTGGTGGCTCTGTGGTCTAAACCACCAAGCCTCTTGGGCTTGCCGAGCAGAAGGTCGGTAGTTTGAATCCGCACGATGAGGCGAGATTACGTTTCTCTGTCCCAGCTCCTGCCAACCTAGCAGTTCAAAAGCATACCAGTGTGAGTAGATAAACAGGTACCGCTGTGGCGGGAAGGTAAATGGCCCTTCTGTGCACTCTGGAATTCGACACAGTGTCCTGTTGCACCAGAAGCAATTTAGTTATGCTGGCCACATGATCCAGAAAGCTGTCTGCAGACGAACTCTGGCTCCCTCAGCCTGAAAGTGAAGAGGAGCGCCACACCCCATAGTCACCTTTGAGTGGACTTAACCATCCAGGGGTCCCTTACGTTTACCTCAGATGTAAGCCCCAATGAGTTCAAACACTCTCAGGTAAGGGTATATAGGGTTTCAGCTTAGGTATTGTATTGAAAATATGCATATGTACCTTTGATGACATGTTTCCAGTGTATCACAAGAAAGTCAATGCCTTTCAAGGGCAAGTGTTTTAGCATGTTATTTTAGAATCTTTTGCTATTAGGAGGCAGGTAAGAAATTTCTACTTGCTGCTCTCTCACAGGATGCTCAGTTTAGAAATATAAGGGGAATTGGAAACCCTGCAAGCTGTAATGAATGACTTTGGCAGAGACCCATTGGAAATGAAAACAGAAATATATTCCACTAATCCTGTTGATTCCTGTTTCACTTCACTTGCACCTAATCTTGATAACTGGCATGAAAAAAATGTTTGCGGATAATATATTTTGTAGCATACTGAGAGTTTCTCTAAAACTTCAGAATAAAAATAACCTTCCCCTTTTATTGGCCTACTTTAATTAATTTATCTTTCTTTGAAGTGAATGAATTGAATTCCAGATTTGCCAAGGCTTGAACACTGCTTTGGTTATCCCTCAGAACATTTACCAAACCAAAGTCTAAGACCTTCTAAATATGATCAATAATTTGTTGTGTTCCTCAGTGACATATGGTTGGCAAAGAACAGAACAGCAAGCTTTGAAGTGCATCCATGTTTGGAGAGAGAATCTTCACAGGTGCTGAAGCTGTATGGGTCTCAGATGCTCTTAAAGATCTAAGACAACAGAATATCTCTCCAAACCATTAAAGTTTGAAGAGCAAGATAACAGATGTTTATCCCTTTCATTTAATATTTTCGGCAGCTGTGTAACTTCACTGCATTGCTTTTTTCATTTCTTCTCCCCTTCTAACATTTAAAAGCTAAACTGGATTTAAGGTCAAAGCTAATGACAGACTGAACTGGTTCTGACAGCTGTTTAAATGTTTGTGACATCTGCCTCATATGCTGGAACTTGCCTCTTTCTTTTTCCTGAACTGACATGTAAAGAATGTTCCTTTTTGT
This sequence comes from Podarcis tiliguerta, assembly GCF_965153285.1. Classification (NCBI taxonomy): domain Eukaryota; kingdom Metazoa; phylum Chordata; class Lepidosauria; order Squamata; family Lacertidae; genus Podarcis; species Podarcis tiliguerta. The sequence continues at coordinate 31,668,532 of NC_139542.1, read as the reverse complement.
CACTTATCCAGGCAGTTTTTCTTTGTGAAGATTCACACAGTTAGGAAAGTTTCTACATTGTTGTGAAACTGATGTGTTGCATTAATTCATGTTCTCTTAAGTAAGAGGATATATATTGTCTGAGGAGACACAAATAAGCTTTGGCTTTTCTTTGATGTGTAAAAGAAATTGATTTATTATAATACAATATTTCAGCAAAGCCTGGTAACAGAGGTTGCAGGGCACCATCCCCAGGGCAGTAAAAAGCCAATGAGAGATGGCTTTGTGAAGTTGTTTTGAAGGATGGAGGACTGCAAAGCTCTCTCACTCTTCTACAGATCAGATAGAAGTTTCTGCCACTAGAGGGTTGGTGCATCCTGGCCTCAGTTACAATGTCCAGAAAAGACAGGGCAATTCCATAGATTGTTGCCTATCTGTGTTGCGTTCCCAGTCACAGCTCCCCCCCTCCCCTAGGCAGTGACTAAAGTAAGGAGTAACAAACTCAAGCAGATGATGATCTGGATTAAAAATCGTCACAGTTTTATTGATTACAGATGTAAGTGGAATTTTGGCTCAGGCATTAGGTGTATATCTGCCAGAGGGCTGAAACTGTTTCAGAGCCATGCTAAGGATTATGGCTTCCCAAAGATGCCGGTCAACTTAGGTGGCCATCCTAAGGCTGCCACTGGAAGTTCAAGGGCCTGTCTGCTCCAAACTTGCTTCTGGCTGAGACTTCCACCACGATCCCTCTAATGGGGTACCCTGAATATGCCACGGGTATTCAGGACAGGCTGATGCACCACTTATCCAGAAACTGGAAGACTAGGATTCCACCCAATGCCTTAATAATAATAAATTATAAAAAATTATTTATACCCCGCCCTCCCCAGCCGAAGCCGGGCTCAGGGTGGCTAACAACAATAAAACAGTACAAAAGTACAGCATAAACAACACTCTAAAATCATTCATTATAAAATTAATTAATTCAAGCCACTGGCAACCATTGGGCAGAGCTCCATGAAGATTGCCGAGGGAGGGAGTCAGGCTGTGCCCTGGCCAAAGGCCTGGTGGAACAACTCTATCTTGCAGGCCCTGCGGAAGGTGTCAAGTACCGTAGGGCCCTGGTCTCTTGTGACAGAGTATTCCACCAGATTGGAGCCACAGCCTAAAAAGCCCTGGCTCTAGTTGAGGGCAGCCTAACTTCTCTGAGGCCTGGGACCTTCAAGATGTTTTTATTTGAAGACCGTAAGTTTCTCTGTGGGGCATACCAGGAGAGGCAGTCCCGTAGGTACGAGGGTCCTAGGCCGTATAGGGCTTTAAAGGTTAAAACCAGCACCTTAAACCTGATCCTGTATTCCACCGGGAGCCAGTGCAGCTGGTATAGCACCGGCTGAATGTGATCTCGCAGCGAAGACCCCGTAAGGAGTCTTGCTGCAGCATTCTGCACCCGCTGGAGTTTCTGGGTCAGTCTCAAAGGCAGCCCCACGTAGAGCGAGTTACAATAATCCAGTCTGGAGGTGACAGTCACGTGGATCACAGTGGCTAGGTCAGGGCAAGAGAGGTAAGGAGCTAACTGCTTAGCTTGGCGGAGATGGAAAAATGCCGCCTTTGTTATAGCTGCAATCTGCGCCTCCATGGAAAGGGAGGTGTCGAAGATTACACCCAAACTCTTAACGGACAGTGCTGGCACTAATTGCGCCCCCGCAAGAGATGGGAGTTGCCCCCCCAATCCCATATCGTCCCGTCCCAGCCACAGGACCTCTGTCTTCGAAGGATTTAGCTTCAACCGGCTCCCACGTAACCATCCAGCCACAGCTTCCAAACATCTGGTCAGTGTGTCTGGGGCCGAGTCAGGATGGCCATCCATCAACAGATAGAGTTGGGTGTCATCGGCATACTGATGGCAACCCAGCCCAAAACTCCGAACAAGCTGGGCGAGGGGGCGCATAAAGATGTTGAAAAGCATCGGGGAGAGTATTGCACCCTGAGGTACTCCACACACCAAGGAGTGGTGCGATGACAATTCCCCCCCAAGCGCCACCCTCTGCCCCCGACTATCTCTGATTGGCCCATTTTAAAATCACATTTTTGGCAGGCATTCCCACCCTGCTGGGGAAATTCCTAACAGTCTGACAAACTCACATGCTCAGGCTGCTGGGGGTGGTGGACGAATGCGAGGGCCCACAACTGCCGCCCATCTGGGAAATGGCTAAGCTATTGTTTAGGTGTCGTTATTCCCAACACATGGCTGATTCTAGCCAGAGTTTCTGTCGTGACTCTACACTGATGCCCTGACTCCATACTGGTAACATGAGTTTACAGTCATACCTCGGGTTACGAATGCTGCGGGTTGCGCATTTTTGGGTTGAAGACCATGCCAAACCCAGAAGTACTGGAATGGGTTACTTCCGGGTTTTGGTCCTTGTGCATGCGCCAAATCAAAAAATGATATCACACGCATGTGCAGAAGTGCCGAATCACGTTATGCGCATGCACAGACAGGCGCTTCAGGCTACAAACGCTACAGGTTGCGAATGTGCCTCCTGCACGGATCACGTTCGCAACCGGAGGTATGACTGTACTATGTAACAATGTCACTGACAGCAGAGTAACCCAAACGACAGTGAATGCAATGTTTCCTGTCTCAGCACTGCCCTTGCTCTTGAATGGCTCAACACTTATGATCCCTTTGGGACCAATGCTTAGAAGATCTCTCCAAAAATATATGCACTAGCAAAAACTGACACCATTTTACTTTCTGCAAGGAAAATTGCCAATGGGATAACTTAGGTGAATGTCCTGGCTCCTGCTAGCTGAAGAACTCAAACTTTGGTCGCAATTTCTACTGTATGGTACATAAGCAAGGGAAAGATCAAAGGCAAGGCAGGTGTAAGGCATGGCTAGGCAAGCTAAGACATTGATTCAATAATCAATATGCCTCCTGGATTACTATTATAAAGGAGTGAGGAGCTTTAGCACAGCAAGCTGGGTGCGTTTTTGGACTGGAGAAGCAAACAGGAACTCCTTTTAGAGAATTTAACCTAAGCTATCTGTTTGCCTGGGCAGCTCCATTTCCCAAGTGATGGAGGACGAGACAGCATTGGGATAAAAACTAGCATCTGATACTTGCTCTGTCGGCAGAGACTTGCCTGCAGCAGCTGGCGGGTGGAGAAGATCTGGCAGCATGGGAAGCAAATTGGGGGCTTCAGGCTGACTTGATGAGTATTGTGTAAGCGACAGCTGACTGGTCCCCTCCCCATGATCCAGCTCACTCCCACTGTGTCCTCTCCTAACAACTCTGAAGTCTTGCAGGGCCCAGCTCTCTGTGTCTCTCCCTGGAATCATCAGTCTCAAGCTCCTCTCACCATTTGTCCTGATCTGACCAAACCCTCCTAGATGTTTCCATGGGATTTGTGATGCTTAATAGCAAGGAACTCCTGTTTAGGTCAAGGTACATAGAATATGGCATGGGACTCTGAGGGCCCCTTAAGGTTTAAAATATACTGGAAATTAATTTATTTTTGCCTAGCAAGTTTTTTGGGAATGCTAATGTACAAATGAATGTGTTAACAGCATGATGCTGTTCATTTGAGTTGCCTTTAGCAGGATTAACATAAGCAAACAGTGTCATCTGTAAATAAATTCTAGTATATTTATAGGAAATAAGCTACATAAATTGTCTTGAACGGCTGCCAAAATCAGCAATTGTTAAGAGCTATATGCAGAAGGACAAGCAGGGAAAAGAGCAAACTAAATTTAAATTATAGAGGAAGGTTCAGTATAGATGAAAGTCAGAAGAAAGGGTGGGGCTGGTAGCTCAGGACAAACACAACAAACACAACAAGTGTTCACCTTCCAGAAGTGGTGCCTAATGCATACTTACTCAAAGCTTATGCCATTCCAATTCCAAATTTGGTACCCTGGGGTTTTAGGTGATCTTTTTGTTTCCCTCTTTTTCAATAAGACTGAATAAGATATGCACTTGAGTTAATAGCATCCCATCCAATTCTAACTTCTTTCAATGATCTTCCATAAAACTACTTTAAATATTCTTTAAAGGGCAGAAAAGTGTTTCAGCTGCATGATATCTGTCACAAGGTAAGCAAGATATCCCCACTGGAGGTATGTAAATAGAAAGCCATTAAAGATATACACTGTGCAGTGCCCATGCTGACAATTGTGAGAAATGAGTTCAGAAATTTATGAAAAGCATCCCCAAAGCTAGAAGCCCCTTAGTTGGTTTTATTCAGGATAATATAAAACTGCAGCGTGCCATTTCCCCAGTTCTGTTCTGTGTACATGTCAATAAGGCAGCAGTTTTCATTTTACTCATGTCATGTCAAATTGCATATGTCACTTTGTTGATTGAAGCATATTGGGAAAATTATTTATTGTAGGCTTGTATGTATACTCTTATATAGGAGGTAATGCATGTAAATGAGGATGTGTTTTCACCGACAGTAGCACTCTAAGCTAAGACATGCCAGGGAAGTGGAATTAAATACTTTGTGACATTGCTAAGTGTCAGAAAGGAAGAAGATAAATTACACCACGTTGAACCTAAAAGAATAAATAGTCTCAATATCAGCAGCAGTTTCTGGGGTGTGCGCTGTTCTTGTTTTAAAACTCAAGCAGAATGTATATAGTATAATTCAATGCACTTAAAGACACAGGGAAATAATTATCGCTCTGCCAAGTTTATGTGAGTGAAATAGAAAAAGAAATCCTTTGACATTAAACCAATCTTTCTCACGAATTAGCCTTTTTAGATTCATAAGCAGTATAGTAGAAATAATGCTATTTCCCTTTAAAGGAATTGAAATTCAAGAGACTGTCAATGCTGGACAGTTAAAATTGCTCCTAGAGCGAATAAGGCATTCCATGAATCCTCCATCTGTTGTGTCACAACATGGATAGTTTCAGTTCTCCTTTCTTCTCTTGATAAGAAGTGGTAAATCCCACTGAGAACTACCTCTTGTTCCCATATATCCTGCTGTCAGTGACATTTCAGTATCATGCTACTCGAGCTTGTAGGTTTGAAGGCTCAGTATTTACTATGACTTCTCCTTTTTCTTGCTTGACAGAAAGTTTGAACTTCAGTTGCACTGTGAGAACAAATGCATTGAGTTTATATAAAGCAACACTCCAGATTTTTTTTAATATTATTATTATTATTATTAGAAATTAAAAACAAGCAAAAGTCTGTTACCTTCTTATACATTCATAATACACATTTCTGTAGCAGTTTACAATGTGCAAAGAGTTTTACAATATTCATATTACCTCCCACAGTAACCTTATAAAAACATGCCTATGGAGCTTCTGATATCCCTATCCATGCTCTGTTCTCTGTTTTGCCTTTCATTTGTCAAAACAATGCCTCCAGAAAGATTCAGAGGGAAGAACTTTGCTTTGAAGAATGTTTCTCTGTGTTTTCAATATGAAGCCAATGTGAGGCCATGAAAAGCACAAGGGTCCCCAAAATGCTTTCTCTCAATCTGTTACAGAAAAATCAAGGACACGCAATTCTGAAGCTATAGAAGATCCTCTTTACTGGAAAATCCTCTCCCATGTTTTCATCCTTCAGTCAACCATTTGAACTGGTCAAGTGATCTGACAATGCCTATATACAGTCTGGCACATGTATAAAATCAGAAATGGTATAGAAATAATAATGACACCACTAAAAATACTTACTTTTGACAGAATATACAGGCCTGGCAAGTAGCTTAGGGAAATAAACACTCTAGCTCTGAATATTATGGGTTAGTGGTGGCTGTGTTCAGTTGTGTATAAGTCCTGCTTACCACAAGAAGACTTCTTTCCACAGAAATATGCTTAGAACTGCACCACTGCAAAGACAATATTTAAATATAACTAAGTATGAGACTTGAAAGATCCCAAAATGAGGCTATCTTTTAAAATGAAAACATAATCATGATAATTTTCTTTATAGTAACACAGCAACAGATTCTAATCCTTGCAGGGTTTTTTTTCCTTTTTAGTGTACCGTATTTTTCGCTTTATAACACGCACAAGACCATAACACGCACGTAGTTTTTAGAGGAGGAAAACAAGAGAAAAAAAATATTCTAAATGAAACAGTGGATGTATGATTTTTGTGGTTCATGCTGTGGCCACAGATATGTGATCTGACAGTGAGTTTGGAGTAGCTCAAAGCAAAAATCCTGAGGATCCATGTGGATCCATGCTTTGTAACCACGTTTTTGCACCACTGCGGCCCCAGGCAACACTGGGTGCATGATTTTTTTGGTGCAAGATGTAGCCATGGACATGCTATGTGATCTGATGGTGAATTTGGGGTTACCCAGTGCAAAAATCCTGAGGATCCATGTGGATCCGTGCTTTGTAACCATGTTTTAAGTGGGGAGGGAAGGAAAAGCACTCAAGGGACAAGGAGCACGCATGGGGTGTGTGGAGAAGGATGTTGCTAATAATGCAGGAGAGGTGTTTAAGGGGAGAAGAAGCACGCGTGGGGTGTGTGGAGAAGGATGCTGCTAATAATGAAGAAGAGGGGTATAAGGGGATAAGGCTCCTCTCCTCTCCCACTTTGCTCCTTTAAAGCAAGCAGGCTTTCTGTCCCTCTCTCCTCCCCACTCAGCGGCTCTTCTCTCACTTTGCTGTTTCAAAGCGAGCCACGGAGAAGGGAAGGAAGGGGAACCATGGATCCTCTGCTCACGACTGCAGCAGATTCCCCCCCCCCCCGCCACCCAAAGGCTTTTGCTCCATAACACGCACAGACATTTCCCCTTACTTTCTAGGAGGAAAAAAGTGAGTGTTATGGTGCAAAAAATACGGCACTTTGTAAATTGCTTGTTAATCACTTGCAGCCATGCTCCCTTTAAATGAATATGACCTGGTGAAAAGGTCAGAAATATTAAAATCATGCCTGGTCAAGAGCCCCTGTTCCAAAAAAAAAAGATGCACAGACAACTTCTGCACATTTGGATGTTCTTATACAGTTGAGTGTAGATGGCAGCTCTGGACTAGGGTTGTGAGGGCAGAAGTTTGCTACCACAAACTACACCCACCCACACACCTCCATACATTACAATCTGGCTACACAAACAGGGCTATTGTATGCACTTCAGTCAACAGATTGCAGAAAAATGATAAAACGAGAGCGCTGAAACTGGTGTGATTTTCTTAATTGCTTTTCAGAAACTGAGAAGACTTTAAAGCAGGCAAATTTGTACTTTTCATTGTTTCCAGGTTACATATGCATATTTCAGACCTTTAAAATCCACATTTGAGTTGTCACACCCTTTTATCTGCTCCCAGAAGACCACAATACATGCAACAGATATGCATAATGTTTGTAAATGGAGTAGTGCTTTTGCCTTTTTGGGAAACATCTTTGTTTTTGTTTTTGTGCCTATTTCTTTTGTTACCTGCAGCTGTTTCATCAGCCATCTGTTCTTTGAAACATCTTTTTCCTTTTCATCCCATGCTAATCTGTGTTAACTCTCTAAGTATGCCTGTAACAGATAGCGCTGAACATATGCTTAATACCTTCTTTTTAATTTCCGCTGTCTCCCCTATAGCATGCTAAGTCATGTTGACTACAACCCAGAAGTTTCTTTAGGCACACTCCAAGGATTGGACATGCCCAGTGAGAATATTGGCATTTCCACCTTGCTTTGAACGACAATCTCATACTTTCTTGTAAATGAGAGGGATTTTTTGTAACTCCGCTGAGGTTCAAAGGCATTTTTCATAGGGAGATGCTGCTGCCGCTGCTTGGAAAAGCTTGTCGAAAGCCCCTCTAGGCGTGTGGATTTAGCCACATGGTTCTCTGCAGGTGGACTGTAGCCTAGAGTTAATATTGACAGTGAAGGATTAGAACTGCTATAAAATATGTAGGCAGGTCACGTATCAGAGAAAGGGGGATCTAACTACATGCTATTCATATGCATATACAATGGAGCCCAGTGCCATTTTCTAATGATAAAAAAGAGCAGCTAGAGGAGGGATTTCAACTGGAGCATTAGGTGAAGGGCTGCTTAATAATTCCCCCAGCGGCTCTTTCTCCAAACCTACTCAAAGAAATCCTAGTTTGAAGGGACCTTAGAAGGCATCTAGTCCAACCTCATCTAGTCATCTACCTCCACAGTTAGAAGACCGGTTGCTGAAAACCAGAGGAAGGGTGCTGTTGCACACAAGGCCTGCTTGTGGGCTTCTCCAAGGCTATAGAGATAGGAAGCTGCTTTATGCCAAGCCAGATCATCGGTCCATTTAGTTCCTTTTTGTCTCCATTGACTTCAGTAGCTCTCTGTGACAGGCATCTCTTCCAGCTCTACCAGAAGATGCAAGGAACCTTCGGCAAGGAAAGCATATGTTCTACCACTCAGTTACAAGTCCTTCCCAAGGTGACCACTGCAAAGTCAGGATTCTGGACTAGATGGGTCACTGGCGTAATCCAGCAAACTCTTTGTTATTATATTACTACTACTACTACTACTACTACTATTTATTAAATTTGTATACCACATTTCATCCATAGATAACAGGGTGGTTCACAAGATAAAAATACAAACAATATAATCAAAACAAGAACAAATAAAAAATAATAACCCTCCTCCCCCAAACACATTTAAAAGAGTATAGGGTGCTAATCAGCCAAAGGCCAGGTTGTAGAAGAACAATTTCGCCTGGCACCTAAAAGTGCATATTGAAGGCACTCTTCTTATGGACTGATCAGCAAAGAATCAGCAATGCATCCTTCACAACCACTCCTTAAGACTTCTCGATAAAAGGCAGTCTCAAGGCAGTCTAAAAGAATATTGCTGAGCAGCTTTTACTGTTAGGGAGTTTCTTTTAATGCTTAGCCTAAAAATTGCTTCCCTGGAATTTCTACCCCTTGGTTCTAGTCCTGCTTCTTTGCAGCAACTGAGAGCAGATCTGCTCTCCCGTCTGTGCGGAAGCCCACCAGATACTTGAAGGCCATTGTCTCAAAAATCCCCCATTTTATTTGGTTTCCCAAATACAGTAATTGCCCTCTAATCCTATAATAAGATTTGAGCTCCAGAAGGCTAAAAGTCTCTTGGGGTTCTATGCTACCTCACTAGAGAGCGGAGGGGAGATATTATGGGAAGTGGGTGAGTGTGCCACAACCCTCCACCAGGAAGTCTCAACCTTCAGCCAGTCCCCACTTGTCTGCCTTTCAATCAATTCAGGGTGTGTCACTGCCTGTGGCAGCTTCCTATTATTTAGTCTCAGTGATGCCCTTATAGAACTTAGCAGAGGAGGAGGATAGGGACAAAACGAGACTGAGTTGCCTCTACTTATCATTGGTGCTAGACCCACCCACTTTTGATCCCCTTGGCTTCCACCTTACCATTCTCAATGGGCACCAGCCACCATTGGACAACTACATATATGATAATGCAAAGATCACTGGGCAAGAGGACCAGCTATATCCCAAAGAATAACAAAGCAATTTCTGACGTAAATCATCATCCAAAACTGCTCTTCTACCATTTCTCTGCTTCCATGTCTTATGTTGTCTGCTCCAGATTTATTTTCCATCTTATTCCACTCCCCTGAAATCAATGGCAAGTATTGCTCTCCAGTATCAATTCAGACAATCATTTCTGTAGAGACTATTTCCCCCAAAATGTTAAAAACTGAATAGTTATGATTAAACATTAAAAAAAATTATTAGCCACCCACCTGCCATGGTTAATTGGGACCAAGTAATAGCAACAAGAGATTTTTAACCAATAAAATATGAAGGACATGGCAGTTCCTGTGTGATTATTGCACATCTCAGTGGTTTTATTGTGGCAGGAAGCCAAAGAGCTATAAACATTCAAAAAATTCAATAATCACTCCACAATACTTTGATCTCAATGACTTGATTGCTAGTTTGAATTGGATCTCATAATTTGGAATAAAGATAAAAGACAAATTTTCATATAAATCAGGGCTAGAGAACCTATGGCCCCCTAGACATTGCTGGACTATAACCACATAGCCTAACCCCTGATCATGGCCATGTTGCCTTGGGCTGATGTGACTTTTCTCTATGAAAACGACTTGATTGAAAGTGAGTTTTGTACAATACAATAAAATGGATGTGTGATACTGTCCTCTGACATGCTGAAGTCTGTTTTGATGTTTCTCCTTAGGTTTAATTATATTTGGTGTTTTGTAATGATGATAATAAATTGCAATCATGAAACCATAGCACACCTATAATTTTCATTATTCAGTAACATAAGATGTTGAGAATTTCAGCTTATAGTTGCAGTTCCACAGCTGTCCCAAGCAACAGAGTTGAATAGGGCTGTATTCACAAGGAAAGCCTTTTTTTCCATAATAATTTTTGATACAGCCACACTCTCAACATTGCTCAAATTGAATTGTCAACTCAGTTGTATTACTTCTTTCATTACCAAAAATAGCTTGCTATCTTAACCATGATTTCTTTTGGGTCTCTGCAGAAAACCCAATAAACATACATGAGTATCCCGCATACAGTATATGGACTCAGCTTTTTGCCTCCATCTACAGACATATAAGACTTATTTATAAGACATCCTTGAATGTATGCTTGCAATAAACTATGTCCAAAATACTCCTGATAAATAAATGGAGTCATTATAGCTAAGTGCTAATTAGTGTGCATCGTAATTAACTGTCACCTAATGAATTTGCTTAAAGATGTCTCCTTAAAAAGTCAATTAAATGCTTGAACAGGCCTTTCTGTGTTTAATAAAACTAATAAGAATGATTAATTTATTTTTCATCTCTGTTTTCCAGTAATATCCAAGCTGTTGTTTTTAATCTACTTTATTAAACATCTGCAATTAATAAGTGTTATTATCTCAGTTGTGTTTTCATTCAGTGAAATGCAATCAAAGTTCTTTTGGATCATATTTCATCATGTAGCTTAGGTAGCTTCACTGAAATGGCAAACGCAACAGACGAATTCAGTTCCTTCCCTGTACCAGGAAGACGGGGAAGGGACACATTTGCCACACCCTCCTCCCCTGCACAAAGAGGAGAGATGGACTCACCCACAGGAGTAAGGTGGACAACCACATGGGGCAAGTTGCCCTATAGGGGAGATGGCGCTGTCGTCTAAACCACTGGGCCTCTTGGGCTTGCCAATCAGAAGTTCGGTGGTTCAAATCCCCGCGATAGGGTGAAATCCCGTTGCTCTGTCCCAGCTCCTGCCAACCTAGCAGTTCGAAAGCACACCCCAAAAAGTGCAAGTAGATAAATAGGTTCTGCTCTGGCGGTAAGGTAAACAGCGTTTCCATGTGCTGCTCTGGTTTCAGGGTTCCGTTGCACCAGAAGTGGCTTAATCATGCTGGCCACATGACCCGGAAAAACTGACTGTGGACAAACACCGACTCCCTCGGCCTGTAAAGCGAGATGAGCGCCACAATCCCAGAGTCGTCTGCAATTGGACTTAACTGTCAGGGGTCCTTTACCTTTACCTTTGGGACGCAGGTGGCACTGTAGCAAGGAACTCCTGTTTAGGTCAAGGTACATAGAACCACAGAGCCTAGGGCTTGCCGATCAGAAGGTCGGCGGTTCAAATCCCCGCAATGGGGTGAGCTCCCGTTGCTTGGTCCCTACTCCTGCCAACCTAGCAATTTGAAAGCACGTCAAAGTTCAAGTAGATAAATAGGTACCACTACGACGGGAAGGTAAACGGCATTTCTGTGCGCTGCTCTGGTTCACCAGAAGCGGCTTAGTCATGCTGCCCACATGACCCGGAAGCTGTATGCCAGCTCCCTCGGTCAATAAAGCGAGATGAGCCCCGCAACCCCAGAGTCGTCTGTGACTGGAACTAATGGTCACAGGTCCTTTACCTTTAATAAGATAATATGCAAAAATTATAAAGTCTATAAAAAACAGGTCCAATAATCAACAAGCACACTAACAGCTTCATCATAAAGCAAAGAAAGAATAATGACAATGAGGACAAGAACTAGAATTTCCAATTTAACCAAATTCCTGGATAAAGAAAGCAGGACATTCAATAGACTGAACAGCCAAGTAGTCTTCACTACAGTTTCCATTCCTTCTCTCACCTGGGGCAGCTCACTCTCTCACACCTCTGATTTTAACACAAAGAGACCCCCACTCTGTGTCAGCAGCCTCACACTTTGTGGGTTTTGAGAAACTTTGCCAATTTCACACCTATTCTCTTGTTGCAACCCTCCAGACTTCTTTCAAAGGTGACCTGCAAAGAAGGGCATCAGGTGGTGACCTCTGGGTCCAGGCAGTTTCATATGGAGAAAGTTGGTCGTTGCTGCCACTTTTCATGCCTTCTACTTCATTGCAGCTTTATAGACCAGAGGCTTGCTACAGTTTGATTTCTATTCCTTTCCCATTTGCTAATCTATCCACTCAGTGAATGTTGGGTAAGAAAACAAAGCTGAAAGGCATTCTCCCTAGCATTGCAATGATCCGGGTGCAAAATAGATCAAAGTAGATTCGGTCATTTCAGACTAGAAGCTTTGTGTTTTATTTAAACTTGTAATGAGCCATGCATAATGATAGCGCTGTTCAGTACTCACCTCTTATACTGAACTCATTGCATGGTATTCGTGATAAATAGTAATTGGTATGCCAGTTAATTCTGCTCTGCCCCTCCCTACCCACATCCACCCATAACTGCTTTTGGATAATGGTTACTTTCTGCATGGTTACTTTCTACAGTGGTAGGTGTTCATCATTCACTCTAGGAGCTAACCTGAGCTGACATGGGAACAGCTGTGGATTTTAAAAAGTGAATGACATTAACAGACTCTTGAATTCGGACGGAGAAATAAGCTTTCTGGCTGCAATGAGATGGCAGGCAGAATGCTGATAAACAGCGCTCAAGTAAGATTAGTGGCACATGTGGGTGTGAAGGTCTTTGGTCTAAACAAAAGGGAGGCTGCATTGAACAGAGTGAATAACAACAAGTTTGTCCATCACTGTATTCCTTCATCCATAATGCTAACAGTGTAAAGATGCGGAAAGGCTAATTAAGTCAAGGCACTGTCTCCAGGAATTTCCTTTAGATCACCGAGGTTGAGGTCTGCCCTTCATTATACAGTTTAACACTTCAAGGATTTATCTTTCCCATATCCAAGCTATGCTAAGCCTCACTAAATATACCACTTGGGAAGAAAATACAAGTTGCCCTTTAAAGCTGATATTTCAAGATTTATTTCAGCCATTTTTTTTTAAAAAAAGAAATCTACAGTGCAACAGTATAATTATTTAATCTGATTATATCAGCTGGAGTAGATGCAAAGCTGTAAGAGCATTGAAATTCAAGCAACTTGTGTACTTAGGAACAAGTCCCATTAGGCTTTAAGAGACAATCTGCTTTCTAGTAAATTCATTTAAGACAGTAGCCTTAGCTATAGTCCATAATTCTGGCTCTTGGAATTCCTCTGGCTGCCTGAAATTCACTTTGATAAATTAGTAAATTTGATATGATACCACAACTCTCATAATCTCTGACCATTGGCCAGACTGGCTGGTGCTGATGAAACTTATAGTGCAGAAACATCTGGAAGGCGCCATGTTGTATGCTCATTGTCTATATGGATTAGTAGTAGTAGTAGTATATCACCCTTCATCTGAAGATCACAGGGTGGTTCACAACATAAAAATGCAAAATGAAAACACAAAATGCAATAACCCCCTCCCATGTGTATCAGCCAAATGCCTGGTTGAAGAGGAACATTTTTGTCTGGCACCTAAATATATGTAATTAAGATTCCAGGCGAATCTGATTGGGGAGTGCATTCCACAAAGGGGAGCCACCATAGAATAGGTCTGTTCTTGTGTTGCTACCCCCAGTCCTCTCGTGGGGAGGTGGACATTAATGTATCTTAAATATTACCAATATATGTCCAGTTTCTTTATTGTTTAGCCCCATCGGGGGGGGGGGGCTCAGGTAACAGTATGCCCGTTAAACTCTATATATGAGTAACACGAGAATAGAGCTTGAGTGTCTAAGACTCATGCATTACAGACAGACAGACAGAGGGGGGAGATTAAAATGGATGCCAATGGGTTCTCTTATATACAGTCTCTTCCTTGGAAGAAGCTGGTGTGTCTTTTCCAGCCAGGGATTTTAGACTTTCAGTCAACTGAGTCACCAGCAGAAAACAAAGTTGGCACATCATGGATCTCTGGGTGTCCTCCCCTTCAACACAGGCTCCCTTCCTTCTTTTCCAAAGTAAGGTGTTTATTTCATTCTGTCCAGCCCTGGGAGACAATGGATGCATGATGGAAGGTTCGTGGCTTCATTCACGAGAGTTTAAGGAGGAGGAGAGCTCACAAAGTTCA